>NC_084858.1:2410800-3019939 GCF_951802175.1 Populus nigra
CGGTCTTCATTGTCCCTTTCCTCCGTCTGCTTGAGTGTCACCTGGCCTTAGAACGTTGCATAGTAATAGTTGGCTTATAGGCGCAGCATGTTTTTTTACACGAAGGAGAAAAAAAATAAAAAACGTGAGGGAGAGCATTTGTTAGTTAAGGGACTTTTGTTTTTTGGCAGATTCAGGGTTCACGCTGTCCTCTGTTTTGATTTGCAGAAATAAGATAGCAAGCATTTTTCTTTAGCCTTAGTATTTACTACACGTTCCTGCTTTTTTTCGCGTGAAAAAAAAAACATGGCAGTGCTTAAAAAAAAAGGAGAGGCGTTAGTCAGGGGTTTTACTATAGGATTGGGTTCAAAGGGTTGTTTTTTTCATGTGATGTCGCACGTCCCCCGCGCGACGATTCGGCAATTGTTTTTTTCATGTGATGTCGCACGTCCCCCGCGCGACGATTCAACAATTTTTCGTTATGTTTGCTTGATTAGTTCTTTAAGAGTCGCCACCTAGTATTTCATTGAGGGTTACTAGGAAACCCGGATTTACTGGTCATTGTCGAAGATTCAAAGGTAAGGGACTGGTTGTGGCTAAGAAAGGTATTAGCACCCCTAGCACACCCTACTTGAGATAAACTGCTTTGTGGTTTGATGTGATTTAAAAATTTAAAATATTAATTAAATTCTAAGATTTTAATAAATCAGTTATTAAATTCCCGAATATATGTAGAAACATGTTCTTACACTTTCATGGAAAATATAACATGATTTTATTTATCCTTAAGATATTTAACCATATTTAAATTAAACACTTAATTCTTTTTGTCTTTTTTTGATTTTTACAATTCAATAACATAAATAAAAATACAAAGACACACACACACACATCTCTTTTTATTATAATTTTCTCATACACCATCTTTTACATGTAAAAAAAAACAAGAATTCAAAAAAATCAAATACAATTTTAAAATTACAAAATAAACCCTCCAAAATCTACAAGAATTGCAGGGAAGGCCCTCTGCAACTGCAGGAATGGTGGCTAGAAAATTTCTGGGCATTTGGGATGTGGCGGCGCGTCTCCTCCACGCGCCGCCGTGAAATCCAGAGAGCGTGGGGAGATCCGTAATGGCTGCCTCCCCTCTTCACCTTCCTGTCGGCTGTGGGCAACGCCGTTACCTGCAAAAACACCCAAAAACGCAACAAACAAGTCTGTTTTGGCTTTGTTTTCAGATCGGCTCCTCTTCCTTCTCCTTGTTCAGATCTGCTGCTCTCTCTGCAAGTTTTTTTTGTTTCCTCTTCTTCTGCTTCTGCTTCAGGTGGCCGGTGGCACGACCAAAGGGCTGCCGGTCTGTGGGCGCTGCTGGGTTGCTGTGGAGCTGTTGTCGCCGTGGGACTGAGAGAAGGCTGGGAAGAAGACAGCGGGGCTGCCGCTGTGTTCGGCTTGAGGAAGCAAGGAGCTGCTGCGGGGCTGGTCTCCTGTGTCAGTGGCCGTTGCTGTTTAGGAAACCAAAGGGGAAGCAGACGTTGCTGATGGGGAAGGAGACGCTGCTGCTGGAGGTTTGGGTTTCGGTGGAAGCCGGTTTGGGTGAGCGGCTGGGGAAGGGAATAGCAGGGAGATGGAGATGGAAATGGCGGCTAGGTGCTGGGAGAAGGGAATCCAAAAGCTAGGAGCGGCCACGGTTTCTGGCTCTCTGTTTTTTGCAACGGGAGGGGCTCTGTTCTGTAGGGAAGGTGGGGGCAGGGCTCTCAGTTCAGTAGAGAGGAAGATGGGGTTGAGAGGGACCCTGGTCTGGTCGGGTGAGGATGAAAGGAGTGTATGGTGGCTGGCCAGCGTGTAAGAAGGATAAAATGGGGGCTGCCTTGGTTGGTTTTTGTGAGAGGGAGCTGCTGCGACTGCCGGCGAGAGGGGAGAGTGAGGGGGCAGAGAGAGGTCTCTCGTTTTTTCAAGGGAAGGGGGCAGACCGGTTTTCGGGAGGAAACGAAAAAAATCAAAGAAGATAGGGGCGGCGGCTGCCTTCTTTTTTTTCAAAGGCTGATGGCTTTTTTGGCTGGCAGTTCACTGGTTTGTCTCTGGCCAGGCAAAGGGGGAAGAATGGCGCTGGTTTAGGTGGGAGCTGCCGAAATGGGGGAAGGTCCCCGTGCAAGCAGAGGGTGGCGGCTTTTTGTGTAGTTTTTGTTTAGGTTAGGGTTTTTCTCAATTTTTCTCCGCCCCTGTACCTCTCCATTTTTCTCCGTTAATAAAGTTTTCTCCCCCATTTTTTCACTGTAGCGTGGCTTTTATAGGAAGTGTGGCTTGGCCAAAATCACAATGGTCCCTCAACTTTTCCTTTTCTTTCCTTTTCTTTTCTTTTTTGTTAATTTTGATCTTTCTCTTTTTTTGTATTTTTAAAAGCGAGCAATATCAACGTCGACTCAACAAGAAAAATCAGTGATTGTAAAATTTACGCGTTAAAAGTTGAACGCGTTCCAAATACCTTTGAAAATTTAAATTTTTTTGAGATGACGTTGAGAATGCTAAAAACAATGCAAATATATCAAAAATAGATTTTTTGGGTTTTCATTGTTTTTTGCTATTTTTTTTATTTTTCTGAAAATTTATCAAAAATATGGGTCAAAAATTGGGTAACAACATGTGATATGGACTTATTTTTTTTTCTGTCGAAAATAATAGGTCATGCTATGTTTAGGTTCTGAGTGATTTGATGGATCAAATTCTATTTGATGAGTTTTGGCTTTAGAGGGCTTTTTTTTTCTCCTGCTTTATTTTAACTGGAATGTTTAAGGCTTATGATTGTTTTTGAAATATATGTGATGACTTGTTGTCTTTATTTGTGATTACCGTGATGCTTTTGTTTCGATCAAATAAAAAACGTTTTCTTGTGTGTTGTATACGGCCAATACCCTAACATATTTTGAATATTTTTTTATATAAAAAAATATTGGAAGTTTTGAAAATGTGTTTTCGCATGGATTTCTTAAACACAACAAAAAAAATTGTTTTCTTGCATTTCTGGATTTTACAACATGTTTGTAAAACTCCAAAGGGTATTGGCCAATATTCCAAAAAATATAAAAATCTTATTTTAGGGGGAATTTATCTATTATTCACCGCTAATGTTTGGATAAAGAAATCCTTAAAGGACGAATATCCAAAATATTATTGGGAATAATTTGTTATTATTCATGTTAATATTTGGATAAAGAAATCCAGAGTGGTAAATATCCAAAATAATTTTCTAGGAATAATAAATCCGCACACATCCTTGAAAGAAGCCTTGATTATAATTGAGGACATTTCAATTTTTTTTTACTCCACGGTTTACGAGTCGTGAGAGTATAAAACACTAAGGCAAAAATAGGCATTTAAAGCACCCTAGATTTCTAAATTTTTTTGTCCCTCCTCCTTGCGATTTACGAGTCGCAAACTCTTGAAATACCAAGGGAAAAATGAGTTTTTAAAGCACATGGAATCTTCTTGGATTTATGTCTTAATAAATTTAGTTAGAAACTTAGAAAAATTGATGGGATTAGAAAACACCAACACCATAGCAATTATAAGACAAACTAAACACCAAACAGCTTACCTTAGGTAGGGCGTACTAGGGGTGCTAATACCTTTCCTTTACGCAATCAGTCCCTTGCCTTAGAATCTCTGAAAGACCAGTTAGGTTTCCTAGTGACCATAATACTAGGTGGCGACTCCTTTATTCATAATAAAACAAAAGACCCCGAAATCAATCGAGGGTTCGCCGCTCCGCCGCGAGGGTGCGACAGGATTTTATGGCGACAGGATGGTTACCTGATATTGAAACCGTTTCTTAGAAAAGCGTGGAGTTTTCTAAGAATTTTAAGATGGGCCGGTCACCTGATATTGAGACCGTTTCTTAGAAAAGCGTGGAGTTTTCTAAGAATCTTAAGATGGGCAGGTCACCCGATATTGAGACCATTCCTTAGAAAAGCGTGGAGTTTTCTAAAGAATTTTAAGAGGGGCCGGTTACCTGATATTGACACCGTTTCTTAGAAAAGCGTGGAGTTTTCTAAGAATTTTAAGATGGGCCGGTTACCTGATATTGAGACCGTTTCTTAGAAAAGCGTGGAGTTTTCTAAGAATTTTAAGATGGACAGGTCACCCGATATTGAGACCATTCCTTAGAAAAGCGTGGAGTTTTCTAAAGAATTTTAAGAGGGGCCGGTTACCTGATATTGAAACCGTTTCTTAGAAAAGCGTGGAATTTTCTAAGAATTTTAAGATGGGCCGGTCACCTGATATTGAGACCGTTTCTTAGAAAAGCATGGAGTTTTCTAAGAATCTTAAGATGGGCAGGTCACCCGATATTGAGACCATTCCTTAGAAAAGCGTGGAGTTTTCTAAAGAATTTTAAGAGGGGGCCGGTTACCTGATATTGAAACCGTTTCTTAGAAAAGCGTGGAGTTTTCTAAGAATCTTAAGATGGGCAGGTCACCCGATATTGAGACCGTTTCTTAGAAAAGCGTGGAGTTTTCTAAGAATTTTAAGATGGACAGGTCACCCGATATTGAGACCATTCCTTAGAAAAGCGTGGAGTTTTCTAAAGAATTTTAAGAGGGGCCGGTTACCTGATATTGAGACCATTCCTTAGAAAAGCGTGGAGTTTTCTAAAGAATTTTAAGAGGGGCTGGTTACCTGATATTGAAACCGTTTCTTAGAAAAGCGTGGAGTTTTCTAAGAATTTTAAGATGTGCCGGTCACCTGATATTAAGACCGTTTCTTAGAAAAGCGTGGAGTTTTCTAAGAATCTTAAGATGGGCAGGTCACCCAATATTGAGACCATTCCTTAGAAAAGCGTGGAGTTTTTTAAAGAATTTTAAGAGGGGCCGGTTACTTGATTTTGAAACCGTTTCTTAGAAAAGCGTGGAGTTTTCTAAGAATTTTAAGATGTGCCGGTCACCTAATATTGAGACCATTTCTTAGGAAAGCATGGAGTTTTCCAAGAATTTTAGGATGAGTAGGTCACCCGATAATCGAACCATTTCAAAAAAAAATAAAAAAAATTCTAGAAAATCTTAAATAGGCAGGTCATCTGATAGGGAGACCATTGTTTAGGAAAAACAGTGAGATTTAGCAGGATCAGACGGTTTATCTTTACAACACTTACTGCGCGAAGCGCTTGACAAGTTTTGCTTCGTAAGCATTGTAAAGAGGGGGCAACTGTTGTTACTCAATTTTGGACCCCACGTGCTGGAGACGGTGTATACCCCTTTTGAACAGAGTGTAGGAGTTTAGCTCATATTCGCCAGAAGATTTACAAAAGCACAGAAAGAAATATTTTGTGTTTTGAAACCTTGTTTGAATTGTTTTCTGCTCTTTTTATCCTTCCCCTTTACTACCAAAATCATCAGGTTTTCTTAGGTTGATCAGGAGTCTTCATAATGCTAAATTCGTTCATTTTTATCTGGTCTTTAAGGTTGAATAAAATCCCTCAGAATTTGCACTAAAAAAATAGTTCTGCTGCTGTCGCAATTTTTTGGTTCCAACTTAGGCTCTGATTCTGACTCAGTTTCGTACGATATCTGACCATCCTAGGTATATCCTGTCACTCATTACATGTTGAAAAATTGACGTACACCTTTATTAGGTCCTAGGGATCATTTTTCTTAGAGCAGATTCTCAGTCAGATTTGGATGTTCAGTATTGTCAGATCAAGAACCTTTTGACCAACTAGATTACTGTCAGTTTCTGTTTTGTAAAAAGATTTTATCTCACTTCGACTCCTTCATCAAAGTTGTAGTCCTATACGCGTAGATGAATTTGAGCTTTTGAATCACTTGATTTCGATATCAGAGGCCTAAGATGTTCCCGTTTGAATATCTAATGTGAAGGTAGAGAATTCTGCCGCGAGAAAGATATTAACCCGAGTCTGCACAAAAAAAAACTCTATTTTTGGCCTAGTTTTTATGATTTTTGTTCTTAGTTCATACTCTTAGTCATATCAGAATTCTCGGCATTCGTCAGTTTTTGAGTTAGACCCGGAGATCCCTTTCGACCAACCAAATTACTGCTAGATTTTGTTATGTAAAAAGATTTTATCTCACTTCGACTTCTTCATCAAAGTTTTAGTCCTCGATGCGTAGATGAATTTGGGCTTTTGAATCACTTGATTTCAATATCAGAAGCTCAAGATATTCCTATTTGAATATCTAACGTGAGGGTAGAAAATTCTGCCACGGGAAGGATATAGCCAAGTTCGCGGGGCTGATTCGAAGGATTTTTTTTGGACCAAGGACTGAATTGAAAATTGTTAAAATGAGGAATTGAATTGAAGAAGGATATTGAAAGCTGGAGAGGGGGCTGGATCATCATAAATGACAGGATTTTTTCCACACCGAATAAGGAAAATGAGACTTTGCAGCTGCACCCTCCATCTGATTTCTTTCCTTTTTTTCGCTGCAAATTCCTGCTGTTTTTCCTTTATCATCATGCCTGAATTTTGGAGCTGCAACCACGTTTTTTTCTTGCCTCATTTCAAAGGGAGCAGCTGGCCCTATGGAAGGAAAGAAAATAACCACACCCTCCTCTAAAACTGGAAAGAAATCAGACGTAAAGCACCAGCACAAAATCAGAATATTGCAGCTTCCTTTTGTGTTTTTTTTTACTGCAAATTAGTAGGGATTTACATCCTAGAATTAATGCATTAAATCTTTCCTAAATAGAGATATTCTAGACTATATATAAGCCCTTCTAATGACCTAAAGCGAAGAGGGAGGAGAGCAGAAAAATAAGAGAAAAAACGGAGAGAAAAGAGCAGCAAAAGAAAGAGCCAAAGACAGACAAGAAAAACGTAAGAGAGGCAGAGTAAAAAACGCAGCAAATAGAGAGAGCTTTCTTTCTTGTGTTCTGGTGTTATTGTGAGGAAAGAGGAGAGAAAGAATACAAGACGGAGAGGGAGCTTTGCTGCTAAAACCTTGACAGCAACATTTGCTTGGTTTTATTTCATCTTCTGCAGAACAGAACACAGTGAGACCTGCAGGTAAGTCTTAACTTTCCCCTCCTTTGCTGCCTTTAAATCTTTTGTACCTGTTTTGTTTTTGTTTTGCACATTAGTTTTCAATTTTAGACTGTACAATGCTCACTTGCTTTGTGTTGTTCCTGCTGTAGTTTTGACTTTTGGATGGGTGACTATGTTAAGATTTGGCTAGCCTCTGGTGTTCCTTTTTTTTATCTCCTTTCTTTCGCTGGTTCAGAATTAAAGAACCGGGGAAGGGGGCTGTTGTTTTCTTCATCAACAGCTCCCTTTTCTGTTCGTGTCCTTCCATTTTTTTTATTGAAAGAGCCGGCCATGTCTTGCTTTGGTTTCTAGTCCATGATATATATGTGTTACAAAGGCATGCCGTCCCAAGCTCTTCTTTTTTTGGTATGAAACTAGCATGGCAGTTTTTTCTCCCGGTTTGTTAAAAAGAAAATAGGTCATGAGTCATGGTCACATGCAGGAGGATTTTGATTTAAAAATTTCAGTTTCAAAACTTTGGCTCCCTCATGCATACGGGTTTAGTCCTTTCCAGTGTACAACATTTTAAGTTGATTTGGCTTTGAACGATTTTTTTGTTACGAATTGTTTCAAGTTTCTCGTAGTTCTTGTAATATGAATCATGGCTTGCTACTTTTCATTTTTGTGTTTACATCTAATTGTGATGTTTTTGTTTTGACAAAAAATATATATAAAAAATGTTTTTTTTGTGTGTTGCATACGGCCAATACCCTAACATGTTTTGAATGTTTTTTTATATATACAAAAAATATTGGAAGTTTCGAAAATGTGTTCTCGCATGGATTTCTTAAACACAACAAAAAAAATTATTTTCTTGCATTTCTGGATTTTACAACATGTTTGTAAAACTCCAAAGGGTATTGGCCAATATTCCAAAAAATATAAAAATCTTATTTTGGGGGGAATTCATCTATTATTCACCGTTAATGTTTGGATAAAAAAATCCTTAAAGGACGAATATCCAAAATATTATTGGGAATAATTTGTTATTATTCACTGTTAATATTTGGATAAAGAAACCCGGAGTGGTAAATATCTAAAATAATTTTCTAGGAATAATAAATCCGCACACATCCTTGAAAGAAGCCTTGATTATAATCGAGGACATTTCAATTTTTTTTTACTCCACGGTTCACGAGCCGTGAGAGTATAGAACACTAAGACAAAAAAAATAGATTTTTAAAGCACCCTAGATTTCTAAATTTTTGTCCCTCCTCCATGCGATTTACGAGTCGCAAACTCTTGAAATACCAAGGGAAAAATGAGCTTGTAAAGCACATGGAATCTCCTTGGATTTCTATCTTAATAAATTTAGTTAGAATCAAAACGAGAAAAAACTGATGGGATTAGAAAACACCAACACCATAGCAATTATAAGACAAACCAAACACCAAGTAGCTTACCTTAGGTAAGGCGTACTAGGGGTGCTAACACCTTCCCTTTACGCAACCAGTCCCTTGCCTTAGAATCTCTGAAAGACCAGTTAGGTTTTCTAGTGACCATAATACTAGGTGGCGACTCCCTTTACACAAAACAAAGACCCCGAAATCAATCGAGGATCGCCGCTCCGCCGCGAGGGTTGTTACTAGGGGTGCTAACAACTTCAATGTTTATATCCAAGAAAGTTTGTTATTAATATGTCTTATCTTTTTATCTTATCAATTCTTAATATCTTGCTCGTTAAATGGTTAATCTAGATTTGTGTTGTATAATACGTGGTACATCAAATGCTTGATCCTTCATAGTCTTCAGCCGATATCGTTGTTATGAGAGGAACTTGATTTGTTATTAACATAAGTTAGCATCATTAATTCCTGACAATACTTAAAAGTACGGTGTTACTAAAATAAGATAATTAATATGATCATGTTAAAAATTTATAATGACCTATTAAGGATAAATCATCCGATTGGAACCTCCTTTGTGTGTGGTTTCCAATTGAGTAATAAAAAGAGTTTACGCTATATTTATTTCTAATACCATTAGTGGACCATCTAATCTTGACATCTGTTTTTATTATTGTTTAATCCTCACATTAATCTCACATCTTAAAGATCTCTTTAACTCTTTGTTAATATATATATATAGTTGACCTCTCTGTGGATCGACCCAGGTCTTGTTGGGTTATTTATTACTTTGACACTCCTGCACTTGGGATAAGACATTAGCTCTTTGATCGTGTCATCTGCCAAACATGCCAAACCCACGTTACTTAGACTTGGCTAATTGACAAGTCCATGCACTTTGGACTTAGCTATCTGCTAAGTTCAATTGCCCTGGGTTTGACAAATATGCTAGACCCACATTATATGGACTTGGCTGACTGCCAAGTCTACGCACTTTGGACTTGGCTGTCCTCCAAGTCCAAGTGCTTTGGGTTTGGAAAACATCCTAGACCCATGTTATATGGACTTGGCTGACTACCAAGTCCACGCATAGTAGACTTCGCTATCTACCAAATCCAGATGTCTTGGGTTTGGAAAACATGTCAGACTTATGTTATTTAGAACTTGATTAACCGCCAAGTCCTCGTTCTTTGAACTTGGCCATTTGCCAAGTCCAGGTGTCTTGGGTTTGACAAAAATGCCAGACCCACGTTACATGGACTTGGCTGACTACCAAGTCCACACACTTTGGACGTGGCTGTCCACCAAGTCTAAATACCTTGGGTTTGACAAACATGTCATACCCACGTTCTTTGGACTTGGCTGACTGCCAAGTTCGCGATAAAAATCTTAAATAAAAAGTTGGCTCATCAATGTTTCAATAATTGGTGGAGAAGGTTCAAAAATACAAATATTGAATTTTGGCAGTATATTTTGACTGATGAGAGCCCTGTTGACAAAGAAAATTCAACTTGAGGAAGAAAAGCCCAAAATTAAATGTTTATGGACTCAATTAAATTTTATTGAAGGTTTAATTGAATTTATATAGGATTTGATTGCAAGAAAAATTGATTTTTAAGTTAATTTGGGCTTTAATTGGAAGAAATTAATGTTCAGGGGTCAAATAATAATTTTTAAGAGTTGATTTGGTTAAACCAGGGGCTTAATTGCATAACTATTAAAGTTTGATGGCCAATTAGGGACTTGATTGAAGAAATCTGAATCTAAGGACCAAACTAGAAAAGACACATAAATAAAGGAACTGAAATTGATTGAATCAAGGGTTAAATTAAAAAAAAATTAAAAGTTTATGTTGGAACTTGGCAGGGATGCAATTGTATTGATTTTTAAAATCAAAATTGCAATTGAGATCTTGTCAATGCAATCACAATCTCTCAAACATTAATTTAATAGAAATGAAGTATTAAAGGACACTAAATAAGTAAACGCGTATACATGTAGATTATAAATACATGAAAATAAAATTTAAGTTCGTACATTGAATTTAAAAGATATTATTACAATTTAAGTCATGACAGTTTCTTAAGATACAAAATACATAAGTATTCACCTAACTAGATAACAAAATGATAGAAAGATCTGAAAATCACTCATGTCGTGAGTGTGACGGACCCGGAAGAAATATAACATTGGAATATAAATATCATGGAAAAACACTATTAGTATTAATAATCAAACAATTTATTCAAGACTAACATTCATTTATATTTCCCTACAATTCTGGCTTGGTCCCTTTTAGGATTTCTTTCTCATAAATTCACTAACATTTTTCATGTCATTCTCAATTTTCAACAAATATCACGTATTTATACTGAAGGACAATTTCTTCAAGAAAGTGCCAATACCAATTTATTGGTATCATTAATCATCCTTTACCAGATAACTAATCATATCTTTTTTTTCTTCTCAAAATCTTAGGATGGTAATGCCGATACTAATGAATCCCATTAGTATCATTAGTCTCCTTCATCAGGACCGACTAATTAAATTTATCGTGAATGTCAATGTCAATATAACCCCTTAATATCATTAACTATTCCTAACTTGAAATAGTTAATCAAGTCCCAATAGTACTTTGAAATGTACTAAAAAAATACAGATGTCAAGGATCCTTGACATCATTAACGTCCATACCAAGAATAGCTAATCAAATTGCATGGAAATGCCAAACTCGATGTGCCCATCAATATCATTAACTATTCCTAACCCGAAATAGTTAATCAAGTCCAATATCCCCCATGTTTCGGGATGATCATGCCGATGTTAGTAAACCCTACTGACATCGTTATCCTCCAGTTCTCAGAATTGATTAATCAAATATAGGGAAATACTGATATCAAAGGAACCCATTGATATCATTAACTATTCCCAACCAGAATAGTTAATCAAGTCTATATCAATTTCTCATTCATTTCATTAGATGCTTTCTTTTGGCAACATTTATATATAAAATCCAAAAATTAAACAAGCTTTCATAATTATGTACATTTAAGAAAGATATGAGTGTAGAACACCTACCTGCTGCAGAAACTTGGCTCGTGCTCTCCTGCTGTTGCTGTACAGCTTCTGTGACCCCTCTTGTATTCACATGTATACCATATTATTTCCTATTCAAGTTATATTTTTTTAATAACAATAAAATCAGCAAATATTGACTTCCATTCAACAATTTCTTCCTTCACATTTATGTTTCCCATTATATACCTTAAGATCATTGTTTTTTTAATCATAACTAACATTACAAATATCAATTCTGAACACGACTTATTTCCTTTGAACCTTAAAACACAAAACTACACATTTACCGAGGGAAAGAAACCCAATTTCTACCCGTAACGCATCTAAATTACCCATTTTACCAACTTGTTGAAATTGCCAGTAGAGATGGCAACCCGACCTCTCCTCAGAGTATTACTTATATCTGGAGTTCTAGAACTCCAAATTAGGCGAAGTCAGTCTCATCAGAAAGCTAACATCTTTGGCTATAGTTTCTATGAATGACATTTCCTAAATTCTATTATTTTTAGGCTCGGATCTTTTATGGAATTAGAGAGATGAATTTGTTCAGTTTCATCAATGTCTTAAATAAACCCTCAAACATCTCCATTTTCCACTCTCCCTAAAAAAACAACCATTTGTTCACATTATAAACAACATATGACAAGCAATTTACAAAGAAAATCATAAATTCTTCTTTTCCAATTCACCCCTAAATGGTTAGCCACCTTTGCTTCTTTAACCATTGAATTTTTTTTTCTTTGGTATCTCTACATAATTTCATATTCAAGACAATTTTCAATACTCTAATTAATTCAATTCCACATGATTCTATATTTCTCTCAAATTCTACTCAACAACCTGAACTTAAATTCAAGATTAATACACCAATTCATAATCAAATTCAAATTGGCTTACATAATCAAGTTTAGGGCTCCCTACTTGGTGATCAATTGGACTTCGATCCTTAACCAATCAAAACATTTTGACTCCTCCCTTTTTATGCACTAGCCGAGCCTCACTCTCTCCCTCTCTCTTCAAAATTTTCTTCACTTGTTTCTTGCTAATTTCCTTGCCTAATGATGCTTTCCCTACCAATTGATCTAAAACTTGTGTAAACTTAGTAAATTTGGTGTTTCTCTTTTAATTTTTGATGGAAAAATTCAAATTTCTCTCCTCCTTTTGTTCTTGCTGCAACCAGCCTTAAGGAGAAGAAAGAAGGGTATTTATAATCTTATTTTTTTATTTGACATTTAACCCCACTTACATAAGTGTTTTGTTTTTTTGACCCTCTTCTTTCTTAATTTCTTTTACTATTTGAGTTACATCTCTTTTTATCTTTTATAATTCCAATCCTCATCATTTGAACTTAATTTGTTTTCCTTACATTTAACTTTACCTTCTTTATCTTCGAATTAATTAAAATATATTTCAAAATATTTTACCTAGGAAATTCATACCAGAAAAATTTCCGATCCTCCAATTTATTTAATTTGTGCATTAATTATCTCATTGCCCTATTTCCATCTATATTGTCGCACGTCAAAAAATCCGCGCGACGTCAGCTGGCGATTTTATCGTTGTTCGTTTTGATTGGTTCGTTGGAGTCGCCACCTAGTAATTGATTGTGGGCTACTAGGAAACCGGATGTACTGGTCTTGTCAGAGATTCACGGGAAAGGGACTGGTTGTGGTTAGGGAAGATATTAACACCCCTAACACACCCTACCTGAGGTAAGCTGCTTTGTAGACTTGATGCGTTTTAAAAATAAAATTTTAGCTCAATTCTAAGGCTTTGATAAATCAGTTATTAGTTCCCAAAATATATGTAGATACATGTTCTACATTTTTATAGGAAATACAACATGATTTTTATCTGTCCTTTAGATATTTGTGCATATAAATTAAAATATTAAATTCATTTTTTTCTTTGATTCAATAACATACATAAAAAAAATACTAAAACACACACACATTTTTTATTATGATTTTCTCATACACCATCTTTCACATGTTACAAAATTACAAGAATTCAAAAACTAGATAAAAAATTACATTAAATAAACCAAAATTTGCAAAACAGTCCCCCAAAACTCCAGAAATTGCAAAGGTGGCCCCTCTGGAATTGCAGCAACAGTGGCGGCGCGTGACCTCCACGCGCCACCGTCACTGGCGGTGCGTCCGCCGAGAAAGCAGTCGGCCGAAACTGGCTTCTTCTCCTCTTCTCTTCTGCAACACCGGCGACCTACAAAAAAGAAATCAAATCACACAAGCCAGTTGATTTTAATTTTGTTCTTGTTTTTCAATCTGTTTCGTTTTTTTCTTTTTTAGATCTGCATCCGTTTTCTGCCCCCTTGCTTCTCTTCTTCCTATGGCAGATCTGCAGGCTGAGGAAGGAGTGGTGGAGGCTGGAGGCCGGAGCTGCGGGTGCAGCGGCGCTTGAGGGAGGAGCTGCTGCTGTTGGAGGACGGCGCTGCTGCACAGGCTGGTGGAGCAACCGGGTCTGTTGGAGGGAGAAACTGTCGAGGCTGGTGGCGCGTCGGTGGTGTTCGTTCCTGTTGGTGGCAGCGGTGGTTGGCCTTGTTGCTGAGTTCTGCTGCCGCTGCTCTTGGTGGAGGAGATGGGTACGGCGCTGCTGGAATAGGAAGAGCAGGAGAAGAAGGAAACGGTGGCCGAGAGAGAGAGGAGGGAGCGTGTGTGGGTCTCCTGGTGTGCGGCTGAGAGAGAGGGAAGGGTAGATCGGGGCTGTGTTCTGGCTGCCAAGAGGGAGAAGGTCTGTGTGGCCGTTTTGGGGCTGCAAACGAGAGAGGGATGAGGCTCCTTCGGGTTGTAGGAGAAGGAAAGGCTGCTGGCTGGCCAGCTAGGGAAACCCTGATGGATGGGGGGCGGCGGCTTCTCCTCTCTTTGGGTGAGGGAGAGAAAAAAAGTTAAGCTTTTTAGGGTTTTCCCTTTTTTGTGTTGTCTCTCCAAATTGCAAAAATACCCCCCCCTCCCTTGAAAATTCAGTGTAGCATGGTATTTATAGGAAAAATTTTGCTAGGTTTTTCAAACTAGTCCCTCAACTTTTCCTTTCCTTCTCTTTTCCTCTTTTTTTTGTAAATTTTGATTTTTCTTATTTTTTTTGTATTTTTGAAAGCGAGCAAATATCAACGTCGACTCAATGAGGAAAATCAATGATTTTAAAATTAACGCGTTAAAAGTTCAACGCGTTCGAAAGACCTTTGAAAATTTAAATTCTTTTTAGACGACACTGAAAATGCTAAAAACAATGCAAATGTATTAAAAAATGTATTTTTTGGGTTTTCAATGCTTTTCGCTATTTTTGGATTTTTTTCTGAAAATTTATTAAAACATGGGTCAAAAATTGGGTAGCAACAGATGCCCCCTCTTTACAATGCTTACGAAACAAAACTCCTCAACGTTTATCGTAGTAAGCTTTGTAAAGAAAAAACTTGTCTTTCTGTCTTCCTAACTTGTTGAATATTCACTGATCTAATGACCTTATTTTTTATTTTTTTTTATTTCTCTCTGTTTTCCTTCTTCTCTTTTTTTTTTCTCTTTTCTCTCTCTCCGTTCTTTCTTTCTTGCTCTCTCTCTTTTTTTTTCTCTTTTTTTTTCGTTAACCTGAGATCCCATCTGGTGACCTCCTTGAACCAAAACCAAAATCTGCGTGGTTGGGCTAACCTGAGATCCCGTCCGGCAATCCCCTTTAACCAGAACCAATATCCTGTGTGTGCGGTTGGGCTAACCTGAGATCCCATCCGGCGATCCCCTTTAACCAGAACCATATCCTGTGTGTGGTTGGGCTAACCTGAGGTCCCATCCGGCGATCCCCTTTAACCAGAACCATTATCCTGTGTGTGGTTGGGCTAACCTGAGATCCCATCCGGCGATCCCCTTTAACCAGAACCATTATCTTGTGTGTGGTTGGGCTAACTTGAGATCCCATCTAGCGATCCCCTTTAACCAGAACCAATATCATGTGTGGTTGGGCTAACCTGAGATCCCATCCGGCGATCCCCTTTAACCAGAACCAACATGAGATCCCATCTGGCGACCTCATTAAACCAAAACTAAAAAATGTGTGTAGCTCGGTCAACCTGAAATCCCATCTGGCGATTACCTTTAACCAAAGCTACATGAGATCCCATCTGGCGACCTCATTAAAGTGGAACTAAAAAAATGTGGTAGCTCGGTCAACCTGAAATCCCATCTGGCGATTCCCTTTAACCAAAGCTACATGAGATCCCATCTGGCGACCTCATTCAACTGGAACATAGAAAAAAAGTGTGGTAGCTCGGTCAACCTGAAATCCCATCTGGCGATTCCCTTTAACCAAAGCTACATGAGATCCCATCTAGCGACCTCATTCAACTGGAACATAGAAAAAAAGTGTGGTAGCTCGGTCAACCTGAAATCCCATCTGGCAATTCCCTTTAACCAAAGCTACATGAGATCCCATCTGGCGACCTCATTCAAGTGGAACTAAAAAATGTGGCAGCTCGGTCAACCTGAAATCCCATCTGGCGATTCCCTTTAACCAAAGCTACATGAGATTCCATCTGGCAATCTCATTCAAGTGGAACTAAAAAATGTGTGGTAGCTCGGTCAACCTGAAATCCCATCTGACGATTCCCTTTAACCAAAGCTACATGAGATCCCACCTGGCGACCTCATTCAACTGGAACTAAAAAAATGTGTAAAAAGTGGTCTCATTGTAATGGGTGACCTACCCAGGTGGAAAGAATATGGAAAGCGGTCTCATTATGATGGGTGACCTACTCAAATGGAAAGAATGTGAAGTGTGGTCTCATTATAATGGGTGACCTACCCAGATGGAAGATGAGAAAAATATGAAGTGGTCTCATTGTTATGGGTGACCTACCCAGGTAAAAAAAATGAAGAATGGTCTCATTGTATGGGTGACCTACCCAGGAAAAATGATGGTCTCATTGTATGGGTGACCTACCCAAGAAAAATGATGGTCTCATTGTATGGGTGACGAACCCAAGAAAAATGATGGTCTCATTGTATGGGTGACTAACCCAAGAAAAATGATGGTCTCATTGTATGGGTGACAAACCCAAGAAAAATAATGGTCTCATTGTATGGGTGACAAACCCAAGAAAATGATGGTCTCATTGTATGGGTGACTAACCCAAGAAAAATAATGGTCTCATTGTATGGGTGACCTACCCAAGAAAAATAATGGTCTCATTGTATGGGTGACGAACCCAAGAAAAATAATGGTCTCATTGTATGGGTGACGAACCCAAGAAAAATAATGGTCTCATTGTATGGGTGACGAACCCAAGTGGAGGATGTGATGTGACAAGTGTGAAAAATGGGACTTACCTGGCGAAGTCCTGAAAGGATGATAGAAGAAGGGCCAGAAAACTTGGTGCTTCTTGATAATTCTTGATCGCAGGGTTTGAAAACTCGATGTTTCCTGATTGCAAGGTTGATCTTTTCATTTCTTTGAGATTTTCCTAACAGTAAGGCTTATCTCATCTTCTTCCCGTTCCAAGGTCACAACCATGATTCTCTGTTATTATCAGCTCAATGATTCTCCCTCTTTTTTTTTTCTCTGTTTTTTTTTTGGTCCCCAATCTTGCTAAACTACATTGAGGATTTTTCCTGCAACAAAAATAAAAAAATATGTACAATGTTTTGAGGTTAGATGACATGCATGCATCCTTACCTGATTTGAAATATAGGTCCCCCCCTTTGATGATCCATCGTCATAGGGTGCCTTTGTTTGCTAATCAAAGCCTTCTTTGCTTTCCCATGTACTGGCTCATTCGTGTGCTAGCCATCCACTCAGTTGTAAGTGCAGTGCCCATCCTGGGCTGTCTTCGACGGTTACTGCTCTTGTTGTTTATCAAGCTTAACTCTGCCCCAAGTGCGGTGTTGCTTGATTCATCATGAAAAGCTTAACCGATCATTCATCTTCTGTATTATCCGGAGAATTGTTCTCTCATTGATTGTGCACATCGTGCCAACACCATCATGATTGTCAATCAGTTACTAACTTGCCCCAAGCTGAAACAATACTCTTCAAGTATATGTTATCACCAGTCTTCATGGAAATCATCCAGTCGTCCAGACGTGCATCTCATAGCTTGCAGTGAAAGACTCATCGTTGTATATTCAATGTTCTTTCTCATGGATTTCTCTCAGCTTGTCAAATCAGATAATGGAAAGAAATGTCTTGATATCATTGATGATGTTCATGTTATCACCCATATTCGAAGTGCGCATTTGCTCCAAAATAGATGGTCCCACATTCAGTTTTGGTGGTGCGCATCTTTCCGACATTCATTCCAATGCAACTATGCATGCCCACATCAGTCGATAGCCATGCTTCAAAAGATGACTAATGAAGATGTCCTTCAGGTACATCTTTGATCTACCGTCAGTCTTGGTGGTGTGCATATGTTAGATGTTCATTCAAATGCACTCACTTGATAACATCAATGGCTGCTGAAGTTCACTAAATCACCGACTGTCTTTGAACAACATTGCCCCCAGTAATGATCTGAATGCTTGTTTTGCTTATTAGCTTTCTTTAAACACCATTGTCCTCGGTGCATTGATTCATCATTTGATCATCTTTCTTTGCCCCCTAGCTGATCTGAATACTGCTTGTTTCCCTTTCAGGATCCACTGTATTGCCCCCAAGTGGTTAACTTTTCAAGGAACGTCAAGAAATGTTGATGTCATTCTTGTCAAGGATTTTTCAAATTCGATCGATGTTCTTCTTGTTTGACAATCTTCCTTGTTCTGAAATCAAATCTCATATTTCAACGGTCATGTCTATTCAAGTCTAATTGTTGAAATGAAATCAAAGAGATGTCAATTTTTGAAAGTGTTTTTGGAAATCAAGCTTCTTTGGTCAACGACCCAACACACACTATTCAATGTAATCTTTTGACTGTCTTGTATTTTGAAAACAGAAATGACCTGTTATAAGATTAAAATGACTCTTTTCATGGTTATTTGTATCAGTTTTAATCTTTGATCTTGGGTATATCTTTTGATGGTCTGCGATGAGGTGACCTTCTGTGAATTTCAAGGAAAACAAAAGGCTCAAGTCAAAACTTGAGGATTCATCAAGAAAGATTGTTTTCTTTTTCAGCACCAATTTTATCAACATGCATAATAATCTGTAGCTTGATTCATAAAGTCACTACCCTTACGGAAAAGACTCTTCAAGTTTTGAGATCGCCATTTATCGGTTCAAATTGCTTACTTGATCAAAAAAGGCTTTTAAAAGCACGTAATGCAGGTTATGGTACATGGCTATGAAAGAAAGGGATTTCACAAGCTCAAAAAGTGTTTGAGGGTTTCAAAGACCTAGGATCAACATCAAACTATTCATCAACTCTTTTTCTTGTTGTTGTTGTGGAGAAAGTGACATATAACCTTGTTAATCTCAAAGATCAGAATTCTCTTAACATAGGTCATAATGTAAATCCAACTTTTCTTTGATGAATAATCAATCTAATCCTTTTGAAGACACTAAAGGCTTTATCCTAGACACACCAAAAGACATGAAACTTGATTTTTTTTGTGTTGACTTTTGGCATTTGTTGTGTCTTTCTTCAATTGAAACCTATTTTGCCCCTCTTAGAATTGATATGCATTCTCCTTTCATTCCACTCTTTTTTGCTTTTACATAACCTTCCTCAAAGTTTTCTTGGATGGCCCTCAATCTATGGCTTTTCTTGTTCTCCCTTTCTCAATCATTGGGCTTTTATTCTAAGCCTTTCTTTTATCGTTGATTCTATCATTGTCTTCAAGATATCTCTCATTTGCCCCCAGTATGGGGTGTGATCCTAGTCAAGGTTTCTTTTTGAAAGAAAATATTTTACCAGGCTCAAAATGGGACTGCAAGGGATATAATCTTTTAGAAAGTGAAGGGATAACAAAGATGGCCTTTTCTCATTTCAAGCAATGTCGGTTAGAACCGATAAATTTTGACCTCGTCCAGTGTAATGATTTGGACTTGTAAGAGTCATGATTCACGAGTCCATAACTATTGAATCCACTACATGTCATTATGCATACTGCTAAAACTAGCTATATGATGTGTGGTACAGTTTCAGGAGGTATGAGTTCAAAATTGTTTGGTCACCTCATGTCATTTTCAAGTATCAAGTCATTTCTGCAATCAAAACACTTTTAATGTTCATGATTAAACTTTGCATGTTGGAGTTTGATCAAAATATTTTGTCAGAATAGAATGCTAAACATATGTTGATTTCAAAACAACAAAGAGACAAAAACAAGACATGTTTCGTTGAAGGATGAGATGTGATCACAAAACAAAAATGCAACATTCCACAACAATATGATTGACAATTCATCGCCATTCTTGAATCATCTTTTCTGGCAATATCTGTGTTTTGCCTAGCAATTCCGATCACTCGTCATTCTGAGGATGTTCTGGTGACAAAATGATCGATGACATCATCTTTCACAAACTGAGCTCGATTCTTGAAACTCTTGTGTCTGTTCAATTGAAATGGTCCAGGAACCCCCCATGATATTCACATCTAGTTTGAATTATACCACGGTGGTTGCATGCAATTTGTCAAAGTCCGGGGCACTAAGTCTGGAATCTGGCAGATGCTGGTAAATAAACCCACATGGTAAAGGAATGTCTATCTTTGGCAAAGACATTGGAGCAATTGATGTTATGGCAAGACCTGACAAGGCAAAATGACTGAGGTTTCTCAATTGAGAGTCATCTTCTGATTCAACTCTCATCACTGTTATGGAATCCATGGTAGATCCTTTAATCTTTCCTCTCTTGATAGCTAGCTCAATTCTTTTGGCAATCCACACAACTTCATGTCAATATTCCAATGTTGTTGTGGTCGTTTGTGGATTGTTGGAAACCTTCCAACAGCTAGGTAATCTTGGCAGCACCTTGAGACTTGCAGCATTGTCACTGCCAATGTGTGAAATGATGCGTTGTCTCAATTGGAAGAGAAACTGATGAATCTGAAACCCTTTTTGTCCCCTCTTTGATTCCTCACTGACGGTGCAGCAAACAGACACTTGTAGAGGGAGTTCTGCTCTGTGAAAGTTTCAGTCTTCTTCATGTTTTTCAGTCTAGGCATGTCTCTTCTCTCTACTTTTTTCATTTTAATACTGACACTGTAAGGAGGAAAATCATAGATGATCTAAAACTACTATATTCTTTCTTGAATTTCCCACTTGCAGATCCACAAACAGATTCCTGTTGAGAGAGCTCTGCTATGTTGAAGTTTGATGCTTGCCCCTGTTTTCAGACTACGTCTGGCTTTTCAACCCACTACAGTGTCTTCGTACTGAAACTGGTGGTGTAAATTTTCATATCATCTGAAACTATTACATCATCTCTTGCATTCCCCACTTGCAGAACCACAAACGGGTTTTTGTGGAGGGAGCTCTGCCACGTCAAAGTTTGATGACTCCTCATGTTTTCAGACTAGGTCTGACTCTTCGGCCTACTCCAGTGTTTCAGTGCTGAAACTGATGAGGCAAATTTTTATAGCGTATGAAAGTACTGCATCCCCTCTTGCATGCCCCACTGGCAGATCCTCAAACAAATCTCTGCAAAGAGAGCTCTGCCACGTAGAAGTTCAGTGTCTAATCATGGGTTTTTTCGGGGTTTTTTTTATTGTTTTTTTGTTTTTTGTTTTTTGTTTTTTTTTTTTTACATCTTGTGCCGCTGAACTGGAATTGAGCTAACAATTGGGGTAACGTCAAAGAAGACTAACGCACCATGCACCGAAGGCTAAATTTATTTGGTGCCATTAGAAGATGTGGAGGCGATGAACAATTAACAGGGCAACTGACCAAGAACAAAAGTTGTCATTAGTTGATGACTGAAAGCATTGTTGTTGTTGTTCATGACTGAAAAGGAGAGGCACAGCTTCAATGGGACGTGGACGAGCGGTGTTCCCACAGAAGACTATGCAGACATTCCCTTTCCATTTGATGCTCTACACTTGTTCAGGCAGATCTGAACCTAGCTAATTCACCTTTGATGCTCTCAACTTTCTTTTGACTCTGTGCCTCTCTCTGACATCTTTCTTTATTTCCATCGTCTTTTTTTTCAATCATGTGTAGCACAGCTCGGATGGAGGAACCTATTTTTCCTCCCGGTACATGCATGATAAATGTATGAACATGTAATCTATATGAAGAACTCGCCCTTCGAGGGGTGACATATGGTTGTAACTCTTGTATGATGAAACAAGAATCTTGATTCTTGCCCCAAACTCTACAATGAAAATTTTCTGAGTGACGGCCATTGGGTCACCCAAAAGTCTTGAGTTCAAGATGCTTCAAGAAGGGTTTGCCCTGATGCAAAACAATGTATACGAAGCACACATCCTAAAGACAGGTTCTAATCTTTTTAAGTGAGACAAAAGGTAGGTTTACTACTTGGTCTCTAAAAAGGGTCTCTTGTTGTCCCAGTGATCACCCTCTTGAAGGCAATATAGGGGCCCAGTAGGTAATGAGATGGCACATGTACCAACTGTTACCAGTCTAAGCACTCAACGAAGAGTTGGGGTTTACACAAACTTAAACCTTGACTAACAGTCGTAAGGTAAGCTGCTAGTCCCCCTCCTAACCTGAAGCTTGTGTGTGCTTTAAAAAATTAAAATATGTGATGCATGATACAATTCTACAAAATGCATGAATAAAACAAAAATAAAATAAGACAAAAATGCAAAAACATAAACACATCAAATACACAAAGCTTAGTCCAATAATGTTGAAAACAATACCTTCCCCAGTGGAGTCGCCATTCTGTCGCACGTCAAAAAATCCGCGCGACGTCAGCTGGCGATTTTATCGTTGTTCGTTTTGATTGGTTCGTTGGAGTCGCCACCTAGTAATTGATTGTGGGCTACTAGGAAACCGGATGTACTGGTCTTGTCAGAGATTCACGGGAAAGGGACTGGTTGTGGTTAGGGAAGATATTAACACCCCTAACACACCCTACCTGAGGTAAGCTGCTTTGTAGACTTGATGCGTTTTAAAAATAAAATTTTAGCTCAATTCTAAGGCTTTGATAAATCAGTTATTAGTTCCCAAAATATATGTAGATACATGTTCTACATTTTTATAGGAAATACAACATGATTTTTATCTGTCCTTTAGATATTTGTGCATATAAATTAAAATATTAAATTCATTTTTTTCTTTGATTCAATAACATACATAAAAAAAATACTAAAACACACACACATTTTTTATTATGATTTTCTCATACACCATCTTTCACATGTTACAAAATTACAAGAATTCAAAAACTAGATAAAAAATTACATTAAATAAACCAAAATTTGCAAAACAGTCCCCCAAAACTCCAGAAATTGCAAAGGTGGCCCCTCTGGAATTGCAGCAACAGTGGCGGCGCGTGACCTCCACGCGCCACCGTCACTGGCGGTGCGTCCGCCGAGAAAGCAGTCGGCCGAAACTGGCTTCTTCTCCTCTTCTCTTCTGCAACACCGGCGACCTACAAAAAAGAAATCAAATCACACAAGCCAGTTGATTTTAATTTTGTTCTTGTTTTTCAATCTGTTTCGTTTTTTCTTTTTTAGATCTGCATCCGTTTTCTGCCCCCTTGCTTCTCTTCTTCCTATGGCAGATCTGCAGGCTGAGGAAGGAGTGGTGGAGGCTGGAGGCCGGAGCTGCGGGTGCAGCGGCGCTTGAGGGAGGAGCTGCTGCTGTTGGAGGACGGCGCTGCTGCACAGGCTGGTGGAGCAACCGGGTCTGTTGGAGGGAGAAACTGTCGAGGCTGGTGGCGCGTCGGTGGTGTTCGTTCCTGTTGGTGGCAGCGGTGGTTTGCCTTGTTGCTGAGTTCTGCTGCCGCTGCTCTTGGTGGAGGAGATGGGTACGACGCTGCTGGAATAGGAAGAGCAGGAGAAGAAGGAAACGGTGGCCGAGAGAGAGAGGAGGGAGCGTGTGTGGGTCTCCTGGTGTGCGGCTGAGAGAGAGGGAAGGGTAGATCGGGGCTGTGTTCTGGCTGCCAAGAGGGAGAAGGTCTGTGTGGCCGTTTTGGGGCTGCAAACGAGAGAGGGATGAGGCTCCTTCGGGTTGTAGGAGAAGGAAAGGCTGCTGGCTGGCCAGCTAGGGAAACCCTGATGGATGGGGGGCGGCGGCTTCTCCTCTCTTTGGGTGAGGGAGAGAAAAAAAGTTAAGCTTTTTAGGGTTTTCCCTTTTTTGTGTTGTCTCTCCAAATTGCAAAAATACCCCCCCCTCCCTTGAAAATTCAGTGTAGCATGGTATTTATAGGAAAAATTTTGCTAGGTTTTTCAAACTAGTCCCTCAACTTTTCCTTTCCTTCTCTTTTCCTCTTTTTTTTGTAAATTTTGATTTTTCTTATTTTTTTTGTATTTTTGAAAGCGAGCAAATATCAACGTCGACTCAATGAGGAAAATCAATGATTTTAAAATTAACGCGTTAAAAGTTCAACGCGTTCGAAAGACCTTTGAAAATTTAAATTCTTTTTAGACGACACTGAAAATGCTAAAAACAATGCAAATGTATTAAAAAATGTATTTTTTGGGTTTTCAATGCTTTTCGCTATTTTTGGATTTTTTTCTGAAAATTTATTAAAACATGGGTCAAAAATTGGGTAGCAACATATATTATCTTCAATTCATGTAAAAGTTTATTCCTTGCTAATTTGATGCTCACTTGGACAATTGCATTTCTAATATTCTAACCTCTATTATCATTATGTATTATTTAATTCTGATCACATTAACGCACATCGATAAATGGCAACCATCCATGCATGGACTGGACATAACAAAGGCAAATTATATTCCCAAAGCTTTGTGATAGGGACAGTGCCAGAATTATATTGATACAATAAATTTTATAATCTACCAATCATTTTTTTAGTAAATTTGAAGTGAGAAAAACACGTCAAAAAACACAACATATTAATCACTAGACTTGTGGAACGTGTGCGCCAAACTTGTGGAAGATTCATGGGAAGAAGACGAATGACCCAAACTCTTGATGGGATGTTTTTAGTCTTCATTGCTTTCCTTCACATGATATGCATCTTCACACTAAGAAAGAGAGAGATGAGGTTGACGAATTCAAATTTCTACAAAAATGACCAAGCCCCTTTGAAATGATCTTAATGAGTCTCATGCACGTTCCTACGAGTAGCGTAGAAGAAATGCACCACTTTTTTTATGAGTTGTGAACAAGAACTGCACGTCTAATAAGCTTTTTGTATTATTGAGGAGTACAAATATTCAAGATACTTATAAATAAGATTAATGTATTAAATAATTAGCTGATTTTTTAATTTAAATAATTTGTTCCATTTTTTTTAGTTAAGTTGTCTGATAACTGTGATAATTGCAGGTAGTGTTTGATGAGCTAGGTGATTGATAACTATAATAGTAGCTAGTGGTGCCTAGTGAGCCGAGCCAGGTGACCGGTAGCTGTTACTTGCAAAAGATCTTTTTTAATGGACGTGTGAACTCTTTGATGGTAAAGTCAGTAACTTTGAAGAGAGAGAAGGTATAATGGTATTTTAGAGAGATAGATTTTGAAAATATATATGTTGAAAATGCTAAAAATGAAAAGATTGTGAACCTTTGACTTGAAGGATTCATGATGTATTTATAGCTCATGAATCTTGTTATTTTGTGAAGAGGAGGGGCTGAAGTATAATTTCATTCTTGTGATATTTTGAGTTGTATTTTACTCAAAATAATACATATTGAACTAATATAAAATATTGAGAGATTTGCGTGGGGTCCTAGAAAAATCCTTGACAAGTATTGGGCTCATACTCATTAAATGTAAAAAATAGATCCAAACACATTGCCTAGATCCAAGCATGTTAGGCTCGGGGTGTGGTCCCGAGCCCAAGCCTACTGGGGTGCTGCTGCCCAGCCAGGCATGTTACAGAGACCAACACAAGGCTCCTGCCTTTGGTGCCACTATTGGTGATGTTGTCGGCAGTGAGCCCACTATTGGCTATAACAATGGGTGGGAGAATCACAATTTGACCCTCTCACTTATGTTTCATTACAAAAGGGTTTTGAGGGTGCAATTTATGTATCTATCCATGCCTTTTATTTCTTATTACATTTTGGCTCTTGAGATAAAATTATGATTCTCCACCTCTTTATATAAAATGTTGATTTTATATTTTAAAATTGAAACACAAATTAAATTAATTATGGAATTAATTTTCCTAATAGGACTATGATTGAATTAAAATGTTTAAATCAAAATTTTTGAGTTTTGTCATATCCTAATAGGGTTAGGATCTAATTAAAATGTTTAATTAAATAATGTTCAGAAAAATAGTTTTTCTAAAGCAAAGAGAGTTTTTAAACCAAAATATTTTTAATTAATTGATCCTAAAATAGTTTAGGATATTAATTAGAATTTTATTATGATTAATTTTCTTGTTAAATTTTAATAATTGTTTTTTCAATAAAATAATCTATATTAAATAAAATTTATTATATTTGGAAAATTATCAAATTAGATTTGAGTTTAATACTTTTAAGTGTTAGAAATATTATTTTAAATTGTACATAAAGCTAATAATTAGAATTGAAGCATGCAATAATTTTATTATGCATATTAACATGTTCTTATGCATTATAGATGATTATGGACATTAAAGACCAATGTGATTGTGTTTTTATGGTTGAATGGTTGTAATATTAAATAGGGTCTGCGTGTCTTGTCTTTTCTCTATTTTTCTTTTATATCATAAAATTCTTTTCTCATCTAATTTTCATCGAATGTAACTCAAGGTTTTTTAATTAATTATGTAAATGTTATGTAATTTAGAAACATAGAAATTTAGATAGAAAAATTATTTTGTAATCCAAGACGAAGAAAGAATGACAATGAAGGATATAACCACGATGCTCACATAAGACTTATGAAGATTTGCAGCAGCTACCTATATTTTGATCATCTAATTCCCTTCGATGACTCGAGGGTATTAATTTAAATATGTTTATAATCATTCAATTAGAATGACATGCTAGGGGTGTATGTTTATTTATAAATTGTTGTGTATGAAATATATATTTTTTATGCCATGTTATGTATGAGACCTAATTAATGGATAATAAATCCCTTCATTAATATATTAAATACATGTTGAGAACATGAATAGCTGTCTTTCAATTTTATATGAATAAAACCAAAGTTTTATTCATGGATAACTTGTTAAGTCACTTAAGATTACCGTTAATTGAATATGTTTAATGCTATAAAAATAGGTTCCACTAAACTAACCTATATGATTTAAATGAGTCACTCATGATCATGTGAGGTTAAAGACATGTGTTAGGTGAAATATATAAGATATGTTTAGACAACGAGTTGTCACCTAACTAATCTAGGAGTCATATAGAGATGTAATTGACAAACTATGTTATCCACCTTATTTAATTTATTTTGATTTGTCAAGTCACTAAAGGTCATATAAATTAAATGGGATCTTAGACCACTAGGAAAATCTGAACGAGATTTCTTGAATTAATAGAGAGGGCTATTAATTTGCAAGAAAATAGTGGAAGATCAAATTAGAATTAAAGACCTTATCTAAATTTGGAATTTAAATATGTATGCATGAAACTAACACTCTCTATCTTTATATAAAGAGGTCGGTAGATCAAAATGAGTAGTAACATATCCCTACAAAGCACACTTGATGATAGCAAATTGATTGAACTAATTTTTTTGGATTGACACCAAAATATAAGAATTATTCTCAAGTAAGAAAAGAGGTTATATGTTCTAAAAAGTCCAATTCCAAATGCCCTTGCTGAGGATGCTGAAGAAGAATTTAGAAATGAACATCGTCATGCTGATGATGATAAACAGGCTGCATGTGTGATATTAGCTAGTATGTCATCTGAACTTCAAAGACAATGTTGTTATCCTTTTTTGGGTCCTTGTACAAAAAAGAAAAAAAATACAAAAAAAAATAAAAAAATATACATTAGGAAGAAAACAAAAAATATAGCAGTGAGAAG
This sequence comes from Populus nigra, assembly GCF_951802175.1. NCBI lineage: Eukaryota > Viridiplantae > Streptophyta > Magnoliopsida > Malpighiales > Salicaceae > Populus > Populus nigra. Next base: position 2,438,258 of record NC_084858.1, read on the forward strand.
AGGACGCCAGAGCGCCCAGAAAATAACCAAAATTAGTTGAGGAGGTTAAAAAATACAAATATTGAAATTTGACAGTATATTTTTGACTGATGAGAGCCCTATTGACAAAGAAAATTCAATTTGAGAAAGAAAAGTCCAGAATTAGATGTATATGGACTCAACTAAATTTTATTGAAGGTTTAATTGAATTTGTAGAGGGTTTGATTGCAAGGAAAATTAAATTTTAAGTCAATTTGGGCTTTAATTGGAAGAAATTAAAGTTCATTGGTTAAATTATATTTTTTAAGAGTTGATTTGGTCAAATAAGGGGCTTAATTGCATAAATATCAAAATTTGATGGCCAATTAGGTACTTGATTGAAGAAATCTGAAACCAAAGACCAAACTGGAAAAGACATATAAATAGAAGAACTAAAATTGTCCGAATCAGGGGCTAAATTGAAGAAATTGAAAGTTTGTTGATCAATTGAGGTTCAAATTGCATAAATATGAGACCAAGGACCGAAGTGAGAAAGACGACCAACTTTAGGGCTGACATCTGATTTTGGCAAGGATGCAATTGAACTGATTCTTAAAATCAAAATTGCAATTGAGGACTTGATTGAATAAATCAGAAATTGAGGATTGATTTGGAAATTGACTTCTTTGGTGCCATTTTCATTTAAATGAAACGACGTATTATGTCCAAAACGACATCGTTTAATCCATTGTTAAAAAGGGAAAACGGTGTCGTTTTGAATGACACTGTACATCTCCTTCTTCCCTTAGACGCACACAAGTAGGTGAAGAAGGGGATTTTCTCCCTTGCAACGCATCTTTCCCTCTCTCTCTCAAAAACCCAAAAACTGACAAGACCCACACCTATTAGCCTGCCAAGATGAAAAAGCAGAGGAGATAAGCCTTGTGGGCGGCTGCCTAGTGGCCGCTCGACCACCCTACCCCTATGCCATGACTGGATAGGGGTAATAACTCTCTCTCCCTGTTTTCCCCTTATAAATACCAGGGGAGAGAAAGGAGGAAAGAGGGGGGGGACACGACACTTTTAGGGAGTTTTGGAGGTGAAAAACAGAAGGAACAAAAGGATAGAGAAGACTAGGGTAAAGATTGGCAGAGAAAGAATGAGAGAGAGAGAGAGAGAGAGAGAGAGAGAGAGGCATACGATAGAGAGAGACAAGGGAGAAAAGAATAAACAGAGAGCAAAACCAAAGGTGAAAAACAGAGACAAACAGAGAGGGAAAGAAGGAGACGAATGAGAGAAATATAGGAAAAAAAGAAAAAAAAGAAAAACAGAGAGGAAAGAACAAAAAAAGAAAACAGAGGAAAAAGAGAGAAAACAGAGAACCAGAGGGGAATAAGAAGGAAAAGAAAAGAAAAGAAAGCACAATAGAGAAGAAGAAATACAGAGAAACAAAAGAGAGAAGAAGAAGAACCGCCGTAACAACACCGTCTGCAACCATCATAACCATGATACACCGCCTAATTAGTTTCTCCCTGCCCTTCCCTTCCCCTCTTTTCTTCTTCTTCGTCTGCCTTCTCCACTGTTTAATGGGCTGGAAAGCTCAGGCCCAGTTAAAAAAATAAAAAATATATCATGTGGGCCGAACCGGCCTAACCCCTGTCTTGGGCCAAGTCGACCCAATTTCATCTGGGCCAATTTCAGCCCAGCCAGGATGGGCTCAACCCAATACAATTGGGTTAGGCCTATCCCAATATATTAATATATTAATATTAAATAATATTATATTATATGTTAATAAAAAAATTTCCAAAAAAAATTAAATAAAAACCTTTTAAAAAAATGTTGTTTTCTCACAAGTTTTTCCATCTTTTTTTATTAATATCGATTTGTATTTTTATACTGTAAAAATACAAATCTAGCATTAAAATACCTATTTTTTTTGCAGAAACATTGCAAAACAATTACACAGAAAAAAAATATGTCTTGTTTTCATGTATACGACCAAGTCTCTCAAAGATAAAAAAAAAAAACAAATCATATCATATTTTCATACAACAAAAAACAAAAATTCAAAAATATATGTTAGCATGCATTTTGGCTTTAATAACCAGTTTATTAAAGCAATGAGAACTAGGCCAATATTTCAAAAATGTCCAAAAACTATTTTGTTTTCTTTTAGTATTTGAGATTATAAATTTATACGTAAAACATATTCATAATATTAAAAAGGTAGTTCTTTTTTATTGATGTTAGAACGATTAGGTTTTACTCGACAAGATAAAGATCGCCTTATTGAGGATGATTTTTCTTAAACCTTAGACAAACCAACAACTAGAAAAAACAACCATACCTTAACTTTTATTGGACAATCAAACAATGTAACTTACCTTAGGTAGGGCGTATTTAGGGTGCTAATACCTTTTCTTTATGCAACTAGTCCCTGTGCCCGATCTTTGAGACTAGTTAGGGTTTCTATTGACCAAAATACTAGATGGCGACTCCCATTCCCTCTTTTCCATTGATAAATGACAAGAATTCGTTGTCTACCCTATTTTCTTGATTTTCCAGATAATACATACGAGAGTTGACACGATTCGCCGCGACTAGCCACAACGCCATACACGTGCGACAAAATGGCGACTCCACTGGGGACCTTGTGGACTAAGCTTTGTTTTGTTTGATTATCGTGTTTTATTGTTTGGTTTGTGTGTTATTGTTAATATGCATTTCCTTATTTGCTCATACGCTTTAATTTTTTACATATTTGTTCATGCATTGTATAAAATTGCTTCATGCATCATTCTTTTTTATGAGAGTTTATGCTGAGAAAAACTTGAGGTTAGGTGGGCGACTAACAACTTACCTTATGACTTTTAGTCAAGGTTTAAGTTTGTGTAAACCCCAACTCTTCGCTGAGTGCTTAGACTAGTAATGATTGGTGCACTTGCCATCTCATTACCTATTGAGCCCCCATATTACCTTTTTGAGTGTCGCACCCTCACGAGCGGAGCGCGGCGTCGAGGCGATCCTTGATTGATTTTGGGGTCTTTGTTTGTTTTTTGTAAAAGGGAGTCGCCACCTAGTATTTAGTCACTAGGAACCCTAACTGGTCTTTCAGAGATTCTAAGGCAAGGGACTGGTTGCGTAAAGGGAAGGTATTAGCACCCCTAGTACGCCCTACCTAAGGTAAGCTGCTTGGTGTTTGGTTTGCTTTAATTGCTATGATGTTGGTGTTTTCTGATCCCATCAGTTTTCCTAGGTTTGATTCAAACTAAATTGATTAAGATAGAAATCCAAGGAGGTTCCATGTGCTTTAAAAGCTCATTTTCCCCTTAGTATTTCAAGAGTTTGCGACTTGTAAATCGCAAGGAGGAGGGACAAAAATTTAGAAATCTAAGGAAATTCAGAGCGCTTTAAAAGCTTCTTTTTGCCTTAGTGTTTCATACTCATGGCTCGTAAACCGTTGAGTCAAAAATTAAAATGTCCTCGATTCTAATCGAGGCTTCTTTCAAGGATGTGTGATGACTTATTATTCCTAGAAAATTATTTTGGATATTTAACCACTTAGGGTTTCTTTATCCAAACATTAACAGCGAATAATAACAAGTTATTCCCAATAATATTTTGGATATTCATCCCTTTAGGATTTCTTTATCCAAACATTAACGGTGAATAATAACAAGTTATTCCCAATAATATTTTGGATATTCATCCCTTTAGGATTTCTTTATCCAAACATTAACGGTGAATAATAGATGAATTCCCCCAAAATAAGTTTTTTGTATTTTTTGGAATGTTGGCCAATACCCTTTGGAGTTTTACAAACATGTTGTAAAATCCAGAAATGCAAGAAAATAAATTTTTTGTTGTGTTTAAGAAATCCATGCGAAAACACATTTTTGAAACTTCAAATATTTCTTTTTATATATATATATAAAAAAATGTTCAAAACATGTTAGAGTATTGGCCGTATGCAACACACAAGAAAACATTTTTTGTTTTTCAGACTATATATATATATATATATATGCAACATTTCATCGAAAAACCGGGTATTTTAGTACCAGATATGTATTTCCACAATATAAAAAAAATAACAAAACCATAAAATAAATACACGAGAAAACCAACGATATTACTCATTTTTTTTGGGCTGGGTCCAGCGCGGCCCATGTGGCTGGGCTGAACCCAGCAGGCCTAGCTGGGTCACTGGCAGTGACCCGGCTGGGCACTGTTGCAGCTTGCATGCGTGAATTACTCACGCATGCACTGCACAGTGCGAAGGTAATTAATTTACCTTCGCATAGTGCCAAATCCTTTACTTAAAAAAACTGAAAGAGAAGAGAGACGACTTACCTAGCGAGGCAGCGGCTGGAGGAGAAATGGAGGGAGACGGTCGGGCGCTGCTCACGAAGGATGACCCTCTTCGCTGTTCCCGGTGGAGACAGGTTTGCTGGCTGAAAGATGATTGTTTCAATGGTGGCCCTTTGGTGTTACTACGACTAGTGCAGCCTCTGCAGGGAAGAGAATGATGCTGCTGGAGGAGCAAACTATGGCAGAAGTGAAAATCCCCTCTGCTGCTGCTGGCTTACGTGCTCAAAATGGCTGAAGAATTGCAATGACTGGTGATGACCGCGCACCCCTGCCGCTTCTCGCTCCCGGTGCAGAGAAGAAAACACAGCTACTACTGGTGATGGAGAAGAGATTGGCGAGGGAGACGACTGGGACCAGCTGCTGGTACAGGGACGAGACTAGTCGCACTACTGGATTGTTGTTGCGGCTAGTACCTGCTTCCAGTGGTTGAGGGGCTGCGAGTCAGCGATGGCTGCCGGGGATGAAGATGATGCCGCTGTTGAAGCTGGAGAAGGCTGCGTTCTGGTGCAGGACTCAGAGAAGAACTGTCTGTTTGGAATGTGAAGCAAAGCTCCTGACGCTGCTTGTGGCTCACGGTTTTGGCTGATCTTAAGAGAGGTTGTTGGGCCGTGGGGGGAGAATCTGGTGGTGATGGGGAGAAGCCAAAAGGAAAGAAGGAGAGGACGAGGCTTTGGTTTTCTTGCTGTTCGGGTGATAGAGGGAAGATGTGTTTCGGTTTTGAGAATGGAGATGGAAAGGGCAGTGTGCTGCTGAAGGTGGGTGGTCGAGAGAGAGTCTGAAAGTTTGTGTTGATGAGCGGCTATGGGTTGTTTTTTTAGACTGACGGGAAGGGAAAACTTTGTTGAGGGAAGGGGAAGGTCTGTGAAAAGAGAGATGGGGCTGTGACTTTAATGGGGTTCTCTGGTTTTGCAAGGGAAGAATGGAGATGGGGAACTAACAGAGAGGGGAGCTGCTGCATTTTGGAGGAGAGATGGCGATGGTGGAACGGCTGAGAGGGGACTGTGAGAGGAGAAGAAGGTGGGGGAATGGGCGGCTAAAGAAGAGAAACGGGTTTAGTGTTTTTTTTATCTTTAGGATTTTTTTGGTGTTTGGCTCCTATTTTCTGAAAAATTATCCCCTTTTGAATATTTTTCTCCTCTCTTTCATATGGCTGGAGGTTCACTTATATAGAAAATCTCTACACGTGTTATTTAAGGAAATATTGCAATAATTATTGCAAAGATTGTTTTCTATAACCAGTACCAACAAATCCTATATATATGGTATTTTATATTGCAGTGATTATTTTCCATAACCAGCACGAATCAAATCATATATCTATGGTATTTTATATTGCATTAATTATATATGATTCAGTAATTATCTCCTTGACATATTGCTTCTTTAATATTAGCCCTGATGCTCTATGTTATCGCCACATGTAAACCCTTATTTTTTATTTTTATTTTTTAATTTTTTAATTTTGAAAAATTATTAAAACATGGGTCAAAAATTGGGTAGCAACATTAAGGGTGATTACTGAGACAGCAAGAGACCCCTTTTAGAGTCTGAGTAGTCAACCTGCCCCTTGTCTCACATAAAAGAACTAGAACCTACCTTTAGGGTATATGATCCCTACCTATTATTTCGCATCAAAGCAAACCCTTTTTAAAGCATCTTGAAATCAAGACTTGCGGGTGATACAATGGTCATCACTCAGGAAATTTCCATTGTAGAGTTTGAGCAAAAATCAAAATTCTTGTCTCATCATACAAGAGTTACGACCATGTGTTACCCCTTAAAGGTCGAGTTCATATAAAACATGCTCATACATTTAAAGATACATACTCGCAGTTAGGAATAAAGGTCCCCAATTATGTTTCTCTCTTCAGAGTCAAGAGTTACCGACATTTGATAGTGTTAAAAAAGATTCACTCAAACTTCCAATAAAAAACATAACTTGTGGTAAAAAAGATTCTTTGCTCTACCATGGACCCAACTTGTGACTTATGTCGGGATGCCATATATAAAGTTCTGATGCATTTATCAGTAGAGACAATGGGGGGAAATGTAGACTTCTTTTAAAGGAATACAACAAGTTAACCTATGAGTCTACTTTCACAAAGCTAGATAGCGAAAGAACTAACATTGTCTTTGGTTTCCTTATCCAAATCATGATCAAGAATGAATATCATATTTCATTTGTTTTAATTGATGCTTTAAAGCCTCATCCTTAAATATCATTTGATTTTCTTCCCGACCATATAAAGATTGTGTCATCAATGAATCAAAGAGTTTTGCTTTGCCACACACATAATGGACCATTCTATTATGTGTGTAACCTTTCCATCAAACAATGGCAAAAGATATCAAATCCAAAAACACGATATGATGCTATAGAATCTAGCCTAATGATTGAAAGGTCAAAGCCTTTACATTACAAAATTGTGAGATTCTCAAAGCCTAAGTTTCGCTCACATAAAGAATTCTACATGTACCACTGCATTATAGTTGAGTTGTTTAATTCAACTACTTGGAAATGGAAGCTGTTGGATGAAGTGAAGTTACCTCAAGATGAATCCCTTTGTTGCATGACAAAAGTATTTGTGAATGGATCACTTCATTGGCTCACATGGAAGAGAAACATCTTTGCATTTGATGTAAAAAGGGAGAGTCATTGTTTCTTCCCACTTCCCTTGCCAGCATCTGAGGACAATGATAACAAAGATATCGAGTAGCTGTTGAATATAAAGGAAAGCTTGCTATGACTTGCATTGATAGAGAGAGCAATTTCATTGAAATATGGATCATAGAGGATCATAACATAAAACAATGGAGCAAGAGGCATTCGATAAACATAGAGGTTTTAACAAGGAAAGAACCTCACGCAAGTCCTTTGACTTTTTGTAATGCTGATGTTGTGTTGATGGGAGAATATTTTCTTGACGTAACATTCCTCAACTTTAAGACCAAAGATATTGATGTGCTATGATTAGGGAAGGGCTTACTCCATGGATGCTTCCCATTTTAAATCACCTTTACCATAGAGGAAAAGGCACAGTTAGACGCAACAGTGGAACTGTCATTGCCCCAAGGCACCATTCTTTAGGTGGAGTGATCCTGATAAGGCATCCGAGAGTTGGTGAGCAAGAGGCAGGTGGATTTTGTGAAGGATGATGTCAACGATCATATTGTCACTAGACCATCATGAATGAGTGATAACAAGACATGGATGATCGCTGAAGAAGCTGTTTAGAAATGTCATATTATCAATTTTATTGTCCACCATTTTGTTTTGGAATCACATCTCATCTTTCAATGGATTATGCTTTGTTCTTAGTCTTATTATTATATTGAAATAAAAATATGTTTCTTTCAAAGTTTATTTTACAAAATATTTTGATCGAACCCCAACATGCAAATTTAAGGCTAATCAATCCTGAAAAATTAAAAGCGTTTTGATTACGGAAATGACTCAATGTTTGTTAAAATGACATTGGGGTGGCCAAACAAATTTTGAGCTCATACATAAAATTGAATCACACATTGTTTAGCTAGTATGCATAATTACTTGTAGTAGATTCGGCAGTTATAGACTCATGAAGCATGACTCTTTACAAATTCAAATCATTACACTGGATGAGGTCAAAATTTATTGGTTATAACCGACTTTGCTTGAAATGAGAAAAAGGCCATCCTTGTTATCTCTTCACTTTCTAAAAAATTATATCCCTTGTGGTTCCTATTTTGAGCTAGAATAATTTTCTTTTTCTAAGAAACCCTGACTAGGATTACACCCCACACTGGGAGCAAATGAGAGATATTTTGAAGACACTGATAGAATTAATGGATAAGGGAAGACTAAGAATAAAAGTCCAACATTTGAGAAAGGGCTAAAAAAAAAGAGACATGGATTATAGGGTAGAAAATACTGATGTTGGTCTTTCATTATCATCTAGACAAAGAGTGAAGACATGTGCTAGAATTAATCATGTCATAATTAGTAGACATAGTAAATGCCAAAGGTCAAACACAAAAAATACTAAGCTACAAACATGACTTTCGGTGTCTATGATAAAGCCTATGATGTCATCAAATAATCAAGATTGGTTATTCATCAAAGAAAAGTTGGATTTGCATTATGGCTTATGTTAAAAGAATTTTGATCTTTGTGGTTAACAAGGTTATATGACATTTCCTCTACAAAGACAACAAGAGAAAAAAAGATTGATGAATAGTTGATGTTGATCTTAGGTCTTTGAAACCCTCAAACACCTTTTGAGCCTATGAATTTCCCTTTCTTTTATAACTATGAGTCATAGCCTGCATTACATACTTTTAAAAGCCATTTTTAATCAGGTAAATAATTTGAACTGATAAATGACACTCTCAAAACTTGAAGAGTTTTTCCATAAGGGTTGTGATTTCATGAATTAAGTTACTGGTTATTATGCATGCTGATAAAATTAGTGTTAAAAAAGGAAACAATCTTTCTTAATAAAGCCTCGAATCTTGACTTGAGTATCTTGTTTTTGAAATTCATAGAAGGTCACCTCATTACAGACCATCAAATGATATACCCCAAAGCAGAGATTAAAATTGATACAAAGAACCATAGACAAAGCTATTTTAATCTTATAACGGGTCAATTTTTGTTTTTAAAATACAAGACAATCAAAGGACTACATGTATTGTGTAACAATCCCGACTATTAGTTTCTATCAACGCTAAAAGATCCCAACATATTCTCTTAATTTGAGGGTAATTTTTTTTTTAAGAATTCTACCAAAATTTCAGTAGAGTTTCCTTTGTATATAGAATGTCCCAAGTTATTGACTACTTCCAATTTGCCCTTTTAATCCATCACAACAAGGTCCCATAGTTTCGAACTTTAATTCCATCATCAATACTCGATAGCTCAAACAATCCATCCACACAATTTATATATATATGCCTTACGAACAAGATCAATATAAACATAGCCCACATATCATATTATAAAGTCTAAAAGGAAAATGGATACTACATGGTGAGCTAAGATTTTTTATATACATTAAAGTTTACACAAAAAGCATACTACATAATCTAGCTAATACTATTATGCTTGAGCTAAATTTTTACATAGGCTTAGTAAAGCAGAGTCCTAAAACTAATGAGCTCCCTGAGTATTAGATGGATCTGTTACAAAAACGACTTAATAAGCATATAATTATATTGACAACAGAAATAAAAATGATCATATAATGAACACAAATAAAGCATCAATTTTCTATTAGTTTCTTAGGAATTCTAATAATCAACTTATAAATTTCCTGAGAATAATTTAAAACTCAATTAGACATCATTTATGTATTCTTAATTAAATACTTTTATTTTCTTACACGAACTTAGTAACTTTGTTTGATTGGTTTTATTAAATCTTCAACTTGGCATAGTCCAACCTGGACATTTCAGGCAATTATACTTATCAATTTTCTCAGGTCATCCAAACACAGACACCCTTTACGAATCGAGCCTTATCGATCGTTCCCAGGTGTCCCAACATGGACATCATTAGCCGAAACTAATTTTATAATTCATTTCCCGGCAATCCTATCACAGATGTCATTAGCCGAAGCTAATCTTGTTAATATGCCAGACTTTATTTACATTAAACATAACATTATTGTAATTGCATTCGTTAGGAAGACTTTAAATTGCATAAGTGTAAAGGAGAGAGAAACCACACACCTGCTCCACCTGTCTCGTGACTTCCTTTAACAAAAGATCCAATCCTGGCCGCTCCTTCTGAATTACAGAGAAGTCTTTGGTAATGATTCCTTTAAGCCAAATGTTATAGGCAATCCATATTCATTCATTATACATATGATACTTTCTATGCATGTTTATTTCCCTATTATGACATGCATATACATATCAAGTGTATTTTTTTTAGAGTTAGCATATCAACGTTCAAGTGTTCGCACGACTCAGTTTGCATCAACAAGATTTCAGTATCTGTGACTCGGGTTTACATCTATAAAATTTTAGCATCTATTTTCATCTAGACCCTTTTATATGTTTCTTTTGAATGTCGACATATATGTTGCACATGCCCGCACGACGTCAATGGAGATTTTCATCGTTGTTTGTTCTGTTTTGGGAGTTGCAACCTAGTATTTGGTTCAGGTCACTAGGAAACCCGAGTATATTGATCTTGTCAGAAATTCACGAGTAAAGAACTGGTTGTGGCAAGGAAAGGTATTAATACCATTAGCACACCATACCTAAGGTAAGCTGCTTTGTAGTTTGATGTGATTTAAAGATTTTGATGATTTATCTTGTTAGTGATCTATCTTCTAATGTGATGATCAGGAATAGTCCTATGCATAAGATCGTAATCCTTTATTCTAAAATAAAATACTTTTTTATATTTTTAAAATATAGACCAAATCATCAAGAATTTAATAAACTGATTATTAATTCCCAAAATATATGCAAAAATCATCTTCATTTTTCTTGTGAAATGCCATGCAATTTTTTATATTGTTTGAGAGAGATCTAGCCAGATGCAAATTAAAACATTATTTTTTGTTTTTCTAGTTTTTTAACATTTAAAAATATAAAAGAAAATACTAACACACATACACATCACTTTTTACAACGTTTTACTCACACACCCATAATTACATGTTTACAACGTAAAAGAAATTAAACAAAAAAAACTAACAGTAATTTACATACATATTCCAGCATGTAAAATTAACAAAACAGACCCCTAAAAATCCAGGAATTACAGGGGAAGATTTCTAGAACTATAGGAACCACAGCGACGCGTCTTCTCCACGCACGGCCGCTACTAGCAGCGCGTGGATTCACACGCCGCTGCAAGCAAACCCAAAAGATGGGTGGATTTGAGATGTTTTCTCCTCCTCTCCTTTTCTCCACCAGTGGTGACCTATAAAAACACCCAAAAAACACAACAAGCAATTGATTTTTGTTTTATTTCCTCCTACCCAGATCTGGTTCTTTCAGGTTGATTTCTCGGTTTGTTGTTCTTTCCTTCTTCTTCAGGTAGCAGATCTGCTGTGAGGTCAGGGTGGAGGCTGTTGTGCTAGGCCAAAGTTGGTTGATCTTCGGTGGGAGGAGGTTGTGAAGGGCACTCCTGCTGGGAAGGTGAGGGCGGTGTCTATAGAAGGAAAGGGGTCCAGAGTTGTGGGTCGGTGGGCGTTGCTATGTTTTGTCTGCTGCTGGAGGCTGGTTGAAGGAGATGAAGAGGTTGTTGGCTGTCACGACTGGAACCTAAGAAGATGGGGGCTAACACAGAAGAAGAGGGATTTAATTCAAATCAAGCATAAAACGACAGCGTTGGGAGGAAGCGGCAAGGAATTTAAACATTAGTTAAACGGTTGCGTTTCAGGCAGCCCGGATGTTTCTAAATAAAACTAGTTGAAGCCACGTGTAATGGCTAGGTGAAATATAGAAGCAAAGGAACGTTTTGGAATTATGTTAAATACCCTGAGAATGTAACAGATAAATCAATCAATATAACAGAATCCAGTATTCTCTCCTATTTTCCCTCGTTCTCCTTCAGTGTGTTAGGGGAAAAATCCATGAAGAACGCATGACATGTTCTTCCTCCCCTCTTCTAAACTTCTTCTCTTCTTCCATGGTATTTTGATCATCCTCTAGAAAACGAACTCGCAGCAAAGTGGTATCAGAGCCTCATTTTTAGACCTCCACAACATGCCTCCAGAGACCAGGTCCCAAGATGTGAGAAGGTGTGACGATTCCTTGGAAGCTGCTAACCAAAGAATCAATGGGATAGAAATTAAACTGAATACACAGTCGGATGATCTTGGCCAACTCAAAGCTATGATAAAAGAAATAGCTACCCAGCAGATTGCCATAGAACATACCTTGCAAACTCTCACGAGAGAGACCAGTTCCTCCCAACAGCCTCATGCTCCTCAACCGCCTACAACAACATGCAGTCAGGGGTGGAGTGGGGAGGGTTCGCAAGGATCATACAGATTCCACAAACCCAAGAGAAACTTTCCTACCTTTGAAGGCGAAGATGTGCATCAATGGTTGTATAAATGCAACCAATATTTCGACCTTGAAGAAATAGCAGAACCAGACAAACTGAAGCTAGCATCCTACTACCTAGATGGATTGGCACTGTACTGGCACCAGAACTTCGTAAGGAACTTGGAAGGACAAGAAACAACTTGGGTAGATTATGTTGAAGCCCTGTGCTGCAGGTTTGGAGGACAAAAGGACCCCTTGGAGGAGTTAACTGAACACAAACAAGCTGGTGATCTAGAAAGCTACATCAAGGAGTTCGATATGCTATGGAATAGAGCTCAGGTATCAGAAAAACAAGCCTTAGTATTTTTCTTGGGAGGATTAGAAACTGAGATTAAGAACTTAGTGAAAATGTTTGAACCCAAATCTCTCAGACAAGCATATAACCTAGCTAGACTCCATGATAACACCCTAACCTACAGAAAAAACACCCCCCATTACACTAAGCTTCCAGCTCAGGCAAACACTTACCAACAGACCCTAAGACCAGCATACCCCACAATCTCCAATAAATCAACTGCCAGCTCCACCTTCACTGCGTTTAAATCCCCCCAAGCTGCCTTACTACCCACTCCTAACAGGACACCATTCAACAACACTACTGCTAACCCTAACCCCAGACCTTCCAGACCTATTAGAACCAGGGAGATGGACGAGCGAAGAGCCAAGGGATTATGTTTTTGGTGTGACGAAAAATTTGTACCAGGACATAGGTGCAAAAATCAAAAGCTATACTCACTATGCATCATCGAAGATGAAGAGGAAGACTCGGAAGAGGAGGAAACCATTGAAACCATAAATGTTGAAACTCTTACCCCTCATCTGTCATTACATGCATTGCAGGGCACCACAGGATGTCACACCATCAAAGTATGGGGCAAACTGGACAAATGCCCTATATTCATTTTGATTGACTCAGGCAGCACTCACAACTTCCTTAATGCCAACCTCGCCAACAAACAGAATTGTCTCCTGACCCCCATCAAAACCATGCTAGTAGAAGCAACCAATGGTGGCACCATGTCCTGTGCTAAACTCTGTAAGAACCTGCAATGGAAAATGCAAGGAGTTCAGTTTCAGGCTGATGTTTTTGTAATGGCATTACAAAACTATGATATGGTCCTGGGCATACAATGGTTGAAGTTACTAGGCAATGTGTTAGCCAATTACAAAGATAAATGGATGACTTTTTAGTGGCAGGGCAAAGAAGTGACTCTAAAAGGGGACAACCCTAAGCTCACTCAGTCCATTCGACTGGAAGAGTTAAATGGCCTACTCACCAATAAAACCCTGTTGACAGAGGTGAACATTTGCAGTCTACGAGTACTGGAGGTGGATGGAAAAGCACTCAACTCCCAGAAAGGATACCCTCTTGCCCAGGATGCAGAGGATTTTCCATTGCAGACATTGTTGGACACATATCACCATGTTTTTAGAGAACCGGTGGGATTACCTCCTGTCAGAGGACATGACCACAGGATACCCCTGAAGGATGAAAACTTGACAGTCAATCTAAGACCATACAGATACTCAGGGTTGCAGAAGGATACCTTAGAGAAAATGGTGGCCGAAATGCTAGACGCTGGGATTGTTCAACCAAGTCATAGTCCTTTTGCTTCTCCAGTGGTGCTAGTCAAGAAAAAAGACCAGACTTGGCGGTTCTGTGTGGATTTTCGAGCTCTCAACAAACTGACTGTGAAAGATAAGTATCCTATCCCCATTATTGATGAATTATTAGAAGAATTGGAAGGAGCAGCCATTTTCTCTAAAATTGACTTAAGGGCAGGATACCACCAAATTCGGATGGACCTTAAAGATGTGTTTAAAACAGCATTTCGCACTCACAATGGCCATTTTGAATTCCTTGTCATGCCCTTTGGCCTCTCTAATGCCCCAGCAACTTTCCAAAGTTTAATGAATGGCATCTTTAGGCAACATTTACGGAAGTTCATTCTAGTTTTCTTTGACGATATATTGATTTATAGCAAGAACACGGTAGACCATTTGCATCACCTCACTGTGGTGTTTGAACTGTTATGTGCAAACCAACTGGTTGCAAGGAAAGAGAAGTGTGTATTTGGCAGCAGTCAGATGGAATATTTGGGCCACGTGATCACCAAAGAAGGAGTGGCCACCGACCCTAATAAGGTAGTAGCAATGGTGAATTGGCCTATTCCCACTAACATCAAACAACTGAGGGGGTTTTTGGGGTTGACCAGATACTATAGAAAATTTGTGAAGGGATATGGGGAACTCTGCAGGCCCCTTACTCAACTGTTGAAGAAAGGCTCCTTCAACTGGACAAACTCAGCCACTATGGCCTTTAAGCAATTAAAAAGAGCCATGTCTAACCCCCCGGTGTTGGCACTGCCTAACTTCGACAAGACTTTTGTTGTGGAGACAGATGCATCAGGAGTGGGAATGGGGGCGGTTTTGATGCAAGAAGGACATCCACTCGCTTTTATAAGAAAGGCGCTGGGACCTCGACAGCTAAATCTATCAGCATATGAACGTGAGCTATTAGGTATTGTCTATGCTGTCAATAAATGGAAGCATTACCTAAGAGGAAGGCATTTCTTAATCAGAACAGATCACTCAAGCCTCAAATTCCTACTCGATCACAAGGCGACTCATGAGGCACAACAGGTTTGGTTAACTAAACTCTTAGGCTTTGATTATGAGATAGAGTACAGGAAAGGCAAAGACAATTTAGCAGCGGATGCCCTCTCCAGGATCTTAAGTGCTGAATTGAGTGCCTTAACTCTATCCTCGATTTCCACCAACCTCATGGAGGAAATCAGACAGACTTGGACAACTGATCCAAACTTACAGAAGATCATTGAGGAGTTGAGAAAGGATGCCAATTCGCATCCTGCCTATGCATGGGTCAATAACACTCTTCTTCAAAAAGGAAAGGTAGTTGTGGGTAGAGACTCACAACTCCAAGCTAAGCTCATTAGTTTGTACCATGACTCTGCAGCTGGAGGGCACCCAGGAGCCACTGTCACTACCAAGAGACTCGGGCAGGTGTTTTATTGGCGTAAGCTGCAGAAAATAGTAAGGCAATATGTCCGAGAATGCTCCATTTGCCAACAAAACAAGACTGAGAATGTGAAGCTTCCAGGACTTTTACAGCCTCTACCCATCCCTATTGCCCCCTTCATTGACATCAGCATGGACTTCATTGAAGGCCTACCAAAATCAGAAGGGAAGGAAGTCATCCTAGTAGTAGTCGATCGGTTTAGCAAATATGCACACCTTATGGCTCTCTCCCACCCCTACTCTGCCCTGACAGTAGCTAAAGTCTTCATGGAGCATGTCTACAAACTCCATGGAATGCCAGCCACCATTGTGAGCGATAGGGACAACATTTTTCTCAGTCAATTTTGGAAGGAATTGTTCAAACATCAGGGCGTCAACCTGCAATACTCTACTGCCTATCATCCCCAATCGGATGGCCAAACCGAAGTGGTTAACAAGTGTATAGAAGGATACCTACGGTGCATGACAGGGACTGCCCCAACTTCGTGGGGGAAATGGTTGAGTGCTTGCGAGTGGTGGTACAACACCAACTACCACACTTCAACCAAGAAGACGCCTTATGAGATACTCTATGGCATGGTGCCTCCAATTCACATTCCCTACACTCACAAGGACTCTCCAGTCGAGGCCGTGGATCACTATCTCACACAACGAGAGGAAATGTTCAAGGAAATCAGAAGTAATCTTCTACAATCTCAACACCGGATGACCCAACAAGCCAACAAGAAAAGAAGTGAAAGAAG
The DNA here is from genome assembly GCF_951802175.1 of Populus nigra. Classification (NCBI taxonomy): domain Eukaryota; kingdom Viridiplantae; phylum Streptophyta; class Magnoliopsida; order Malpighiales; family Salicaceae; genus Populus; species Populus nigra. Next base: position 2,454,421 of record NC_084858.1, read on the forward strand.
TTTTGCAGTGGGGGATTCAGTCTATGTCAAACTACAACCCTACAGACAGCACTCAGTTCACAAGAGAGTTTCCCACAAGCTATCAGCAAAATACTATGGTCCCTATACAGTCACTAAGAAAATTGGCACCGTAGCATATGAATTACAATTACCTGCCACAGCGGCTATTCACCCCGTCTTCCACGTCTCTCAGCTGAAGAAACACGTAGGCCATCATGCAGTCCACTCCGATCTTCCCAATCCTCAGCATCTATCCCTGCTGCAGCCTCTATAGATCATCGAGAGAAGAATGATTAAAAGAGGAACTACAGCAGTCACTCAATTACTAGTTTTATGGAAGGACCTACCCCTGACAGAAGCCACCTGAGAAAATATTGATGATTTCTGCTGCAGATTTCTTGAGTTTCACCTTGAGGACAAGGTGGTGATCATGGAGGGGGCATTGTCACGACTGGAACCTAAAAAGATGGGGGCTAACACAGAAGAAGAGGGATTTAATTCAAATCAAGCATAAAACGACAGCGTTGGGAGGAAGCGACAAGGAATTTAAACATTAGTTAAACGGTTGCGTTTCAGGCAGCCCGGATGTTTCTAAATAAAACTAGTTGAAGCCACGTGTAATGGCTAGGTGAAATATAGAAGCAAAGGAACGTTTTGGAATTATGTTAAATACCCTGAGAATGTAACAGATAAATCAATCAATATAACAGAATCCAGTATTCTCTCCTATTTTCCCTCGTTCTCCTTCAGTGTGTTAGGGGAAAAATTCATGAAGAACGCATGACACGTTCTTCCTCCCCTCTTCTAAACTTCTTCTCTTCTTCCATGGTATTTTGATCATCCTCTAGAAAACGAACTCGCAGCTTTGGCTGTGTTGAGGCGGAGACACTACCGCTGCTAGGAGGAGGAAATGAAGTAAAAGATCATAGGAAGAAAGGCAGATATGTTCTGGGTTTATGGGTCTGTGGAGGAAAAGCTGGAGACCGGTCTGTGGGGCTGTTAGGTCGGATCAGGTACAGGTTTGTGAGAGAGGAGAGCTCGTGGGGGGGGTTTAAGCCAATGGCTGAGTGATGCGGTAGCCAGTCATGGAGGCGGAGAGGCGCATGGGGAAAAGGGAGGAACCACCAAAAGGAAGGGAGAATGAGGCTCTAGTTTAGGAGGGGGAGATAAGAATGAATGGTGGGTCAAGATGGGAAGATCTGGTGAGGCCAAGAGACTGGGGCTATATCGAGAGAAGGGAGTAGGTGGTGGTCGGTGGGCTTATTAGGGTTCTCTGGTTTGTTTTTGGCAAAGGGAGGGGGGCGACAATTGACTTAGAGAAGATGAAGGTTCTTGGGTTTTTTGTGGTTTTAGGGTATTTTTTTCTGCCCTCAAGATGGCTCTTCCCTTTTTTTTTACCCCTACTTCTGAATTTTCTTCCCTTTTTTTATCTGATTTTTCTTCTATATTTATTGGAAAAAAAAGTCATCTTTTTCAAATGCTTGGTTAAACATTTGTATTTTAACTTTTTTAAAACCGAGCAATATCAACATCATCTTTGTCGCACGTCAAAAAATCCACGCGGCATCGGCTGGCGATTTTTCATTGTTGTTTTGATTGGTTCGTTGGAGTTGCCACCTAGTATTTAACTGAAGGCTACTAGGAAACCCGGGTACTGGTCTTATCAGAAATTCATGGGTAAGGAACTAGTTGTGGTTAGGGAAGGTATTAGCACCCCTAACGCACCCTACCTTAGGTAAGATGCTTCATGAACTTGACGTGATTTGAAAATTTGAAATGTTAATTAAATTCTAAGGTTTTAATAAATCAGTTATTAAATCCCAGAATATATGTAGAAGCATGTTCTTACATTTTCATGGAAAATATAACATGATTTTATTTCTCCTTAAGATATTTAACCATATTCAAATTAAACAATTAATTCTTTTTTTGTCTTTTTTAACATTTATAAAACATGTAAAATAAAAATACATACATACACGTCACTTTTTACTATAATCAACTCACACATCATTTTTACAAGTTACAAAATAACAAAAATTAAGCAAACAACAAACAGTAATTTAAATACATATTCCAGCATGTAGAAATTACAAAACAGACCCCTAAAAATCCAAGAATTGCAGAGGAGGTCTTCTGGAAGTGCAGGGGCAGTGGCGGCGCGTGGGTTCACGCGCCGCCGCATGAAAGTCAGTCGAGGAGGGGGGCTCTGGAACGATTTCCTCCTGTCTTCTCTTCCCTGCCCGTGGTGGCTTTCACCGTGACCTGCAACAAGAGAAAAACACCCAAGCAGTCGATTTTATTTTGTTTTTTAGATCTGTCCAGCTCCTCCGGCTTCTCCCTTATCGTCGGTGTTTCTTCTGCTGATGGCCGATCTGGTGGCTGGGAGGACTTCTTCTTCTTCTCCTTCGCTTCAGTGGCTGGCGGTCACTTTGGCTCACTCTGGTTTTGGCCAAAAACAGAGGCGGTTGGGGAAGAAGAGAGAAGGACTCGGGTCTGTCCGGTTGTTGGTCCAAGGAGAGGAAGATGGGGCTGCTGGCGGCATTGAGGCGGAGACACCGTCGTTGGGTTGCTGTGGTTGGTTCTGGAGGGAGTCTGTTGGATGCGTGCTGCTGAATCTCCGGCGAGGCAGCTGGTTCGGGTGGTCCTTCTTTGGCAAAGAAAGGGGGCAGTGGCTTTGGTTCTCCTTCTGCCCAGAAAATGGAGAGACCCCAAGGGATGGGAGCGGCGGCCTGGTGCTGGGAGAAGGAAAAATCAGGGGAACAGGGGGCGGCAGCTTGGTGCTGGGAGAAGGAAAAATCAAAAGGGAAGGGGGAATCAACCGTGGCTTTGTTGGCTGAGGAGAAAGGGCCAACAAAGGGTTTGCAGTGAGGGAGAGAGTGAGATGGGGGAAACCGGGGGGCTTGAGCCTCTGGTTTTTTGCTGATGAGAAAGGGAGAGCAGGTGGTGGAACCAGCCGAGAGAGAGGGGAAAAAAATCAAAGCTGGGGGCTGCGGCGGCCCCCTTGGAGAAGATAGGTTTCGGTCATTTTTTAGGTTATTTTCTTTTTTGTGGTGTCTCCCCCAAATTACAAAATGCTCCCCTTTTGTTTGAGTTGTGGACCAGTATTTATAGGTAAAATGTTGCATGGATCTCGAAATTGGTCCCTCAACTTTCTTTCTTTTTTTTTGTAAATTTGATTTTTCTTAATTTTTTTGTATTTTTGAAAATAAGCAATATCAACGTCGACTCAAATGAAGAAAATCAATGATTTTAAAAATAACGCGTTAAAAGTTGAATGCGTTCCAAATGTCTTTGAAAATTTAAATTCTTTTGAGACAATGCTAAAAATGCTAAAAACGATGCAAATATATTAAAAATGTATTTTTTTGGATTTTCAATGTTTTTCGTTATTTTTGGATTTTTCTGAAAATTTATCAAAACATGAGTCAAAAATTGGGTAGCAACAGATGCCCCCTCTTTACAATACTTACGAAGCAAAACTCCTCAATGTTTCGCATAGTAAGCTTTGTAAAGAAAAACTCTAAATGTTTCTTCTTCTTTTTTTCTTCTTTCTTTCTCTCTTTTTTTATCTTGAGATCCCATCTGGCGATCTCCTTTTCCAAAACCAAAGAATGTGTGTAGCTCGGTCAACCTGAAATCCCATCTGGCGATTTCCTTTAACCAAAGCTACATGAGATCCCATCTGGCGACCTCATTAAACCAAAACAAAGAATAAGTGTGTAACTCGGTCAACCTGAAATCCCATCTGGCGATTCCCTTTAACCAAAGCTACATGAGATCCCATCTGGCGACCTCATTAAATCAAGACTAAAAAATGTGTAAAAAGTGGTCTCATTGTAATGGGTGACCTACCCAGGTGGAAAGAATGTAAAAAACAGTCTCGTTATGATGGGTGACCTACCCAAATGGAAAGAAGGGAAGAGTGGTCTCATTCTTATGGGTGACCTACCCAGGGGAAGAATGACCTCATTATAATGGGTGACCTACCCAAGTAAAAAAAGATGGAGAATGGTCTCATTCTAATGGGTGACCTACCCAGAAAACAAATGATGGTCTCATTATGATGGGTGACCTACCCAAGTGGAAAATGAAAGAGTGGTCTCATTCTTATGGGTGACCTACCCAGGGGGAAGAATGGCCTCATTATTATGGGTGACCTACCCAAGTAAAAAAAAAAAGATGGAGAATGGTCTCATTCGAATGGGTGACCTACCCAGAAAAAAATGATGGTCTCATTATGATGGGTGACCTACCCAAGTAGAACAGGAAAGCGTGGTCTCATTCTTATGGGTGACCTACCCAAGGGAAAGAATGGCCTCATTATAATGGGTGACCTACCCAAGTAAAAAAAATGGAGAATGGTCTCATTCTAATGGGTGACCTACCCAGAAAAAATGGTCTCATTGTGATGGGTGACCTACCCAAGTGGAAAAGGGGAAGAGTGGTCTCATTCTTATGGGTGACCTACCCAGGGAGAAGAATGGCCTCATTATAATGGGTGACCTACCCAAGTAAAAAAAGATGGAGAATGGTCCCATTCTAATGGGTGACCTACCCAGAAAAAAAAAATGATGGTCTCATTATGATGGGTGACCTACCCAAGTGGAAAGAATGTGAAAAACGGTCTCATTATGATGGGTGACCTACCCAAATGGAAAGAATGTGAAGTGCGGTCTCATTATAATGGGTGACCTACCCAGATGGAAGATGGAAAAAATATGAAGTGGTCTCATTGTTATGGGTGACCTACCCAGGTGGAAGATAGAAAAAATGTGAAGTGGTCGCGTTATAATGGGTGACCTACCCAGGTGGAAGATAGAAAAAATATGAAGTGGTCTCGTTATAATGGGTGACCTACCCAAATGAAAGATAGAAAAAATATGAAGTGGTCGCGTTATAATGGGTGACCTACCCAGGTGGAAGATAGAAAAAATGTGAAGTGGTCGCGTTATAATGGGTGACCTACCCAAATGGAAGATGGTGGTCTCATTGTGATGGGTGACCTACCCAGAAAAAATGATGTGTTTTTTTTTTATAAAAAAAATGGTCTCATTGTTACGGGTGACCTACCCAAAGATAGAATGTGACTTACCTGGCAAAAAGACTTGGTTGGAGCAGTCCTGACAGGACAAGGCTGAGAAACTTGGCACCTTCTGGTCGCAGGTTGACTTGAAGACTCCTTGATGACAGGGTTAATCTCCTCGTTTCTTTGAGATTCTCCTACTGGCGGGGTTCATCTCATTCTCTTCTCGTTCCAGGATCTAAACCGATTCTTTATCATTATCAACTCAATGATTCTTTCTTTGTCCACAAACTTGCTGGACTTCATTGAGGATCTTTCTGTAACAAATCACAAGTATGTGCAATGCTTTGAGGTTAGATGACATGCATGCATCCTTACCTGATGTGAAATATAGGTTACCCCCTTGGATGATCCATCGTCATAGGGTGCCTTTGTTTGCTAACCAAGGCCTTCTTTGCTCTTCCCATGTACTGGCTCATTCGTATGCTAGCCTTCCACTCAAATGTAAGTGCAGTGCCCATCTCGGGCTGTCTACGACGATTACTGCTCTTGTTGTTTATCAAGCTTGACTCTGCCCCCAAGTGTGGTGTTGCTTGATTCATCATGAAGGATTTTCTCTCCTGGATTCTTCTGAAAATTATCTTCTGATTGGTTGTGTGCATCATGCCAACACCCATCAAGATGGTCCACTAGTCATGAACTTGCCTCCAATTGAAACAATACTCTTCAAATATATGTTATCACCCGCCTTCTTGGAACTGTCAAGTCATCCAGACATGCCGCTCATACCTTGCAATAAAAGGCTAATCATTGTAAGCTCAAAGTTCTTCTTCATAGATTCCTCTTAGCTTGTCAAATCAGCTTATAAAAAGAAATGATTTGGCATCATCAATGATGTTCATCACCCATATTCATGCGGTGAAGTGTGCATTTGAGCTTCAAAGCAGATGGTCCCATAGTCAGTCTTGGTGGGTGCATCTTTCCAACATTCATTCAAACGCAACTATGCTATAACATCATTCAAAAGTCATAGCCATGTTGGAGATGATAAACCAAGATGAAGATATGAAAATATCCTTCAAATGCAGCGTTGCTCATCAATTGCTGCTAAAGTTCACTAAATCACTGACTGTCTTTGAACAACATTGCCCCTAGTAATGATCTGAATGCTTGTCCTACTGATTAGCTTTCTTTAAACACCATTGTCCTCAGTGCATTGATTCATCATTTGATCATCTTTCATTGCCCCCAGCTGATCTGAATACTGTTTATTTTCCTACCCAGGATCCACTGTATTGCCCCCAGGTGGTCACCTTTTCAAGGAGTGTCAAGAAATGTTGATGTCATTCTTGTTAAGGATTTTTCAAATTCAATCGATGTTCTTCTTGTTTGACAATCTTCCTTGTTCTGGAATCAAATCTCATATTTCAACGCTCATGTCTATTCAAATCTAATTGTTGAAATGAAATCAGAGAGATGTCAATTTTGAAAAGTATTTTTGGAAATCAAGCTTGTTTGGTCAAAGATCCAACACACGCTATTCAATGAAGTCCTTTAATTGTCTTGTATTTTGAAGACATAAATAACCCGTTGTAAGATTAAAATGACTTTTTTCGTGGTTCTTTGTATCAGTTTTAATCTTTGATCTTAGGTATATCTTTTGATGATCTGTGATGAGGTGACCTTCTGTTAATTTCAAGGAAAACAAAAGGCTCAAAGTCAAAACTTGAGGATTCATCAAGAAAGATTGTTTTCTTTTTAGCACCAATTTTATTAGCATGCATAATAATCAGTAGCTTAAATCATGAAGCCACGACTCTTATGGAAAAACTCTTCAAGTTTTGAGAGCGCCATTTCTCGGTTCAAATTGCTTACCTGGTCAAAAAGGGCTTTTAAAAACATGTAATGCAGGCTATGGTACATGGCTATGAAAGAAAGGGATTTCACAAGCTCAAAAAGTGTTTGATGGTTTCAAAGACCTAGGATCAACATCAAACTATTCATCAACTCTTTTTCTATTGTTGTGTTTGTAGAGGAAATGACATATAACCTTATTAACCTTAAATATCATAATTCTCTTAACATAGGTTATATCCAAATCCAACTTTTTCTTTGATGAATAACCAATCTCAATCATCTGATAACTTCAGGGCTTTATCATGGATGCCAAAGGTCATGGCTTTCACATAGCATTTCTCATAGTTTTCTAACATGCCCCCAGTCTAGGTCTTCTTTCTTTTAACTCTCTCTCAAACGTTGGACTTTTGCTCTAAGCCTCTCTTTCACTTTTATCTTCTCTTATTTGCCCCCAGTGTGGGGTGTGATCCTAGTCAGGGTTTTCTTGAAAAAAAAATATTCTATCAGGCTCAAATGGGGACCACAAGGGATAATATTTCAAGAAATGTGAAAGGATAACAAAGATGGCATTTTCTCATTTCAAGCAATGTCGGTTCGAACCGATAAATTTTGACCTCATCTAGTGTAATGATTTGGACTTGAAAGAATCATGATTCACGAGTCCATAACTATTGAATCCACTACATGTCATTATGCATACTGCTAAAAATTTAGCTACATTGTGGGTGGTTCAATTTCATGTGTGAGCTCAAAATTGTTTGGTCACCTCATGTCATTTTCAAGCATCGAGTCATTTCTGTAATCAAAACACTTTTAATCTTCAAGATTGATTAACCTTTATTGCAATGTTGGAGTTTGATCAAAATATTTTGTCAAAATACCCTTTGAAATAAGTATCTCTTGATTTCAAAACAACAGGAAGACAAAGGAAAGACATGTTTCGTTAAAGGATAAGATGTGACCCCAAAACAAAATGTAAGATGGCAAAATTCCATAACAAAAATGATTGACAATATAACCCCTTCTTGGATCACCTACTCTGGCAATATCTGTGTTTCGCCGAGTCAATTTCGATCACTTGTTATTCTGAGGATGTTCTGGTGACAAAATGATCGATGACATCATCTTTCACAAACTGAGCTCGATTCTTGAAACTCTTGCACCTGTTCAACTAAAATAGTCTAGGAACCCGCCATGATATTCACATCTCGTTTGAATTATACCACGGTGGTTGCATGCAATTTATAGAAGTCGGTGCAACAAGTCTGGAATCTAACAGATGTTGGTCGACAAACTTGAGTGGCAGATGAATGTCAATCTTGGCAAAGACATTTGAGCAGTTGATGTTATGGCAAGACCTGACTAGGCAAAATGACTGAGGTTTCTCAATTGAGAGTCATCTTCTGATTCAACTCTCATCACTGTTATGGAATCCATGGTAGATCCTTCAATATTTCCTCTCTTGATAGCTAGCTCAATTCTTTTGGCAATCCACACAACTTCATGTCAATATTTCAATGTTGTTGTGGTTGGTTGAGGGTTGTCGGAAACCTTTCAACAGCTTGGTAATCTTGGCAGTGCCCAGAAACATGTGGCATCGCCATTACCGACATGTGGAATCACACATTGTCAAAACTGGAAGAGAACCTGATGAATCTAAAACTCCTTTGTCTCCTCTTTGATTCCTCACTAACGGTGCAGCAAACAAACACCGGTAGAGGGAGCTCTGCTCTGTTGAAGTTTCAATCTTCTTTCTATTTTTCAGCCGAGGTCTGTCTCTTTTCCCTACTTTTGCATTTTCAAGCTAACACCAATGAGAGAAAATTATAGATGATCAGAAACTACTGCATCCCTTCTTGGATTCTCCACTTGCAGATCTACAAACAGATTTCTGCAGAGAGAGCTCTGCCACGGTGAAGTTCTATATTTGCTCCTGTTTTCTAGCTCAAGTCTGGCTTTTCTGCCTACTACAGTGTTTCGATGCTGAAACTGGTAGGGTAACTTTTCATATCATTTGAAACTAGTACATCCCCTCTTGCATTCCCCACTTGCAGAGAGAGCTCTGCCACGTCAAAGTTCGATGACTGCTCATGTTTTCAGACTAGGTCTGACTCTTCGGCCTACTCCAGTGTTTCAGTGCTGAAACTGATGAGCCAAAGTTTTGTAGCTTTTGAAAGTACTGCATCCCCTCTTGCATGCCCCACTGGCAGATCCCCAAACAAATCTCTACAGAGAAAGCTCTGCAACGTAGAAGTTTGATGTCTGTTCATGTTTTTCAGACCAGGTTTGGCTCTTCAACCTACCACAGTGTCTTTGTGCTGAAACTGATGAGAGATTTTTATAGAATATGCAACTAATAAATCCCCTCTTGCATTCCCAACTTGCAGAGCCATAAACGGATTTTTGTACAGAGAGCTCTGCCACATTGAAGTTTGATGACTACTAACATTTTCAGACCAGGTCTGACTCTTTTGCCTACTACAATGTTTTGCTGGTGCCACTGGTGAGAGAAAGTTTTAAAGCATATGAAACTACTACACCCCCTCTTGCGTTCCCCAATGGCAGATCCACAAATAAATCTCTACAGAGAGAGCTCTGCAACGTAGAAGTTCAGTGTCTAATCATGGGTTTTTTTTTCAGGTTTTTTTTTCGAGGTTTTTTTTTTGCTTTTTTTTTATATCTTGTGCCGCTGAACTGGAATTGGGCTCACAGTGGGGGTAACTTCAAAGAAGGCTAATGCACCATGCACAGAAGGCTAGTAGTTATTTGGTGCCATTGAAAGATGTGGAGGCGATGGACAATTAACAAGGCAATTGACCGAGAACAAAAGTTGTCATTAGTTATGACTGAAGGCATTGTTGTCATTGTTCATGACTGAAAAGGAGAGGTGCAGCTTCAATGGGACTTGGACGAGCGGTGTTCCCACAGAAAACTGTGCAGACATTCCCTTTCCATTTGATGTTCAACACTTGTTCAGGCAGATCTGAGCCTAGCTACTTCCCCTTTGATGCTCTCAACTTTCTTTGTGATAATGAGCCTCTATCTGACATCTTTCTTCATTTCCATCATCTTTTTCAATCACGTGTAGCAAACCTCGGACAGGGGAACCTATTTTTCCTCATGGTACATGCATGATAAATGTATGAACATGTAAACTATATGATGAACTCGCCCTTCAAGGGGTGACATATGGTCGTAACTCTTGTATGATGAAACAAGAATCTTGATTCTTGCCCAAACTCTACAATGAAAATTTTCTGAGTGATGGCCATTGGGTCACCCACAAGTCTTGAGTTCAAGATGCTTCAAGAAGGGTTTGCCCTGATGCAAAACAATGTATACGGAGCACACATCCTAAAGGCAGGTTCTAATCTTTTTAAGTAAGACAAAAGGTAGGTTTACTACTTGGTCTCTAAAAAGGGTCTCTTGTTGTCCCAGTGATCACCCTCTTGAAGACAATATGGGGGCTCAGCAGATAGTGGTATGGCACATATACCAATCATTAGCAGTCTAAGCACTCAACGAAGAGTTGGGGTTTACACAAACTTAAACCTTGACTAAAAGTCGTAAGGTAAGCTGCTAGTCCTCCACCTAACCTGAAGCTTGTGTGTGCTAAAAATAAATACAAGTGATGCATGAAACAATTCTACACAATGCATGAATAAAAAAAACAAGACAAAAAGCAAAAAATTTAAACACATCAAAAACACAAAGCTTAGTCCAATAAAGTTGAAACAATACCGTCCCCAGTGGAGTCACCATTCTGTCGCACGTCAAAAAATCCACGCGGCGTCGGCTGGTGATTTTTCATTGTTGTTTTGATTGGTTCGTTGGAGTCGCCACCTAGTATTTAACTGAAGGCTACTAGGAAACCCGGGTACTGGTCTTATCAGAAATTCATGGGTAAGGAACTAGTTGTGGTTAGGGAAGGTATTAGCACCCCTAACGCACCCTACCTTAGGTAAGATGCTTCGTGAACTTGACGTGATTTGAAAATTTGAAATGTTAATTAAATTCTAAGGTTTTAATAAATCAGTTATTAAATCCCAGAATATATGTAGAAGCATGTTCTTACATTTTCATGGAAAATATAACATGATTTTATTTCTCCTTAAGATATTTAACCATATTCAAATTAAACAATTAATTCTTTTTTTGTCTTTTTTAACATTTATAAAACATGTAAAATAAAAATACATACATACACGTCACTTTTTACTATAATCAACTCACACATCATTTTTACAAGTTACAAAATAACAAAAATTAAGCAAACAACAAACAGTAATTTAAATACATATTCCAGCATGTAGAAATTACAAAACAGACCCCTAAAAATCCAAGAATTGCAGAGGAGGTCTTCTGGAAGTGCAGGGGCAGTGGCGGCGCGTGGGTTCACGCGCCGCCGCATGAAAGTCAGTCGAGGAGGGGGGCTCTGGAACGATTTCCTCCTGTCTTCTCTTCCCTGCCCGTGGTGGCTTTCACCGTGACCTGCAACAAGAGAAAAACACCCAAGCAGTCGATTTTATTTTGTTTTTTAGATCTGTCCAGCTCCTCCGGCTTCTCCCTTATCGTCGGTGTTTCTTCTGCTGATGGACGATCTGGTGGCTGGGAGGACTTCTTCTTCTTCTCCTCCGCTTCAGTGGCTGGCGGTCACTTTGGCTCACTCTGGTTTTGGCCAAAAACAGAGGCGGTTGGGGAAGAAGAGAGAAGGACTCGGGTCTGTCCGGTTGTTGGTCCAAGGAGAGGAAGATGGGGCTGCTGGCGGCATTGAGGCGGAGACACCGTCGTTGGGTTGCTGTGGTTGGTTCTGGAGGGAGTCTGTTGGATGCGTGCTGCTGAATCTCCGGCGAGGCACCTGGTTCGGGTGGTCCTTCTTTGGCAAAGAAAGGGGGTAGTGGCTTTGGTTCTCCTTCTGCCCAGAAAATGGAGAGACCCCAAGGGATGGGAGCGGCGGCCTGGTGCTGGGAGAAGGAAAAATCAGGGGAACAGGGGGCGGCAGCTTGGTGCTGGGAGAAGGAAAAATCAAAAGGGAAGGGGGAATCAACCGTGGCTTTGTTGGCTGAGGAGAAAGGGCCAACAAAGGGTTTGCAGTGAGGGAGAGAGTGAGATGGGGGAAACCGGGGGGCTTGAGCCTCTGGTTTTTTGCTGATGAGAAAGGGAGAGCAGGTGGTGGAACCAGCCGAGAGAGAGGGGAAAAAAATCAAAGCTGGGGGCTGCGGCGGCCCCCTTGGAGAAGATAGGTTTCGGTCATTTTTTAGGTTATTTTCTTTTTTGTGGTGTCTCCCCCAAATTACAAAATGCTCCCCTTTTGTTTGAGTTGTGGACCAGTATTTATAGGTAAAATGTTGCATGGATCTCGAAATTGGTCCCTCAACTTTCTTTCTTTTTTTTTGTAAATTTTTTTGTATTTTTGAAAATAAGCAATATCAACGTCGACTCAAATGAAGAAAATCAATGATTTTAAAAATAACGCGTTAAAAGTTGAATGCGTTCCAAATGTCTTTGAAAATTTAAATTCTTTTGAGACGATGCTAAAAATGCTAAAAACGATGCAAATATATTAAAAATGTATTTTTTTGGATTTTCAATGTTTTTCGTTATTTTTGGATTTTTCTGAAAATTTATCAAAACATGAGTCAAAAATTGGGTAGCAACAATCTTCATCAGAAAAATCAATAATTTTGAAAATAACACGTTAAAAGTCTAACGCGTTCAAAAGACCTTTGAAAGTTAAATTCTTTTGAGATGACATTAAAAATGCTAAAAATGATACAAATATATCAAGAATGCATTTTTTAGGATTGTCATTGTTTTTTGCTGTTTTTGTTTTTTTTTTCAAAAAATTATCAGAAAACTAGGTTAAAAATTGGATAGCAACAGATGCCCTCTCTTTACAATGCTTACGAAGCAAAACATCATCAATGTCTTGCATAGTACACTTGTAAAAAAAAACTTGTCTTTTTGTCTTCTTAACTTGTTGAATGATCCACACATCTAAAGATTTTGCTCTTTTTTTTTCTTTTTTTTTGTTAGGTTAACCTAAGATCCCATCTGGCGATTTCCTTTAACCAGAACCAAATAAACTGTTCTTCTTGATGGCAGGGTTTGAACTTTCTGTTTTTTTTTTTTTGAGAATTTCCTAATGGTAGGGTTCTTCTCACTTTTCTTCCAATGCTAAGATAATGTTAGTGGCACAGTCAACCTGAGATCCCATTTGGTGATCTCCTTTAATTAGAACCAAATAAAATGTTCTTCTTGATGGTAGGGTTTGAACTTTTTTTTCTTTTGAGAATTTCCTAATGGTAGGGTTCTTCTCACTTTTCTTCAAATGCTAAGATAATGTTGGTGGCTCGGTCAACTTGAGATCCCATCTAGTGATCTCCTTTAACTAGAACCAAAGTCTCTGTGTAGCTTGGTCAGCCTGAAATCCCATCTGGCGACTGCTTTTAACCAAATCTGAATTCTGTGTGTGGTTGGGTTAACCTGAGATCCCATCTAACGATCCCCTTTAACCAGAACCAAAGAAAATGTGTAAAAGTGGTCTCATTATAATGGTTGATGATTAGTATTTGAAAGTGTATTTTTATCAAGGTTTTATATCATCATTTTGCACTTGAAGTATCAATAACTCCTTAACTAGAGCATGTTTTATAATAACAAGTTTGATAATATAAGATACCTTTAATTTATGGTAAATATTCATTTTAAATGCAGGCCTATCACATAAATCAAAGGATTGATTGATGAGTTTAACTACTAAAATTGAGAAGACAAAGAGAGGGGTAAGCTTAGAAAAGAGATGCTGGTTGAATTCAAATTGGAACACCATTCGGTTATTGGATCATAATTGAAGCTATAGAACTTGGATTTAGGTCTGGTTTATATTGATAGAAAGCTAAGACATAGGCTTAAAACTTTCATGAGAGTCTAAGATTCAAAAGGACCGTTTTCAAGTTCAAATTGTAGCAACAACAGAGAAGTCGGAATCTGTCCTACAACCCAGACACTGTTCAATGTTCAGCTCATATCTCGAGTTCTAGAAGTCCAAATGACCTCATTCTTGTTTTGTTGGAAAGATGAGACAATTTCCCATAACTTTCATGAAACTATCTATTCAAATGCTGATGTTAGTAATGACGTTTTGTTCAGACAAGAAGATAAGGGTTGTCACCAAGTCAAGAGGTGGCCACCCACTCAATAATTAGTCATCAAATCAATAGTTTCAAATTTTAGCCTATAAAAGGAGGCATTTGCCATACATTTAGACATCTTGGTTTTCAGATCAAGATCTTTCTCTTGCTCTCTTTCTTTGTATTTTGTAATGTTCAAGTTTTATTCCATGTTATATTTTCCTTAATCTCTTGTTTATGCTTTTCATTTCCTTTACTATACTTATATAATTATGTTCTTATCTTGTTTATCTATGTTTCTCTTATTTATAATGTTCAACTAAGTTTATTATGTCAAGGTAAAAAGGTTACACTAATGGTGTAAGAATAAGTATAGTATAAACTCAACATGAACTTTAATGTTTGATACTAACATGTTTTGTATTTATTATCTTACTCACTCTTAATACCTTGCTTGTTAAATGGTTAATCTAGATTTATGTTGAACAACCCTTGGTACAACAAATACTTAGCACTTTCATAGCCCAACTATATGGTACAACCGACGCCTATGCTATGAAAGAAACTTGATTTGTTGTTAACATAAGTTATCACCATAAATACCTGACAACATTTACAAGTATTGGCATTACTTAAATAAGATAATTAATATAATCATGTTAATAAATTATAATTCGATTGGAACCTACTTTGTGTGTGGTTTCCAGTTGAATAATAAAAAGAGTTTATATTATACTTATTTGAAACACCATTAGTGGATCCTCTAACCTTGACAATTGTTTTATATTTGTTTAAATCCTTACATCAATATCACATTTCAAAGCTCTCTTCAACTCCTTTTCTGTTATTATCTATTTCTTTATTTGTAGTTTATACAGTTAACCTCCCTGTGTTTCAACCCAGTCTTGCCGGGTTATTTATTACTTTGACACTCCTACACTTGGGAGAAGACATCAACTCTTTGATTGTGTCAAGTTTTTGGCGTCGTTACCGGGGAAGGTAAATTACTGTATAAATTATATATTTTATTTTATTGTCTTTTCTTTTCTTTCCTTTTATCTAACTTTTGTTTCTTTTTTTTTCTTCCATTTTATTCTCTTCCTACACGTGCATGAGAGTTTGGTCATGTATATTAAGTGGTAAACTTTATAGGGTATCCTTATCATTTTCAGAAAATATGGCCGAAGAAGATAACCAGTCGCTTTATAATGAGAATAATGAGAATAATCGAGTTAGAACACTTAGAGACCACATGAATCCAACAAGAACAAGTGCACCATCATGTATAGTTTTCCCTCCTGATGCATCTCATTTCAATTTTAAGCCAGACATTATTTAACTTTTACCTATTTTTCATGGCTTAGAACTAGAAAATCCATACTTGCATTTGAGAGAATTTAAAGAAGTTTGTAAGATTTATAATGACTTAAATTGTACCATGAACACCATCAAATTAAAGCTTTTTCCTTTTTCATTAAAAGATAAAGCTAAAACATGGCTACAAAATCTTAGGTTAGGATCCATTTGTGCTTGGGATGGAATGCAACAATAGTTTTTAAAGAAGTTTTTTCCATCTCATAGAACAAACTCTTTCAAAAGACAAATCACTACATTCACTTAAAAGCCAGGAGAAACATTTTACCAATGTTGGGATAGATATCGAGACTTGCTTAATACTTGCCCTCATCATGGTTTTGAAACATGGAGATTGGTTTCACATTTTTATGAAGGGTTAACACCTAAAGATAGACAAATGGTGGAATTGATGTGCAATGAAACTTTTGAAGACAAAGACCCTAATGAAGCAATGGAGTACCTAGACTTGCTAGCTGAAAATGCTCAAAATTAGGACACTACAGGCACTTATGAGGCACCAAGTAAAACTTAACCTCATACATTTAGTAGAGGAATGTACAACCTTAAGGAAGATTATGACCTCCAAGCCACGTTTACATCTTTAGCTAGAAAAGTCGAGGCACAAGAATTGAAAAAGAGTGGTCAATTAAAATCTGTTCAAGACATTGTGTGTCAAATCTGTGAAACTAATGAACACTCAACCAATGACTGTCCAACTTTGCCTTCTTTCAAGGAATGCCTCCATGAACAAGCTCGTGCTTTAAACAGTTTTCAGAGGCCCAATCATAACCCATACTCGTAAACATACAACCCTGGTTGGAGAAATCACCCAAATTTCAGTTGGAAGAGTGATAACAATAATGCACAAACTTCACAGCCATCTGATTCGTACTTAAAAGTGTATTTTTATCAAGGTTTTATATCATCATTTTGCACTTGAAGTATCAATAACTCCTTAACTAAAGCATGTTTTATAATAACAAGTTTGATAATATAAGATAGCTTTAATCTATGGTAAATGCTCATTTTAAATGCAGGCCTATCACATAAATCAAAGGATTGATTGATGAATTCAACTACTGAAATTGAGAAGACAAAGAGAGGGCTAAGCTTAGAAAAGAGATGCTGGTTCAGTCCAAACTGGAACACTGTTCAGTCATTGGGTCATATCGGGAGCTGTAGATCTTGGATTTCAATTTGGTTTATATGGCTAGAAAGCTAAGACATAGGCCTAAAACATTCATGGAAGTCCAAGACTCAATTCTGCTGTTTGGAATCCAAATCTTAGCAATAATAGAGAAGTCAGAATCTGTCCTGCAGCCCAGACACTGTTCAGTGTTCAACCCATATCTCAAGTTCTAGAAGTCCAAATACACTGATTCTTTTTTTGTTAGAAAGCTGAGACAATTTTCTAGAACTTTCATAGGACAATCTGTTCAAATTCTGATGTTAGTAATGCCATTTTGTTTAGACAAGAAGATAAGGATTGTCACCAAGTCAAGATATGGCCACCCACTCAACAATTAGTCATCAAATCAATAGTTTCAAATTTTGGCCTATAAAAGGAGGCATTTGCCATGCATTTAGGCATCTTGGTTTTCAGATCAAGATCATATTCTTGCTTTCTCTCTTTATAATGTTCAAGTTTTCTTTCATGTTATATTAATCTCTTGTTTATGCTTTTCATCATAACTATGTTCTTATCTAGTTTATTTATGTTCTTCTTCTTCATTATGTTTAGCTAAGTTTATCATGTCAAAGTGAAAAGGTTACACTAATGGTGTAAGAATAAGTATAATATAAACTCAACATGGACCTTAATGTTTGATACTAACATGTTTTGTATTTGTTATCTTATTCACTCTTAATACTTTGCTTGTTAAATGGTTAATCTAGATTTATGTTGTATAACCCTTGGTACAACAAATACTTGGCACTTTCATAGCCCAACCGTATGATATAACCGACACCTGTGCTATGAAAGGAACTTGATTTGTTGTTAAGATAAGTTATAATCATGAATACCTGACAACATTTACAAGTATTGACATTATTCGAATAATATAACTAATGTAATCGTGTTAACAATTTATAATTCGATTGGAACCTCCTTTGTGTGTGGTTTCCAGTTGAGTAATAAAAAGAGTTTATATTATACTTGTTTGAAATACCATTAGTGGATCTTCTAACCTTGACAATTTTTTTATCCTTGTTTAATCCTTACATCAATATCACGTCTCAAAGCTCTCTTTAACTTATTATTATTGTTGTTGTTGTTATTTATAATTTATATAGTTCACCTTCCTATGGTTCGACCCCGGTCTTGCCGAGTTATTTATTACTTCGACACTCCTGCACTTGGGAGAAGACATCAATCTTTTGATCGTGTCAAGTTTTTGGCGCCGTTGCCGAGGAGGTAAATTCTTCTATAAATTATAATATTTATTTTATTTTCTCTTTTCACTTTTCTTGTATCTAACTTTTGTTTCTTTTTCTTTTTTTCCTTTTTTTCCTTTTATTCTCTTCCTACACGTGCATGAGAGTTTGGTCACGTACATTAAGTGGTAAACTTTGTAGGGTATCCTCATCATTTTTAGAAAATATGGCCGAAGAAGATAACCAATCGCTTCATAATGAAAATAATAAGAATAATCGTGTTAGAACACTTAGAGACCACATGAATCCTACAAGAACAAGTGCACCCTCATGCATAGTTTTCCCTCCTGATGCATCTCATTTAAATTTTAAGTAAGACATTATTCAACTTTTACCTTCTTTTCATGGCTTAGATCTATAAAATCCATATTTGCATTTTAGGGAATTTGAGGAGGTTTGTAACACTTATAATGACTTAAATCGTAGCATGAACACCATCAGATTAAAGCTTTTTCCTTTTTCATTAAAAGATAAAGATAAAACATGGCTACAAAATTTAAGACCAGGATCCATTCGTGCTTGGGATGAAATGCAACAACAATTTTTAAAGAAGTTTTTTCCGTCTCACAGAACAAACTCTTTCAAAAGACAAATCACCACTTTCACTCAAAAACCAGGAGAAACATTTTACCAATGTTGGGATAGGTATCGAGACTTGCTTAATACTTGCCCTCATTATGGTTTTGAAACATGGAGATTGGTTTCACATTTTTATGAAGGGTTAACACCTAAAGATAGACAAATGGTGGAATTGCTGTGCAATGGAACTTTTAAAGATAAAAACCCTAATGAAGCAATGGAGTACCTAGACTTGCTAGCTGAAAATGCTCAAAATTGGGACACTACAGGCACTTATGAGGCACCAAGTAAAACTCAACCTCATACATCTAGTGGAGGAATGTACAACCTTAGGGAAGATCATGACCTCTAAGTCAAGTTTGCATCTTTAGCTAGAAAAGCCGAGGCACTAGAATTGAAAAAGAGTGGTCAATTAAAATCAGTTCAAGACACTGTGTGTCAAATCTGTGAAACCAATGAACATTTAACAAATGATTGTCCAACTTTGCCTTCTTTTACAGAATGCCTCCATGAACAAGCTCATGCTTTAAACAGTTTTCAAAGGCCCAATCATAACCCATATTCACAAACATACAACTCTGGTTGGAGAAATCACCCAAATTTCATCTGGAAGAGTGATAACAATAATGCACAAACTTCACAGTCACCGTTTCAAGCACACCATAATTTTCAAAATTCTCATGGATATGCACTTCCTTATGTTCCCTCTCCTAGAAGAAATCTTGAGGAAACTTTGTATGTATTCATTGAAAAGCAAGAGACAATTAACACTCAACTTGCTCAAAGCATGATAGATTTTAAAGATACTCTTGTAAAATTTACATCTGCTCTCAGTTTTCAAGAGAAAGGTAAGTTTCCATCTCAACCATAGCAAAATCCTAAAGGGCAATACAATGCAAATCCAAGTAGTTTTGGAAGCCAACACATGGATCAAGCGAAATCAGTCATCACTCTTCGCAGTGGTAAGGTTATTGAAAAACCCATTCTTGAACCTTGTGAGAAAGATGATGAGTCAATCTCTAAGGGTAAGGAAGGGGTTAAACCTGAACATTGCAAGGGAAAAGACTGATTCCCCGCCAGCACTTTCATTTCCTCATGCCATGACCAAACAAAGGAAAGTCAATCACAAATCTAAAATCTATGAAACTTTCAAACAAGTAAGGATCAATATACCTTTGTTGGATGCTATTAAACAGGTACCTTCGTATGCTAAATTTTTGAAAGATCTGTGCACTGTGAAGAGAAAATTGAATGTGAAAAAGAAAGCCTTTTTAGCTGAACAAGTAAGTGTCATTCTTCAAAACAATAATGCTTTGAAATATAAAGACCCTGGTTGTCCTACAATTTCTTGCTTTATTGGAGAGCATAAAATTGAAAGAGCTTTACTTGATCTTGGAGCTAGTGTGAATTTACTTCCATATTCAGTTTTTCAAAGTCTCAATCTAGGTGAGTTAAAACCAACTTCTGTAACTCTTTTACTTGCTGATAGATCTGTAAAAGTGCCTAGAGGAATAGTTGAAGATGTGTTAGTACAAGTCGATAAATTCATTTATCTTATGAATTTTATTGTCTTGGAAACACAACCTGTAGAAGCATGTAATTCATTTTCTGTTATTTTAGGACGTCCGTTTCTTGCAACTGTTAATGCATTGATTAATTGTAGGAATGGACTGATGAAGCTATCTTTTGGAAACATGACATTGGAGATGAATATTTTCAACATTTGCAAGCAACCTGGAGATGATAATGATTTACAGGAAGTGGACTTTACTGAAAAATTAGTTCATGATCAATTTCAAACCACTTCTAGTGAAACTGAGATTGATGAATCTGATGATTTGCAAATGGTTTATTTTCAGGAAGAATCAAAGGCAAATAGTTGGAGACCAAAAATTAAGGAATTGCCACCACGATCAATTGAGTCCATACCTTCAGGTGTTCAACCACCAAAACCTGATTTGAAGTCGTTACCATTCAATCTCAAATACTCATTTTTGGGAGAAAATGAAACTTTTTTAGTAATAATCTCTTCTAAACTTAATGCACATCAAGAAGGTAAGTTATTACAAACTCTGAAAATGCACAAAATGCATTAGGATGGACCATAGCTGACATAAAAGGAATTAGTCCTTTGATTTGCACACACATAATTTATTTGGAGGAAAATGCTAAACCCTATAGAGAAATACAACGAAGGCTTAATCCTAATGTCGCACGTCAAAAAATCAGCGCGCGGCGTCGGCTGGCGATTTTTCGTTTGTTGTTTGATTTGATTGGTTCGTCGGAGTCGCCACCTAGTAATTTATTGAGGGCTACTAGGAAACCTGATGTACTGGTCTTGTCAGAGATTCACAGGAAAGGGACTAGTTGTGGTTAGGGAAGGTATTAGCACCCCTAACGCACCCTACCTGAGGTAAGCTGCTTCGTGGACTTGATGTGTTTTTAAAAATAAAATTTTAGCCCAATTCTAAGGCTTTGATAAATCAGTTATTGGTTCCCAAATATATGTAGATACATGTTCTACATTTTTATGGGAAATACAACATGATTTTTATCTGTCCTTTAGATATTTGTGCATATAAATTAAAATATTAAATTCATTTTTTTCTTTGATTCAATAACATACATAAAAAAAATACACAAACACACACAATCTCTTTTTTTTGTTATTATTTTCTCTTTCTTTTCTTTTCTCTTTTGTTTTTTACATTCACAATACAAAATACAAAACTTCAAAACTCAACAAAGAAATTACATTAAACAATTTAAAAATTACAGAACAGCCCCTAAAAATCCCTAACAGCGTTGGGAGACATTCTGGTGAGCATGAACAGTGGTGGCGCGTCTCCTCCACGCCCCCCCGCCACTGGCGGCGCGTGAACCCACACGCCGCTACTACTGTTGGAGCGCAGTCCGTTGGATCTGAAACCGCACGATCTCCTCTTCACTCCTGCATCGGCGGTGACCTGTAAAACCAACCAAAAACACAACACAGGTGGTTGATTTTAGATTTGTTTTTTTTTTTGTTCTTTAGATCTGTTTCCTTTCCTCTTTTTTTAGATTCGCTCTTTCCTTCTTCCCCGATGGTAGATCTGCTACAATGAGGGCTGATCGGTCGGCGGCTTTTGTGCTGATGGGGAGGAGATCGCCGGGTCTGTGGGGGATGGAGAGGCTGCTGGTTTTCTGTGAGGGCTGTTCGGCTATGTGGGTCTGTCGATTGAAGGGAAAAATAGAGGCGCTGAGGCTGGCGGAGCAGAGGGAAGTGGATGGCAGCTGTGAAGGGGAAAAAATTTCAAGCTGGGGAGGGAGACGAAAGGGGCTGGTCTTCGGGTGTGGTGGCAGGGGAGAAGGAGCTGAAAACGTGGGGAACGTTCTGCAGAGGGGGGAACGCTGGCTGTCCAGTTGAGGGGAAGAAGACCAAAAATCAAGGGGCTGTTTGGTTTGTTCTTGGCTGGGAGGAGGAGGACCAACGAACGGGAGGGGGGAGCAGCTGGTGGAACCAGCCGAGAGAGAAGAAAAAAATATCAGAGCTGGAGGCAGGCTGTGCAGTTCAGGGAGCAGAGAAGAAAATCCAGGGGAGGGGGGCGGCTGCTCTCCTTAAAAAAAATGGGTTTAGGTTTAGGTTTTTTTGTATTTTTTTCTGATGTTGTCAAAATTGCCCCCCCCATTGAAAATTCAGTGTAGCATGGTATTTATAGGAAAAGTTTTGCTAGGTTTTCAAATTAGTCCCTCAACTTTTCCTTTCCTTCTCTTTTCCTCTGTTTTTTTGTAAATTTTGATTTTCTTATTTTTTTTGTATTTTTGAAAGCGAGCAAATATCAACATCGACTCAAAGAGGAAAATCAATGATTTTAAAATTAACGTGTTAAAAGTTGAACGTGTTCGAAAGACCTTTGAAAATTTAAATTCTTTTTAGACGATGCTGCAAAATGCTAAAAACGATGCAAATGTATTAAAAATGTATTTTTTGGGGTTTTCAATGCTTTTCACTATTTTTGGATTTTTTCTGAAAATTTATTAAAACATGGGTCAAAAATTGGGTAGCAACACCTAATATGAAAGAAGTAGTGAAAAATGAAGTCATTAAGCTTCTAGATAATGGAATCATTTATCCTATTTTTGACAGCAAATGGGTAAGTCCTACCCAAGTTGTACCCAAGAAGTCTGGAGTCACTATGATAACAAATGAGAAAAATGAGTTAAATCCAACTAGGACTATTACTGGTTGGCGCATGCGTATTTACTATAGGAAACTTAATTTAATAACTAGAAAAGATCATTTTCCTTTACCTTTCATGGATCAAATCCTAGAAAGAGTTGCAGGTCATGAATTTTATTGCTTCCTAGAAAGATGCATTCCCGACAATGAGGTAAGTAGTGTCATTAAATTTTGTCATTCGGAGGCATGTTGGGGTCATTTCTCATTAAAGAAGACAACTCCAAAAATCTTACAATGTGGATTTTATTGGCCCACCATGTTCAAGGACACGCATGCATTCTGCAAAACTTGTGAAAATTGTCAAAAGTTAGGATCTATTTCAAAACGTCACATAATGCCTTTAAATCCTATTCTTGTCATTGAAATCTTTGACTGTTGGGGTATAAATTTTATGGATCCATTTCCTCCATCATTTGGTTTTGTGTACATATTAGTCGTAGTAGACTATGTTTCAAAATGGATAGAGGCAATTCCAAGTTGTAACAATGATCATAATACAGTGATCAAGTTTTTGAAAGAAAATATTTTGAGTCGATTTGGAATCCCTCGGGCCATGATAAGTGATGGTGGAACACATTTCTGCAACAAGCCATTAGAGTCTTTAATGAAGAAATATAGAATCACACACAAAGTTGCCACCCCTTATCACCCCCAGACAAGTGGACAAGTAGAACTTGCTAATAGGGAGATCAAACAAATCTTGGAAAAAATAGTGAACCCTAATTGGAAGGATTGGTCTTTAAGACTTAATGATGCACTTTGGGCTTATCGAACTGCTTTTAAAACATCATTAGGTATGTCACCTTATAGGTTGGTTTATGGAAAACCTTGTCACTTGCCTGTAGAACTTGAACATAAAGTTTATTGGGCTATTAAAGCTTTTAATTCAAACTTTGATGATGCTAGCCAGCTGCGCAAGTTACAAATAAATGAGCTTGAGGAAATAAAAAAATGATGCATATGATAATTCAAAAATTCATAAAGCAAGAATCAAAGAGTTTCATGAGAAGAGAATCTTGAGAAAAACATTTGATGTTGGTCAAAAAGTTTTGCTTTATAATTCTCGACTCCATTTATTTCCTGGAAAGTTAAGATCAAGATAGAGCGGTCCATTTATTGTGAAACATGTGTATCCTTATGGGGTCTTTGATATTGAGAATCCAAAGAATGACAATGTTTTTAAGGTCAATAGACATCGTTTGAAAGCTTACTTTGATAATTTTCCTAGTGAAAATGAATCCATTGGTTTGAATGATCCTGTATATAAAGGTTGATTATTTTGTTTTTCTCACATTATTTTTGTGTTTCTTTTTGGTGTGACTCTTGTTTTGCTAGTCTTTCTCCAACCCTGGTCAAATGGCGGATAACGGTACTCCGTGACTATTAAGTCTGTTCTTTTAGTTTCCCATGATAACTGATATCTGTGTATATATTTGTTCAATTCCTTGTTCCTTCTCTTTTCTTTACATCTCTTTTCTACTTCTCATCTAAAAAAATGGACACCACTCTTGAAAAATTGAAAAAGTATTTTCCCGCTTTGCCTTAAAATGCGATTACAAAAATTTACCGTGCTAGGTGTGAAAGATTAAGGTTGTTAATGAACCATGAAATTCCTGAAGATATTCGCTGGATGATTGAAGCAAAGGTCCGATTATCAGGTGAGTCTTCCAATACTTTTATTTCATACATGCCTGGGACAGGTAAAAGCACTTTTGCAAAGAAACATCATGCAAAACGACTGAAAGTCTATCACCGATGTGCCAGATGGACTTGCAATGCAAAATGTCATTATTTAGTAATGTTATCTATAAATCATGAAGATAAAATACAATTCATTAAGGACGGCCTGAGTAAGGAGTCTTTAGATAATCTTCTATTAACTCTTGAGATGCATCCTAGTGGAGATGTGTATCGTGCAATTCATGATTTATGGCCTCATTTTCATAAAGAACATGATCAACTTAGTCTTGGAAATCTGACTAAAAAAGACCCTGTTTGTCAATTTTTAAGAAAACTGGATGAGAAGCTTATCCCCGACCCATAGAGGGCATTTAAGTTGTTCTTGGACGTAAAACCAAGGGAAGATGTAAGCCACAATCACAACTACTTGTACATAAACATGTTTTTTTTTAAAGAAAGAGAAAGAGTAAGACTCCAGCTAGCCTACATATAGGTGGTATGATTGCATTTTCAATTTCTTATCTATAAAATCTTCTCTTCCTTCCCTTCATTTCTACTCAACCCATACATTCAACAAATATAGAAGTGTGTAGAAATGACAGGTTCCTCAATTCCTAAAATAAAAAATATTTGTGTTTTTGGTGGATCCAGTCCTGGAAAAGAAAACGAGTTTTTAGAATCGGTAAATCATCTTGGTCGGGTACTAGCTGAGAGAAAGATTCATTTAGTGTATGAGGGAGGCAGCCTTGGGTTAATGGGGAGTGTGTCAATAGCTGCATTTTTAGGTGGCAGTCAAGTTTTGGGTGTCATTCCAACAGCTTTGGCCAAAATGGACATCATTAGAAAAACAATTGGAGAGGAACTACAGGTCTCCACAATGTCTGAACGATTGTTTGTAATGTTTGAACATGCTGACGCCTTCATTGCCTTACCAGGTGGTCTGGGCAATTTAGAAGAGATATTTTATATTTCCTCTTGGGCTCAATTGAACATTCACCAGAAAAATATTGGTTTGCTAAATGTTAATGGTTTTTATAATAATTTACTGTCTTTTCTTGATCATGCTGTGGAACAACAATTTCTAACATTTTCAGCGTGACAAATCCTCATCTCTGCTGCTACTGCTGAGCAATTGATTGATGAACTATAATCTTTCATCCCTGTAGTTGATTCCTCTATGAGTCGACTCAATTGGTCAATCATGGAACGTCGTAAAAAGCTTAGATTGGATTTAAGCCTTAGCTTGTAAAAATTTGTGTATTCTGGTTTTATTAATAGTATAATATTTGTGTTTTGTTATTTTTTATATTTGTTTAAGTGTGTTTCAGGTTTATCAGTAGTCGTTGTTTCAGGTGATGTCTTCTATACTCTATCTTTCTACCTTAAGACATTAAGGACAATGTCTCGTTTTGGTTGGGGGGAGAGGGTAGTTTATATAAAAAAAAACTAACTATTTTGCTATTATTAAACCATTTGATAAAACTATTGTTGTTAGGATGACAGAGTAAGGAGGAATTCTATTAACTCTTGAGACGCATCTTAGTAATCATTTTCCAATGGTTATTTGTAACAAGGTCTATCATAACACTTCTTGAAATATTCAGGTTTACAAACTCTTGCATTGTTATCACTTGATTCTGCCCATATAATCATTTAACAAGTATTCTTAAACCTTCATTGTCACACACACACTTTAACATATGATTGTAGGTTGCACATTGGATTATTACATTATTTATGTTCTTTTGTTAAAGGTAACAACTAAGGAAAATGGATAGTATATAATATGCAAAAAAAAAACAAAAACAAATTGATAATAAAATGAATAAATAAAAAAGTAGATAAGTTTGATTTTGTAGCCTCCTTGACTTAAGCAATTAAGCCTGGAGGGGTGTTTTAACACCTAGTACCCTAAAGTCAACTGACTTGGGAGCTATTAGCCCAGTGCTTGTTACATGGGTTGAGGAGAAAGCTTAAGAGAATCAAACATTGCACTATCTATATTTTAGTATCTGCAACCCGAGTTACTAAGCTCGAAGGGGTGTCTCAACACTTAATGCCCTAAGACCAACTGGTCTGGGACTCATTAGCCTAAAGCTCGTTACATGGGTTCAAGATACATTGTGTTATAAATTACTACCTAAAAAAAGAGAGAAAAAGATAAGAATACCAACCCAAGGAAGTTAACCTTAAACATTAGAACAAAATTTTGTTTTCTTCCAAGAAAAGCTCCATAGATATGTTTTGATATATTAAACACAAAAGAAGGTTTATTAATATCTTGTTTAAGAAGTATGAAGCAGATATATAAATTTAATGAGAGTTTGTTTATTTGAATAGATTAATGGAAGTTGAATGATGAATGCCTTGCTTTGTGGAACTTGCAATTTGTTTTTCTATTTTAACGCTTTGATTACTAGGGACTAGTAATCGGCTGGTTGGGGGGTGTGATTAATACTTAAAAGTGCATTCTCATTAAGGCTTTATATTATCATATTGCACTAAAGTATCATTAAATTCCCTAATTAAAGCATGTTTTATAATAACAAAGTCTGATAATATAAGATATCTTTAATTTATGATAAATGCTTATTTTAAATGCATGTATATCTCACAATTCAAAGGATTGATTGATGTGATTAACTATTGAAAGTGAAGAGACAAAAAGAGGACTAAACTTAGAGAAGAGATGCTGGTTCAATTCAAACTGGAACACCATTCGATTATTGGGTTATAACTGGAGTTGTAGACCTTGTATTTAGGTCTGGTTTATCTTGATGGAAAGCTAAGACATAGGCCTAAAACTTTCATGAGAATCTAAGATTCAAATCTTTCGTTTTCAAGTTCAAATCTTAGCATCAAAAGAGACGTCTGAATCTGTCCTACACCTAAGACACTATTCAGTGTTCAGCCCATATCTCAAGTTCTAGAAGTCTAAATAAGCTCTAGTTTTTTTGGTTGAAAAGCTGAGACAATTGCCCACAACTTTCATGAGACTATGTGCTCAAATTCTGATGTTAGCAATGATGTTTTGGCCATCCAACAAAATCAATAATCAACCCATAATGTCAATAACCAACTAACAATGTCAATAACCAGCCAACAAGTCAATGGATGGCCACCAACTAAATAGTTAGTCATCTAATCAATAGTTCTTAATTTTAGCCTATAAAAGAAGGCATTTGCCATGCATTTAGGCATCTTGTTTTTCAGATCAAGATCATCTTCTTGCTTTCTCTCTTTAATGTTCAAGTTTTCTTTCATGCTATATTAATCTCTTGTTTATGTTTTTTAATTTCCTTTGCTATACTTAGTTAACTCATATCATAATCATGATCTTATCTTGTTTATTCATGTTTCTCTTCTTCATAATGTTTAGCTAAGTTTACTATGTCAAGGTGAAAAGTTTTCACTAGTGGTGTTAGAATATGTATAATATAAACTCAATATGGACTTCAATGTTTATATCCAAGAAAGTTTTATTTTAACATGTCTTATCATTTTTATCTTATTCACTCTTACTACCTTGCTTGATTAAATGGTTAATCTAGATTTGTGTTGTATAACACACTTAGTACAATAAATGCTTGATCCTTCATAGTCTTCGGCTGACATCATTGTTATGAGAGGAACTTGATTTGTTGTTAACATGAGTTAGCATCATAAATATTTGACAATATTTACAAGTATGGTGTTACTTAGATAAGATTATTAATATGATCATGTTAATACTTTATAATAAGTCATTAATGATAAATCATCCGATTGGAACCTCCTTTGTGTGTGGTTTCCAGTTGAGTAAGAAAAAGGAGTTTATACATGCTTATTTGAAATACCATTAGTGGATCCTCTAACCTTGACATTTGTTTTTATCATTGTTTAATTCTCACATTAATCTCACATCTCAAAGTCCTTTTAAATTATTTGTTATATATATATATATATATATATATATATATATATATTATTTGTGATTTATACAGTTAACCTCTCTGTGGTTCAACCCTGGTCTTGCCGGGATATTTATTACTTTGACACTCCTGCACTTGGGATAAGACATCAACTCTTTGATCGTCTCATTCGACTTTTTAAGCCTTTCATCTTTTCTTTTGCCGCTCTTCTTTGATTTGCCCTTTTTCATTGTTTTGGTCGGGGCATACTCACTTTGTTTTGGCTATCACTTTTCTTGTGATTTGGGCATGCTCCCTAGCATTTGAGTTTCTTGGTCTCTTTTGCCTTTTTAGCTTTTTCATCATTTTTTATCATTGAAATTTCACTTGCCTCTAGTGTGGAGTGTGATCCTAGTTGAGATTTTTCATGAAAAAAAATTATTTAGGCTAAAAAAAAGACCATGATATATTCATTTTAGAACACGAAAGAAATAACAAAGATGACATTTTCTCATTTCAAGCACTAGCAGCTAAGACTAATAATTTTGATTTCGTGCAACGTGATGATTTGGACTATGCGAAGACATACATTTCATCAGTCCATGAACAACAAATTCACCATGTATAATTATTTATACATTTAAAACACTTGGCTCAAAAAGTCATGGTGTAAGGTTGACGATTCATTTGTTAAAATGTTGTTTTTAAATAAACATCAAATTATTCTTGAAATCAAAAGTAGGTTTAATTTTTCAAAAATTCCATAAAGGGAAAAGATTTTGGTAAAAGAACTAAATTGAGTTTATGAGATCATGCAAGGCTTCAAAGGTGTATTTGTGGATTCTTTGGTATTGATAAACATTTATAAGAGAAATGAAAGATATGCAAAGAGAATTTCCTGGCTAAAACTTTGTTTTATTGATTTGATGAGAACTTATACAATCATGGATAATATTTCTTTATAGAATCAGGGTTCACTGGCCTACTCAAATCTTCTCCATCCATTCTTGTCAGTATCAATGCTCCTCCAGAGAATGCCTTTTTCACTACATAAAGACCTTCATAATTGGGTGCCTATTTGCTACATTCTTCACCAGGTAGTAATAGAATTTTTCTAAATACAAGATCTCCTTCTTTGACCTCTCTCGGTCAAACTTTTCTGTCATACACTATTGCTATCCTTTTTTGATACAACTGGTGGTGTCAAATTACAACTAATCTTTTCTCACTGATCATGTTTAGACTCTTCCAACTCAGATTCCATGAGGACCCTTAGAGAAGGAATCTCCACGTCTAACAACATTATTGCCTCCATCTTGTAAACGAGTGAGTAATGTGTAGCTCCAATTGACGTTCTCACTACTGTTTGATATGCATGGAGAGTATAAGGAAGCCATTCTTGCCAATCTTTGTAAGTAACCACCATTTTATGGACAATCTTCTTTATGTTCTTGTTAACAGCTTCAATAACACAATTCATCTTTTTTTTGTAAGGGGATGGATTAGAATGCTTGATTTTTCACTTAGCACATAATTCCACAATCATCTTCCCATTTAAGTTCTTGGCATTATCGGTTACTATCATTTCTAGTAAACCGTACCTATAAATTAGGCATCTCTTAATGAATCGCTTGACCAACTTCTGAGTCACATGGGCATACGAGCATGCCTCCACCCACTTTGTGAAATAGTCAATTTCTACCGGGATAAACCGATGTCCATTGCTAGCTTTTGGACTAATTGGCCCAACCACATCTATTCCCCACATTGCAAATAGCCAAGGTGATACCATGTTGAACAAGGTATTGGGGGTGCATTGATTTTTTCACTATACACCTGACATTTATGATATTTTCAGAAAAATTCTTAGCAATCTCTTTCTATAGTTATCCAAAAATACCCAGCTCTTTGCATTTGTCTAACCATCATATGCCCATTTGCATGTGTAGTGCAGATTCCTCCATGCACTTCTCGCAAGGCTTTGTTTGTTTTTGACCTGTCCAAACACTTAGTAAAGTCCTATTAAACGACCTTATGTATAAGATTTTCTCATCTATGTCGTATTCCATTGCCATCGAAGAGAATCAAGGAGATACTATTACTAAGTCATTATCCATACAGAAGTATTAATGCTACATATAGCAATATGACATTAGATACATGAGTGATTGACTTTAATGCAAGTGAAAGATTGCTAGTTTAATATGATCTGTAACCAATCGGTTGGTTACATGTTGTTGTTACCCTTTTTTTAAGCCATACGTGCTACTGGAGACCCCTTTTTACCAACTAGATTGCTGCTAGTTTCTGCTCTTTAAAACAATTTTATCACACTTCGAATCCTCCATTAAAGTTGTATTCCTGGATGCATAGATGAATTTGGGCTTTCGAATAGCTTGATTTCGATATCAGGAGCTCAAGATATTCCTGTTTGAATATCTGTCGAGAATTCTGCCGCAAGCAGGATTCTGACCAGAGTTGCACTAAAAACTCTGTTTCCGTCACGATTTTGCTGGTTTTTATTCTTAGGTTATACTCTCAGTTATATCGGGATGCTCGGCATTCGTCAGTTTTTGAATCAGATCAGGAGACCATTTTTTTACCAGCCAGATTGCGGCCCAATTCTGTTCTGTAAAAC
This sequence comes from Populus nigra, assembly GCF_951802175.1. NCBI lineage: Eukaryota > Viridiplantae > Streptophyta > Magnoliopsida > Malpighiales > Salicaceae > Populus > Populus nigra. The sequence continues at coordinate 2,485,235 of NC_084858.1, forward strand.
GATTTTATCTCACCTCGAATCCTTCATGAAAGTTGTAGTCCTACATGTGTAGATGAATTTGGGTTTTTGAATCACTTGATTTCAATATCAGAAGCTCAAGATATTCACATTTGAATATCTAATGAGGAAGCAAAAATTCTGCCGCAAAAATTTTCTGCCGCAGAAAGGATTTTGCTCCCCAACTTTGCAGGACTGAATTGAAAAAAAGACTGGAATAAGGGAGGTAATTGCCGATATAAATTGGAAGAAACTTGGCTGGGTTTTGAAGAAATAGAAAAACAGGGATAAGACCAGCAAATTCTGCCACAATGGGTCACGTTTCTGCCTTATTTTTTTCAACAACAAACGACACTGTCATTGTTTTTACTTTCTTCAGCTGAGAAAAGAGGCGACACCATTTTGAAACAACCCCATTGCGGTACTGTTTATTTGTTTTTTTCTCAGAACAGTACCTCCCCATCTGCAGCTCTTTCCCTCCTCTGCAGCCGCTCCTGCTGGCTTTTCTTTCATTCCCTCGTCCTTGCGTCCTCAGGCCAGCTTGGTCTGTACGAGTGCCACCTATTGTACGCCAGGTCTGCAGCTGCAAGTAAAACAATTTTAGCAAGGGAATGGCTGTGTACGTTCACGATACTAGCTGTTGAAAGAAGACAAAGGGACCATTTAAGGGCTGGGATTCTACCCCTAATACACACGGCTAGGATGAGAGGGGGTGGGGCTGGTCTCCAAGTTTGGCTTGACTATATAAACAAGCTGTGAAGAGAAAGAGGGGGAGAAGAAAGGGAGAGAAAAAGGGGGGGAGACAGGGAGAGTTTAAATACAAAAAAGAAAAGAGGGAGGCGGAGGGAGACAGAGAGAGTTTAAAGACAGAGAAAAAAAGAGGAGGGAGAGAAGAGTTAAAGAAACAGAGAGCTACACTAGTTGAGGTTAGAGAAGCCGAAAATCATTGAGAACAGGAGGAGATTACCTTGGGTTTATCCTACTCTGTCGAACCGGGGTTTACAAAGACTCTAAGAGGTTTTTGGAAAAGCTCCCAACGGCAAAAAAAGAGGAAGGCTTGCTTCGGGTCATTAGAAAAAGGGCGGAAGCTTTGCCATCAGTTACATACTCATCTTCTGCAGGATCCGCAGGTATGAGTTTGGATTTGCCTTTGCTTTAACATATGTAAAGCTGCCGGTTTGGTTTTTTTTGTTTCCTTTAAAAATCTGTTTCTACTTCTATTTCGGGACGTCATTTTTCATCAGGCAACAAAGTTGTATGTTTTCTTATTGTTACGTCCAGAACTTTGAGTCTAGATTACTATTACTGTTAGAGCTGCGTTTTTTTGCTCTTTTGTTGTGAGTGACTGCCCACCGGTTCGTTCTCCATTTTTGCAAGCAAGATCTGCAGGTATAGGTTTCGGCCTCTGTGTTTTTTTCCTGCTATACTACAACCCTTGCATGTGTGTTTCGTTATGTTCCGGAACTGTTTCTTTCCTTTGCTCTAGATGTTTGTGTTCTGTTGAAAAGGGAGATAGCAGACCGTTGGTCTATAGTTCTGGTATTTAACATATGTAAGGCAAAGGCATGACGTTTAGGTTGTTTCCTTTAGCGTGATATAAAACATAGTAGAGCCTTATTATAGAATGTAACTATATAGGAAATATTGTAATCATATTCTTATGTGGTAATCTCCACCTTTACTATTGTATATTGCCCTACTCATATATATAGAAAGGGTTGGCTAACTATTAGGTCAAGCCTCCTAATTATTTCTCAATTTGGTATCAGAGCCTTCGGCCGTCAAAACTCTTTCCTCCCTTTGCAACTTTGCAGTCGGCCCTAACTTCTTCTTTTTTCTCTTTCCCATGGATTCTCCTCCTTCCACCGATGCTGCAACATCACCGGCCAGTCATCCTCCTGCTGCTGGCCGAGAACTTCCTCATGTGTCTGATTCTTCTTCTCATAATTCTGCCGTTCCTTTGCCTCTTATGGGAACACATACTTCAACAATGGTTCCTCTATCCAACACCCACCAAATTGTGTCGTTGAAACTTACGAACACAAACTATCTCTATTGGAGAATGCAGATGAAGCCATATCTCATTGGTCAAGGTGTTTTTCACTTTGTTGACGGCTCCTTGCCGTGTCCTCCATCTCATATGATTGATGCTTCGGCTGGTTCTTCCTCTGTCATCAGCCCTTCTTTTCTTCGTTGGAAGCAACAAGATCAACTTATTTTGAGTGCTCTACTCTCCTCTCTCTCCGTGGATGTGTTGCATCTTGTAGTAGATTGTTCTACTTCACATTGTGTTTGGCGCACACTTGAGAAGGCACTTGCCTCTCCATCTAATTCCCGGATCATGCAACTACATGGCTCCTTTCAAGACCTTCGGCAAGGTGATGCATCCGTTAGTATGTATATGCAGCAAGCCAAATCGTTATTTGATGAATTGGCTGCTGCTGGTCGCCCAATGTCTCTTGAAGATTTCAATCTCTATGTGTTTCGTGGTCTTCGTGGTGAGTTCAAAGACTTGGTAACCAGCCTCATAACCAAGGCCGAACCACTATCGTATGCTGATCTTCATAGCCATCTCCTTACCCATGAGTTTCTGCACAAGAATTCTTTTCACTCCATGGCTGTCGGTTCATCCTCTTCGCCTCTGCTGTCTTCTTCTTCTCTGTCGCAGCAGCCACCATTGCTACCAACACCTCAGATTTCTGCTCATCTTGCCATGACTAATCACAGCCGAAACAGGGGACGCTATAGGGGTAATTGGCATCACAGCAACAACCGATTTCAGGCCCAAAACAGAGGCCACTCTGCTGCAGACTGGAGGCAGAATTAGTGGCAGAACAGGCGCACCTCTGCTGCAGATTTCAGGCCGAATCAGGGGCAGTGGTCTGGACAGGTACGCTGCCAAGTATGTTCCAATCTTGGCCATTCAGCTCTTCAATGCTCTTAGTTTCGCAGCAGCACACAGCAGCCCTCTGCTCACTTTGCTGTTGCGAATGATTCTGCTGCAACGACTTGGTTTCCCGACACCGGCGCGAATCAACATGTGACGCCTGACCTTGCAACTCTAACTGATTCTGCTCCTTATCTTGGTAATGATTTCTTGTATGTTGGTGATGGTAAGGCCCTTGACATATCCCATGTTGGACATACTACTTTATATTCCCCAAAACGCTTGTTTACGTTAACTAATGTCTTCGTGTGCCTCACATTACCAAACCGTTGTTATCTGTTCAGAAATTCTGTCGTGATAATCATGTTTATTTTGAATTTCACGATTCTATGTTTTATGTGAAGGATCTCGTCACCAAGGAAGTTCTTCTTTCCGGTCGGAGTCATCATGGCCTTTATGTTCTCTCCGAGTCTTCAGCTACGTCAGTTCCTCAAGCTTTTTGGTCTCCTTGCATGTCCGCGACTGCCGACCTGTGGCATCGTCGTTTAGGTCATCCAACTCCTCGCATTCTAAATTTGTTAGTTTCCGATAATAAAATTATTTGTACGTCTAGACGATCTTTTACTCAATGTCAAGCGTGTCCTTTAGGCAAGTCATCCTGTTTGTCATTACGACCGACGGGTCACAAAACTTCTGCCCCACTTGAATTAATTTTTAGTGATGTTTGGGGTCCTGCTCCAATGTTTTCTTCTGATGGTTTTCGTTATTGTCGCACCCTCCCAAGAGCTCGACGTCGCGGCGACCCAATCCTTCTTAGCGGGGATTGATGTTGGGGTCTTTCTGTTGTGAAAAAAAGGGAGTCGCCACCTAGTATTATGGTCACTAGGAAACCTAACTGGTCTTTCAGAGATTCTAAGGCAAGGGACTGGTTGCGTAAAGGGAAGGTTTTAGCACCCCTAGTACGCCCTACCTAAGGTAAGCTGCTTGGTGTTTGATTTGTCCTATAACTGTTAATATGTTGATGTTCTCTAAACCCATCAGTTTCCTAGGATAAGTCTGCTCTGATGAACGAAATCTAGGGTGCTCGCAAACCGTGAAGTAAAAAAAAATTTGAAATGTCCTCAATTACAATCAAGGCTTCTTTCAAGGATGTGTGTGGATTTATTATTCCTAGAAAATTATTTTGGATATTTACCACTCCGGGTTTCTTTATCCAAATATTAACAGTGAATAATAACAAATTATCCCCAACAATATTTTGGATATTCGTCCTTTAAGGATTTCTTTATCCAAACATTAGTGGTGAATAATAACAAATTATCCCCAATAATATTTTGGATATTCATCCTTTAGGGATTTCTTTATCCAAACATAAGTGGCGAATAATAGATGAATTCCCCAAAAATAAGATTTTTATATTTTTTGGAATATTGGCCAATACCCTTTGGAGTTTTACAAACATGTTGTAAAATCCAGAAATGCAAGAAAAATGATTTTTGTTGTGTTTAAGAAATCCATGCGAAAACACATTTTTGAAACTTCAAATATCTGTTTTTTTTTATAAAAGACATAAAAACAATGTCAGGGTATTGGCCGTATGCATGAAAACGAAACATTTTTATTTTTTGATATCTTGACGAAAACCGGGTATTTTCATACCGAATTTGTATTTTTACAATATAAAAATACAAACCATATTGATCCAAAATACAATAAACATAATTTGAGAACATCACATATTTTTATTTTTTTGAAATAATTTTGAAGAAAGATTTCATTTTTTTATTTTTTTCGGGTTGGGCCCCACCCGGCCCATGTGACTGGGCTGGACCTAGCCAGCCTACATAGCTGGGCTGGGCCTAACAAGCCCAGCCTGGTCACTGGCCCATTCCAATGACCAGCCCCTCCAGTCCGCACCTGCACGTGTAAAACTTTACACGCGCATGAACAGTGCAAAGGTAATTAAATCACCTTCGCACTGTTCATCACCTTCCTTTGCATTACAGCATTACAGTGCATGACACAAAAAAAACGGGATAATAGAGTGTTGCAACAGTGATGGTTTCCTTATGATTTTCTTTTCATTTCTGCATATTATCATAACATTATACGAAGAAGGCAGCTGATGAGGTCGTTGGCAGTGCTGGTGCGGCTCCTGGCGTTGCTGCTGCTGCTCCTCTCCTGGCATTGCTGCTGCTGCTGGGATGGAGGAGACGCTGCGGACGTTGACAGTGGTGTGGCTCCTGACGTTGCTGCTGCTGCTCCTCTCCTGGCGTTGCTGCTGCTGCTGGGATGGAGGAGACGCTGCGGTCGTTGACAGTGGTGTGGCTCCTGGCGTTGCTGCTGCTGCTCCTCTCCTGGCGTTGCTGCTGCTGCTGGGATGGAGGAGACGCTGCGGTCGTTGACAGTGGTGTGGCTCCTGGCGTTGCTGCTGCTGCTGGGACGGAGGAGATGCTGAGGTCGTTGACAGCGCTGGTGCGGCTCCCGGCGTTGCTGCTGCTGCTCTTCCTCCTGGTTTCCTTCCTCTCTTCTATTTCCTTACTCTCTTCCCTGCTCTCCTTTGTTTCCTTTTCTCCCGTTCAAACACTGAAACCTCTCTTCCTTCTTTTCAAAAACTCTCTCCTTTTCAAAAACTCTCCCCTTTTCCCCAAAACTCTCCCCCCTGGTGCAGCTGCTAAGAGCTGTATTTATAGGCAAAGGGGGAAGCGGGGACGCTGCTGCGCATGGGGAGCAGGGGACACCAGGCGAAGTCTCCAATAGGCGTGGCCTTGCAGGGCGCGCCTGCGCTGCTTTCCACTCCTAGGGTCTCCATCTGCATGCTGCGGGGAGGGAGGAACAATGCCGTTTGCTTTGGGTTCTGCTCCCCTTTTTATTATTATTATTAATTATATTTGCAGGGACCTCAAAAAAAAGGTTACAAACACGCGGCAGAATTTTCACTTCCTCATCGGGTATTCAAACATGCATATCTTGAGCTTCTGATATCGAAATTGAGCGATTCGAAAGCCCAAATTCATCTATGTGTGTAGGACTACAACTTTCACGGGGATTTAAGGTGAGATATAATTTTTTTACCGGACAAAATTGGGTCGCAATCTGGTTGGTCACAAAGGGTCTCCCGATCTAAATTCAGGGAACTGACAATGCCAAGCATCCTAGTTCGACCGAGAGTCTGCCATAAGAACAGTGAGCTCTAGGACCCGATAAAGGTGTAGGTCCATTCTTCAACATGTCACGAGTGACATAATTCCGTTAGGGAGGGTCAGATATTGCATGAAGCCCAGTCAGAATCAGGGCCTAAGTTGGAACAAAAAAAATATTGCGGCAGCAGCAGAACCAGGCTTTTTATTTCCACTTTTGAGGGATTTATTCACCCTTAAAGACCCTATAAAAAGGAATGAATTTGGCATTATGAAGACTTCTGATCAGTCTAAGAAAACCTGATGATTTTGGCAGCAAAGGGGAAGGATAAAAAGAGCAGAAAACAGCACAAACAGAGTTTCGAAAAAAAATATTTCTTTCATTTGCTTTTGTCAATCTTCCAGCAAACATGGGGTCCAAAAATGAGTAACAGCAGCTGCCCCCTCTTTACAATGCTTACGAAGCCAAACTTGTCAAGTGCTTCGCGTAGTAAGTGTTGTAAAGATAAACCGTCTGATCCTGCTAAAATCTCAACTGCCTTTCTTAAACAATGGTATCCCTATCAGATTTCTAGAAAAACTCCAAAATTTGAAATGGTCTCAATATCGGGTGACCTGCCCATCCTAAGATTCTTAGAAAACTCCATGCTTTTCTAAGAAACGGTCTCAATATCAGGTGACCGGCCCATCTTAAAATTCTTAGAAAACTCCACGCTTTTCCAAGAAACGGTTTCAATATCAGGTAACCGGCCCCTCTTAGAATTCCTAGAAAACTCCACGCTTTTCTAAGGAATGGTCTCAATATCGGGTGACCAGCCCCTCTTAAAATTCTTTAGAAAACTCCACGCTTTTCTAAGAAATGGTCTCAATATCGGGTGACCTGCCCATCTTAAGATCTTTAGAAAACTCCACGCTTTTCTAAGAAACGGTCTCAATATCAGGTGACCGACCCATCTTAAAATTCTTAGAAAACTCCACGCTTTTCCAAGAAACGGTTTTAATATCAGGTAACCGGCCCCTCTTAAAATTCCTAGAAAACTCCACGCTTTTCTAAGGAATGGTCTCACTATCGGGTGACCAGCCCCTCTTAAAATTCTTTAGACTTTTTTTAGAAAAACTCCATGCTTTTTCTAAAATGTGGTCTCAATGTCGGGTGACCTCAAGGAATGAAGTAGTGCTAGCTCACCAATCTCCTCCGTAGTTTCGTTGACCTTAGATTCTGTATCTCAGTGGTTCCCAAATACTTGGAACTAGTTTGGTTTTCGCCACCTTTCCTGCCAGTTTAATGTTTATGACAGTATAGTATGCATGCTTTTGTTACCTATTTTTGAAACATAGGTCCCCCTTTCCATTGTAGCCGTCTTTGAGCTCCTGTTTCCATTTATTTCCACGCGCTACACTTCCTATCCTTTTGGTGAAGAGGTCTTTGGTTTCTTCTGGGGCCCTTTCTTGCTCCATTGAGTATTGTCTTTTATTATTATTTTAAAAGGAAAACTCAAAAGATTTGGTTTTGTTCATGAAAACTGAAACTTTCAATGCAATTAGTAATTCCCATAAAAGATGCTTTTTCCGAAGTTATTATGATGATACCCTTTTTGGGTTTTGGTTAACTTTGGGCCCCTATGTACACTTCGTGCGCTCTTTGCCCCCAGTGTGGTGTGCAAAAACATGTCAAGTTTTGATTTGGTTTGATTCTCTCCAATTAATGGAGTCATCTTCTTAGTCATGCGTTAAAACAGCTCTTTTAAGTAAAAGATTTCAAATGCTATAAGATCATGCTTTTTATGAAGAAAGGTTTTTTTACAGAGAAAATTCATGGCCAAACTTTATTTTATTGATTGGGAAGCATAGTATTTCTTTATAGAGTCAGCCTTCACAGGTTTAACTAGATCTTCTCCATCCATTCCAGATAACAAATAAAGCTCCTCTTGAGAATGTTTTCTTTAACACGTAAGGGCCCTCATTGTTTGGCGCCCATTTACTTTGATCCTCTTCTGGTAAAGGTTATATTCAGTAAAAAAATCTCCTTCATAGAATCCTTGAGGTCGGAACTTCTTATCATATGATTATGCCATCTTTGGTGATGATAGATTGCAGCTATCCTCTTTTCACTGATCATATTCAACTATTCATACCTAACTTTTACCCATTCCACCTCTTCTAAACTCAGAGTCTACTAAAACTCTTAATGAGGGGTTTTTCCACTTTTAAAGGCATCATCGTCTCCATTCCATATACCCACGTATATGGGGTGGCTCCTATTGAGGTTCAGACTGCGGTGCGGTACGCGTAAAGGGTCAATGGCAACATTTCATGCCAACACTTGTACATGACTACCATCTTCTAAATAATCTTCTTGACATTCTTGTTAGTAGCTTCTACCGCACCATTCATCTTTGGCCTACATGGCAAGGAATTGGGATGCATGATTTTCAATTTAGCGCAGAGTTCTATTATCATCTTGCCAATTGAATTTCTGGGCATTATCAATTATAATCTTTTTCTGGTGGACCATACTGACAAATCAAATCTCTCAATAAATTTCTTCACCACTTTTTGCCTCTACATCATCCAAACATCTCAACCAAGTTCTGTCCGATGATTTCTTATACAAAGTTTCCCCATCAAGATCCCTTGCCAACCTTCTCAACGTCTTCTTGTTGATTTTGGATGCCCTCATGGGATATGTCTGGTTTTTTGGATGAAATTCTTGATATTATAGTACCAAGGGTTTCCATCTATTTCCCTCTACACTGAGCAACAATGAGCTGGGTTATTTCTGATATCACTGTGTACCGGTTGTACCTTGTGCCCAAAGTCTATTCTAGCCATAGAAGTTAATGTGACCCAAGCATCAACAAAATGTTTTCCTTCCATTCCTAAATGGGTGAACTTTATTTCCTCAACTTCTCTAGCCAATTTAGACAGGTATTCTTGGTAAGGTCCCAACTTCTCGTCCTTGGTTTGCCCTTTTCCTTTCACTTGGCAAATAATCAAAATCGGATATTGTTGTTATTGTACCCATACACATTTATTTTTCTAATATTCAGCTCCAATGCCACCTCTAAAACGAGAATGCAAGCTTCATACTCCTATGTTGTTATTGCACCCAAACTGCAACTTAACTAAAACCGAATACTACTTTTTATTAGGAGAGATTATCATTGCATCAGCTCTATTACCACATACGTTTACAACACCATCAAAGTACATAGTCCACCAATCTAATTTTCCTTCCTCAACTGAAAACACATCTTCATCAGGAGGTACTGCTTGATTTTCTCAAAAGCTTCTTCACACTCTTATTACAAATTCCGAGATTCTTCTTCCTTAACAATCGAAGATTGGGTCACAAGTCATGGTTAATTGGGATATAAACCGAGCAATGTAATTCAACCTTTCTAAGAACTTTCTTACATCCTTCTCATCCTTAGGAGTTGGCATAGATTAAATAGCCTTTACTTAACCAAGGTCCGCTTCTATCCTTTTGTCACTCATCTTAAATCCCAACAACTTCCTAGATTTCACCCCGAATGAACACCTTGCATGGTTAAGCATTAACTTGTACTTCCTTAATCTTTCAAATAATTCCTTCAATATTTGGACATGATTCATTCCCTCTCTAGATTTAGCAATCATGTCATCCCCAAATACTTCAATCTCTTTATGCATCATGTCGTGAAATAGAGTTACCATGGCCCTTTGGTAGATAGCCCCGACATTCTTTAACCAAAATAGGATAACCTTGAAACAAGGTTCCCCATGACGTTACCAATGTTGTCTTTTCCATATCCTCTTGTCATTTTTATCTGGTTGTAGCCCGAAAATCCATCAAAATATATGGAGTTATATGCTGCATTGTCAACTAACATCTCTATGCGTGGTAAACAAACCTTGATTTTATCTTCCTTTTTGTGTAATACCACTATGTTGGACACCCATTGTGGATATTTGACTACTTCTAGAAAATCGACGTTCAACTGCTTTTCAATTTCTACCTTTACTTTTTCTTAACCGATTTGCATCCTTCTACTAGTGGTACCCTATACAAACCAGGCACATCCTTGTAGGACCAGGCAAAAACATCTATAAAATCTCAAAGTAATTAACTCTTCTCTTTCTTTAGGAGTAATCATAGTCCCTATCTTCAAATTTTCTCTTATTTTTTCATTGCCCGCATCTGTGGTTTCAAGTTCCTCTCTGGCGGGTTTCCAAGCTTGTTCATGTTGTCCTATTTTCATCCACTTCTTCCTCTTCTATAGCTACTATGCTTTCTTAAGTTTGGCCATTCATTCTCAGTGTAAAGTGTAGATGTTTGTTTTGAAAGATCTGATTTGAAAACGGAAAGTGATGTGTAAAAACATCAAGATGAACTTTTGAAAATGCATGATCTCATTAAAGGAAAAAAATTGTCTCAAAACACTTGCTTGAGCAAACCGATTAGGTGCGCAACATCATTCCGAACTCCTTCAAGTTCCCTTTGGTACTGAGCTTCTGGTTGTGACCTTTCTTCGTTTTCCATTCTTTTTCTTTGTCGAGTGTTGTGGATTTTAGAAGGGGGACCTATGTTTCTTAATCTGCGAATGCGTGCATAGATGTATGAGAAAATGCATGATTGAGAATGCTTTGTATATTGGGTATGGATGCACTCTTCTTGTGAACGAATAATAGCCACCACCTTATAAACATAGGTTCTCGTCACATTGCTAGGAGTACTGCCTTTCAAGTCGTTTGCTTGAATCATATTCACCAAGAGACAAATTTTGCATAAGAAGATGGGTCAACGCCCTTTTCATTAATACTTGATAAGTTTATTACATTAAAAAAAGAAATACAAAATGTCGCGGGTCAACCCCTTTCCTCCACAAACTCTCTAGCCAAAGGTAAGAAGGTAAAACCGCGATTCTCAATCTTCCCTAGAAAAGCATCGGTTTCAGCTAGGCTTCGGCGATAGCGAATGATGTCCCCTCCTACATTCCGTGCATTGATTCTAATAATTCGAGCATGTGCAGCAGCTTCATCCATTTGCTCATCTGTCTTGCTCATCTTTTCTATGAGCAACATATTGGTTCTGTTCAAAGCAGTGTTGTTGGTGTCGATTTGATCCTTGTGTTTTTCCATTGCTACTAGCTTCTCGTCCAAATACTTCACCTTTTCACGTTCCTTGTCAAGTTTTATCCTCATAACTTTTATCTCATTCTTCTTAATTGCTAATTCTGTTTCAACAGCTTCAAAATCTTTCCTTTTAGTTTCTTCTTTTGCAATCCCCATTAAACGGCTTTCCAACTCCATATATTTCTTGCTCAAATCCTCATACTTCCCAATCCTATCCATCAATTCGGACTGGACTTGTGCAAATTTTCCTTGGAAATATTCTGCACTTCCTTGGCAATCGTTAAAGTCAATATCCATTGCTTCAAGTTCAGAGCAACTTTGCATCCAATCCAAACTCATCTCGCTTAGCTCCTTCTCACCTCTTTCCCTAGCAATCTTCTCCTCCCCTAGCTTTAACTCAAGCTTTGTTATTCGCGCATCTCTAGATTGTATCTGCTCATCTAGAAATGTTCTCCTTTTATCTTCTTTCAGCATCATTTCTTCCAACATTGCCTTGTCTTTTTTGCTTTTGCTCAACTCTGTTCTAAGTTTTTCCACTTGTCTTCTCAACTCCTCTTCATTATTAACCCTTTTCCTCTTAATAGGCTCTTCTACAGTTTGGGGAGATTTGACCCCTACACAAGGCATGGCTAAAGCAGCTAAGTCTCTCCATCTTGCATATCCTTCGCTTGCACTTGGACCTTTTAAACCTTCTATCTCAACCAAAACCAAATGCTTCCAATCTTGTTTGATGATCTCCAAAACTTCTTGTGCAATGGGATCTTTGAACAAACCAAAGAATTGAGCCATTCCTATAGTCCTTGGAACAAACTGCATGCCCCCAAACTGCCTTACCACCAGGGCAGGAGCATAACTCACATAACCTGTAATCCCTATCAATGGTACCCAACGTCTTTGTCCACAACTCATTAGGACTTTCACTGTCGTCACCCATGGGGCTCTCCACTTGAAATCACTATTAGGCAAACCTTCTAATTTGTCAACCCAACCTTGGTTGTCTAGATCTCCCCATTCTTCTTCTTCTACTAACTTCAGGGGTCTTTGGGTGAACCACCAAAAATTATTGAAGACAGGTTTTTTTGTTTCGATATGGCTAACCATCCAGATATACAACAACTGCGTGCAGCATCTCATTGCCCCTTTCCCGGTCCTCCTACAATGATTAAGCGTCAAGATGGTTTCAGCCAAAATAGCAACCACTGGATTGATTTGTGTATTCTCATACTCTACATAAGCAGCAGCGGCCTCCAAACTCACTAAACCTGTCTGACTTGGGAACAACACAAGGCCAAATATGCCCAAGGCAATCAATCTCTTTTTCTAATCCTGACTTCTTTTCTAGTTCAATTTCTAGCATCCTCCATTTCAGACCGGTAGCATTCTTTTCCAAAAACTTTTCCAAGTTGGAGATTCTGAGCAGTTTTGACAATTCGGGGATGATCTTGTTCGATCTCGAAGGCAAATAAATCCGATACAGATTGTTTGGAAACTCAGTCAACATCCCATATTCCTCCATAGTGGGACATAAGTCTATGCTTCCAAAAGAAAAACGCCGGTAGTATGGATCCCAAAAATGAATTATAGCTCGCACAGCTGGGTTTAAAACTTCTACCTTTGCAATTTCCATCAAACGTCCGTATTTATTAAAAAAATGCATCCTTATCCATATCATGAAAGTGAGTCGTTAACTTGTTCACCTCATTCATAATGCAATTCAGGTTCTTGATTGGTGACAGTTTCTTAGCATTGCTTCTAAGGCAGTCTCCTTCAGTCAATTGTGACAGTTCAGAATTTTTCCCATATTCTATGATGGAAAATTTAGTAATGGTGGCCATTTCGATCACAAGTCCTGCAATTCAAAATGCCGGGGGTTAGACTTGTTTTGATGCAAGAGGTATTATGGATCATACACCCTAAGGATAGGTTATAGTTCCTTTATGTGAGACATAGGGTAGGTTTACTACTTGGTCTCTAAACAAAGGGTCTCTTGCTGTCCCAGTGATCGCCCTCTTGAAGGCAATATGGGGGTTCAGCAGATAGTGGGATAGCACATGTACCAATCACTATCAGTCTAAACACTCAGCAAAGAGTTGGGGTTTACACAAACTTAAACCTTGACTCAAGTCGTAAGGCAAGCTGCTAGTCCCCCACCTAACTTAAAGTTTAATGTGTGCTCTTGACAAGATAGTAAAAAATACAAGTGATGCATGATAGGATGCAAATAAAATCTGTATCCATATCTGATATACCATGCATGACAAGATGTAAATATGCATGCTAAAGCTTTTAAACAAAGTATCATTCATATAAGAAAACAATAACACATGGCATAACACAAACAAAATACCAAGCCTAGTCCTAGCGTCCCCAATGGAGTCGCCATCCTGTCGCACCCTCCCGAGAGCTCGACGTCGCGGCGACCCAATCCTTCTTAGCGGGGATTGATGTTGGGGTCTTTCTGTTGTGAAAAAAAGGGAGTCGCCACCTAGTATTATGGTCACTAGGAAACCTAACTGGTCTTTCAGAGATTCTAAGGCAAGGGACTGGTTGCGTAAAGGGAAGGTTTTAGCACCCCTAGTACGCCCTACCTAAGGTAAGCTGCTTGGTGTTTGATTTGTCCTATAACTGTTAATATGTTGATGTTCTCTAAACCCATCAGTTTCCTAGGATAAGTCTGCTCTGATGAACGAAATCTAGGGTGCTCGCAAACCGTGCAGTAAAAAAAAATTTGAAATGTCCTCGATTACAATCAAGGCTTCTTTCAAGGATGTGTGTGGATTTATTATTCCTAGAAAATTATTTTGGATATTTACCACTCCGGGTTTCTTTATCCAAATATTAACAGTGAATAATAACAAATTATCCCCAACAATATTTTGGATATTCGTCCTTTAAGGATTTCTTTATCCAAACATTAGTGGTGAATAATAACAAATTATCCCCAATAATATTTTGGATATTCATCCTTTAGGGATTTCTTTATCCAAACATAAGTGGCGAATAATAGATGAATTCCCCAAAAATAAGATTTTTATATTTTTTGGAATATTGGCCAATACCCTTTGGAGTTTTACAAACATGTTGTAAAATCCAGAAATGCAAGAAAAATGATTTTTGTTGTGTTTAAGAAATCCATGCGAAAACACATTTTTGAAACTTCAAATATCTGTTTTTTTTTATAAAAGACATAAAAACAATGTTAGGGTATTGGCCGTATGCATGAAAACGAAACATTTTTATTTTTTGATATCTTGACGAAAACCGGGTATTTTCATACCGAATTTGTATTTTTACAATATAAAAATACAAACCATATTGATCCAAAATACAATAAACATAATTTGAGAACATCACATATTTTTATTTTTTTTGAAATAATTTTGAAGAAAGATTTCATTTTTTTATTTTTTTCGGGTTGGGCCCCACCCGGCCCATGTGACTGGGCTGGACCTAGCCAGCCTGCATAGCTGGGCTGGGCCTAACAAGCCCAGCCTGGTCACTGGCCCATGCCAATGACCAGCCCCTCCAGTCCGCACCTGCACGTGTAAAACTTTACACGCGCATGAACAGTGCAAAGGTAATTAAATCACCTTCGCACTGTTCATCACCTTCCTTTGCATTACAGCATTACAGTGCATGACACAAAAAAAACGGGATAACAGAGTGTTGCAACAGTGATGGTTTCCTTATGATTTTCTTTTCATTTCTGCATATTATCATAACATTATACGAAGAAGGCAGTAGGCATACCTGGTTTTTGCGAAGACAGCGAAGATGGTGGTGCTGTGATATCTCTTCCCCTCTCCGTGGTTCTTGGCGTGGCTGCTGGAAACCTTCCTCCTGGTGTTGCTGCTGCTGCTCTTCTCCTGGTGTTGCTGCTGCTGTGGGGATGGAGGAGCTGATGAGGTCGTTGGCAGTGCTGGTGCGGCTCCTGGCGTTGCTGCTGCTGCTCTTCTCCTGGTGTTGCTGCTGCTGTGGGGATGGAGGAGCTGATGAGGTCGTTGGCAGTGCTGGTGCGGCTCCTGGCGTTGCTGCTGCTGCTCCTCTCCTGGCATTGCTGCTGCTGCTGGGATGGAGGAGACGCTGCGGACGTTGACAGTGGTGTGGCTCCTGACGTTGCTGCTGCTGCTCCTCTCCTGGCGTTGCTGCTGCTGCTGGGATGGAGGAGACGTTGCGGTCGTTGACAGTGGTGTGGCTCCTGACGTTGCTGCTGCTGCTCCTCTCCTGGCGTTGCTGCTGCTGCTGGGATGGAGGAGACGTTGCGGTCGTTGACAGTGGTGTGGCTCCTGGCGTTGCTGCTGCTGCTGGGACGGAGGAGATGCTGAGGTCGTTGACAGCGCTGGTGCGGCTCCCGGCGTTGCTGCTGCTGCTCTTCCTCCTGGTTTCCTTCCTCTCTTCTGTTTCCTTACTCTCTTCCCTGCTCTCCTTTGTTTCCTTTTCTCCCGTTCAAACACTGAAACCTCTCTTCCTTCTTTTCAAAAACCCTCCTCTTTTCAAAAACTCTCTCCTTTTCAAAAACTCTCCCCTTTTCCCCAAAACTCTCCCCCTGGTGCAGCTGCTAAGAGCTGTATTTATAGGCAAAGGGGGAAGCGGGGACGCTGCTGCGCATGGGGAGCAGGGGACACCAGGCGAAGTCTCCAATAGGCGTGGCCTTGCAGGGCGCGCCTGCGCTGCTTTCCACTCCTAGGGTCTCCATCTGCATGCTGCGGGGAGGGAGGAACAATGCCGTTTGCTTTGGGTTCTGCTCCCCTTTTTATTATTATTATTAATTATATTTGCAGGGACCCCAAAAAAAAGGTTACAAACACGCGGCAGAATTTTCACTTCCTCATCGGGTATTCAAACATGCATATCTTGAGCTTCTGATATCGAAATTGAGCGATTCGAAAACCCAAATTCATCTATGTGTGTAGGACTACAACTTTCACGGGGATTTAAGGTGAGATATAATTGTTTTACCGGACAAAATCGGGTCGCAATCTGGTTGGTCACAAAGGGTCTCCCGATCTAAATTCAGGAAACTGACAATGCCAAGCATCCTAGTTCGACCGAGAGTCTGCCATAAGAACAGTGAGCTCTAGGACCCGATAAAGGTGTAGGTCCATTCTTCAACATGTCACGAGTGACATAATTCCGTTAGGGAGGGTCAGATATTGCATGAAGCCCAGTTAGAATCAGGGCCTAAGTTGGAACAAAAAAAATATTGCGGCAGCAGCAGAACCAGGCTTTTTATTTCCACTTTTGAGGGATTTATTCACCCTTAAAGACCCTATAAAAAGGAATGAATTTGGCATTATGAAGACTTCTGATCAGTCTAAGAAAACCTGATGATTTTGGCAGCAAAGGGGAAGGATAAAAAGAGCAGAAAACAGCACAAACAGAGTTTCGAAAAAAAATATTTCTTTCATTTGCTTTTGTCAATCTTCCAGCAAACATGGGGTCCAAAAATGAGTAACAGTAGTTATTTTGTTATCTTTGTTGATGCGCACACTAAATATATCTGGTATTATCCGCTTGTTGCGAAATCTGATGTATTTTCCACATTTCAACGTTTTCAGACACTTGTTGAGCGTCAGTTTTCTCTTAAAATTAAATCTGTTCAAACTGATTGGGGTGGTGAATATCGAAAATTAAATAATTTTTTTCAAACCATTGGTATTCATCATCGATTAATTTGTCCTCATACTCATGAACAAAATGGCACAGTTGAACGTCGTCATAGACATATTGTCGAAACTGGCCTAACCCTTTTAGGCCAGTGTAATGCCCCATTGCGTTTTTGGAACTATGCTATGGAATCATCGGTATATCTTATTAATCGCATGCCTACTCATGTTCTTCAAAATAAATCTCCTTTTGCGTGTCTGTTTCATCGCACTCCTGATTATAACTTCCTACGTACATTTGGGTGTCTTTGTTTTCCATTTTTAGGTCCATATCATGCTCATAAATTAGATTTTCGGTCTTCTCCTTGTGTGTTTTTAGGCTATAGCTCGTCTCATCTTGGTTATCGGTGTCTTGATTTAGAGTCTGGTCGTGTCTATGTCTCCCGTCATGTCCGTTTTCATGAATGTGTCTTTCCTTTTAAAAAGTCTGAACAGGTAACACCACCCCCGGTTCCCCCCACTCCACCTACCTACCTTCCATCCTTGCATCCCCTTTCCAGTTTTCAGCCTATTCCTTCCCAAATCGGCAGAACACACAACTCACCTTTGCCCCTTGCCGCACCTCCCCAGCTTGCCCCCTTGCCCATTGATTCAGCTGACCCTGCCTCACCACCCCACACAGCCATACTGTCACCACGTGCTTGTCTTTCCAATGATTATTGTGCAGGAACAGGTTCTGAATTGCAGGATTCAGTAGCGGCACAACCCAGCACCTCCCTGGCTTCACCTCCTGGTCTGCAATTTTGTGTTGATCTCTCCTCTTATCCTCTTCAGCACATTCCAGGTACAGGTCCTGCTACTCCATGTCCTGCTGCTTCTAAACACCCCATGGTTCTTCGTCCGAGACAGCCCAAGAACAGCGCTGACCACCACCACGACAGCCACATCTGCTGCCTCCTTCAGTCGGGTAGCTTCTCCTCCCTCACATGAGCCTCTTATTTTTCCTAATGCTAACAGATATGAGGTGTGGCATAATGCTATGCGTGAGGAAATTCAGGCCTTACGCGCAAACAGAACATGGACTTTAGTGTCGTTTCATCCGTCCATGAATGTTATTGGTAGCCGATGGGTTTACAAAATTAAACGCCGATCTGATGGTAGCATTGAGAGGTATAAGGCGCGCCTAGTTGCTAGGGGCTTCACTCAGCAAGAAGGTATTGATTACTCAGAAACTTTTAGTCCTGTTATCAAACAGGCAACGGTACGCTTAGTGTTCTCCATTGCAGTTTCGAGTGGTTGGAAAATTCATCAGCTTGACATTCATAATGCATTTCTAAATGGAGTCCTTGATGAAGAGGTTTACATGAAACAACCTCTAGGTTTTGTTGATTCTGCTCTCCCAGGTCATGTATGTCGATTGCATAAATCTCTATATAGGTTAAAACAGGCTTCGCGGGCTTGGTACACTCGTCTAAATGACTTCCTATTATCCATTGGTTTTCATGCTTCTAAAGTGGATACCTCATTGTTTATCTTCTCGGTTGGTAGCGATATTTGTTATCTTTTGGTTTATGTTGATGATATTCTGCTTACGGGTAATAATGTTGTTCTGCTACAACGCCTCATTCAGCTACTGAGCTCAGAATTTAAACTTCGGGATTTGGGTGATGTTCATTATTTTTTGGGTATTGAAGTACAGTGTACTGGTCTGGGACTTATGCTTTGCCAACATAAGTATACACTTGACATCCTCACACGAGCTAGTATGTTATCCTGTAAACCAGTTGATACTCCCATTTCGGCATCCAAAGCCACCATTATGCCGGATCCATTGTTTTCTGATGCTAGTCGTTTTCGGCAACTTGTTGGTGCTCTCCAATATCTCACTTTCACACACCCGGATATTTGCTTTGCTGTTAACCGGGTCTGTCAGTTTATGCATGCTCCTACAGAATCTCATTGGGCTGCCGTGAAACGCATCTTGCGTTATCTTCGTGGTACGGCATCACATGGTTTACATATTACTCGCAGCTCTTCCTTTGCTTTACATGGTTTTACAGATGCAGATTGGGCTGGTAGTATTGAGGATAGAAAGTCTACAGGTGGTTACCTTGTGTTCTTTGGTCAGACGCCGATTTCGTGGAAATCGAGTAAGCAACGCACTGTTGCTCGTTCTTCGACGGAAGCTGAGTACAAAGCCTTAGCCGATGGCACGGCTGAAGTTATCTGGCTTCAGTACTTGTTAACAGATCTTCAGATTCCGACTGCTTCTGCTCCTATTATCTGGTGTGACAACCTTGGTGCCACGTATTTGTCCGCAAACCCTGTATTTCATGCTCGCACAAAACATATTGAGATTGATTATCATTTTGTCCGAGATAGAGTTGCGAAGAAGGAGATTCAAATTTGTTTTATTTCCTCTCGGGATCAACTTGCCGATGTCTTCACTAAGCCACTTCCTGCTTCTTCGTTTACTGCTTTTAGATTCAAGCTTCGGGTTGATCCTCCACCCTCAGCTTGAGGGGGCGTATTATAGAATGTAACTATATAGGAAATATTGTAATCATATTCTTATGTGGTAATCTCCACCTTTACTATTGTATATTGCCCTACTCATATATATAGAAAGGGTTGGCTAACTATTAGGTCAAGCCTCCTAATTATTTCTCAATTAGCCTGAGGTTAAGAAAAGGGGAGAGGCAGGTTCACGGTTTATGCTATAGGATTGGGTCTCAAAGTTTTGATTTTTATGTGTATACGAACTTACTCCTTTCTGTTGAAAATGATGGGTCATGCCATGTTTAGGATTTGAGTCGTAAGGCTGGTTTAGCTTTCCAGTTTTGATGACTGTGAGAGACCGTAGGTTTTAAAGGGTTGTCGCCGTCCCCGCCTTCCTTTGGTTTGAGCGTCTCTGTGCAACTGGAATATTGCAGGGGAATAGTTATGGCTTATAGGTGCAGAAGGAAGAGTAGAAAACGTGAGGGAAGTTTCCTTTTCAGGAGGGGTTGTTTTCTTTAGACTCTCAGATCACGTTCTCTGTTTTTAAAACAAGATAGCTGGCCATTGGTTCTAATATATAGGATAAAAGCATGCCCCTCAAGTTTCTTTCCTTTCACGAGCAGGGCAGTGTTCCAAATTTAGAATGACAGAGGACGGGTTGTGGGGCACCGAAACTGGCATATGATGTTGAGTTCAAAATGTTACTTTTGTAGTTTGAAGTTCAGCTACTAATCTTTGCGGAATTTTGGAGTTCAAAATGTTACTACCACTACACCTAAATGCAAAATGTTACTTTTTAGGATAACAGCGATTAATCGTTGTTTTTTTTGGAGTTCAAAAAGTTAGTTTCAGGAATTTACCCCATGTGACAACTTGTTCTTATGATGTTTTGCAAGCTTTGGCTGTGATATTTGCATTTAATTGTTGTGATAAAAACATTTTTTTTATCAAAAATATAAAAATGTTTTTGTGTGCTGCATACGGCCAATACCCTAACATATTTTAAATTGTTTTTTTTTAAAGACAAATATTCGAGGTTTCAAAAAATGTGTTTTAGCATGGATTTCTTAAACATAAAAAATTATTTTTCTTGCATCTTGGATTTTATAATATGTTTATAAATTCCAAAGGGTGTTGGCCAATATTCCAAAAAATATAAAAATCTTATTTTTGGGAATTCATTTTTTATTCACTATTAATGTTTGGATAAAGAAATCCCAAAGGGATAAATATCTAAAATATTATTAGGAATAATTTGTTATTCATTAGTAATGTTTGGATAAAGAATCCCCAAAGGGGTTAATATCCAAAATATTATTAGGAATAATTTGTTATTATTCATTACAAATGTTTGGATAAAGAAACCCCAAAAGGGGTTAATATTTAAAATATTATTGGGAATAATTCGCCATTGCTCATCGTTAATATTTAGATAAAGAAACCCCAAGGGGTAAATATCAAAAAATATTTTTTAGGAATAACAAGTCATTATCCCTTAATAATATAAGGGCAAAAAAACCTATGAAAGGTAAATGTCCAAAATATTGTTAATAGGAACACAACTTGTTTATTTTTAATATAAGGGCAGATTTATGCCTAAAATTTTATTTAGAACAATGTAATCGCACATCCTTGAAAGAAGCCTAAATTATAATTGGGGACATTTCAAAATTTTGATTCCACAGTTTATGAGTCAAGGAAATATGAAATACTAAGGCAAAAATGGGCTTTTAAAGCACCTTGAATTTCCTTAAATTTCTAACTTAGTTTTTTTTTGTTTCTCTTCCCTGCGATTTACGAGTCGCGAAACACTTGAAATACTAAGGGAAAAATGAGCTCTTAAGCGCATTGAATCTCCTCAGATTTCTATCTTAGATGTCTCTAAATTCATAAATTCTAAATTTATTTCAAATCAAGCATAGACTTCAAGAGATCTGCACCGTTTCTCTTTGGCACTCTATAGACATATCTAAAGGTATGATCCGTATTGGCCAAGGGTTCTTTCCCGTAGACTTTAAACCCAAGTTCGTTCATCATAGCAGACTTATCCTAGGAAACTGATGGGATTAGAGAACATCAACACCATAGCAATTATAGGCGAACCAAACACCAAGCAGCTTATCTTAGGTAGGGCGTACTAGGGGTGCTAAAACCTTCCCTTTACGCAACCAGTCCCTTTCCTTAGAATCTCTGAAAGACCAGTTAGGTTTCCTAGTGACCATAATACTAGTGGCGACTCCCTTTTTCACAAAACAAAGACCCCGACATCAATCCCTGCTACCAGGAAGGGTCGCCGCGACATCGAGCTCTCGCGAGGGTACGACACATGTGACATTATTATATTTATGTAAACACATAATTGTTATTAATAAAAGCTTAATTTAACTATAATATTCATATAATATTAGATTAATGAATTTAATATTTGATTTATGAATCTATAGTAAAGATAAAGCCCATGAGACAAAAATGTTTTGCAAAGAAAATTTTAAAGTT
The DNA here is from genome assembly GCF_951802175.1 of Populus nigra. Lineage (NCBI taxonomy): Eukaryota > Viridiplantae > Streptophyta > Magnoliopsida > Malpighiales > Salicaceae > Populus > Populus nigra. The sequence goes on from NC_084858.1 coordinate 2,506,975, forward strand.
ATTATAATTATAGGATTCCTATTGTATCAAAACATTGTTCCTAAAATGTACTATCTTAAATATTGGATATTTATTAGAGCCATAGAGAATGGTACATATTTTATTCTTTTCTTTATGAAAGGAAGCAATTATCTCATAAGATGAGGTATATAATTAATATATAGGTGCTTGCATAAGATATGTACACTAAATTGACTCGCATAAGAATTCCATATAAAGAGTTTACCTATGTCTATGGAAAGGCTCATATGATGGTTGTGTAAGTAATGCTTAGACTTGAGATCACTAAGTTATCTTATATAAAAAAATGTTATGTTTTGATCCTATTACATGTTATCTTAATCAAGGTAACAAATGGGCATACATTGAGTATAACATGGACTATATGAAGGTACTTGAGTGATTAAAATAGGATTCATCACCCTAGGTGAATTATGAAAAAATATTTTATTTGTTCTCAAATAGTATTGACTGAGAAATCCTTGGTCAAGGTGGAATGAGAATTGAAAAAAGTTTCAATTCTTATTTAAATTATCAATGACTATCAAGTACACAATAAACATCGTTTAACATGACAAACATACTTCATGCTTTAATGTTAAATCAGGATATTATTGATGAAAAGATTTTAATTACACTGAGAAACCGATCACTAAAAAGTTAAGACAAACCACTAATGACTTTTATAATATTTGATGGATCATGACACGTTACTAGACGATGCACCTAATTTTCAAATATAAATTAATCAATTATTGATTTGATAATAAATTAAATTGTTTAATTCTATTTAATTAGAATTAGAATTTATATTCGAGCTATCATATTAGGAACCTAATGGGTCACACACATTAAGAAACATTAGTCAGAAATTAAACTAGGATGATTTAATTAAGTATGACTTGATTAAAATATATTTTAGAAATTAATTAATACATATATTATATTTCTAGACCTAGAAAAATCAAGGACTTGATTGAGTTAATTTGTAAAATTATCCTGAATTAGTACGTGGATATTATTCAAGGGACAAATTGATATTTTTGCTAATTTATATGGTTTTTCAGATTTTCCTATAAATAATAAGTCATGCCTCTTATTTTTTTGGGGTTTCATGTTAGACAGAAAAACTATGTAAGTCACATGATATAGAGCTAACACTCTAATCATAGCAACCACTCTCTTCTAAATAAAGATTTAAGAGATTTCTTACTGGTGGTTTGTGTGGATTATTGTTGGAGGCCAGACAAATTGGACGGCTTGTGGTTTGCAACAACTTAAACCTTTAAAGAATTATTTAAAGTCAAAGAAGATCATATCTTTAGGTTCTAGATCCGTCTCATATAATATTAGAGAATCCTGAATAATTTTATTTTATTATTTTCCATGCATGCATGCTATTCAGAAATCTCAACATCATTAACCTCTTAAACGCGCAATGGCAGACTGTAACATGTTGTCACATTTATGATATTGAGAGGAACATTCAAAATGAAAAATCAAGTCACAAAATGATGTATCACCAAAAATATGTGAGGCGGAGGGCCAAGTCCTCGAATGCAGAAGACGAAAAAGATCTAGACCTATACGATGTCTTGGTCTTCCTTAATTTTGTTTATATAAATTATATGTACTGGAAGAGAAAAGTAAAGAGAGATTGAGGGGGAACATTAATTAAATTAGAAAAATCAAGTCACAACCAAAAATATGTAACGGAGAAGACGAAAAAGACCTAGACCTATACGATGTCTTGGTCTTCCTTAATTTTGTTTACATACATTATACGTACACATAATTAAACTAGGGTTGTCCATGTATATATATATATATATATATATATATATATAGGCAGGAATACATTTCCTAGCCATTTAATTTGGATCCGAGAAGGTAAAAATAATGGATGAGCTGCACAAGATTGCAAGGGCGTATTACACCACTGCCAATGAAGAGAGCAAATCGCAAGGTAAAAGATTTTTCAATAGCATAGATCATGACGGGAATAGACGAATAACCATTCAAGAGTACCTGCCATACATGAAGCGGAACGGTCACACAAAAATGGCGAATCGTCCCTTTTTCGACTATCTAAACGAAAGTAGAACTGGCAAACTAGAGTTTATGGAAGTGATGACTCTCTTCTACATAATTAAGAGTGGAAGAAAATTTTGTGATGGATGCGATGGGCTTCTAAAGGGAACGTTTTTCTCATGCACCGACTGCTTTGATCTTGATGATGAGTCCTTCAATCTTTGCAGTGAATGTTTTACTGAAAGCAGTTATGTCCACGACCACAGACATTTTTTGGATAACTATATTATTCTTGAAAACATGAAGATGACACTTGCAGAAAAGGAGCAGGAGATCAGGAAGATGAAAGCTGCAATGGCGAATTATCAGGTATCCTAGCTAAGCTATATATTTTTCTGTTATTTCACTTATCATGTCACAACTATATATATTGTACATAAACAAATAAATCAATCACACTGGTGTCAAATTCCTTTCAATAATAATAATAATTTTCCTAGATACTTGTTAACCCAACTCGATTTTGATTTTATATTTCAGGTCCAAAATGCGGTTGCTAGCGATGCAATTGTCTTGTATAATCAAAGTCGATCAAGTGTGAGTTGATTGGTTCTTATATATCATTTAGTAATTATTGTCCAGTCAAATCTGCTATTATCCAATAAGAATATATCATCAAACGAAACCCTCTACATAAAATATATTAGTATATATATACGATCGGGTAGCTAAGTAATTATATGTACATATACAGCACTATTTATTTTATATATATATATATATATATATATATATATATATATATATATAAAATAGCAATCATCTCAAGATTCTCTTCATCAAGGTGATATTTTTTTACGTCCATGTCTCTCTAATTAAGTTGAGCTATCAAGAAGCTTGAAACCCCATTATGATTATTTCTTCTTCTTTTTTAATTTTTCTACGGGGGTAAGACCCATGACTTGTTGATACTAATAACTTGTTGGTCCTGCTTCTCTCTTTCTTTTACTAGGTCTTCGCGACTGTGTTTCAGGCATTTGCTACGGCGGCGGCAACGTGTTCTACCTGTACTATCATGTGAAAGATTTGGTGCATGGTCCTGACTTTCGAAACCCATGCAAGCATAATAATCTGGGAATATATAAACCAGAGAGTATGCATGTATCCGGTTACGAAGTTTCTATCCTTTATGAATCTGTCATGTATTTGGATTTTGAATAACGAGGCTATGTATTTAGCCATGTTTGGATTTTGAATTGTTATTAATACCATGGTTATTGTATTTTTATGCCATGTATTTGGATTTTGAATAACGAGGCTATGTATTTAGCCATGTTTGGATTTTGAATTGTTATTAATACCATGGTTATTGTATTTTTATGTTTGTGGGTTTTTTTCCTTGCCTTTATTCCTCAGTTATCACGCATGGCATGATCATCAAACCTGGATATTGATATAGAGATTTTATATATCTCCCTTCCTTGTGTTTAGCCAACACTACAGGAAAAAAAATCAACAAGAAATATTGATGGAAAAATTCTCATATGTAGATTACAGTGAGTTTTACCAACGAAACAATTCCTCTTAATATCTGTCCATAAACACCGACAAAAAATCTTTATTAGTGTACACTGGAGGAATTAAAGTGGAAAACGAATGATTAAAAAAAAAGAGATATAATGAAGTGTCATTTTTACAGACAAAAATACCGATAAAATAAACCTGTTGGTAATATTCATCCATGAATCTATCAATAATATTTAATTTATGATATGTTGAGCGACCCCCCCTCTCCTCCTCCCCCATTCGTTCTTCTTCCTCCATTTTCTTTGCAAAAAACAGCAACCCCCCTCCTAAAATGCATGCCAAAACACATATATTTTTTGTTTTTCTATGAAAATATTAAACGATATGATTCTTTTTGTTATATTTTTTAGAGATTTAACCATATGCAACATAAAAAAAAAAACACTTATTTGTAGTTTTCTAGAAAAACAAAATGACCCTGAGAGGTTTAAAAGGAATTTTTCTAAAAAAAACACACCCTAAAATAAAAATAAAAAATAAAAAAGCAAACCAAAACAAAAGCAAAAGTTGATTTATTTTAAATTATTACTAAAAGTTAAGACAAACCACTAATGACTTTTATAATATTTGATGGATCATGACACGTTACTAGACGATGCACCTAATTTTCAAATATAAATTAATCAATTATTGATTTGATAATAAATTAAATTGTTTAATTCTATTTAATTAGAATTAGAATTTATATTCGAGCTATCATATTAGGAACCTAATGGGTCACACACATTAAGAAACATTAGTCAGAAATTAAACTAGGATGATTTAATTAAGTATGACTTGATTAAAATATATTTTAGAAATTAATTAATACATGTATTATATTTCTAGACCTAGAAAAATCAAGGACTTGATTGAGTTAATTTGTAAAATTATCCTGAATTAGTACGTGGATATTATTCAAGGGACAAATTGATATTTTTGCTAATTTATATGGTTTTTCAGATTTTCCTATAAATAATAAGTCATGCCTCTTATTTTTTTGGGGTTTCATGTTAGACAGAAAAACTATGTAAGTCACATGATATAGAGCTAACACTCTAATCATAGCAACCACTCTCTTCTAAATAAAGATTTAAGAGATTTCTTACTGGTGGTTTGTGTGGATTATTGTTGGAGGCCAGACAAATTGGACGGCTTGTGGTTTGCAACAACTTAAACCTTTAAAGAATTATTTAAAGTCAAAGAAGATCATATCTTTAGGTTCTAGATCCGTCTCATATAATATTAGAGAATCCTGAATAATTTTATTTTATTATTTTCCATGCATGCATGCTATTCAGAAATCTCAACATCATTAACCTCTTAAACGCGCAATGGCAGACTGTAACATGTTGTCACATTTATGATATTGAGAGGAACATTCAAAATGAAAAATCAAGTCACAAAATGATGTATCACCAAAAATATGTGAGGCGGAGGGCCAAGTCCTCGAATGCAGAAGACGAAAAAGATCTAGACCTATACGATGTCTTGGTCTTCCTTAATTTTGTTTATATAAATTATATGTACTGGAAGAGAAAAGTAAAGAGAGATTGAGGGGGAACATTAATTAAATTAGAAAAATCAAGTCACAACCAAAAATATGTAACGGAGAAGACGAAAAAGACCTAGACCTATACGATGTCTTGGTCTTCCTTAATTTTGTTTACATACATTATACGTACACATAATTAAACTAGGGTTGTCCATGTATATATATATATATATATATATATATAGGCAGGAATACATTTCCTAGCCATTTAATTTGGATCCGAGAAGGTAAAAATAATGGATGAGCTGCACAAGATTGCAAGGGCGTATTACACCACTGCCAATGAAGAGAGCAAATCGCAAGGTAAAAGATTTTTCAATAGCATAGATCATGACGGGAATAGACGAATAACCATTCAAGAGTACCTGCCATACATGAAGCGGAACGGTCACACAAAAATGGCGAATCGTCCCTTTTTCGACTATCTAAACGAAAGTAGAACTGGCAAACTAGAGTTTATGGAAGTGATGACTCTCTTCTACATAATTAAGAGTGGAAGAAAATTTTGTGATGGATGCGATGGGCTTCTAAAGGGAACGTTTTTCTCATGCACCGACTGCTTTGATCTTGATGATGAGTCCTTCAATCTTTGCAGTGAATGTTTTACTGAAAGCAGTTATGTCCACGACCACAGACATTTTTTGGATAACTATATTATTCTTGAAAACATGAAGATGACACTTGCAGAAAAGGAGCAGGAGATCAGGAAGATGAAAGCTGCAATGGCGAATTATCAGGTATCCTAGCTAAGCTATATATTTTTCTGTTATTTCACTTATCATGTCACAACTATATATATTGTACATAAACAAATAAATCAATCACACTGGTGTCAAATTCCTTTCAATAATAATAATAATTTTCCTAGATACTTGTTAACCCAACTCGATTTTGATTTTATATTTCAGGTCCAAAATGCGGTTGCTAGCGATGCAATTGTCTTGTATAATCAAAGTCGATCAAGTGTGAGTTGATTGGTTCTTATATATCATTTAGTAATTATTGTCCAGTCAAATCTGCTATTATCCAATAAGAATATATCATCAAACGAAACCCTCTACATAAAATATATTAGTATATATATACGATCGGGTAGCTAAGTAATTATATGTACATATACAGCACTATTTATTTTATATATATATATATATATATATATATATATATATATATAAAATAGCAATCATCTCAAGATTCTCTTCATCAAGGTGATATTTTTTTACGTCCATGTCTCTCTAATTAAGTTGAGCTATCAAGAAGCTTGAAACCCCATTATGATTATTTCTTCTTCTTTTTTAATTTTTCTACGGGGGTAAGACCCATGACTTGTTGATACTAATAACTTGTTGGTCCTGCTTCTCTCTTTCTTTTACTAGGTCTTCGCGACTGTGTTTCAGGCATTTGCTACGGCGGCGGCAACGTGTTCTACCTGTACTATCATGTGAAAGATTTGGTGCATGGTCCTGACTTTCGAAACCCATGCAAGCATAATAATCTGGGAATATATAAACCAGAGAGTATGCATGTATCCGGTTACGAAGTTTCTATCCTTTATGAATCTGTCATGTATTTGGATTTTGAATAACGAGGCTATGTATTTAGCCATGTTTGGATTTTGAATTGTTATTAATACCATGGTTATTGTATTTTTATGCCATGTATTTGGATTTTGAATAACGAGGCTATGTATTTAGCCATGTTTGGATTTTGAATTGTTATTAATACCATGGTTATTGTATTTTTATGTTTGTGGGTTTTTTTCCTTGCCTTTATTCCTCAGTTATCACGCATGGCATGATCATCAAACCTGGATATTGATATAGAGATTTTATATATCTCCCTTCCTTGTGTTTAGCCAACACTACAGGAAAAAAAATCAACAAGAAATATTGATGGAAAAATTCTCATATGTAGATTACAGTGAGTTTTACCAACGAAACAATTCCTCTTAATATATGTCCATAAACACCGACAAAAAATCTTTATTAGTGTACACTGGAGGAATTAAAGTGGAAAACGAATGATTAAAAAAAAAAGAGATATAATGAAGTGTCATTTTTACAGACAAAAATACCGATAAAATAAACCTGTTGGTAATATTCATCCATGAATCTATCAATAATATTTAATTTATGATATGTTGAGCGACCCCCCCTCTCCTCCTCCCCCATTCGTTCTTCTTCCTCCATTTTCTTTGCAAAAAACAGCAACCCCCCTCCTAAAATGCATGCCAAAACACATATATTTTTTGTTTTTCTATGAAAATATTAAACGATATGATTCTTTTTGTTATATTTTTTAGAGATTTAACCATATGCAACATAAAAAAAAAACACTTATTTGTAGTTTTCTAGAAAAACAAAATGACCCTGAGAGGTTTAAAAGGAATTTTTCTAAAAAAAACACACCCTAAAATAAAAATAAAAAATAAAAAAGCAAACCAAAACAAAAGCAAAAGTTGATTTATTTTAAATTATTACTAAAAGTTCAGTCAAACCACTAATGACTTTTATAATATTTGATGGATCATGACACGTTACTAGGCGATGCACCTAATTTTCAAATATAAATTAATCAATTATTGATTTGATAATAAATTAAATTGTTTAATTCTATTTAATTAGAATTAGAATTTATATTCGAGCTATCATATTAGGAACCTAATGGGTCACACACATTAAGAAACATTAGTCAGAAATTAAACTAGGATGATTTAATTAAGTATGACTTGATTAAAATATATTTTAGAAATTAATTAATACATATATTATATTTCTAGACCTAGAAAAATCAAGGACTTGATTGAGTTAATTTGTAAAATTATCCTGAATTAGTACGTGGATATTATTCAAGGGACAAATTGATATTTTTGCTAATTTATATGGTTTTTCAGATTTTCCTATAAATAATAAGTCATGCCTCTTATTTTTTGGGGGTTTCATGTTAGACAGAAAAACTATGTAAGTCACATGATATAGAGCTAACACTCTAATCATAGCAACCACTCTCTTCTAAATAAAGATTTAAGAGATTTCTTACTGGTGATTTGTATGGATTATTGTTGGAGGCCAGACAAATTGGACGGCTTGTGATTTGCAACAACTTAAACCTTTAAAAAATTATTTAAAGTCAAAGAAGATCATATCTTTAGGTTCTAGATCCGCCTGCCTTTGCCGACCAAGACTCCCCTGCTCAACAATTCCCCCTCTCCAAAGCATCGCCCGACCCTTAACCAAAGCCAACCGGCCAGCTCCCTTTTTTTGGTTGAGTTCCCCACCTCACCGTCTCTGCTCTCTCTTTGGCCAAAACACAGACCAGACCCAAGGCCACACCCGCACCCCCTTCTCCAGCCACCAACCCGCTCTCCTCTTGAGGCCAAAGCAGAGTCGCCGTCCCTGCATGTTTTAAACGAGCCCCGCCCCTCATTTCCTTTTTTGGACCCAAACCAGGAAGAGAGAGAGCACCCATTTTCTCCCTCTCACACACCAGCCGGCCACCACGCTCTCCTTCCATCTCAGCCCCTTTAACCTCCAGCAGCAGCGGCTCCTTCCCCATCGGCAACGTCCGCTTCCCCTTCGGTCTCCTCCCCTAGCGGCGGCCGAACAGCCTCCAGCGGCAGCAACAACCAAGCAGCGCCACAGACGCCTCCGCCCTCAACCACCGCCGAACAGCCTCCAGCGGCAGCAACAGCCCAGCAGCGCCCACAAACCGGCAGCCTCTAGGTCCTACCGCCGACAACCCGAAACAAAGAAGAGCGGGGAAACAAGAAAGACCTGAAAGAAGCAGATCTAAAGAGGGAAAAAAAACAGATCCGTGAAAAAGTAAAGAAAATTAAAAACAACTGCTTGAGTTTTTGCTTTTTGCAGGTGACGGTGGGTGTCACCGCCGGCAGGGAAGCGAAGAGGGAAGGAGGCTGTTACAGACCCCCTGTTTCTCGTTTGAGGGAAGGAGGCTGTTACAGACCCCCTGTTTCTCGTTTGTTTTCGCCACGCGCCGCCACTGTTGAAATGCCCAGAAATCTTCCAGGCACTGTTCCTGCAGTTGCAGAGGGCCGTCCCTGCAATTCTTCAATTCTTGTAGATTTTTTGGGGTTTATTTTGTAATTTTTAAATTGTATTTGATTTTTTGAATTTTTGTTATTTTTTAACATGTAAAAGATGGTGTATGAAAAAATCACAATAAAAAGAGATGTGTATTAGTATGTATTTGTATTTTTAAATAAAAAATTAATTGTTTAATTTGAATATGGTTAGATATTTAAGGATAAATAAAATCATGTTATATTTTCCATGAAAATATAAGAAGATGTTTGTACATATATTTGAGGATTTAATAATTGATTTATTAAAATTTTAGAATTTGATTAATATTTTAAATTTTCAAATCACATCAAACTTTAATGTAGCTTACCTCATGTAGGGTGTGCTAGGGGTGCTAATATTTTTTCTAGCCACAATCAGTCCTATATCCCTGAATCTCTGACCAGGACTAGTAAATCCGGGTTGACTAGTAAATCCGGGTTTACTAGTAACCCTCAATCAAATAGTAGGTGGCGACTCCAAAGATCTTAAATCAAGCAAAGAAACGAAAAATCATCAAATTGTTGCGCGGGGGGACGTGCGACAGAATGACGACTCCACTGTAGAGAGGTATTGTTTTTAACATTATCGGACTAAGCTTTGTGTTTTAATGTGTTCAAGTTTTTTTGTGGTTTGTTTTAAAATTAAAGAAGATCATATTTTTAAGAAATAAATTTCTAAATAATTCTAGATCCGTCTAACATAATACTAGAGAATCCTGAATAATTTTATTTTATTATTTTCCCTGCATACATAGCATGCATGCATGATATTCAGAAATCTCAACATCATTAACCTCTTAAATACGCAATGGCAGATTGTAACATGTTGTCACATGCATGATATTGAGGGGAACATTATATTATAAAAATCAAGTCACAAAATGATGTATCATAAAAAATATGTAAGAAAAGACCTAGACCTATACGATGTCTTGGTCTTCCATGATTTTGTTTATATACATTATATGTACTGGAAGAGAAAAGTAAAGAGAGATTGAGGGGAACATTATATTATAAAAATCAAGTCACAACTAAAAATATGTAACGGAGAAGACGACAAAGACCTAGACCTATGCGATGTCTTGGTCTTCCTTAATTTTGTTTACATACATTATATGTACACATAATTAAACTAGGGTTGTCTATACGTGTATATTTACATATAGGCAGGAACACATTTCCTAGCCATTTAATTTGGATCCGATAAGGTAAAAATAATGGATGATCTGCACAAGATTGCAAAGGCGTATTACACCACTGCCAATGAAGAGAGCAGATTGCAAGGTGAAAGATTTTTCAAAACGATGGATCATGACGGGAGTAGACGAATAAGCATTCAAGAGTACCTGGCATACATGAAGCGGGAACGTCACACAAAAATGGCGAACCGTCCCTTTTTCGACTATCTAAACAAAAGCAGAACTGGCGAACTAGATTTCATGGAAGTGATGACTCTCTTCTACATAATTAAGAGTGGAAGAAAAATCTGTGATGGATGCGGTGGGCTTCTAAAGGGAACGTTTTTCTCATGCACCGACTGCTTTGCTAATGATGATGAGTCCTTCAATCTTTGCAGTAAATGTTTTACTGGGGGAAAATATGTCCACCCCCACAAACATTTTTTGGATAACTATATTATTCTTGAAAACATGAAGGTGAAGCTTGAAGAAAAGGAGAAGAAGATCAAGCAGATGAAAGCTGCAAAGGCGAAGATGGAAGCTGCACTGGCGAAACATCAGGTATCCTAGCTAAGCTATATTTTTTTTTTCTGTTATTTCACTTGTATATATTTTTTTTCTGTTATTTCACTTGTCATGTCACAACTATATATATTGTACATAAACAAATAAATCAAACCCAGCTCAATTTTGGTTTTATATTTCAGGTGGATCCTAGCGAGCAGAAGGGTGCTAGCAACGCAATTGTCTTGTATAATCAAAGGCGACGTCCAAGTGTGAGTTGATTGCTTCTTATATATCATTTAGTAATTATTGTCCAGTCAAATCTGCTATTATCCAGCAAGAATATATCATCAAACGAAACCCTCTACATAAAATATATTAGTATATACGATCGGGTAGCTAATTAATTATATGTACATATATAGCACTATTTATTATTATTATTATTATTATTATTATTATTATTATTATTATTATATATAATAGCAATCATCTCAAGATTCTCTTCATCAAGGTCATATTTTTTTACGTCCACGTCTCTCTAATTAAGTTGAGCTATCACGAAGCTTGAAACCCCATTATGATTATTTCTTCTTCTTTTTTAATTTTTCTACGGGGGTAAGACCCATGACTTGTTGATACTAATAACTTGTTGGTCTTGCTTCTCTCTTTCTTTTACTAGGACCTCGCGACTGTGTTACAGGCAGTTGTTGCAGCGGCAATAGCGGTATCTAACTGTACCATCATGTGAAAGATTTGGTGCATGGTCCTGACTTTCGAAACCCATGCAAGCATATTATTTTAGCCCAATAATCTGGGAATATATATATATATATATATATAGAGAGAGAGAGAGAGAGAGAGAGAGAGAGAGAGAGAGTATGCATGTATCCGGTTACGAAGTTTCTATCCTTTATGAATCTGTCATGTATTTGGATTTTGAATAACGAGGCTACGTATTTAGCCATGTTTGGATTTTGAATTGTTATTAATGTTAAAGTAATTCAGATCAAATATAAGAGGCTAGAATTTTTAATAATCTGTTTATTATGAGTACTTAAATTAACTTAAATACAAATAAATTATATATCGGTTAAACTGAAAATAATATTCTACCCTTAATAAATAAGACTAGATAAATATTATTTAAAATCTCCTCTCAAACTCACGATGCGGCAGCTACAAGCATCGAGAGTTTGTCAACTAGAAAACGAAAACGAAAGATGGAATGCGTCTTGGTAAAGAAATTTGCAATCTGCAAGGAAGAAAGAACAAAACACAAAGTAATGGTGTCATGCTTGAGATGATGACGAGTAAGATAACAATTGATCTCAATATGCTTAGTTCGATCATGAAAAATCGAGTTGTGAGCAATCCTCTGCAACCGCTCTGCCATTAAAGGCAGAGACGTTTTGTCTGTTGGCAGCCAACACGTACGTTTCTTCATTAAAGACGTCGGTTACAGAGCATTTAGGAGGCCGGCCGTTACCACCACCGAGGCCGCCGCTGGCTTTATAAAAGCTGGGCAAAGGCGACCTCGCGCGAAAGGGAGAAAAAAAAAGGGCAGAACCGTGGGGAGAAACAGGGCGTAAGGAGCAAATAAAAGAGAGCAAATAACAGAGAAAAAAGCAGAGCATAAATCCAGAGCAACAAAAAAATAATACACAGAGAGAAGGAGAGAACAAGAGAGCAGCACACACAGAGACGAGAATTATCCTTGAAATTGTCTTCGTCCCTGCAGACAAAGGAAAGACCCAGAAATCAGTCAAAATAAATCTAGCCAGCGTCTTCATCATCTTCTTAGTTCCTTCATCATTTCAAAAGCTGCTGGAAAACGAAAGCAATCGGAGGACACGAAAAAACCAGGGGAATTGGACTGAAAAGGAATCACAGACCCAAGGTGGAAAAACTAAAAAACGGGGAAAACAGAGAGAGAGGAAGAACTGAAAAAATCGAGAAACAGGCCAAGAACCACAGAAAAATGGAGGACGAACAGTGACCAGAAAAGGAAGAACCACCCGAGAGAACCGGCATCGTCATCTTCTTAATTCCTTCATCCCAAGAACTGAGAAAACAGAGGAACACAAAGAAAAAGTAGAAAAGACGGTGCGGACAGAAGCAAAAGAATAGAGAAAGAAAAGAGGAATAGCACCGACCGCCCTCAACTTCGTCTTCATCTTCAGGAGCAGCAGACCACTGGTAAGTCTTCCCTTCTCTCCTTTGCATTTTAATTCACTGCTACAGTAGCAGTGAATTATAATTCACTTGCTACTGTAGTAAGTGAATTGTAATTCATTGGGCAGGCGTGCGTTACGCACGCCTGCCATCCAGCCGGGTCACTGGTTTGGACCAGTGACCCGATCTCTTTTTTAGTTTTGAGACCGGGCCGGCTGGGTCCAGCCCAGCCCAGCCCCAAAAAAAATAGAAAAATAAAAAATAATAGAAAAATAAAAAGTAGAAAAGTAGAAAAAATAGAAAAATAAAATATATGTATGCATGAATAAAAATAACATAAATTTATTGGTTTATTCACTGACGCCAGAGTCAGGAATAAAAATACCGGTTTAAATTTATATTATTTTTATTCATTATATTTTATTTTATTTAGCTAGAAAAATAAAAAAATATGTGCATGTGTAAAAATAAATTTATTTTATTTGTTTATTCACTGACGCCAGAGTCAGGAATAAAAATATTAATCCAAATTTATTTTATAGCTACGTAATATTTACCAACACCAGAGTTGGAATTATTCATAGTTGAATATTCATTGGCGCCAGAGTCAGGAATATTACAAGTAAACTATAAGAGCATAAACCAATAAATATTTAGCAATTTAAGACAAAATTAGCAATGCAATCTGCCTCAGGCAAAACGTTTAAGAGGTGATAATATCTTCTTTTTTACGTAACCAATCTCGTACCATAGAATCTCTGTTGACCAGTTAGGGTTCCTAGTGACCATAATACTAGGTGGCGACTCCTTAAATAAGATATTTTTTCTAAAAAAACAAGATCCCAGAAATCTGTTCATTTTTCATATTCGAGATTATTTTGTGGGTCGCCGTGATGTCGGGTGCGACACATCTTTTAAAAAAAAGTTTATAGAGAAATACTTGTGTTGATTTGCGTATAGAGAACCTTATGTTCCTTATAAAACCATGTTAGAAAGGATTGTTGGCTCAACATCTACTTCTAGCAACATACATAAAGTTATAGATGATAATAGTAATTGTTATAGGGGTATGATGGTGAATGCAATGATAATAAATCATGGTTATTCAAGTGAAGGTTTGCGTGTAGATAAAGAACTAAATGTAGATGTATCTAGTTTTTTTGAACTTTTAAAAGATTCTGATGAACTATTATGAAATGAGTACAAATTACAGTAAATTATCGGTCATTATAAGAGCGTTTATTATCTAATCAAAATATAGATAGAGTGAGGTCGGTTATGATAACATCATCAAATGAGTGAAAAATATTTTATCATAAGAGAATAAGTTGAAAGAGAAATTTAATGCCCGAAAAATCCAAGATGAACCCCTGGCATAGAATATTATCATGATAGGATCATGGATGGAAGTGTTGTTGGTGTTGGCCATTTGGATCACGCGAAAGCTTTATAATGGATCATTTGAAAAGCTTTAGCTTATATTAGCTCTGATGCCATGCCATGTAACAACTTAAACAACAGGGGGATGAAGACAGGAGATATCTTTGAATTGTCTTCCACACTTAGCCGTGTAGTTTTCTATTGTATCTATAACTGTACAATTAAACTGTAAATAAGGGAAAAAAAACTTGAGGAAAACAAGGAAACTATCAAGTAACGAGCTGGATTACTTTGAACTAGTAACAAAATGGATGGACTGAATAAATGGTGCCCATTCTACTGGGTTTTCTGTTGAAGTTGCTGACCAAGTTTCTGGAGTTGCTACTGAAGATTCCGATGAAGTTTCTGATATTCTAACACCTTGTACTTGAAGTTTATCTGGAGTCTTATTCTCTCAAGGCTTCTCTTCTGTGGTTACCAAGGGATTTCAATTCCTGGCCTCGAGATAGCAGCAGAGGACACCGAGTTTCTAGTTCCAGATTGAAGAAGTGGCTGACTTTAGCAAGTTTGTTTTGTCTTCTCCCTAGTTTTAAAACCCTGTCTTGTGTTTGGCTCGCAATAAGGCTTAAGTGACCTGTACAGGTCACGAGAGTTAATTTATTATTATTTTTTAAAATTAAAGTGATATTATTTTGACTAATTTTTTTCTTAAAAAAGATTTAATAACTTTTTAATCGAGTTTTATTATGATTATGTGAGTGAATCCAAGTTTTTTATGGGGGTAAACTGGGTTAATTTTTTACCCATTTTTCTCCTGATTAGCTGGTCCTAGGTTGACCTACCCAATACAAGTTTTATAGCTGGGTTTTTTTTTTTTCAAATATATGTCTAAAACAGTTTTGATTTTTTCAAATATGAACGTGTATGGAACAATTTTTTTTTATTTGAATATAAGTGTTCGAACTAATTTGTACGTATCTCGATTAATCTCACGAGCCCTGAAGTTAATGACCATATAAATCTCCAGTGGCTCTGAGGTTTGTGAAACTCAAATTAGTGATTTTTAGAAAGCAAACTCAGGATCTGACCAGTTAAACTACACCCCTCAGGGTTTCTTCAATTAACATTTCATGGAGAGTGGTAAAAAAGTATTTTCCAATACCAACACGGTTTGGTCAAATTTTTAAAAATATAAAAATAATATACTTTCATGTGACTATTAATAGAAATCACGATTTTATTAATGAATCTCTACAGGAAATAGCAGTTGTATTAAATAATCGCTGATGATAAAAGCTGTTAATAGGATTCAACGTATTTATCGGTTGATAGGAAACACAGAGAATTAAAGAAGGGATCCTTCCATTTCTTCTTCAGTTATAATTTATAATTCTCCCATTTTAGAAAGCTTGGCTGCTACACTTCCATTTTACTTGGTGATTATTTTTAAAAATATTTTTATTTAAAAATATATTAAAATATTTTTTAATATTAACACATCAAAATAATTAAAAAAATATTAAAAACAAATTCAATTTTTTTTAGTAAAAGCACAATCAATCATATTTCCAAACACTATCGATGTATTTGTTCTTACTGTTAGATTACGCTTTTCAAGATTTTTGATTTTTTTAGCTTCAAGTTAATTTTTTTTTTGTTATTGGATTGTTTTGATATGCTAATATAAAAAATTATTTTAATATATTTTAAAAATTATTTTTACCACGGTTTCAAGAGTTATTTATTTTTATGGATAAAATCACGCTTCGTGATTTATTTAAATTTTTTTTACTTGAATATTTTTTAATATGTTTAAATCATATAATATAATAATATCAAAAATAATTTTTTTAAAATAAAAAATTTTTTTAAAAATAATCTACCCGACACACATTCTTAAAGAGGGAGACACTCTTTTTGTATGTTTGGCTTCTTGTTAACCTTTTCTTTTTGAAAAAGTTTGTTTGGTATTGGAAAAAAAAAATATTTATATTGTGAGCAGTATTTTTTTAAAAATAATTTTTTATAAGTATTTTTTTATTTTTAATATCAATATATTAAAGTTATCTAAAAATATTAATTTAATATTTTTTTCAAGTAAAAAATAATTAAACATGTTATAACATAAAAATAAAAACTCACAATTTTTTTTTAAAAAATAAATAAATTTACATCATTCAAACAAAACTATAATATAGATTAATTAATTATATTTTTTCAAACCTATAATTAAAGTAAAATACAAATCACACTTCACCCAACCGCAAACCAACAGACAGAGGCTTCAACTTTCAACTAGTCTCAAAAGTAAAGTGTGCCCACACGTTGCAGCTGTCTCCAGCCCATTTCCCTCCTATTCTCTGTTTTTCCCCACCTCACCCCTCTTTATTTACCCCCCCACCTCCCCTCCTCTCATCACTACCACCAAACCCCTCCTCTTCCTCTTCCTCTTCCTCCACCACTACCACACCACTCAAAATGTCACAACGTCCTTATTCCCCCCTTTCATTTTGTTGTGCCCTTTTCATACCATTACTATCTATTCACCATGTCTATGCTTCAACTTCTTCAACTAGTTCCCCACAAGTTCAAACCTTGAACACAAAACCAGATATTATAAACCCAAAACTACCACCAAGAACCCTCTCATCCTCTAAGAAATTTGAGGGCTCATCAGATTTAGTCAACCTTCGTTACCATATGGGTCCAGTCCTCTCTTCAGCCCCTATAAACATCTACCTTATCTGGTATGGCCGTTGGGCTAATTCTCAAAAACTTCTCATCAAGGACTTCATTAACTCCATCTCCCCCTCAACTGTTGCCGCCAAGCCCTCCGTCTCTGACTGGTGGCGCACTGTGTCTTTGTACACAGATCAAACTGGGGCTAACGTCTCACGTTCAATACTCATAGCTGGCGAATATGCTGACAGTGCTTATTCACATGGGACTGGCTTAACAAGACTTACAATCCAACAAGTGATAGCTTCAGCAGTAAGATCTGCACCTTTCCCAGTAGATCACAAGAATGGGATCTACCTCATATTGACCTCACAAGATGTGACCATGCAAGACTTCTGTAGAGCAGTGTGTGGGTTCCATTACTTTACATTTCCATCAATGGTTGGCTACACATTGCCTTATGCTTGGGTTGGTAACTCAGGCAAACAATGCCCTGAAGTATGTGCTTACCCTTTTGCAGTCCCTGGTTATATGGGTGGAGGTGGACCAGGAGCCTTGAAGCCACCAAATGGGGATGTGGGTGTTGATGGAATGATTAGTGTTATAGGCCATGAACTTGCAGAGTTGTCTTCAAATCCCTTGGTGAATGCTTGGTATGCTGGGGAGGATCCAACAGCACCAACTGAGATAGGGGATTTGTGTGAAGGGTTGTATGGGACAGGTGGCGGTGGTGGGTATATAGGGCAGGTGATGAGGGATAGGAAAGGCAGGACCTTTAATTTGAATGGTAGAAGAGGGAGGAAGTTCTTGGTGCAATGGATCTGGAGCCCCGAGTTGAAGGCATGTGCCGGTCCTAATGCTTTGGACTGATAAGGTGGTGGCCTTTTCTAGGACCTTGAAAAGTGGGAAACAAAAAGAAAAAAAGAAAAGAAAAAGAGAAATAGACTATCGATTGTTAAAAAAGTCAGGTTCTATGCTCTTGAATTTGATTTTTCTTTCAATTTCTTCTAGTTCTTGGGGTTATCTTGGTGGTGGAAATTGCCTGTATACACGAGTGAAGAAGGTGGAGGTTGGGGAAGGAGGAGGGGAGATTTGTTTTCTTGTATTTCTTCAGTTTTTACTTATTTTTTTTCTTTTTATGATTAAAAATCATTGTAGTTGATCAGATGTACAAAAAAAGAAGAAGATGGTGATGCTAGATTTTGATGCTATTTTAAAAGTATATTTATATATTTAAACTTGCATTTGATTGTTATTTATTAGCTTAGATTTTCCCCGCAAGCGATGAATGTTGCCTGAGCACAGGCAAAAGGCCAACTGAATACTTTTCTTGAATGCTGAGATGGTTATGAAAAAAATATTTTTTTTGTGAATACTTTTCTCGATCTCGCTTGCCAAGAGGCTACTTTTCAACTTGCAACATATTTTACTAGTAGACCTCATAAATATCTGTTGGATTTGGATGCTATTTCTCTTCATCTGTCTGCTTTTGAACTTCAGGACCTGGTGTTTCAAGATTCATACATACGAGTGGACTTTGTTAATTCTGTGTTTGTTTAATGTATAGAAATGAAAAAACTGTTAATTCTGTGTTTGTTTAATGTATAGAAATGAAAAAACTCCATGTTTTAAGATTCAGACCTGGTGTTTAAAGCAATTTGACTACAGGATGATTACTTTGAACTTAAGAGGGAAGCTGCGGATAATTCCGTAACAGAATACGATTTTTCATGCTTTACAGTGTTGCTAGAGGTTAGAGATGACCCAGATGGGGTCAACATGTTCCATTTGAAACTGGAAAAAACAACTGCCTATACGAAATAGTGCAGAAAAATGATGATAATATGTTGGTGTACATGAATCCAAAAGAGATGGTATGAATCTTCACTTGTTAATTGTTATTTCTAAGTTAAGATACTTGAAGTGGAGTGTGATCTTGTTCTTGGGATTATGCTACTAAACATATATTATAATAATTTTAAGCAATCCAAAGCCAGATAAAGGGAAAAGGTTTGCCTCCAATAGCAAACCCCTCTCATACACGTGATACTCGTGGAAGTGATGGTGTTTGTTCTCTCTTTTCTCTTGCCTGATTTTCTGGCAAGGGTATGGGCAAGAATTTGAAAGTGAAATCATGGCTTGAATTTATGATCAAATAAAGGTCAAACATTTTCTTGTCCTTTAACTGGTATGTTAGAAGGAAGTGGAGATGATAGTTTAACTTAAGATTAATTATATATATATATATATATATAAATATTATCGTATAAATGTGTGCTTGTTTTTTAAATTGCACAGCAGATTTGGGAGTGAAAAGCATTATTATATCAGACAAACTTTAACGCAACGTGAGTGAGTGAGTGATGCACAGCTAATATTTGGGACCCATAAAAGTACACATCTACCGTGGTTGATTATTCTGATCACTTATGAGCCTTGCCCTGATTTTCCAGGTCCATGCCATGTTACTAGTGGTGGCCCGGCTCGGTAGAGGTTTTGATGCTTTGGTTGCTGTGTAGTCGGGCTTCTGCAAGAAGATTATGATATAAGATGCAAGTCAGCAGGTCTCCAAGGTTCAAGGTCTAACCCAGCAAGGCTCGAGAAACTGTCAAAAGAAACTGATGCCCTCATTTTCCAATCAGTAAAAAAACAAAACTTTGGAGGATGTGAAAGTAGGTGGATTAAAGAGATTCCTCATCTATCAAGTTGTTATTATCTTAAGAGGAGGGGTTTTGAATGGAAGTAAAAAACAAAGTGTTGTGGTCAATGTACACTTGTAGTATGGATATTGCCCCGTAAATCTTGGTTGATGGTGATATTTGCTGCTTCAGGATGAGATAAAACAAGAACAGGCGGGATTATGTGAAAGGTTAAATGGGAAAATGTCAAAAACATGTAGCGTCATCATATAGCTGATTCCATCTCATGGCTAGTGAGTGACCCACTATAGAGAGAGAGGTCCCTCTCCCACTCATAAAGTCCGTCCAAATCAATGAGTTGGAGAGCCACATGCAGTGTAATGAAGAGGCTGCCTTTGCATGAGAAAGAGACAATATGCCAGACGAGATTTAATTTGGGCACAGAATTTCACCAACTCGAAATAGAACTCCAAATAAAATTGTTACGTGACATTTGCTTGTTAACTAATATATATGTTGTGGGTTGCTGATCCAGAAAGAGACAATTATCTGGTTAATTAGCAGCGACATAAAGGAAATTGAATTTGGTTCTGTTTAATGGTATGGCAGTTCGATGGTTATGTGGCCAAAGGTAGTAGGCTGGCTTGCAATGCAGGAGAATGTCTTTTTCCATGCTTAAAAGACGAAACTGATTGGAACTTGAGAAATTGTTATTTAGAATGGTGATCTCTTCTTTGTTAACAGGATATGCACTGCAGCACAATGTGGCCCAAACTCATGAGATGATCAAAGGCATATGCTGTACCGACATTTCAAACTCTTTTATTCCATGGAACATGTTTTCAGCTTCTGATGATATTTATAGCGATCGCATCATAGATTCCTTAACACGGCTGCTGTGCATGAGCAAGGTCATGATCACCTGCTGTGACTTGTCAGATTTCTCTGCCTGCACTCTTGTCAAGTACAGTGCTAATGTCGGTAATTTGCTACCATGTTAACATCTAAAGGATTATGACAAATCATTATCATGTGAAGGTCAATGATCTCTGGCCCTTCCTTTGTTCTCAGCCTTGTTCTCTTCCAGTTGGCCCAAAATATTATTTTGTTCTTATGATCATCTCCCTCCCTGCTTCATTTGACCTTATATGAATTCTGAGATTAATATAAAGGTCAGGTGCACTGTTGTTTTATAAGCTGAAATAAATATACCCTGTTGGACCAGAAATTGTTATTATCTGAAATAATTAGTATCCATCAATACACAGAAATCATTAAGTTCTTAATTCTGATTTCATGGCAAGCATCGCAGTGAGGATTTAAACGTCATCTGCTTGTTCGAATTCTGTTTCCATATCTGGAGGAGGATTAGACTCCATGTTGTTGTGATGCGGCAAGGGATGCGTGAATTGGGCAAACCACACAGCTTCAACAGCCACTCACATTCCCAGGTGTTAGTCATCTACATCCCTGCAGTCCACTTGTGCTATTCACCAGCCTTTGAGGGCAGTTACATGTCAAACCTTGTCATGTATGGCCATGTGTTAGTCTGACAGAACTTCATGTGCCACTTATTGCCAACATAAGATTTTGATTGCAGCTATATTTATTAACTGTCTGTGTCTTGTAATTCAAGAATACAAATTACAGCATACCCTTTGAGAGAGAGGCAAAAGAAAGCAAGGAGGATAATGGCAGATACCAGAGGAGTACCGTGGGTTGCAATGATGGGTGTGGATGTCCTGTTCCTTGCGCTGGTGGCACATCCTGCGGGTCTCGATAGTTGCCATGATTTAATAAAAAAATTTTCTCTGTTTTGTTTTGTTTTGTTTTTAACATAACATTCTGCCTGATAATGCATACAAGTGTAGTTCAATGAAGGCCACAAGCGGAGAGGGAGCTGGACACAACAAATGCTCGTGTGGCGAGCACTGTGGCTGCAATCCATGCACATGCCCTAGGAGCGTGGTGACTACTGGGGTGGGCAAGGCCTACTGTAAGTGTGGTGCTGATTGTGCTTGTCCGACCTGCAGTTCTTGAGGGGAAGCTTTAGCCAGCTCAAGTAGAACGAAGGCAAGCTCCATCATCTCATCGATGATGAGTGGCATGAGCATCTAGTTAAATAAGGAACTACCTGGAACAGTGCTTAACTTTTAAGCAGTACTATGTTGTAGCTCCCATGTTATTATGCGCGTGTGCTTGAGGATGTTTGTGCAAATGCTTCTCTTTTGGTTTTGAGATTTCCTCGAATGAAAATCTTCATTTAGCAAGTGCTTAAAGGAGAGGCCATGATAGCTGAGATCTGCAAAAACATCCTGAGCGGAATCAGAAGGATCAACAAGAAGGGCACCCCAGATTTAAAGAAAAGCGAAAGGACTCTTAAAAGAGATTCTTAGCAGCAACCAAAAGGAAATGAGAAGAGAATTAATTGTAGAAATCAAAAACCAAAGAACATAGGCAGCTAAAATGCAGGAAAGTAGACGAGCACATGGAGGCTACACTAGACAGTAGAGATGGGATTTTCTATCTATATAGGGGGTTAATCATCCTTAACAATACAAAAATGGAAATGGATTCTATCACTGCAGCATCCTTAATGAGTTTCTTCATGAAATCCAGTAGAGAAATCCACATGTTGACATATTACGAGCACTAGCTAGGTTCTATCACTGCATCATCCTCGATGATTTTCTTTCTTCTATAGCCTCAAAACCGGGGCGGGGCCAAGTACTTATCTACAAACCAATCTGGTATGCTCCTGGAGATGAAGCTCAGCATTTTTACACCCCAGCAGCATCGAATTTACTGGATTAAATTGTTCGTTCTTAATTGTGAAATAAAATCTTTTTTCTCTACAAATTTATAACACTTGATTCCAACAGGATGGTGTCCTTCGTTCAAGAATTTTCATCGAAATGACGGTACTGATATATGTCATGATCAGGACTCTCTTAACGTGCCAAGAGCATTAGTGAAATTCAAAGGCCAGTTGAGGAATACAACAGCAGTCCTGATAATGAACTTCAAAGTTGTTACCCCCATTTCCACCAATTACCGAGCTATATTCCATCTTAGTAATCTCCATGCTTTTCTAGAAAGTCTAGTTATTATTTGTATGACTCTAGCTGTGCAATGGCTGGTCAGTAAATGCAGCCAATGTGATATTTGTCTTTGCGAGACTGACTCGGAAGACAAGAAGCTAAGATAAAGCTGTATCTGAGCGACAGGTTCTGAATATTTAGCTCAACAATAAGTAGCAGCTTCAAGTTCATGCGCAGGAGTGGCTTTTTACCATATAAGTGAAATCGAATCCAAAAGGTTACACCACTCTGTAAAATTCAAATCCAGTTTTGTGCATGAATGCATCAGCTGGAGACGAGATAAAAATAAGTGCGTGGCTTTCAAAGTTTATGTTTTTGAACTGAGTGATTTGGTAAGTTAGCAAAGTTTAAAAAAATTATATATATATTTTTTTGTAAAATAATACTAATGGAAAAAATATTTCTTGTAGATACTATCTATGACTCTCGTGTCGTGGAAGGTATTTGTGATTTTTTTAACAGACTCATTTTAGAGTAATTTCTTTTGTCATTAACTCCTTGTAAAAAAAAAAAATAACAGTTCACACAATTCAAATTACCATTTTTCTAGCATCAAACACAATTTACATAAACAACACATAATATATTCAATCGTAAATAACAAATTTAGACCAATAATTAATATGATATAATATTTTATTAAAATTAAACAAATTATACATCTATTTATAATTCTCATAACATATAATAACATTTAACTATATCTAATAATCACTCCGGCTCGTATAAGGGTCTGGAGCACTTGTGGACAAGTGTGGAGAATCACCCTAACGTGTCCAACTCAAGGATGAGTCTGTAATATCCATGTAGGTGTGGGAAGAACCAATATCATTCTAGGTCGCTTGTGGACGGACCTAGGTTGCTTGTAGATGGGCATGAGACACTCATAGACGGACCAACATCCTCAACATTTCCACAATCAGTAATCTTATCTTCCGTTAACGTCACTTCAAGACGCTCAACCTCCCCAACCTCTTGAAGTCCACCACGATATAAATTGAGCGTAATGTTGACCACAATACGTCTCATTTTATTGATACCTTCACGGATAGTCGTTCATTTCATTGATACCTTCACAGATAGTCGTTGTTGCTTTTCGAGCTTCTCGTACCAAGTAATTAATCTATATACATACATTAAAAACTAATTAGTAGTCATCATCAACAATAAAATTAATCTAGTATTTAATAAATGTTGAATGTAAAACAACCAGGCTTGTCCCCCAATTGCATATCGACGAAGCAAATCCAAAAACCGACTCCATTTATTGTTTGTCTCTTCTTCCACAATAGCAAAACAAATAGATAAACTCCATTATTCGCATCTTAAGCAACTGTCATCAACAACTTAAACATGTGTGTGACCTTTTCAATTTTAAAATTTCTCATGAATTAGATCTTTGGTGATACCCCCACACAAATTCCACTAGAAACCAATTCTTGAACACACTACAACTGAACATTGAATTTTATTGAATGATAAACCTTATATTGCAAAGATTCTTTATATGCCATCGCTTTA
The DNA here is from genome assembly GCF_951802175.1 of Populus nigra. Lineage (NCBI taxonomy): Eukaryota > Viridiplantae > Streptophyta > Magnoliopsida > Malpighiales > Salicaceae > Populus > Populus nigra. The sequence goes on from NC_084858.1 coordinate 2,531,385, forward strand.
CTACATTAACACATTCAGACTTGTCTCTTAATCTTTTCCCAACCTTCAATTCATTAACTGAAAAGCTTAAATGCATATGACTATCAGCCCAATTATTGCATCCATATTGGTCATCCACACTAACAACCTCAAATTCAGGAGCAGGAGATGTCATGTGTTGATTAACATGCTCAACTAACTCTTCATTCCCATTATCCTCATCTTCCCCCTTAACCACAACTCTATCAATGTGACACTCATCTTCGTCATCATTTGGTTTGGATTATCCATAGTAAAATGGAGCACATGTCGTACCCAACTAAGGTTCTATATTAACAATTTCCTACACCAATATTTTTCACTAGCATTACCACCCAACCTAGATAGACCAGTTACTCGTAATGTCTGTGTTGTTATATGAGAGTTACTTGAAAACCGAGTCAAATCCATACTAAAAGAGTTTTCTTATCTAGATCTACTAGCTCCAGCATATTAATCACATCAATCCTCGTAAACCCAAACATTGAATTCACACTCTTGTCACTACATATTGGTACATCGACATAACAAACTTGACTGACCCTAATTTACTACATCCTTCAAGTAATTTCAACTTCTATTTCAATCATATTCGAGCCAAGCTGATCACATAATATTCTTGATAATTCGTTAAGGAACATATATGTTTGATGTAGCAGTTATGAATTCATGACTTCCATCATTATAAGTGATATCGTTGTTGGTATTAATAATAATACCACAATGAAAGCATAATATTCCTAAATTATTAAACATTCTATCAAACAACACAACAAAATACAATTCTAATTTATTAATATATGTTAATCAAAGTGCATCAATTATAAACAAAATAACCTTACTATCAACTTAAATATATCTAATTAAATTAATTCATAATTTAACATAAATCAACACTAACTATTCAAACTCATAATTTTGTTAATTCACAATCAATAACAACCTAAAATAATTGATTATTTAACAAAATAACCTAATTATATCTAATTTATAACCTAAATTACATCTAATTGATCTAATTTTTAATTCAAAACCCTAACATTCAATAAAGCCAAATTAACATTATTTAAACATAAATTACATCACATTAATTGAGATAAAGTGTTTAATATTCCTTTAAACATGGAATGTTGGTGGTAATGGTGATTGTGGATAGAGCTAGACAGAGATAGGTGATGAAGTGCTGCTTTGAATGTTTTTGGCTGCGAGTAGAGAGAGATCCAGGTGATGGTGAGAGGCGGTGGCTATAGGGAGAAAAAGAAAGAGAGAGGAGTAAAGAAGGAGAAAAAAGAGAGGAATGGGTTTTTATGGTTAAAATTCGAATGAAATTAGTCATTTACAACACGTGAAAGTGTGCTAGTTACGTGATTATTATTTTTAAATGTGTTACTTTACTATTTTTTTCCTGTGTTAAAAGAAAAAAAACACTCCTTGAACTCCTGTTAAGAGGTTTGTCCAAAGGAAAATTAGAGTTGTTTCCATTAATCAATATGCATGAATGCAGGCTCTACTGTTGTCTTTCTCAAAGCTGACACTTGAAGGACGCGCTTGAAACAGGAAAGCTTTAATTGAACTACCGTCGGAGACAAAAGAAGGTGCGAAGAACTTATTTATACATTTGAAGCCCTTCAATTAAAAACCCATTAAGTTACATAATCTTGTAACTCAGCCTATCTGATTTTGAAAGGACACTTATTTTCATTGAAAGGACGACTGGACTGAGTTAAATCACCCATGTACTTCCATCTTTTTGATCTGGTAACTCATTGTGTGCTCTTTCCACTGGTCCTTGTCAAGATACCTTTCGTAAAAGTTAACCTCTCCACTTGATTTTACGGACAATGCACAAGTACTTCTAGTTCCATATCGTCCCTGCATATCAAGGAGATTATTGAGATGGGATAGCCAGCAGAATTGCATGTGGAGCAGAGAGAGTATTTGAAATGGAAAATGATTTACCAGGGGAGTGTCTGCCTCGATGAATATAGAACTTAACTGGTGTTCCCGCTCAGAAGGATATATTCCAGGAAGCATGCTTTCATCATCTTTAATTGTGTTGGTCATTAGTATTTCAGCCATCTCTTTTGTGGGAAGTTCCGCTTCACCATATTTTTCCAGGAGGTCTTTAAAACCATGGCCAAGACGTTGTGCCTAGAGAAAAAAAAAACCCACTTCAATTGAGCGTTGCACCCATTACAATTAAAACTCGGCTTCCAAACATATATATATAAAAAAAAACTAAGCTGCTTCAGTGATAAAGATATGCATATCTCGTAGATAAGCCATCCTTGGCAAACCTTAGGCAATGATTGCGAGTGTGTTCACGGCTGCCAAAGCATATCTCCAGGGAATATAATTATGGAAGCAAAAGCATGACAGACAGTATTACCTTAGGCCATGGAGAGTCTAGGCTTGCATTTGACAGTACATGCATCCCTGGTGTCACCTCCATGACTATGAAATTTTCTGGTTTTGGCCTATTTGTTAAGTAAACCATGGATTTAGAAGATATATCAGCTAATATCAGGTTAAACCCATTATACTGATCTGCCTCCTTGGAAAGCTCCTCTGCATATTCCTTTGGGTTCTTGTTGCTCTGCAATCATAAATTCTATTACAACCAAAGCTTTCAAAATGGATAATAAAAAGGCCACAGCAGTTAACATCTGAAGATAAATGTTGTGAATTCACTCCTAGTCCTACGCAAGGGCATGATCATATTCATCAATCCTGAATGTTTAAGGTGTTGGAGAGAGCCACAGTGAAGAAGACAAAGTTGAAATGCTTTATTGAGCAAAAATAAGAGAATCAAGGTTTGACACTAGATTAAAGAGTGAAAGAGCTACCAATGAATCATCGAGTGATGGATTTGTTCAGGCCCCACAACATCAGTATATAATTTTTAAGCTATCAATGACCTTAACCCCAAAGTCTCTCCTGCCCTAACCTATCACATCCCAAAATTAATTTACCCTTTTCAAGCTTCCCCGTTTAGAGAAGAATGGTCAAGAGTCCTTACAATTGAAGGAATGGTCTTTTATCAATTACCACTGGCATAACATCCATAACAAGCAGAAAGGAAATGAGCCATCAATTAGAAATTAGAATTCAAACATGATTAAAACCAAACAGAAAGAAAATTTACCTCTAAAAAACGAAGGGTAAGGTCACCTCGAGACTTTGCTTGAGGGATTGATTTAAGTTCTCTAACATTAGTGATAAAAGCAATCTTACCATCTCTGGTGCAACCCAGCCATGTCCCACCTGCAAGCTCATCTTTCCCACCTAGAATCTCTCCACCTTCCCACCATCCCAGAGGCTTTGTTGGCCTAATTCCAAACAGAAACAAATTTCTGAACAAACCCCACAATTTTGAACAGACGTACAAAAACAGAAACTTCAGATGAGAAAGAAAGGAAGAAGAGTGGGAGAGAGGGATTTCATTTGACTAACCGGCTGTGATATTCATCTCTGTTGAGTAACAAGAGAAATGGATAAAGAGGGTGAGCTTGCCATAAAAACACTGCTATACACATGTTGTTTTCTCGCTGAAAAAGCTCGGATTTTTTTCCTTACGCCGCTAGTATTTCCTTCATCTCTGTTTCCCTTTGACTTCCCAAGAGACAAGATCCAAATTTTAGTATTTTCAGCTACAGTGCAAAGTGCAGAAAAGGAATCCTGCCACGTTGCTTTAATGATATAATCTGACAGACAAAATAGTCCTTAAATTTCATAATATCTACCTATGAACTGAGAATTTTAAAATTTCACCTCCACACTTCTTTTCTATTGCAATGTGGTCCATCCATAATTTCAAGATTCTAACACACACAAAGAATTTTATACATAAGCTTTTTTTACATGTTTTTGTTGTTAAATTTTTTTTAAGTGACAATAAAAAAATTAATGTATACATAAAATCAAATAAATCCAAAATTATATGCGTTAATAAATGAGAAATAACCATAAGTGATAACTCAAAAATAAATTTGAAAAAATAAAGGGACAAATATAGATTAAAATATTTAATCTCACAATACGAGACATTTATTATGTTGTGTTTACTAAATTTATTTATCAAAATATTTTTTTTATTCAATCAAATGATAATAAAAATAGACATAGATGTTAAATTGATTGAATAAAATAAAAAGAAAAAAAATATTATACAATGCTGCACATATTAGAAATATTATCTAAAAATAAAAAAAATTATTTTAAAAAATAAAGTTCATCTATACAAAAGATTAAAAAAAATATAGATGAATAAAAAAAAATTAAAAAAATAAATGTATAACATAAAAATAATCGTCAATTAAAAGAGGCTTTCCGAGCAAAATAAAAAAGAGAAGGGATATTAATCTAAATATAAATAAAAAAATTTTTGAAAAAAAAACATATAAAAAAGAAGCATAATTTTTTTAAAATAGAAAAAAAGAAAAAAAATAAAAAGAAAAGGCGAGGTGTTGCCTAACCCATTTGTTAGGGCCTGCACGACCGGACCCTTATTTTTTTCACTTGAGACAGACGACATGTCATCCATCTCAAATTTTTTTAAAAGAAAAAGGCAGATGACACGTTGCATGTTGGGGTTGACAACGCGTCATCTGGCTTTTGCCTAGATTTAGCCACTATAGTGCCCGAGAAAAATGAGCATAATGTTTTTTTTATAAAAAAAAACTCATTTTTCAACCTATTTTAACCTAAAATACCTATAAAACACTTTAGCTATAATAAACCTATCTATGACTTAAAAAAAAAAAACCCAAAAATCATCACAAAAAACAAAATCTACTCCAAATAAAAAAAAATAAACACGAGCTTCTATTTGATTTTTCATGAACTTTAAGGATAAGAAACACCTAATAAGAACTCTTTTTGTTAAATAGAACCATTTGGCACAAATATCGATCGTTTTGGTGGCTTAAATTGATATCAACGATTCTTTCTCTTTCTACTGCTAAATCTGATGACCTCTCTTTTTCATCCCTCAACTAGGGACTAAACAAATAAAAAAAAGAATATTTATACCAAAATTAAATTGAAAAAATATTAAGTTACTGAAATTATATAATTTGTGTTATTTTTAAAACGTGATGACCAAAGTTTATCTCTCTCAAAATTTCTGGTACGCCACCCCTATTTTTGGTGTTTTTCATTGTGATCCATGTTCTTTCAATTCCACACTTGATAAAGAAATAAAAAGTAATTGGTTTTTAATTGGGATTACATCATTTAAAACTGGACTTTGATGATCAAAATAAATTATTAAAAATTCACAAAAAGTCCACAATATTTATGTGTGCAAACATTGCCGCTCTACAGTTAAAATTCCATGCCTTTTAAATTTTTACTTAGCAGGTGCTTCTTCATCAACGTCATGCAGTGCTCATCAATACGTCTCCACAATATTACTTGAAAGGGCAATACATCCTTCGAAGGTCTCAAACGACCTCGAGACCTGGAGAAAAACAAAGAACATCCATTTACGTACATATCAAATTTTAATATAGTTATTTTCTAGAAATTATTAGTGTAAATATTATAAATTTTAAAATTATTAAAAATTTATATTGTTATTAATTTTAAAATTTTAAAAAATTAATCGAGATACGTACAAGCTGATCCGGACACTCATGATTAAAAAAAATATATGTATCAAACAATTGCATACATGTTACTTAAAATTGCTATGTTTTCAAGCCTCTGTAACGGCTCATTACAATATCTTGTAAATTAATTTTTTAAAATAATATTATTTTAATTTTAATTAAATTTAACTAGTCTAACTTAACTCGTGACGTGTATTTTAAAATTTATCGTGGCTATAGCATTGCATGTAAATTCAAAACATAAAGGATTGCTCGTTGTAGCTAGCAAATTCCATGAACATGCCATTAAGGCACAGCACACACATTTAATCTTCCTAATCATGATGAAATCAATAATCCCATTCAAATCATGTTGAAATCAAGAATTCTTCTAATTTTATTCTCCTGCCACGTCACCCACTTATTCTAAAAGACAAAAAAAATAAAAATAAAAATAAAATAAAATGCAGGCCGCAGGAATGCTCTGATGAATCTCTAACCAGCCGCCACAAAATGATAAAACGTGCGACCATCTCATGACCAAGTCACGTGCCACGCATGCTCTTCTCTCAGTGCTAAGTGCCGAGTGCTGAAACTTAAAAGTCATATACCATTTGTACCAAACGTCACATGATTGCACAAACCAAGACAAAAGGCGAAACTTCAATTCCCCCCCCCTACATTCTTCAATGTTCTAATTCTGCCCCTGTATTTTTATATTTCTCAAATATTATTCTCTCCCCTACTAGCAATCAAATGCCCTACTCTTTTATATTATTGTGTTTTTTTTTAAGAGTTTCGAGTGTTTTTTTTTAATATATTATAGCATAAATGGAGATTTAAAAGTAAGGAGTGATAAGAGTATGAAAAAAATAAAAATAAAAATTAAAAAACACCCTAAGATTTCAAAATGAAACAAAAACTATAGAATTAAATCAACCTAAAATATAATCAAATGAGCTAAATTTCTTTTGTTCAGTTTAAAGAACGAGGGCACGCCCTAAGATATCTTATTCGGTAGTAAAAGACAAAATCGAAACTTCTTCAAGACTTGAGGGGGTGAAATTAGAAATCCTTGAACTATAGGAGCAGAAATGAAATGTTGATGGATTTATAGTAAGTTTTCCCCAAAATAAAAACTATGATTTAAAAATAAAATAGAAAGTAAAAGTAAGTAAGGCTCTGTTTGTTAGTCAGTGAGAGAGAGAGAGAGGGAGGGAGAGAGAGAGAGAGAGAGAGAGAAGGGAAGCCCAAAGAAATGGGTAAGAGTAAGATAGTAGAGAAGATGAAGAAGAAGAAAGGAAGACCTTCTTTATTAGATCTCCAAAAACGCTCCTTAAAAGAACAGCAGAACCACCAGCAGCAGCAGCAGCAAAAGAAACGCATACATCATCATCGTCATCGAAACGTTTCGCCCTCTCATTCCAGTTCAAGCATTTCAACAACAACCACCCCTAATTCTTCTCAAAATCACAAATCTGCCACCACCACTACAGCTCCTCCACGTCGATCCGCTCGCCGCAACCCTACCAACGACGACAGCTGCCGCGACTCCTCTGATGATGAGGACATCGCAGAATCAAACGGAAAGCGCCGCCGCGAGAAGAAGCTGAAGCTGGTTCTCAAATTGCCCAAATCAGACACTAATTCGACGTCGTTTAACTCGTCTGGAGAGGAATCGAACGGTGAAGAAGAGAAAAATACGGCGTCAAATAAAAAGAAGAGGAAGATCAATGGATCTGAGAGTGAAAAGGTAAGTGAAAAATCCGAACTTTTTGATAAAACAAAGAAAGTAACGTTGGGAAATTAACGTAAGAAAGCTCCTTGAAAAGCGGGCTTGTGTAAGTATTTGACTTGGTTCTGAATATTTCTATTTTCGAAAAATAATAATAATAATGTTGTCTAGTATAAATCTTTTTAAACAACTCGAAAAAAATAGTCTTTTTTTTTCTTTTCCGAATGGAATTTAATTTGTCTTTTATGAGAAAAATAAATAACAGAAATAACAGTAAGAGAGTCATAATTGTTTTTATGGTAACTGTAGTTTCCTTTTTTGGCGGCTTGCAAGTCCCTTTTAACACTTACTCATCGATTACAGCATAAAGTTTTGATAGTAGTTTGTTATTTCTGTCAATTTATTGTTGGGTTTTTTTATTTTTTATTTTTAATTTCAGGGAGATCAGAAGTCTACAACTGGAACAAACCCTACAAGCAATGTCAAAGGTTGGTGTTGTTAATGATTTGAAGATCCATTTGTCTAAAAGGGCTGAATTTGGGAACTTTTGTTTGATTCATGTCTTACTTGTTTTGCAGATTCTGGACCCTCAACACCTTTACCTGATAAAAAGCTATTGCTGTTCATCCTGGACAGGCTTCAAAAGTGTGTTTTTTTTTTCAGCAGCTTTCAAAGTTTTTGCATTTTTGTTCTTTTGATGTTTGCTTTTAAGGTTTTTAGTGAAGTGGGTGAGATTTATTTCTTTTCAATTTAAAATTGCAGGAAGGACACGTATGGCGTGTTCTCCGAGCCAGTGGACCTAAATGAGGTTAGTGTTTTGATGATGCATTTAGCCTTTTGGACTTGTTTATATGCTTTTGTTATCTGATTTCTGGTCGATGACATCCGACTTGTTATGCAGCTTCCAGATTACCTTGAAGTCATTGAGCATCCCATGGATTTTGGAACTGTCAGAAAGAAACTCTTGAATGGAGCTTATGCCAGTTTGGAACAATTTGAGGTTCGTTTATCATTTTTGTAATGTGATTACCTCTTTCCAACTTTCCCTTTTTTCTTTTATTTAGGTTGATTTGTGTTTTTAGGTACCTACACATGTCCATACAAAAACAGAAGAGTCCATAGAATTAAATGTAGACTAGGTTCTGTTGATTGTGCCTGCATTTGTTTTATGGAAAGAACACATAGATATAAATAGATAAGGAATGAACATCCTTTGATTTCATTTGGTTTCTATGAGACATGGGCATGACACCAGAAATTAATACATTCACATGAGCAGATTTTGTTTTCAACTGCTTGGTTTTTGTTCTTTTAGTATGCAGATAGATCTATAGAGTGTTCTACTAGTTGAGACATTGTGTTTCCATATTAGAGTTTAAAATACTTAAAGAGTCCCTGTTCCTTCCATGAAGACTGTTAAATTGGTCTTCAATTCTAATCTATCATTTCCATTTCATGCATCGACAGATCATTGTGGTAGCTACCTTTAATTAGATTTCACATTAACAAAAAAGAACTGGTTACTTTAAGTGAGTCAGAGCCCCATAGAAATCGGTGAGCAATTTGTAATCCCTTCTTGTGCCAAACTATTAGAATTAAATGTCCCTTGACAGAGGTGCCAATGTAATGCAAATAGCTCCATGCTTGGTCTGATTAAATGGATAAGTGCAAGAATTATTTCAGTAGGTGGTGTGTTTTTAATGGTTGCAAGCTAGGAATGATTTCTTGCATTTGTGGATCTCCTACTAGGAACTGGGAGACTAAAAAGGCAGGAGTACTAGTTCTGTGTTCATGTCCATTGGGGGTGTTCACGATCCAGTTCGGTTCGGGCCAAAAAATCTAACCAAACCAAAATTTTTAATTTCTAGTAATTTTAACCCGGACCCAACTGAAAACCGGTTCAAACCGAACCATTTCAGGTCGGTTCGGTTCGGGTCAGTTGTTTTGCTTTGAAAACCAGGAAACCCAATGTCTTTCACAACCTTCCAGCGAAAGATCTTTCGCAGCCTTCCATAAACTGAGAGTTCCTCATATGCCATTCCTATGTCCACTTCATCAAGCTGTTTCATGCAGAATGGGCATTGAAATTAATTTATCTCTTGGATAGAAGTATACATAATAGAGGCAGAAGCATCAGTTTGAGACATGCACAATCATGCGATTAAGATCTATAAGATCAATCACTGTTATATATAAAGTGACAAGTGAATATGGTTAATGAAAGTTTGTATTTATACTGTTTTTTTCTCTCTATTTAAATTAGGTTGAACTGGTTTGGTCCAGTTCCAATTGGTTTCAACTTTCTGAAACTGAAATCGAACCAGACCAAATAATTTTTCTAGCTTTTAATTTGGTTTCTTTGGTTTTTTTTCTCTCGGTTCGGTTTTTTTGGTTATTGTTTTTCAGTTTAATCAGTTGGTTGTTTTTTTTGAACACCCCTAATGTCCATCATATATTGGTTGATATACTGCTACTTATTGCAATTCTTCATTTTTGTTGGCCAATTGATTGTGGATCCACTTGCAAGAGGTTTGTCCTAGACAAACCTTCACAGTATTCCAATTCCTGCCTCATGCATGTGCATGTTGACATGTGAAATTTGCCTTCCTCGCTGCGTCTTACAAGGAAAAAGAAGATTTAATTGGATTCTGAGTTAGGACAATTTCCCAACCTAATGATATTCTAAAATCTTTCATTTTCTTTTATTTGATTTTGAAAGAAATTCTTTGGATTTTGATCTTTTTGCATGCAGAAAGATGTTTTCTTAATATGTACGAACGCAATGCAATATAATGCCCCAGATACCATATATTTTCGACAGGTAAAGCCATCCTTTTACCTTTGAATTTGAAATTTTCAGGCTTACATTTTTGTTTGTTGAGATTTCCTACTATTGTCAGGCACGATCCATACAAGAGTTGGCAAGAAAGAACTTTGAAAATTTAAGGCAAGATACTGATGATAACGAGGCAGAACATAAAGTTGTAAAAAGAGGGAGGCCACCTTCAGAGAATTTAAAAAAATCACCAGGCAGGCCTTCACTAGACCCTGCTGGTTCTGAGTTTCCCTCAGGTGCGACTCTTGCTACAGGTGGAGAGAATAGACCTTCAGAGAAGCCTGGTTTTGCAGATTCTTCAGAACAATTTCATGGTTCTCGCAATGAAGCTTATTCGCTGACTGAAAACAGATTTGAGAGGCATGACGAAACTGCAGGTACAGAACTTCAATAGTAGTTTGTTTTTTTCTCATTTTCAACTTCATTTGTCGGCACTCTTCCAATTCTGTACTTAACATAATGACAAGACATTTTCACTTTTATTACAGGTTCTGCACTTAAAGGTAAGCATGGTAAGAAGCCTTTGGCAATTGATGAGAACAGGCGTAACACTTATAAGCAATTCCATCCTTCTGCTGGTGGACGAGCGCCATCTGTGCTGACTACTTTTGACGCAGAAAGGAAGCAGCTAGTTGCTGTATGTATCCCATTGATGTCCATTTTCTATTTAATTCCTTGAAGTGAAAAATAAAGCCTCATTCATGCAAGGGGCTCATACAGATAGAGGGTGGGTCAAGGGTAATTAGAATAGAAATGAAAAAAAAATAAAAAATCCTATATCTCTTGGCTATTTAATTTGGTATAGGTAGTCACTTAGTTTTGCTTTGCAAAATACTAATCATAAAAGATCCTAACAATGATAAGAAGTGGTAGTAATGCTGTAGTTAAATTGTATGTGTTTGGAATGGAATTTTTACTGGCCCTTATCATGGTTGGTTTATTGTCCTTTTTTTTTTTACATGAATTAGGTGGGACTTCTGACAGAGCATGGTTATGCAAGGAGCATAGCACGATTTGCTGCGAACATTGGACCTTTTTCCTGGACAATTGCAGTTAAGAAAATAGAGAGGTCTTTAGCACCTGGAATTAAGTTTGGTCCTGGATGGGTTGGAGAAAACGACATCACACCACAAAGGCCGTTATTTTCTTCACCCCCTCCAAGTCAGCCGGCACTGCCACCACTACCACAAAGGCCCTTCTCTGTTCTTGAAAGTTCAGCTGCTAATGCCACCCGTTGCAATGTTAAATCAAAAGAAGAGAAATTGTCAGTGAAACTTGAGAAAGATGTTTTATCAGAGAAGAAGGTGCCTTCTACTCACTTGTCAGATACACGTTTAACTCCTGTTCCTCCATCCACCTCAATGACTACCTCCTCTGCTGCCAATAAATCTGAACCTTGCACAGAAAGAGCAGAAGCACTTGCGAAATTGAATTCCCATTCTGCATTTAATGTGCTGAACAGTAGTACGGGTGTGGCAAGGCAAAGACCTCCATTTCAGCTTCATCAGAACCCAGCCATTCACCCTGGCATGATTGGATTCAATGCCACATATGGGTTTAACCTAGCAGCAGCCCAAATGGGAAAACTAGTTGGAGTTTCTAGGCCTGCTGGGTTAAACATTCATTCATCTCAGATGGCCGACATGGTCTCTAGAACTAGTTCGAACCTGGTCCATTCAGCAAATGCAAACAGCCTAAACTCAGAGAAAACGAAGTTCCCTGAGAATTCAAGTTCAATAAATTTCAATGGTGCATTGCCAAATTCTGTGAGCGAGGCAGTGGAGGCCCCAAGACCTGTAGACCAACCTCAACCAACTTGGCAAGGGTTATATCCAAAATCAAAACCAGATTCAGGCTCATCACCACATCAGAAATCGGATGCTGTCCCACCTGACTTGAATGTCAGATACCAGTCTCCAGGTTCTCCTAGTTCTGGTCGCATTGATTCAGCACAGCCAGATTTAGCTTTGCAGCTCTAAGAAATAGTAGAGCTATTTTTATTTTTTTTTGCTTCTCGGATGATTAAGTTAACCATAGAGTGGTGCCAATGCTTCTTGACTGTGGTTTGGTATTGAATCCCAAACCACTCAATCAGGATTCAAGCGTTGGCACCAGCACAGAACACTAGAGTGGTGGGCTTGGCATTTGTGCTCCTAGGGATTAGACCAAGTCAAGGTCTCCTCAATAAGGATCCATCTGAGCCACAGCTAACTGTACTGTAAAATTGCAGGTTGTTTCTGTACAGATTAATGTATCCTGATTCATAGATTCCTAAGCTTAAAAAAGGATTTCACTTGTAACCTTGGAAACCAAAGAAACCATGATGTTCCTAGAATTTGGTTTCAAGATGTTAGATGTTTATTTCATATTAACAATTTTCAACTTTGAAAAGCAATATCCGTTCGGAAGTCAACGCTTTCTGGAGCGCAATATGCAAGGTAGAGACTTCTTATCTCTATCTAGTTCTTGCACCAAATGGATTCTGCTTATTGGCGAATTGTGAAACATGGACTTGGTCATCAAATGTCATTTTTGCTGTCATCCATAAGTCTTCTCATCTTTAAAAAAAACTTGTACTAAGTCAGCCTTAATCCTAACCAAATTCAGACAACATAAGAAGAAGAAGAAGAAGAAGAAGACAGGTCACAAGGCACAGAGAAGAAAATGCTAGATACTTCTACTGTATTACTTCTCTATTCACATAAAATTTGAGATCCATCATGGTATCTGTATTCTTAGATTCTATTTGTAAGTGAATTAAAAAAACACCAGCTCTTGAGTAGCTAATAATACATAGAACAGAGTACTTGAATGGGAACAGGGGACTTTGTCATTGATTATTGTCCACCATAAGCCTAAGCCGCAGCCGCAACAGTAGTTACCCGACATTGTTTAACAACATGCAATTTCTATGAAAATCCATTATTATAGGAAAGTATTATAAGGGATAAAATATCATCAAATGTTGACAATATTATATTGTTTGAAGATGGTGGAGTTTGGCAGACTGGTCGATTGGTGGCCCATGTAAGCTCGGAGGTCAAAATGGGACTCGGTCAAACTTGCTTGCTTTTATTTGAGAAATGGAAAACAGGCTGTCTCTAATAAACATAGCTAGGGTTTTCCTTCAACGCAGTTTGGTTTAGCGATCCCCCTTTTCCAAAGGGTCCACCTCCAAGACAAAGCAGAAGACGTTTAACGCTAGGCACTGGCTAAATCCTTTTTTGTTTTGGGTATGATTTTTTTTTGGATTCATGTGGGGTGTCCGGGCCAGCTTGCGTGCACCACGACTATTCCCCACGGCCCACTGGACATCCTGCAAGCCCAGGGGCAGGTTAGGCACCGCGGGGGTGACAGACGTGCACATAGAGGATCGAATCCGGGACGGGGACGGAACAAGTCACACGGTTGACCACAACAACTAGGCTCTCAAGTGTGTTTTGCTTATGATTTAGTCACATGAGAGAGAGAGGGGGAGAGGCCCTGTTTGGATCCATTGCTAGGAGAAGATAAATCAGGCCTTGCATTGTTTTTTGTTGAAAAAATATTTTAAAATTTAAAATTTTTATTTTATTTTATATATAACCTAACATTTAAAATAAATTTTTAAAAATAAAAATATTATTTTAACATATTTCTATATAAAAAAACATTATTGCTACTATAATAAATAATAAATGAAACTAATATCAAAACCACTGTATTTGTTTTTATTTTTTTAGTGTATAAAATATATTTTTGAGATATTTTCCTACAATCTTAATATGATATAAATATAAAAATAAATTATTTTCACTGCAACACCGTACATAAACTAACACATAACTTATTTTTTTTAATTAATGTGGGTATCCGGGCTAGCTTATGTGTGTCTCAACTAATTTCATAAATATTAAAGTTAATAATTATGAAAACTTCTAATAATTATTATATTAACAATTAAAATTTAAAATTATAAAAAAATAAATTTTTTAATCTCAAGCTTTTATTACACTACCAACTGCTTAGTTGGTTCCAACACGTAACTTTCTGTCGCTGAATGGAGGTGCATCTTGACATATATTTGCCTTTTCAGTTAGAACCCAAAGCAAGATAGTATGAAAAACAAATACAGTTCCAGCCTTCCCTATTGGTTTTTTTATCAATCAACGTCAATCAAAAGGAAAAAATATGAATAAATAATTTAATAAAACTAATTAAAAATAAATAAATTAAAACATATAATTTAATTAATTAGGTTTTAAGTTTAATTTTTAAAAAATTATAATTCAAGTGTTATAAATATCAAAACTATTAAAAATCTGTATAATAGTTAATTTTCGGATTTTCACGGATTAATTGGTTGAAATTAATTGATAGAAAATCCATTCTTTTGACTGATAAAATTTCCCTGACACGGCAGTTGACTTGGACTAACGTTCTCCTGTCTTCATTACCCGCGAAACCTCTTGCCTTCGTAACAAAACCACAGAAAGACTCCGTCTATCTCTTCTCATCTCTCTCAATATTAAATAAACTGTCTTGTTCACTGAAAAAAAAAAAATTCCCATTCTTTTATATCTGATGATTAGGCTCGCACACAAAAAGAGAGTCTCAGACTTTAGTGGATAGAGAGAGGGGGAATTCTAGTCAAGAAAAGAGATTTTAGCCCATTAATTTGGTTGTTGAAGAACAAGAAAGATTTTGATTAAGGGAAAAGGAAAAAAGGGTAAACCTTTTGAAGAATCTAGATAATCAAGATCAAAGTTGTTTCCTTTTTCCCGTATCCATCTTTGAGTTCTTGAAATTAAGCTGGACTCAAGATCAAAGTTGTTTCCTTTTTCCCGTATCCATCTTTGAGTTCTTGAAATTAAGCTGGACACTCCTGCAAGGTTATATCTTTTGCATCTTGATAGAATCCAGCTGGTTTTTTTTTAGATGGGGAATTGCTGGGGTTTTTCTGCTCGTGGTCCTACTACACCTTCAACCACTGGTCAACTAAGCTCAGGTAAAACAAAACCCTCTTACCTTTATGTAATGTTTTTTTTTCCTTTTCATTAAATGTTTAATCTAGTAAATCCAATTTGTAATCTGGGTTTTGCTGTTTTTGTTCTAACTTTTAAGGAATAGAATTTGATGAGATTCAGTGTCAAGTTTGTTTAGTACCAAGACAACTGGTTTTCTCTTTCCCCTTTTGCTTTTGAGCTAGTTTGATATGTCAATCCTTTCGCTAGGAGATTGCCCTGATGCTCTACAGTTTCGGTGTGGATTCCTTTTGTATTGTATTTGGAATTTGTTTCTTTCATTCCGAAACAAGGTTGGACTTTATCTGGACTTCTGTCTGATCAATAGCGGAAATTCTTTTTCCCTTAAAGTTGTTAACTTTTTTCTTTTGGATTTCCACAAATTTGTTCATTGTAATTGAAATAGAAAATCATTTGATGTGTTTCTAACTTTCCTAGAACTTGTTGTTTTTTACTTCCTTAAATATGTTACCTAACTTCAATTTTGTAACTGCAGCTGGGATATCTCATGCAACTAGCAATACCACTTCTTTTGGGGTCAGCAATGCAACATCATCTAGGGGCAGCAACATCTCTGCTCACAGCCGGTTTTCAGCTGGGAGTGGTGACGAGGAGTTTCCAAATGGGCAGATTTTGCCCACCCCCAACTTGCGGGTATTCTCCTTTGCAGAACTGAAGGTTGCCACCAGGAATTTTAAATCTGATACATTGCTTGGCGAGGGAGGTTTTGGCCAAGTCTACAAAGGATGGCTTGATGAGAAGGCGCCAGGGAGAAATGGAAGTGGAACTGTAATTGCTGTTAAAAGATTGAATTCTGAGAGCTTGCAAGGATTTGAAGAGTGGCAGGTATTCAACCCAACTTGAGAAAGAACTAATCATTGGTAGACTGTTTTATAGAAAATCATCATTTAATTTTCACACGATTGTTCAATATCTTGAAATGTTGGGATTTCTGATCATTTGGAGAGTAGGAGACTTTTGATGGTTAATAATGGTATTTCAGGAAGTGAAATCGGATCAGCTCAAATGTTCTTTATGATTTTTCTCTTATAGTTGCTGGGAAGAGGCTAGGCTCTAGAGGATTTTCTCTGTTTGTTAGGCATATATATTATGCTTGACCTATAGCTTTGAAACAATGCTTCTGTGGATCCAAATGTTTTTGTGGTTCTACTCTAGATGCACATTTATGCATATAGCACTTGAAAATTGAGTGGCCATGTTTGAGAAGTCAACCTCAGGTTGGTGTGCAAATTTCAATTGGATAGGTTTCTTCCATTGAGCTTCAATTTTACAGGTGGTGGTTGAGGTTCCTCTTATTTTACAATCAGAGTACCTTCTCTTTTCTTGGAGGAGAAAGCATGAAAACTAATGAAAAAATCAGTTAGTAACTTTGTACAATCAAACTGCAGAGTACATTGAGATAGTTCTCATGTAATCATTGTCTTTTCATCTGATTTTTGACAATTTCATTAAATCAAAGATCACACCTTCAACCTCATGCTCTTTAGGTTATAGAGAATGGGGTGATGGTAATAACTGGTAAAAAAGCAAACACTATGTTGTCTCCTATTTTCTGATCAACTTAGTTTATCGCTAGTGCGTTATTCTAAAAATGTACTTCCTAATTTCTTCATTTGTTGGTGCAGGCAGAGGTAAATTTCTTAGGAAGGCTTTCTCATCCTCACCTTGTAAGGTTGATAGGATACTGTTGGGAGGATAAGGAACTTCTTCTTGTTTATGAATTCATGCAGAAGGGAAGCTTGGAGAACCATTTATTTGGAAGTAAGAGCTAATAGTTAATGTTGATTTAACTAATACATTTGCCCACCTTTCAAGCTCTTAGTTAGGCGCAAAAAGGATTTTTTACTGATTTTTTGCTAGACAGTGAAACAAGATCATTTGATTAATCAAACAATATAAATTTTTTAATGGCGCAGGAGGTTCAGCTGTTCAGCCACTTCCATGGGATACACGGCTCAAGATTGCCATAGGAGCAGCTAGAGGCCTCTCTTTCTTGCACGCATCAGATAAGCAAGTGATCTACCGAGATTTTAAAGCATCAAATATACTTATTGATGGGGTACTGTTCTCATTGAATTTAATGATTCTGATCTGAAAGATATCACTTTAGACTTTTTTCTTATTTGTGGTTTTAATGCAGTCTTACACAGCAAAGTTATCAGACTTTGGCTTGGCAAAGTTAGGCCCTTCAGCTAGTCAATCACACGTGACAACAAGGGTGATGGGAACATATGGTTATGCAGCTCCTGAATATGTTGCAACAGGTAATCAAGTCCCCTGGATCTTTTGTTGGTTTTGGTTGATTGATTGATGGTCTGGCTAGGCTAAAAATTTGCACTTAGATTTTATATGTTTAGAAACCGCTACTTTAAAACCTTACATGACACTTAACATTTTGCTAAAAACAGGGCATTTGTATGTTAAAAGCGATGTGTATGGTTTTGGTGTCGTTCTGGTCGAGATTTTGACGGGCTTAAGGGCACTTGACACAAACCGTCCAAGTGGGAAACATAATCTGGTGGATTGGATCAAGCCATTTTTATCTGATAAAAGAAAGTTGAAAAGCATCATGGATATTCGGTTAGAGGGGAGATATCCTGCCAAAGCAGCTCTGCGAATAGCACAGCTTGCTCTAAATTGTCTTGAACCAGAACACAGGCACCGTCCGCATATGAGAGAAGTTGTGGCAACTTTAGAACGAATAGAAGCAGCCAAGGATAAACCAGTAGAGCCTAGAGCTCGTCCAAAACGTTCTGTGCCTCACCAAAACGTCCAGCAACCCTTGCAATATCGCTCTCCGCATCATCCAGTTCTGACAGATGGAAGTCGAGGCCACCAATACTCTCCACGCGTAAGGTGAAAATAGCCATTGCTAATGAACATGTCCTCCAAATTACGATCATTGTTTCTTCATTAAAAATTTTCATTTGTTTGTTTATGTAATTCATAAAATCTATAGCTAGTTTTGCTGCTGTAACGAGCCACTGAGCATGAGCATGTCAGCCATGAAAATGTAATTATTTTAGCAGAGATGTGGAGTGGTGGTAAGAAGAAGCATGTAAACAATGTAATCCTACTATCTAGGAGGGGAGTTCAATGGTGTCTGACCATAAAATCCCTTCCTTCTGTAGTCAGTTTTAAATAGTCAGACAAATCTCGGATTCCAATGTTGTCTTATGGTGCAAAAATCATTTATTTCACTTTTTTCATGGTCTCCTATTAATTCATCTGAAGACAGAAGATTCTGAACCTTCTGTAGAACAAGATAACTCTCATGCTGTCTTAAATTGTTCCAAGCTACCTCGACTTCCCCTCGTTACTAAGAACTAAACCTGTTCAGGAAGGCCGATCAACGATGTATAGTGGGAGGAATGGCCTTGTGAGTACTGAGTTGGTAATGCATTCAACTGAGTTAGCCCCACCTCCTTCCTTTACTGGACTTGTATTTATACTTGAGACAGAATAACAAACCCATGCACGTTTCTACTGATCTTTTCACTGTAGTTTTAAAACATGATTCCGAGACAAGTACCAAGTCATTGGTAGTAGTTAACTTGAGTCAATTAAAATTTTTATTTAAAAAATTAATTACAATATTTTGACTAATTATCCATTGAATTAAGTTGGATTTTTGATCGGTTTTTTATTTTTATTTTTTTAATTAAAATTAATCCGGGTTTTGAGTTAGCCAACCTACTTTCCAGGTAGTAAAACAAAGCTTTGTACAGTATAAATAACTGTGTTATAACTGTGCTATCAACAGTAAGCGTTCCTCTACCAATAAAATAATTGGACAATCATAGAAAAACTAGGCCCAGACCAGCCCACTAGGCAAAAGCAAGACCAAATCTAAATTAGCAGGCTTCGTTGAATTCTAAAGCCCATTAAGACAGCCCAAACCTGGCCGTCATTCATCCCGGCACGAAAACAAAATCACCACGTGGCAAACAACCATCTCTCCCTGTCTACCGACCCGTTGTCTAGATGATATCCACACTAATCGTCGGTTTAATGCATTTATTTTACTCCTAAACTATTACGGATATGACAAAATAAGGTCTTAACTATCAATTTATTCTATTATAGCCTTAAACCATTGTTTTATAGGCAAATTAAGTCCTTCTAGATAGGAAAATCTAAAGTATAATTTTAAAATATTATCATGGAAGGACGCATTGTTTAGTATTTGCATTCCAAAATAGTTTCATGCGTCATAAAATAAATAAATAAATAAAAACTACTTAGCTATTGCAAAACCATGTATTTTAAGTTTGATGGTCAATTAATTTTAACAATTCAATCTAAAAGTAAATTTAATAAAAATTATAAATTATAGTTTAATAAAATTTTAAGAGATAATTTTCAGTATGATTCATGTAAAACTTTGATACGTGTTAATTAACTAAACATTTTTAAAACTATAATTACAACAAAATACAATTTCAACCATATTTAATTACACTATTGATCAGATTCTGAAAGCTGCAAAACTATATTGTATAAAGTATTTTAAGAATGTGTTAAGTATTATGATAGTTGTTGTTTATTAAAGTATTTTTTTATTTAGAAATGCCACTAAATAATATATATATTTTTTATTTTTTAAAATTAATTATTGATATTATATATTAAAACTATAAAAAAAAACACATATTTTTTTTTTGACAAGCGGTAAGTTGATGGTCAGAGTTTGACCATTAATTTTAACGGCTCAATCTAACAAAAAACTTAATTTGTTTAAATAATAACAGTCTGGGGGATATAATTGAGCAAAATTGATAGCTCAAGCCTTAATTTCCCACAACCCTAGTACCATAGGAGTAAAAGATGCCATCAAACCGTCTTGCTATCGTGCCGGTAATGCAAGCCGAGTGAAGAGGGGAGGGAGAGAGACAGTGCGTGGAAGAGAAGGAAACTAACTAACTGCACAAAAAAAGAGAAATTCTGATTTCAATGGAAGCACAGAGAAGGAGGAGAAGAAGAAGATTCTGGACTTCAAGCTCTCTAGCTCTTCTTCTGATCTTCTTCATGGTATTTTTCATTTTTAATTATCTTATAATAATCATACTCTCTAATCTCTGTTTTTTTTTCAATCTTAATTTGCTAATTAATTAAATCCTTCCTTCCTTGGTGCAGGTTGTTCGTGCAGATTTATCAGATTATAATCCAACTCTGTAAGATCTCTCGCTTCCTCATTCTGAATTAATCATTCCTTAACCCGTCATCTCCCTTTGCTTAATCTATTTATTGATTTATTCTTTTTTTTTGGTTTTAGTCAAAGAGAGCCCAAAGCGCATCATCGGCGATTACATCAGGTTATTTCTCTTGTCATTGATTCAAAATTCCCATCTTTGTGTGTGAAATTGACTAATTTAGCTTGCATCTATCTTTGGTGATTTTTCCTTTTTTTTTTAAATATTTATTTATGGGCATTAAATGAGAAATTTATAATCTTTCCATGAGCTGTGAAGATAGTGAAGACAATGACTTGGGTTTTTGAGGCATTGATGGTAATAATAGTGATCGATTGATGTGTTTCTTAATCAGGGGGTTCACTGCTTCGACTATATTATGTGTAACTGTCATTTAGAGGGTGCTCAGCTTTCTTGAAAAAGGTTAGATTGGAAAATAACTTTGCCCCCCTATCATAGTTTTTCCTTTTCCTTTGTTTTGAGCGGGAAACTTAAACTTTTTGGTGAAGTAAATGTGGTTTTTTCTTAAAAAGTTTCCATATCTTTCAGTTCCAGATGAGCTCGATTTTTGTTGTTTATGGAGGTGATATAGTCTTACTTCTATGTTTGAAGATTGCGTGGTTTTCAGTGGGGGTAGAGTAATTAGGTGTTTTGATGAACTTGCCGAAAAGGATTTTGTGTGTTTGTTTCCTTGAGTTTTTAATTGCAACAAGGATGCGTTTTTTTTTCTTCCTTGAGATACCCTCTTTATGCATAGCTTTGAGTGACATTATTTGTTTGAGTGAATATTCATACACCCAAAGATTACACACACATATTTAACTGACATCTGGCCTATTTTTGGTTGAGCAGGAACATGATGCTTCTTCTGTGGCTGGGCACGGGGTTCAATCAGATGAAATGGTAACTTGCGGCATCTTTCACTTGATATCAATTAAGAGCGATGCTTATATTTATTTTATGCTTCCCAGGATATCAACATAATTGCAACATACAGTGACACTTCTGGTGCTGTTCGAACGAGTAGGGTGAAAATGAGTGACCTGTCTCCTTCTTGGGTCTTGGAAAACCCTGCAGATAAAAATCATGATCAGCCAAAGACTTCCCAGGTAACTTCAAGTGACTTTGTTGAGTTTCTTCACTATGAAAGGAGGATTATTTGCGTCATGACTTTCAACATGAGAAACGGTGTCAACAATCTTTAAGAGCAATATCAGTTTTAAGATTTCAAGATATGTTTCAACCTCAATTTTCCTATTTGATTTAATTCAGTAGATGAAGTTGCAGACCTGAAAGGCATTTTTCTCTACCTCTCCATTAGTTTCAGAGATTAGAAGATTCATCAAAAGCTGGAGCAACACATGAAGATG
This sequence comes from Populus nigra, assembly GCF_951802175.1. Classification (NCBI taxonomy): domain Eukaryota; kingdom Viridiplantae; phylum Streptophyta; class Magnoliopsida; order Malpighiales; family Salicaceae; genus Populus; species Populus nigra. The sequence goes on from NC_084858.1 coordinate 2,553,151, forward strand.
ATGTGCTGCATTCTGTGAGGGATCATCAATATGGTGAAGGTGGAATCCCATCTTCTTGGAAGTTACCAATGAGCCCAGTGAAGCTCCAGCGCCAGGTGAACTGTCAACAACTTCTGCTTGTATGCACTGTATTTGCTTTTCTCAGTTGATTTAGATTATGATGGTTCCTAGCCCTTCAGACAGCACGGAAGGACAGGAGGGTACTCCGAACTTCAGTGCTAATTCAACAAGATAAAGGAGCTGCTGACAGCCAGACAGAAGCAACTGCATTTATATGGTCCAAAAGCCTGGACACTTCTATCAAGGGAAAGTACAGTATATGGAGGAGAGATTTTGATAGTCCAAATTCTGATTCTACTCTGAAACTCATGCGGGACCAGATTATAATGGCCAAAGCTTATGCAAATATTGCCAAATCAAACAATGTAACTACACTTTACAACTCTCTTATGAAACAGTCGAGAGAAAGCCAGCTTGCTATTGGAGAAGCAATGTCTGATGCAGAGCTTCACCCAAGGTACGTCCATTATGTAGTCTATTGCTTTGTTTACAAGGCATATGTTTTGTTTCTCGGTTTTCATGGATGGATATTTCTGTTATGTTTCTCCAGCGCACTTGTTCAAGCAAAAGCAATGGGGCATGTTTTGTCTATAGCAAAGGATCAACTATACGAATGTCCTACAATGTCTCGGAAGTTAAGGGCCATGCTCCAGTTAAATGAAGAGAATGTAAATGCTTTGAAGAAAAAAAGTGCGTTCTTGATTCAACTAGCAGCAAAAACAATCCCAAAACCATTACACTGTCTTCCTCTGCAGCTTGCAGCTGACTATTTCCTATATGGTTATCAAAACAAGAAGTATTTGGACAAAGAAAAGGTTCAAGATCCGTCTTTGTTCCACTATGCTATCTTCTCTGATAATGTGCTCGCAACATCTGTGGTTATCAATTCCACCATGCAGCATGCAAAAGATCCACAGAAACATGTTTTCCATATAGTCACAGATAAACTGAACTTTGCTGCGATGAAAATGTGGTTTATTGTCAATCCTCCAGCCAAAGCAACAGTTCAAGTTGAAAATATTGATGATTTTAAGTGGTTGAATGCCTCTTACTGTTCTGTTTTACGTCAACTTGAATCTGCCCGGATTAAAGAATACTATTTCAAGGCTAATCACCCTTCCTCTCTTGCTTCTGGTGCTGACAATCTCAAATATAGGAATCCAAAATATTTATCCATGCTGAATCATCTTCGATTCTATCTTCCTGAAGTATATCCAAAACTAGATAAGATCCTTTTCTTGGATGATGACATTGTAGTTCAGAAGGATTTGACACCACTTTGGTCCATTGATCTACAAGGGATGGTAAATGGTGCAGTGGAGACATGTAAGGAGAGCTTTCATAGGTTTGACAAGTATCTAAACTTCTCGAATCCAAAGATCTACAACAATTTTGATCCAAATGCTTGCGGTTGGGCATTTGGCATGAACATGTTTGACTTGAAGCAGTGGAAAAGGTCGAATATCACTGGGATATATCATCACTGGCAAGATCTGGTAAATGCTTCAATCTCATCCTTCTAATAAGTTCCCACCTTTTAACTATTTCTTATGCAAGTTCTATGTCAATGTCTTCTTGGATTGCATTTTGAAATATTACTTGCAGTCATGAACTGGCCATATACGACTACAGTTATGACACGGGGAGAAGAAACTAACATCTTGTCATATACATTTGTATTAGTTTTTATTAAAATAACCATATATCTGTCATTGAAAGTAAAGAAATCAGTTTTAAGGTAGCTGGTTTAAACATGCTTGATATCATGGGAGAACTTGGTATGGTTTCATGAATGGGAGATGGTGTATGCTATGGTTTTGCATCCCTCCGGGAAGGAATAACTGAATGTTGAAGTGGCAAGTTCATCAACTGTGGCTTCTATTCACAACATTTTATTCTTTTAATCTGAGTTTTATATCATTTTATGATTACTCCTTTTGTAACTGGTTGGTAAATTTGTATTGCAGAATGAGGATAGAACTCTTTGGAAATTGGGCTCGTTGCCACCGGGACTGATAACCTTCTATAACCTAACCTATCCACTGGACCGAAGTTGGCATGTCTTGGGACTTGGTTATGACCCGGCTCTTAACCAAACTGAGATAGAGAATGCAGCTGTAGTTCACTACAATGGGAATTACAAGCCATGGTTGGATTTGGCTGTTGCCAAGTACAAGCCTTACTGGTCTAGATATGTACAGTATGATAATCCTTATCTTCAACAATGCAACATTGTTGAAGAATGATTTTTGTCCCCATTTTCTTTTTCTCATGTAATAGTTCGAAAGAAAGAAATTGACAGTGCCTTATAGCTCAACAAAAATTTGTTTTTCTCCCAAAGAAACTTGTTCACGTAGCTTTTCCAAATTTTCATGTTTTATTGAGTTATAACCAGTCAATGCAAGCCTTGAGCAACTCATTATCAGACTCAAATCATCGTCCCTGACCATTTCCTTGGCTGCTTTCGGTCTTGAAGTTCTCATGGGTGTATTAAAAATGGCATCAATAGCATCACAATCGTATTGATGGTTCGGCCATAAATGGCTAGTTTTATATTCCTAAATGGGCGTTGTCCAGGATTTGCTTCCAAGCAATGCGTTTTTCAGCAATAGTCTCAGGTTCGAAAGTCCCTAATTGGATTCTGAGAATCAAAGAATCATCAACTAATGGAAAATGGCAAGAAGTCGTTTCCCACTACCATGAAATAAAAAAAGCAGGAATTCAAACCGTAGATGTTTCAGTGTTTCCTCCCATTCTCAAAGCATGGTCATTCCTGTCTCACAGGCATGGAAAGTCCCTTCATGCTTGTTTGATCAAGCAAGGATTTGACTCGTTCACTTCCATTGGGAATTCCATCATGGGTTTTTACATTAGATGTGGGGACTTTGACATTGCTGTGGATGTTTTTAATTCCATGAGAAGAAGCAGAGATTCAGTTTCTTGGAATATTTTGATTCACGGGCACCTTGATAATGGTGCCTTAGTGGCAGGATTGTGGTGGTTTACTAATGCTAGGGTTGCTGGGTTTGAACCCAATATTTCCACGATGGTGCTTGTAATCCAGGCGTGTCGCATTCTTGGAACTAAGCATGATGGGCTAATACTACATGGTTATGTAATCAAGAGTGGCTTTTGGGCTATTTCTTCAGTTCAAAATTCTTTATTGAGCATGTACGTGGATGCTGACATGGAGTGTGCAAGAGAGCTGTTTGATGAAATGCATGAGAAAGATGTTATCTCTTGGAGTGTGATGATTGGTGGCTCTTTGCAGTGGGAGGAACCTCAGGTTGGGTTGCAGATGTTTAGGAAGATGATGTTGGTACCTGGGATTGAACCAGATGGAGTGGTTATGGTCAGTGTTCTTAAAGCTTGTGCTAGTTCAAGAGATGTTTGTACTGGGAGATTGGTGCATGGGCTGGTGATTCATAGAGGTTTTGATTGTGATTTGTTTGTTGAGAACTCTCTGATTGATATGTATTCAAAATGTAAGGATGCTGTTTCTGCATTTAAGGTTTTCAATGAGATATCTCAAAGGAACAACATCTCGTGGAATTCTATGCTATCCGGATTTGTCCTCAATGAAAACTATTCAGAAGCTCAGTCGTTGATTTCTTCAATGAGGAAGGAAAGAGTTGAGACAGATGAAGTAACTCTAGTGAATATTCTTCAAATCTGCAAGTATTTTGTGCACCCATTTCACTGCAAGTCGATCCATTGCGTGATGATCCGTAGGGGCAGTGAAGCAAATGAATTGGTGCTAAGTGCACTGATTGATGCTTATGCGAAGTGCTATCTTATTGAAATAGCATGGGAAGTCTTTGCGAGGATGAGGAGAAGAGACGTTGTTTCATGGAGCACAATGATTTCTGGGTTTGCTCATTGCGGCAAGCCTGATGAAGCTATAGCTGTCTACCAAGAGATGGACAGAGACCTTGTAAAGCCTAATGTCATTACCATCATAAATCTTCTTGAGGCATGTTCTGTTACAGCTGAACTAAAGAGATCAAAGTGGGCACATGGAGTTGCAATTAGACAAGGCTTTGCATCAGAGGTGACAGTTGGAACTGCAGTTGTTGACATGTACTCAAAATGTGGAGAAATTTTGGCCTCAAGAAGGGCCTTCGATCAACTCCCTTTGAAAAATGTAGTAACTTGGAGTGCCATGATTGCTGCATATGGTATGAATGGTCTTGCTCATGAAGCTTTGGCTTTGTTTGCTGAAATGAAAAGGCATGGTTTAAAGCCAAACCCTGTGACCACTCTCTCAGTGCTGGCTGCCTGTAGTCATGGTGGATTGGTCGAGGAAGGGCTCTCCCTTTTCAAATCAATGGTTCAAGAACTCGGGTTGGAGCCTGGGTTCGAACACTACTCATGCATGGTTGATATGCTAGGTCGAGCAGGAAAGCTTGACACTGCAATGGAAGTGATGAAGACGATGCCTGATAATCTAAAGAATGGTGCAAGCATTTGGGGATCACTTTTAAGTGCCTGTAGAAGCTACGGCCTGACCGAGCTCGGCAAAGAAGCCATCTCCCGTGTTCTTGAGTTGGAGCCTTCGAACTCAGCAGGCTATTTAGTAGCATCAAGCATGTATGCAGCTGATGGTCTGTGGGATGATGCAGCAAGGATAAGAGTATTAGCAAAGGAGAAGGGAGTGAAGGTTGTTGCTGGATACAGCTTAGTACACATTGATAACAAGGCATGTAGGTTTGTTGCTGGAGACGGGTCTCATCCACGATCAGATGAGATATTCTCCATGGCTCAACAGCTACATGATTGTATCAAGATTGACGAAAAAAAAGAAGGAAATACATGGCTAGCAGTCATTGAATGCTTAACCTAGCAGTATTAGTAGCACATAACTCCATTAGGAAGGGGTAGTTTGAATCAAGTGAATCGAAGGTGTACTAAGTTGACAAGACAAAGATTAACAAGTTGGCTAAGTCTCGTGTAGATTACATATTGCAAATCATTAACTTCATATTTAAATGGAATTTGATCAGATTCTTTGCTTCATTTACGGTGGAAGTGCTTTGCATACAAGTCTTCGTATGTTTTTAATGGCAGATTACTTGGTCATCTAGGTTGTGCATGATTGCTCCAAACTGTTTGAAAAATATTTATTTTTATTTTCATCTTTGTTTCTCTGATCAACAAATTTCTATTCTTTTTTATAATTATTTTTTCTGTTATAGAGAAATTAATGAAAACACTTAGCTAAGCAAAGGAATGTTTGATCTTCTCATATTTAATTATTCAGAGCATAGTTTTAAACCCGACCAGGGGTCAGGCCTAGGTCACTCTCTCTCTCCTTTTCTCTCTTCTTCTTCTTCTATGAATGTTACCCACTATATCCCATTGCTGGCCTTGACAGTGAGCTTCCAAAGTTCACCAAAATACTTTGAAGAAATCCAAGTAGGAACAATTCCAATTAAGCTTGTTCTAAGTGGGTATTAGAGCCTTGGATCTTCGAACTTAAGGTATGGCACGTGGTACAAGATCCTAAGATCTTAGAAGGTTGGAAGACTCCCTGGATGCTGTTGACAAGGAACAAACACAAAAATAAGAGCAAGTAATGAAGCTACTGGATAAAAATTGGAAAATACGCAAGCTAGTCATGAAGGTAGATTTAGGGAAATGAAAGACCTCATTAGTGGACTCTCATTTTAGCAAGGCTTGATTCTGTACAGGTCATAACTAGCTACTGATGAACACACAGTGCAATGAAGACCTCTCATGGCTCTCATAATAGGGACTCTGCTTCAAGAACATGCTGGACTTGTGAAGAAGATCACCATTCCCATAAGGGAAGTGAGTGTGAGTATCGCCAAAAGTGAAGATGTTAGGGTTAATCCTAGGGAATATACTTGAAAGGTGACATGTGCTTTCTTATAGACCAAATCATACCAGTAGTAGAATTTCTCATAAAATGGCACTTATGACTTACCCCTAGTATTGTGGCCTCAGCCCTAAAAAAGGCTTTTTGCGCCTTCGAAAGTGTACTCAAGAGGGAAAGCTTCCACAAGTGAATTTATCAAAGGTTGTTGAAGCACCCCTTGTAGCTAAACCTAGGTCAAAAGCTGAAATCGCCCCAGCAAGAAATAGTGCTGGCGTTGTAAGGAATGTAGCGCCACCTAAAGGCACGAATGATGAAATTCCTAGACATAAAACAACAAAACTTCCTCCCGAGGTTAATGGAAACTCAAGTTGTTCAAATCATTTGCATCTATCACAGGTAGCAGATGATCATGTTAGCCAAAATAGGAAGGATTCTAACGAGTATTTAAGGGGGTTCTCTCCTGGTTCTGATGTTCGTGTGGACGCCGAGTTGAGAGACCCTGATTATTACCATGGTGAAGATCAATTTGAAAGAAACAATCCATAAGATGATCCCAGGAATCCGGCTGTCATTGCTAGCAATGTTGGCGATAAAGTTGGAGATATTGCTGGTATGGGATCTCATATTCTTGGCTTCTATGCCGAATCATCCATCATTCGATGCCTTCGTTGTTTTTTCATCTCTTCTTTTGGAATCCGCCATGAATTTACTGCCATGTCCAATCAATGAAAATGCTGGAGGAATTGCTGAGATGGCTGGCATGAGTCACCACATTCATGAGAGAACGGATGCCCTGAATGTATCTGACAACACTGCTACTACCGTTGGAAGGGGATTTGCTATTGGATCTGATGCCACTGATGATGTCTTTGGCTATATATTTTCGATCATTTTTATTTTTATTTATTTTTACTAAAACCTCTTTCTTTAAAATTTAGAAATTTATATTTTCTCAAATCGCGACTAATATTTTCTTTTTTGGCTGGTCAATCCTATCCCTTCTCATATCCCAACCGATTCTCTCTCCCGCCTTTTTTTTCCTCTGGGAAACAAAATCAAAAGATGGTTAAAACAAAAGGAACCTAAAAAAACAACCTTGTAAAATGGACCTTAAAACAATCAAACTCACAAGAGTTCTCCTCAAAAACACCAACGATCCTAAGATTTCATGGTATCTTTTCAAGCGCATTCTCTCCTTACCAGTCACCCAACAATGTCCTCAATCCATTCCCATCATTACCCGCATCCTCATTCGCGCCAAAATGCTTAACGAACTCGACGATTTACCCCAACTTCTCATTGCCTCACAGCCTCAAGAAACCTTGCATACTTCTCTTGTATCATTCATAACAGTTTTAGCGAAATCGGGTCTTTTTGGTAAGGCCATTTCGCAATTTAAATCGTTGCGTTTTCGATTCCCTGAAAACCCACCTTCTATCTATTTGTATAATGTTCTCCTTAGATCATGTACTAAAGAGGGCCGTGTAGATTGTGTTTCTTGGTTGTGTAAAGATATGGTGGCTTCTGGGGTATCTCCAGAGACTTATACTTTCAATGTTTTGATTGGTATGCTTTGTGATTCGGGTTGTTTGGATGATGCTCGAGAGTTGTTTGATAAAATGCCTGAGAAAGGTTGTGAACCGAATGAGTACAGTTTTGGAATTTTGGTTCGTGGGTATTGTAGAGCTGGGTTTACTAGTAAAGGCTTGGAGCTTTTGGGTGAAATGAGGAGATTAGGGTTTTTCCCCAATAAGATTGTTTATAATACTCTGATTTCGAGTTTTTGTAAGGAAGGTAAAACTGATGATGCTGAAAAATTGGTGGATGAGATGAGGAAGGATGGGTTGTCTCCAGATGTGGTGACTTTCAATGCTAGGATATCGGCTTTGTGTAGTTCTGGGAAGGTTCTTGAAGCTTCAAGAATTTTTAGGGATATGCAAATTGATGAAGTGCTAGGGCTTCCTCAGCCTAATATTATTACGTATAATTTAATGCTTGGGGGGTTTTGCAAGGAAGGAATGCTGGAAGAAGCTAGGGCCCTGTTTGAGAAAATGAAAGCAAGTGAAAATTTAATGAATAGAGAGAGTTACAATATTTGGTTGCTGGGTTTGGTCAGGATTGGGAATCTCTTGGAGGCTCAGTTAGTTCTTAAAGAAATGGTGGATATGGGCATGGAGCCTAATGTATACTCATATAATATTGTGATGGATGGGCTCTGCAAGAATGGGATGCTCTTTGATGCAAGAATGCTGATGCGTTTAATGACAAGCAGCGGTGTTTTGCCTGATACGGTAACTTACACCACTTTACTTCATGGGTACTGTCATACAGGGAAGGTATCTGAAGCTAACAATGTTTTGCGTGAGATGATGAGGGATGGCTGCTCCCCGAATAATTATACTTGCAACATTTTGTTGTACAGTCTGTGGAAGGAGGGGAGAATATCAGAAGCGGAAGAGTTGCTGCAAAAGATGAATGAGAAAGGTTACGTCATCGATACAGTGACATGCAATATTGTGATTGATGGTCTATGTAACAATGGGAAGTTAGACAAAGCAATTGAAATAGTAAATGGGATGTGGACTCATGGAAGTGCTGCTCTTGGTAACTTGGGGAACTCATATATCGGCCTTGTTGATGATAGTGATAGCAGGAAAAAATGCATGCCTGATTTAATCTCATATTCAACCATAATTAGTGGTTTATGCAAGGCTGGGAGGGTTGGTGAAGCTAAAAAGAAGTTCATTGAGATGATGGGGAAAAACCTGCAGCCTGATTCAGCTATTTACGATGTGTTCATACATAGCTTCTGCAAAGAGGGTAAGATATCATCTGCATTTCGAGTACTCAAAGACATGGAGAAAAAAGGATGCAACAAGACCCTGCAAACTTATAATTCATTGATCATGGGCTTAGGGAGTAAAAACCAAATATTTGAAATTTATGGATTGATAGATGAGATGAGAGAAAGAGGGGTTTCTCCTGATGTCTCAATATACAATAATGTGCTTAGCTCTCTATGTGAAGGGGGAAGGGTTAAAGATGCCCCTTCTGTTTTGGATGAGATGCTGCAAAAGGGCATTTCTCCGAATATTTCATCCTTCAGTATACTAATTAAAGCTTTTTGCAAGGCTTGTGATTTTAGTGCAGTGGATGAGATATTCGAGATTGCTCTGAATGTTTGTGGCCACAAGGAGGCCCTTTACAGTTTAACATTCAATGAGTTACTTGTTGGAGGTGAAGTTGTCAAAGCTAAAGAGCTGTTTGAAACTGCCTTAGATAGATCTTTTGATGTGGGGAATTTTCTCTACAAGAATCTCATTGACCATCTCTGTAAAGATGAGAAGTTGGATGATGCTAGTTGCCTTCTACACAAGTTGATTGACAAAGGATACTGGTTCGATCCTGCATCATTCATGCCTGTGATTGATGGTCTTGGTAAAAGAGGAAACAAGCATGAGGCTGATGAACTTGCAGAGAAAATGATGGAAATGGCTTCAGAAGGTAAGGTAAAAAATAAGGTCCATCGAAATGCAAGGAGTTCCATCCAAGGGAAGAAGAATAAGGATGGTGAAAGTGAATGGCAGACCATATTACACAGGTATGCTGATAAAGAATTATTTACTTTTCTTGTTTGACCTTATTTATTTAACCAAAATTTGGATTGGGCTGGTTTTATCAACCATATTTACCATGGTGGGAAAATCATTGAACTGTTTTTTGATGAAATGCCCTGTAAGTTTCTGATTGAGGAAGTAAGATGTATTTAAAATCAAGAGTTCCAGGTATAAAAGTCAGATTCTGATCATATCATGTACACGTATTAGTTATTGAATAATACATCTGGATGACTGGATGAAATAGAAACTGATCTTGACTCTTGAAGTCAGATTCTGATTACCTGCAAGCATTTCCAATTTTTGGTTATCCGTTCACTTACTTTTCTATTCTCACCGTGATATATCATCTTACTGATTCGTTTCACAGAGATGATGGCAGTGGAATTGCACTGAAAGCTCTTAAGCGTGTACAGAGAGGCTTGGATCAGGGAAGCATATCTAGTTTGGAACCCCAGAAAGATGACTTCCTTGATTACTGGGAAGGTAGTCGTTAAATGATTTGGATCATTGGAACTGAAGCTGAAGTTTCCTGGGCAAAAACTGAACATCTGATGTGTGGCTTGATGGTATGTTTGATGCCAAACCTGAGGCTGCGGAAATGATGCTGACCTGTTCATTAGTGCTTTTGCAGTGGACACAGTATTGTTGAACTAAAATTTCTCTTTAATGCAAGAACCAATCAGCCTAATGATAAGTTAAGAGCCTGTACAAGAGTTCTGCAGAGGTCCACGCATCATCAGATTGGAATTGCAGAAACCACTTGGTAGAGAGTGAGAGCCCGCTTTGGATTTCTTCATAGCCCTTTCCTTCATCAGTCTTAATGTTAGTTATATCCATAGTTTTGGCTGCTTGTTCTTCTCTTGTAGATGTTGGAGGTAACTGTTAATATGGTAGTAGTTTCACTTGCTAAGTTACTATGGGAATGAGGATGTCTCCTCCCTCATGCGGGCATACTGTAGGCACCAAAACAGCTATTATAGTTACTGGATAGAATATAAGATGGAGTGCTGAGCCTCCATGTGGAATGAGATGCATTTTTGTTACTTTCAGATGAATAAATGGTCTCTATTAAGGTCCTTTTTTGGCACAAAAAGGGCAAGTGAAATGTAATTGTACATTCAGTGTCTTGCAGTTCAATAAGAATATTGAAGGTAAGAGCAGGCTTAATTTTTTTTTATGCCAGGTCCAAAGAGCGGTGACTGCTAGTGGATTATGGTGAACAAAAAAGCCCCACAAAAACCAACTCCAAGCCCAAAGAAAAAAGAAGAAGAGAGAGACTGTACGCAGGAAATATAATGCTTGCAAGGCCTCTTTCCTTGCTGGATCCACAAATTACGTTGGAAACATCTTTGCTAATATGAGAATCATCTAAACTTTCAAGCAATGAGTCTGCTCCCTGGAATAGATTTCAATTAGGAGACATGCATAGATCTAATGGCAAGCAAAGGCAAGCCACGCCAAGTACATAACCTTTTGACACAAGATATTCATTTCCATTGTAGAAATTCAATCCTACTGATATTATTTACATGATGTATGGGCAATCGAAAGGCTTATTTTGAACCAATGATTTAAATATATCCTTATTTCCTCTAAATAGCCAATGAACTGTAAAATAAGATTCAATGGCTGCAATGCTAAATGCAAACATGAAACTGGAAAGAATTGCTTACAGAATCCCAAGCCATTTCACAAGCTACTAGATGCAGGGCAATCAAACCAAGAGTCACCAAAGAAGAAAATTTACACTGTTAATCTTAAATGCCATGATCTATTAGAATTTAGAAACTTGCTGTGGCTTTAGAATGGCACTCCAGTTCCCAATGAACTTCCCAGATGTGGCCCTCTAGATTCCAATGAACTTCCCAGATGTGGTTGAGCAGGTTGATGAAGGGATATTTTGATTGTATGGATCTCAGACAATTTATAGACATCTCTACACTCCTCGAGGTCAGCATCACATGTCAAAAGAACCCACTCTTGATCGTCGTCCAAATACTTGAGATCAATTCCAGAGATATCGTCTAAATTGAAACGCCTTGCAGTCTCTTGTTGCAAGTCCCTGAAACCCCAGTTTGGTTGCAAGGTGAACCGGATTTTGTCTGCTCCAAAAGTGGCCTTCACTCTAAAGCTACCCACATCACGTATAACGCGACTACTGCTTTTTGGGAGGGGCGGCGGAATCTTTGGACTTGGAAGGTCACCAAATGTTTTGTGGCTTTGAGATCTCACGAGAAGCTTTGTTTCGTCACGATTCAAGGCATGCAGTTCCGCATCACTGTGTGTTCTCTTGAGCACATCACCAGGGTCCTCTACCATTAATGGATCCCCGCTAACTGAGCCATTAATGGTGGTTGTGTCCTGCTTTACTCCAATGGAACAGCAGATACTCGATCCAGAACTGTGACTACATGATGAGGATGGGGATTTTAAAGCACTAGGTGCAGCACTAAATATGCCACTCTCAGTTTGAGGGTTTAACTGCTTGAAATTTTCATCTGTCTTGGTTGATGGAAGACCACCATTACCAGAAAGATTTGGAGAGGTCAATTCTGGGAAAGTTGCGTAGAAGGAACCCATTTGAATGGCACCCTCAGCACCTTGTACTGAGTCAATCACGAGTTGAAGTTTCTTCAATGAATGGCCAACCTTCTTAATCTTTCGAGAGGGCCAACGGGTGATGCCATGCTGCCTGCATATTCTTTTCAGAGTGGTGGGGCACACTGCATTAGTAATAAACTAGATCAGCAACAGGCACCACTCTGGCTGTAGCCTATCCACTGGATAGATAGAAAGAATCAACATGGTATTTTTCTGAAATAAAAAAAAGTCAGATCGTGCAAATAAGGGCATAGCAGACTCATCCAATGAAAGACACGAGCTGCAAATATCAAGAAGCAAAAGATGGTATGCCTAGCTAGTAAATGTTCAACATCATGTAGAGAGAATATAAGAGAATCAAGTAGGTAAAGTAAAGTTTGGTGACAAATTCAAGAGACTAAAAGAATTGCACATTGTCAAGAAGGCTCATTCTGGAATTACTTTCTAGATGCAATTCATTTCTCCAAGTATCAGTCTGGTCTGGCATGTGTGCATAAGCTCATTTTCATCATCCTGTGGCCTCAAGTAACAACAGCATGAACATATGAGCACCAAACGCATAGACAAGAGGCTAAAGAAATTCTCTTAATGAGGCTGCTGCCTCTCTTAATAAGCAATAACCAATTCCAGAAAATAATGTCAAACTCTTAAAAATAGATGAGTGCAGTAGGCTACTCATACTCGGAAAGTCTGAACGATTGAACTCTATGCAAACATACTGTGTAGTCAAGCTTCCAGGTGGATATGCTAAGAAGGTCTCCATTAAATCTAAGACTGCGTTGATGAAGAAAGGCTTTAAGTTCTTTATTAGATATTTTTTGCTTGCTCAGTGCGTAATATTTAATTGAATCAAACTGTGGAAGAAAAATATGGTATTTCCTAGCGTAGTAAATAGTCTCCTACCGCCTATACTCTTCGCAGCATCTTTAAGGCTTCCTGCAAAATGCTGTCGAAGAACTTCCAAGCTGATTGTCTTCTCTGTCTTGGTCCGTCTCTTGTCACCAAATTTTATGCTGCCTAATGAGTGGCGCCCAGCAGAAGATGAATCTGTGCCAGCTTCGATACTGCTTTTGGGTCCAGAATTTTGCTGAAATTGCCCGAACGCTGGAAACGCCTGTTTGTGGTACATATCGTCCTGAGTCCTACCCCATTGAGATTTTACCTTGAACTCTTCTCTAGGTTCCTCTTTTGTATGGTCCCATGAGACAGAGACACCTTTACCTTTCTGCTGAGCCTCCACCGTACGGGCAATCCAGGATGACTGTGCTTTAGAGGAATCTTTGAACAATGAAGATGTAAATTTCTGAGATTCATCTTTATGAAATCTCTCATCTGAAGCAACTACCATTTTCTTGTTGACTGTTTCCTCAAGCTCCTTGTCCATGATAACATGCCAACTCTGACAGGCCTGTTGTACGGTGATAGGCAATATGTCCCACATTTGTTTTTGTTCTTCAGTGTTACGGCAATCCTTTGGCAAGAATAATTCCAAGACAAAATCAGCCGATCCAGCATAGGAGCTTTGTAGTGGAATGGCTATGGCAGCATGCAACCCAAACATTTTAGCATGGTGAGAGAGTGGATAATCTGTCTTGCTAAAGGCTGCTACGTCAGTTGAAAGACACTGTTTGTTTGTTGCGAATGCTCTTCCAACAATCCCATGACCAAAGGAGAGGTATTGCTCGGAACAAGCCATATAGAATCCCCAGTCGTCTCTCTCAGCTACAAAGTAAGCAGAATTCACCAAAGAAATGAAATAAGAATAGCTCTCATCAAAATGCCGGCATCCACCTTTACCTTCCCGGAAACATGGGGCCCACGCTAAGGCTAAAGGTAATCTATGTGCCTTGCACACAGACTCCAAAATCTTTGATATCTCAGGAGCTGCCGCTTGGCAAACCTCTTTGCAAACCTGTGCAAAAAAGAAAAAAAAACATGCATGTGATCTCAGTCATTAAACATAAATTTTAAACTTTTAAGTCTCTAGTGCTTGGAAGACATCATCCACTCGCCTTCAGACTTGGAGGGCAGAAGTCTTGCGGACTCCTAAGATCAACAGCCTGCATGTCAATATGCTTATTAGACAGGAAAAGAGGCAGGATAAGTTGTGGTTCAAAGGTAGAATAAGTTATATTATGAATAAACCAATGGCTATTGGGGCTTTTGAAAGGTTTCTCAATATAAAAATATTTTACAACAGAAAGTCAATGAAAAAGTTTTTATATATATATATATATATATATATATATATATATATATAAATGAACAAAATGCTCATTACGCATGATAGATAAGTGCATGTTCAAGCTTCAAACATTCCCACTGGTGTCTCTAAATGAAGAAAGGTTCTCAGATGGGCACATTAATTGGTTAGATATAACAGATCATAACAAGTGTTCATATGCTAATCTCCATTGTTCTTTGAAAAAAAACCAACAATTATAGATGTGATATATATATAAGAACAAGAAGATGAAGAAGAAAAAGAAACAGACCTCAAGAGCTTTGCAGACATTTTCTAGGTCTGGACGATAACTGATGTCTCGAGTGGTCGTTACGACCTCAATAACCCCCAAACAAGTCCTGCTGCCCTGTTCAAAAACAGGAACTGCGAAGGATCCTCTAATATTGAATTGCTTCGCATGTTTTTTACGTAGATACTCAACCCCGCTGAAGAAACTAACATCTGGAGTCCACTCAGGCAACTCCCTCAAGAAAACTCGGCCAGGCAAACCAACCAACTCTTTTGAGTCCTCGTCTGCTGGGAACTGAAAGTCTTTTGATACATTTCTGTAACTTGCAAGACTCTGGCATTTACGATCGAGCAAGTATGGCTGGCCAATAGTGGTAAGGACATTCTTGCCTTCTTTCTTCACCGGAACCCATATCTGAATAAGGACATCCCTATCCTTGGTGCATTCTTTCACCTGTCCTATGGCATGCATCAATCTGTCTCTTACCGGAGAAGATGGTCCTGTTGCAGTTGGTGCAATCCACAATCTTCTATCCAATTCATTGCTCTCAACTGGAAAACTTCCGGATTGGTCTAAAGAACGAATATTCTGGTTTTGGGATCCAATCCCACCAAGTTCATCCACACCTTGATAGTTCTCTTGATGAGAATTTACATTCGAATTACTGCTGCTGGGCTCAAAAAGAGGAAAATATTGCCGAGGGTCATTTAGATCACTAGAGGATATGGCACCAGCCTGCAAAAAGTTGAACTCATCGGCAGTCTCCAACCAACATCCTTCATACAGGAGCTCATCCATGAAATTCAAGTCCATGGAAGAGCCAGAGAAGTTCTCGAAAGCAGAATCAGGAATAAAATTAGGACCATTTCCATCATCCATATCGAGAACTTGCCTTCAAGATTTGTATCCAACAAAGCCTAGTAAATCTGAATTTGCAAACTTTTATCACGATCCGAAACACATAAGAACAGTATAGATGAAAAACAAAAAGAGGAACTTCCAGGAAGGATTGCTAGTGCTTGTATCCGTAAACCCAATATGCCCGTCTTGCAGAAACATTGCCAACAAAAATTTGATTTTGTGAACTGCTGCAATCAGAAATGCATTTCAGAGGAAGAAATACCTACCACACTATCATTATACAAGTTAATTACACCATGAGCAAGTGAAAATATGACTGACCTCCTCGATTGTAGTCTAAAAGAAAAACAACCTAACAAATTTATGACCAGCTACAATTTTAAGAAACAAGAAGACAAAGCCCCAGAAACACCAAAGTAACCAGTTAAGCCATGATGTCAGTTATCACATATTGATCCATGGAAAGCAACCAAAAGAGAAAAGAAAAAACTAAAAAGAAACACCAAAGAAAAAAGAAAGAAAGACAACCCATTTCTCTAGGCCAACAGTAAACACTGTGTTCAAAGCATAAAGTAGCAGAAGATAAGAAAAAAACATGAAAGAAGCAGTAGTGAATAAAAGTGAGAGAGAAAGAGAAGGGAGTACTATGTGTAACTTACTTATATTATACGCGTCTGGAAGAACTATGAGCAAATCTAAACCAGACAGAACAACAGGAAGAAGTAGTTGTAGTGAGAACATATGCAGCAACAAAGATTCTGTTCAGTGAAGGATATGAGTTGGGTTGGTATTCTGTTACTCGACAAGAAGACCAAAAAAAAAGGAAAGTGGTAAAAAGAGAATCTGGGCTGGGTAAGTAGTAGCACCACGAGTGGAAGAAAGAAAGAGGAAATTATCCTCTCAGCCGTGGCACAGGCAGCTCTCTAGTGAGTCTACAGAAGGAAGCTGATGTATGCCAGGTATTTGTCAATGCCAAAATATATATATCCTCATTCTCAGGCAATTGCGCGTGAAGAATCTTCTACCTCCAACAATGACAAATCACGGCACAAAGCCACAAACATGAATGCATGGGACCCCACCAGAGTATCCTGTTTGTACACGCAGGACTTGCAAGGAAAAAAATAAGTTTATTTTTTTAATTCGCTTGAAGTTTTAGTTTTCTTGTAGCAGAGAAAAAGAATGGGCGTGCATACTCGATCAACAATGAGGACAACTTCACAATAGTTCTGATGAACATCAAGCAAGATTTATCACATAAGAACTAACTAAATATTGGGGTCATAACTGCTAAAAACTATACAGCATAGAACATATAACTACACTCTTTAATTATATTCACGATTAAATTGGAGACAGTGCCATAGTTTTGGCCTTTTGTAGTTCTTCAACACAGTGGTAAAGAGAAGGGTTAGTCATGGCGAATTCTATTTTTTATTTAAGATCTCGAATTCGAAAATTAATAATGAAGGTATGTTGGATGTTATGGAGGTGTTTAACCTTGTTTGTTCAGGTTCCTCTGCCCTTGCGTGACATTATTCTAACACAGAATTTAACATCCGCTAGTAAAGCAAAGTAGCAGTTCCATTTCTTATTTTTTTTTCTACTTGTTCTGCAACACCAAGAACCAGCCTTTGAGAAAGATTCTTAATCTAGCCTGTTTTATTATTTTAGTTTATTGACTGACTCCAAGATTCTTCACAGCCATTTTGAACTTAACCCTGACCTTGGCTAGGTTAATACCCCATTATTATCTATATATGTGCTTTCAAAGAAGGTGCTGTGAGCAAAGCTGGACCCTGCTGCGTATAATATTTCCATGTTCAAATTGAAGTTTGATCAGAATACCATATATACCACGTTAAAATGAGTGCTGGTTTTGTATATCTGATGCCCTAAACTGCCTCATGTTTTGAGACAGGTGATGCTATATAACCTGAAAAGGGTTGCGCCATTCTTTTGTCAGAATGGATTCCATTTTAGTGAAGCCATCACTAATTAAGCTGATACGTTAATTAAAAGCTTCTAACTCATTCAAAATTAGCAGGGAGAGATGCATGGAGGAAAACAATTCTTTTTTTTCATCAAGTTTTGTTCACTTCTGTGTGATCTCATTGTGCATATGCCTTATATAGGGAGAAAAGGTTATGAAATATTAAAAATTAATTCATGCATGGACTAATTAATCAAGAGAAAATTAAAGTTGATGCATCGTACGTAAGCACAACAAGGATAGCAGCAATTATATAACGACATGGAATTAGCTTAAATAACTTTAAATATTTTTATTTCTAAAATAATAATAATCTGGTAAGTAATTATGCCTCTATATGAGGTTTACAAGTGTCTTTAAATATTTAATTATTTCTAGAATAATAATTTGATAAGTTCTGCCTCTATATGAGTTTACAAATCTTAATATAAGCTTGAATTTGATATTAACAAGGTAGAAAAAATCAAAAGCGTAAGACAAAAGTAAAGGTAGCTAGAAATTAATTAAAAAATAACAGAAAAAAAATAAAAAAAATAAAATTGAATCAAACATCATCTTCAGGCTTATATAACCGATTAAAAATTAGAATTCAATCCAAAATTCAAAAAAAAATTATAACATTTTATTAATGTTTTATTGGTCAATAAAAACATCTTCAAAATATGTTTGTAGTATATCTCCATCTATTATGATAGATATCTTCAAATTAAAAACTCAATTTTTGATATCCAGATTACTAAAAAAAAAAAAAAATCTTTTAACTATTCATGAACTTATTAAAGAAACTCTTCATCTTTCAAGACAAATTCATGCATCTTCCAAAAATGGGTTCAATGCTCAACCAAATTCGTTGATCCTCCAGAAAAAATTTCCATGCTCAACAAAATTTGACAGTTACTTGTATGCCAGAAACTTCACAGGTGCTAATGATTAACATCAAACAAGGATTTTCCACAAGAATCCATTAGAATCCTGAAGAAATCATATATATTCGCCACATGGGGTCGCGATATTAATGTTAGCCAATGTCAATAAGTGCCCCTCAAGCTTCCAGGGGGCCATGACCTCTTTCCAGTCCTTCTGATCAGTTCGCCGCGTTTAGCCAAAGAAGGACAGTCCAGGATAATGAATCATGCTGATCTAATAGCTATTTTATGCATGATAATGGTCCAGAGGTGGAATCCTCAAGAGCCATCAATCGTGATTCCTGATAAATGGAAAACCCGAGGTGATTTCTTAAAAGGTGCCTCTTTAATCCCCATTGCTAGAGCATATATATATAACCAGCTGCAGGCCCTACTTCCATGTGTTGCTTTTGAGGAAACATTAACAATTAATTTCACTGTTTATCAGAGTTTTAGGCATAAAGTATTTGATTATAAGATGAGAATTATCAAATCAAGTTGTAAGCCCTAGCTAGTACCATACTCTTTCACCAAATCAAATAATTAATAACCTATCTTGGCCCCATCATTGAAAAAGGAAGATGAAGATCCAGTCCGAACCATCAGATTATTGACTTTGGTTAGCGTCTCGGTATAAAAATGATAAATACAAAAAAAACAATAGATATGTATTTAGTCGAGAAGATAAAAACAAAAAATAAATATGTTTTTAAAATAATTTTAAATTTTATTTATTTATTTTCAAAACAAGATATGTCACTGTGATTTTCATCCCTTCTCGTGTTTCGAGAAGGTAACCGAACGCTAATGAGGTAGGGTAATGGGGTATCGTATCAGCAATCCAAGATTGTGAACTCTAATCTCATCAATTATTGATCTTGAATAGAAAATAACAGGAGAGAGCAGATTTATGGAATTAATTGCAACTTGTAATAATATTTTATTAACTTTGCTTAGTCATTGACATTAAAATATAATGTTATTCTATAGCCAACCTGTGTGATTAAATACTCATAACAATGGTGATTGTAGCTTACCAAGATTTTTTAATGTGTTCAACCTTTTCCAGAACTGATGTCAGTTGATGTGGTGTAAAGCACACAGTGTGATTAAAAACACAGAGAGAAATTTTAAGAAAATGTGACTAGTGCTTACGTGCTTTCCACACAAAGCTCCTTTGTAAAGCCTGATTATTTATTA
Source organism: Populus nigra (assembly GCF_951802175.1). Lineage (NCBI taxonomy): Eukaryota > Viridiplantae > Streptophyta > Magnoliopsida > Malpighiales > Salicaceae > Populus > Populus nigra. The sequence continues at coordinate 2,572,704 of NC_084858.1, forward strand.
TCATTGAATGATGTAATGGTGGATTCAAGGAAGCAGTATCCTCCACCTTTTCACCTGCCAATAGTTTCTCTTCTCTGACTATATCAGTATCATGTCTTGTAGAAGCTCTTGGTACTGAATAAGTGTGGAAGCCCTCATGCTGGTGGGATTTTTTTCCCCCTGTCCTGAACTCAGTTTTTCTGTACTTTTCATTCCCATGAGTTGAGTTACTGACTCTTTTCCCTTTTTAATGGTGCCTCTCAGTGACTTGTTGAAAATTTCAGGCCTGAGTTTGATAAGTTAATTACTTGTTAACTAGAAAATGTTCAGAATGTAATGTGTTTTTCAGGTGATGATAATCATTTCCACCTTCAAATGACCTCTGACAAATCCATTTTAATTTACCTCTTAGATCATCACACCATTTCGATGTTGGTACTTGAAAATGGAATCAATCTTCGTGCAGAAAATTAATTTTGATATAAACTGCCAAACTATGTAGTTCATCAGTAACAAGTGCACCGTATCAGTAACAGTTTTTTAATGGATAGGGTTTGGATTTGAATGTTAAGAAACAATGTGGATAGACCTGTCCTTGTAAGTTGGTGTATGAACTTGGCATAATAGGCAAGATTTGGATATATTTTCAGAAGCTTTTTGTACTGTTTTGGAATCTTGCAGTATGTGTTCAGGTCTCTCATCTATTTCATTTGAAAGAACAAGTTCAATGAAGATACTGATAAATATCTGGTCTTAGTATTGCTATATGAAACCAAAAAAACCTGTAATCATCGTCTCGTCGACAGATCAATCTTGTTCTCTTCACAAGTTTTCAAAGTCTAAAACAAGATTAATGTTGAATGTGACATTACTTGTGATCCCAGGAAACCCTTACAATTGTTGCCTTCAAGAAACTGTTTAGTTGATTCTTAAAAATATTAAGGACTTCTAGTTCAGCAGCAGCTGAGAAAGTCAGCTCTTTAATTTTTCTTTTAATCTTTGATTCAGATGATAATGATATGATCATAGAGTGATACACATACACATATTGTCATATATATTCAATTAGAAAAAAAGAGGCTGTGGATTGCAAGAGCCAATAAATTCAATGCCAGATCCCAGTGGGATTCATTATGGATATCTGTCAACTCTATTTTTTTAATCATAATGGAGATTCTTTCATTTTTTTTAATGATATATATAAGCAAAGGAGTGGAATGGTCAATGCTGCTTATTATATGTTAATCTTGTTGGGAAATGAGTAGGTTAGCTACAAGAGAAGATATTCAACTAGGAGAATCTATCTAGCTTACCCCATTAATATTCTCAGAATCAACAGATGAGCTGAATTTGTGACAGTTGTTTGATGCTGAGATTGAAGCAGCTGGCAAGGAATAGTTCAAAACCTTTATTCTGCAGATATATTTCATGAAATCAAGACTGGAGGAGATGATCCTTGCTATTCAATATTTTGTTCTGTTTCTGCTTTTAAATTTTTTGTAGAAAAGTTATTATATTCTTTCAGATATACATTGAACATATTGTTCAATATTTCCACTTCGTGTTTCTGATCACCAGGAAAATAGATAGTATGATTGTTATTAGAGCATCTCTACAAGATCCAAATTAATGATATAACTTTTTGAACAGCGTAAGTATAGTCTTTTTATTTATGTGCATTTTAATGGTGAAAAGCCTTTTAAAAAACTCAATTATATATTAATATATTTGATACATAACTATTTTAATAACATAAGATGACCAGTTGAAGAATCTAAAAGATGCAACAACGCAAGATAACAGCAAGTATTATAATTGATTGGCAGATCCATTGATTTATCTATCTGGCAAGCAATTAGGCTTCCAAGGCAGAAAAGGATGCAGATTATATATCTTTCAGTTCTAGCAATCTTTTCAACTAAGAGCACTACTGATGATAGAACCGATGCAGACATCAAACAGATATATAGGTGAAAACCCTAGGCCAAGGCATGATCACTAGACCAAGTACATTAGACCTAGTATAGGACAAAAAACTGATTAACAAAGATATTATATTAATCTTGTGATCATCTCATGCAGCCAGGTGGTGAGCTACAGAAACAGTAGACCATTCATTTACGGTAACGAGACATAAATATTCTATCCCTGTATATATCAAGTAATTTCAACTTCTCAAGACACCCATTTGATCAAAATTCTGGTGTTTTCTGAGGCTTGAAATGCAGCATTTGACTTCTCCACCAGAGTCGAATTGGAGATGGGCGATAGAGCAGCGCTATAGTTCATGATCCACTTCATGTCATGGTCCACCATTCTTTTGCACAGTGGTAACTAGAAGTGCTTGTGTGGCAGACAATGAGCATTTGCACGGTTAGATATCCAATGAATTAGAAGTCTTTTTTGGTTTAACAATATACTAATCGATCAGTCATCAATGCGTTCGCCAGCATGAACGGCAGCTTAGCTAATCAACTACACTATATATCCTAATTTTAATAAAGAATTAATCATGTACGTTAATAGTAATTAATAAAGTGATTTTGAAAGTTCAAAAGACCCACATAATTATCAAAGTAACCTCTATCCTCCTGGAAAGGCAACAGAATGGATTTCTGATATATATAATGTTATATTCTGTCCATTATCTGTTCTTCTTTTTTCATTAGAGTTCTCTGAAATGAACATTTGAGGGGTGAAAACTGAAAGAATCTAATATTTAATCTGAAAACTCATGTTTTATACAGATTCTGAAAGGAGCCCTTATATAAATCTTTTCTTTCAGAAATACAAGTTTCTTCTTCTGGCACACTTGATGAATCCAATTGGTCTTCCAGGTCCTGCCAGCTTGTAGTTCAACTTTCTGGCGCAAAAGAAGCATTTATTGCAAGATAATATGCGCAACACTACTTTTGCTGGTTTCAGAATTATTTCATTTAATCATCTCTAATAGCCTTGACTATATTATGAATGCGATTTTCCTGGGGATATATGCTCCAGCTTTAGTAATTATTTAAAATACTGACAAATTCTTTTATTGCTTCATGATGAGTGTGGTCGTCATTTCTGTGAAGTTGCTGCCATGTGGTTTACTGTAACTTTGTTCTTTTTAGCCAAGTCTTTAGGCATTTATCTAATTACCTCTCATTGGATTTGTGAACTTGTGTAGAGTTGGAAACTAACCCTAAAACTTGGAGTTTTCAAGGTAAAAACCATTATTCCCAAACCTGTACAGCTTCAAAGGAGAAATTTCCGAAATCTGAAAGTTTAGGGTTATCAATTTTATGTTTTAATAAGATTTCCACTTCCTCATTGTTACAGTATCAAATTTCTCTAGTCCCCACATAGTTGATATGCGGCTAGAGGGAGCCTCATCATATAGTCCCCAGTATGCCTTTAGAAAGGCCAGTGGTCCTGCAGCTAGCTAGCTAGATTGGCAAGGCAGCAACATATATTAAACTCTAAAAGGCATATAGAAGGGAGACATCACTAAATATCAATGTGTGCCTGAATTTAATATTCGACGAATGACGCAAGACCTTACGTAGAATCATCTCCCTTATCATCCTCCGAAACCGAAACGTTACAAGCCATCATTTCTCTTCTTCGTATTTTCCTATGGAAAAACCCTTCATCAAGCGCATGCCCTCTTCATCCTCCTTTCTGCTCTTTCTTTTTCATTACTGAAGAAGCTGATTTTACATTCAGGAGCCGCTGTCGGCCACTAGTTGTTATAGGAGTGCTGCATTACAGTACCGGGAGTATGCCTTTAGAATAAGATCAGAGTGGAAGTACGGCACTTAATTAAGCTACAGTTCTTCTGAAATAATTAAGTTCCATTATTGTAGTTAACAAAGCTTTAAGAAAAATAAGAAATGATACGTGACAGAGATGTAATGCCAAGTTAGTTGGAGAACATGCGTCTGCGTGTGGGAGTCACACATCCACTAAGCAAATGAAAGATGAAATCTGAAGAGATTATGAACTACAAACTAGAGAAGAAGCCATTTGTTTGATCAAATCTTAAACATGAAATGAATTCCATGAATATTGTCGCACGTCAGAAAATCACGCGCGGCAACGGCTGGCGATCTTATCGTTGTTATGCTTTTTGTTTGATTTGATTGGTTCGTTGGAGTCGCCACCTAGTAATTTATTGAGGGCTACTAGGAAACCTGATATACTGGTCTTGTCAGAGATTCACGGGTAAGGGACTGGTTGTGATTAGGGAAGGTATGAGCACCCCTAACGCACCTTACCTGAGGTAAGCTGCTTCGTGGACTTGATATGTTTTTTTTAAAAAAATAAAATTTTAGCCCAATTCTAAGGCTTTGATAAATCAGTTATTAGTTCCCAAAATATATGTAGATACATGTTCTACATTTTCATGGGAAATACAACATGATTTTTATCTGTCCTTTAGATATTTATCTGTCCTTTAGATATTTGTGCATATAAATTAAATTCATTTTTTTTCTTTTTATTCAATAACATACATAACAAAAAAAAAAATTCAAACACACACAACTTTTTTTCTATTATTATTTCTTTTTTCTTCTCTTCTCTTCTCTTTTTTTCCTTTACCTCCACATTTACACAAAGTACAAATTATACAAAAAAAAAAAAAACTCAAAATTACACCAATATTACATTAAACAATTTGAAAATTACAAAAAAAAATCCAAAGAAATCAGGAAAACAATTATGGGATGCATTCTGGGTCTGCCTGAACAGTAGGGGCGCGTTGCTCCACGCGCCACCGCCACTGGCGGCGCGTGGGCTCACGCGCCGCTGCTGGAAAATCTAAGAAGTCAGGGGTGCATGGAGCGGCTTCCTCCCCTCTTCACTTTTCTGCCGGCAGTGACACCCATCGTCACCTGCACAAGAAGAAAAAACACAAGCCAGTCGATTTTACTTCCTCATTTTTACAGATCTGCTTTTGGTTCCATTTTTCTTCTCCTCTGGAGACGATTTTGCTGTGAAGGAGAGCCCTTTGCTTTGGATCTGCTGTGAACGAGGGTTACTCCACGGTGGCCGATCTGGCGGCTGGAAGGTGTGACGGCCAAGAGGGAGTGGCGCTGCTGGGGCCGGAGCAGCTAGTGTCGCCGCTGTGCTCGGGCTGCCGCTGGAGGCTGTTGGGTCTGCGGGCGCCGCCGTGTGGAGAGAGAGCTGGGTCTCCGCTCGGTTCGTCTCTTGCTCCTGCAACTGAGAGGGAAGTGAAGCTGTTGTGGTCCAAAGGCCAAAGGAAAATGAGGGCTGAGATGGGAGGAGGACGATCTGGTGAAGGGGTGCTGGTGTTGGGAGACGAAGGTGTTCGGTTGCTGTGGGGAAGGAAATGGGTGTGGAAGAAAAAAAAAGAATCCCAAAGCCGGGGAGAGTGGCGATGGAGGCTGGTGGAGAAGGGAACGTCAGTCCTGCAGCCGGCTGGAAAAATCAAAACCAGGGGGGGTCTGTTTGGTTTGTCTTTGGCAAAAATATGGTGCTGGCCGAGGGGTTGTATGCAGAGGAAAGGGGCTGTGTGGAGTCTTCGGGTGGCTGAAAAAAAAAAATCAAGACTAGGGGGCGCTGTTTGGTTTGTTTTTGGCCGAGAGGAGGACCAATGAACGGAGGGTGGGGGGTTTGCCTTGGCTTCTCTGGTTTCGGCTGGAAAACGAATCGGCCGCTTGGGTGAGAGTTTTTCAATAGGGAGGGCTGATCCTATGGCTGGTTGAGGGAGAAGAAAATAAAATCCTCAGCAGGATGGGGGGGCTGGCGGCGGTTTTCGGAAGAAGAGAGTAGGGTTTTCCCCTCTTTTGTGTTGCCTCCTTCAAATTGCAAAATTGCCCCCCCTACATAATCGGTATAGCATGGTATTTATAGGAAAAGTTTTACTAGGTTTTCAAACTAGTCCCTCAACCTTTCCTTTCCTTCTCTTTTCCTCTTTTTTTTTTGTAAATTTTGATTTTTCTTATTTTTTTGTATTTTTTGAAAGCGAGCAATATCAACGTCAACTCAACAAGGAAAATCAATGATCATAAAATTTATGCGTTAAAAGTTGAACGCGTTTCAAATACCTTTGAAAATTTAAATTCTTTTGAGATGACGTTGAAAATGCTAAAAACGATACAAATATATCAAAAAATGCATTTTTTGGGTTTTCATTGTTTTTTTGCTATTTTTGGTTTTTTTCTAAAAAATTATCAAAAGATGGGTCAAAAATTGGGTAGCAACAGATGCCCCCTCTTTACAATGCTTACGAAGCAAAACTCCTCAATGTTTTGCATAGTAAGCTTTGTAAAGAAAAGAAAAGGAAAATGATCTCATTATCTTGGGCGACCTGCCCCTTTTGAAGAAAAGTGGTCTATTTTCAGGGGCGACCTGCCCACACATATTCAAAGTGGTCTATTTTCAGGGGCTACCGGCCCACACACTCACACTGGTCTATTTTCAGGGGCGACCTGCCCACACATACTCAAAGTGGTCTATTTTCAGGGGTGACCTGCCCACACACTCACACGGGTCTATTTTCACGGGCGACCTGCCCTTTTGATTGGGTTTACCTGAGATCCCATCTGGCGATCTAACAAGAACAAAAATTGGTGTCTAGCTCGGTCAACCTGAAATCCCATCTAGCGATTCCCTTTAACCAAAGCTAAATTCTGCATGGTTAGGCTGAACTGAGACCCCTTCGCCGATCCCCTTCAACCAGAACCAAAACTCTTGTGTGCGGTTAGGATAGACTGAGATTCCTTTCGCCAATCCCCTCTAACCAGAACCGAAATCTGTGTGGTTGGGCTGAACTGAGACCCCTTCGCCGATCCCCTTCAACCAGAACCGATCCCCTGTGTGCGGTTATGATAGACTGAGATTCCTTTCGCCAATCCCCTCTAACCAGAACCGAAACTCCTGTATGGTTAGGATAGACTGAGATTCCCTTCGCCAATCCCCTCTAACCAGAACCAAAATCTTGTATGGTTAGGATAGACTGAGATTCCTTTCGCCAATCCCCTCTAACCAGAACCAAAACTCCTGTGTGGTTAGGATAGACTGAGATTCCTTTCGCTAATCCCCTCTAACCAGAACCAAAATCCTTTGCAGTTAGGTTAAACTGAGATCCCTTCGCCGATCCCCTTTAACCATAACCAAAGTCTCTTCGTGGCTAGGCTAGACTGAGATCCCTTCGCCGATCCCCTCTAACCAGAGCCAAAATCCTTTGTGGTTAGGATAGACTGAGATTCCTTTCGCCAATCCCCTCTAACCAGAACCAAAATCTTCTGTGGTTAGGCTGAACTGAGATCCCTTCGCTGATCCCCTCCAACCAGAACCAAAACTCCTTTGCAGTTAGGTTAAACTGAGATCCCTTCGCCGATCCCCTTTAACCATAACCAAAGTCTCTTCGTGGCTAGGCTAGACTGAGATCCCTTCGCCGATCCCCTCTAACCAGAGCCAAAATCCTCTGTGGTTAGAATAGACTGAGATTCCTTTCGCCAATCCCCTCTAACCAGAACCAAAATCTTCTGTGGTTAGGCTGAACTGAGATCCCTTCGCCGATCCCCTCCAACCAGAACCAAAATCCTTTGCAGTTAGGTTAAACTGAGATCCCTTCGCCGATCTCCTTTAACCATAACCAAAGTCTCTTCATGGCTAGGCTAGACTGAGATCCCTTCGCCGATCCCCTCCTACCAGAGCCAAAGAATGTGTGTAGCTCGGTCAACCTGAAGTCCCATCTGGCGATTCCTTTTAACCAAAGCTACATGAGATCCCATCTGGCGACCTCATTAAACCAAAACAAAGAATAATGTGTAACAAAAATGGTCTCATTGTAATGGGTGAACTACCCAGGTGGAAAGAATGTGAAAAATGGTCTCATTATGATGGGTGACCTACCCAAATGGAAAGAATGTGAAGTGTGGTCTCATTATAATGGGTGACCTACCTAGATGGAAGATAGAAAAAATATGAAGTGGTCTCATTATAATGGGTGACCTACCCAGATGGAAGATGAGAAAAAAATGTGAAGTGGTCTCATTGTTATGGGTGACCTACCCAGGTGGAGGATAGAAAAAATATGAAGTGGTCTCATTGTTATGGGTGACCTACCCAGGTGGAGGATAGAAAAAATATGAAGTGGTCTCATTGTTATGGGTGACCTACCCAAATGAAAGATGTGATGTGACAAGTGTGAAAAATGGGACTTACCTGGCGAAGTCCTGAAGGGATGATAGAAGAAGGGCCGGAAAACTTGGTGCTTCTTGATAATTCTTGATCGCAGGGCTTGAAAACTCGATGCTTCCTGATTGCAAGGTTGATCTTTTCATTTCTTTGAGATTTTCCTAACAGTAAGGTTTATCTCATCTTCTTCCCGTTTCAAGGTCACAACCATGATTCTCTGTTATTATCAGCTCAATGATTCTCCCTTGTTTTTTCTTTTGTTTTTTTTTTCTTTTTTTTTTGGTCCCCAATCTTGCTGAACACATTGAGGATTTTTCTCGCAACAAAACAAAATAAAATAAAAAATATGTGTAATGTTTTAACGTTAGATGACATGCTTGCATCCTTACCTGATTCGAAATATAGGTCCCCCCCTTTGATGATCCATCGTCATAGGGTGCCTTTGTTTGCATTCCAAAGCTTTATTGGTTCTTTCGATGGATTGGCTCATTCATGTGCTAGCCATCCACTCAGTTGTAAGTGCAGTGCCCATCCTGGGCTGTCTTCGACGGCTACTGCTCTTGTTGTTTATCAAGCTTGACTCTGCCCCCAAGTGCGGTGTTGCTTGATTCATCATGAAGGATTTTCTCTCCTGGATTCTTCTGAGAATTATCCTCTGATTGATTGTGTGCATCATGCCAACACCCATCAAGATTGTCAACTAGTAATGAACTTGCCTCCAATTGAAACAATACTTTTCAAGTATATGTTATCATCAACCTTCTTGGATATTGCCAAGTCATCCGGACATGCATCTCATAGCTTGCAATAAAAAACTCATCGTTGTAAACTCAATGTTCTTCTTCATGGATTCCTCTTGGCTTGTCAAATCAGCTTATAAAAAGAAATGATTTGGCATCATCAATGATGTTCATCACCCATATTCATGCAGTGAAGTGCGCATTTGAGCTTCAAAACAAATTGTCCCATGGTCAGTCTTCATGGTGGGTGCCCTTTCCGACATTCATTTAATGCAGTTATGTGCCCACATCGGTCGATAGCCACGCTTCAAAAGATGACTAATGAAGATGTCCTTCAGGTACATCTTTGATCCACCGTCAGTCTTGGTGGTGTGCATATGTTAGATGTTCATTCAAATGCACTCACTTGATAACATCTGTCAGGAGTCATGGCCATGTTTTAGAGGGTAACCCAAGCTGACGATAATAAAATGCCCTTCAAGTGCAGCGTTGCTCATCAATTGCTGCTAAAGTTCACTAAATCACTGACCGTCTTTGAACAATATTGCCCCCAGTAATGATCTGAATGCTTGTTCTGCTGATTAGCTTTCTTTAAACACCATTGTCCTCAGTGCATTGATTCATCATTTAATCATCTTTCATTGCCTCATAGCTGATCTGAATACTGCTTGTTTTTCCTTCTCAGGGTCCACTGTATTGCCCCCAGGTGGTCAACTTTTCAAGGAGTGTCAAGAAGTGTTGATGTCATTCTTGTCAAGGATTTTGCAAACTCGATCGATATTCTTCTTGTTTGACAATCTTTCTATTCTGGAATCAACTCTCATACTTCAAAGATCATGTCTATTCAAAGTCTAGTTGTCGAAATGAAATCAGAGAGACGTCAGTTTTGGAAAAGATCTTTTAAAAATCACGCCTTTTGGTCAAAGACCCAACACCCATCATTCAATGTAATCCTTTGATTGTCTTGTATTTTGAAAACAGAAATGACCCGTTGTAAGATTAAAATGACTTTTTCATGGTTCTTTGTATTAGTTTTAATCTTTGATCTTGTGTATATCTTTTGATGGCCTGCGATGAGGTGACCTTCTGTGGATTTCAAGGAAAACAAAAGGCTCAAGTCAAAACTTGAGGATTCAACAAGAAAGATTGTTTTCTTTTTTTTTTAGCACCAATTTTATCAGCATGCATAATAACAAGTAGCTTAATCCATGAAGCCACGACTCTTATGGAAAAGCTCTTCAAGTTTTGAGAGCGCCATTTATCAGTTCAAATTGCTTACTTGATCAAAAAGGGCTTTTAAAAGCACGTAATGCAGGCTATGGTTCATGTCTTATGAAAGAAAGGAAATTCAAAGGCTCAAAAGGTGTTTGAGGGTTTAAAAGACCTAGGATCAACATCAATTATTCATCAACTCTTTTTTTATTGTTGTTCTTGTAGAGGAAACGACATATAACCTTGTTAACCTCAAAGATCAGACTTCTCTTAACATAAGTCATAATGCAAATCCACCTTTCCTTGATGAATAACCAACCTCAATCATCTAATAACATCAGAGGCTTTATAATGGATACCAAAAGTCACGTTTATAGCTTAGTCTTTTTTCTGCTATTGACTTTTGTTGTGCCTTTCCTTGATTGAAATTTCTTTTGCTCTTCATAGACTTGATAGGCGTTCTCCTTCCTTTATCTTTGACTTGCCTTTAAGTGAAGGCAATTTCAACTTCTTCTTTTTTCTTATAGCCTTCCTCAAAATTTTCTTGGATGACCCTCAATCTATGGCTTTTCTTCTTCTAGCACTTTCTTAATCATTGGACTTTTGTTTTAAGCCTTCCCTTTATCCATTAATGTCTTCAAAATATCTCTCATTTTCCCTAGTGTGGGCTGTGATCCTAGTCAGGGTTTTTATGAAAAATATTCTATCCAGCTCAAAATGGGACTATAAGGGATATAATCTTTAGAAAGTGAAGGGATATCAAAGATGGCCTTTTCTCATTTCAAGCAAGGTCAGTTAGAACCGATAAATTTTGACCTCATCCAGTGTAATGATTTGGACTTGTAAGAATCATGATTCACGAGTCCATAACTACTGAATCCACTACATGTCATTATGCATACTGCTAAAACTTAGCTATATGATGTGTGGTTCAATTTTGCGTGTGAGCTCAAAATTTGTTCGGTCACCTCATGTCATTTCAACAAGTATCGAGTCATTTCTGTAATCAAAACACTTTTAATCTTCAGGATCGATTAACCTTTATCGCATGTTGGAGTTTGATCAAAATATTTTGTTAGAATAAAATACTAAACATCTGTTGATTTCAAAACAACAAAGAGACAAAAATAAGACATGTTTCGTTAAAGGATGAGATGTGATCCCAAAACAAAATGCAGAATCCCATAACAATATGATTGATAGTTCATCACCATTCTTGAATCAGCTTTTCTGGCAATATCTGTGTTTTTCCAAGCACTTTCGATCACATGTCATTCTGAAGATGTTCGAGGACAATATACCCAATGACACTCTCCTTCACAGACTCCACTTGTCTCTTGCCCACCAACTTCCAGACTCGCTTCTTGAAGTTATTACAACTGTTCAATTGAAATGGACGAGGACTTCACCCTGACATCACATCTCTTGTTTGGATTATACCGCCTAGAAAACGGTGGTTGCATGGGATTTGTCGGAGTAAAAAAAAATCTGGAATCTGGCAAATGCTGGTAAATAAACTCCCATGGCAGAGGGAAGTCAATCCTGACAAAGGTACTTGAGCAATTGATGCTACAACGAGATCTGACTAGACCTCATAAGTAAGGTTTCCCACCTTCATAGTCATCCTCTGATTCATCTCTCATCATTGTTCTGGAATCCGTGCCAGAACCTTCAATCTTTCCCTTCTTTCTAGCTTGTTTAGTTCTTTCAGCAATCCTCACAACATCATGTCAATCCTTCAATGCTGTGGTTGTTGTTTTAGGATTGTTGGAAACCTTCCAACAGCTAGGTAATCTTGGCAGCACACAGAAACATGCAGCACTGCCACTGCCGATGTGTGAAACCATGCATTGTTTTTATTGGAGGAGAAACTGATGAATATGAAACTCATTTGTCTCCTCTTTGATTCCTCACTGACGGTACATCAAATAGACGCCTGTAGAGGGAGCTCTGCTCTGTTGAAGTTTCAAGCTTCTTTCTATTTTTCAGCCGAGGTCTGTCTCTTTTCCCTACTTTTGCATTTTCAAGCTAACACTGATGAGAGAAAATTATAGATGATCATAAACTACTGCATCCCTTCTTGGATTCTCCACTTGCAGATCCACAAACAAATCTCTACAGAGAGAGCTCTGCCACATAGAAGTTTGATGTCTGCTTATGTTTTCAGACTAGGTCTGACTCTTCGGCCTACTCCAGTATTTCAGTGCGGAAACTGATGAGCCAAAGTTTTGTAGCATTTGAAAGTACTACATCCCCTCTTGAATTCCCCACTTGCAGAGCCATAAACGGGTTTTTGTAGAGAGAGCTCTGACACGTCAAAGTTCAACGACTGCTCATTTTTTCAGACTAGGTCTGACTCTTCGGCCTACTCCAGTGTTTCAGTGTTGAAACTGATGAGACAAATTTTTGTAGCGTATGAAAGTACTCCATCCCCTCTTACATTCCCCACTTGCAGATCCCCAAACAAATCTCTACAGAGAGAGCTCTGCCACATAGAAGTTCAGTGTCTAATCATGTTGAACTGGAATTTAGCTCACAGTGGGGTTAACTTCAGATAAGGCTAATGAACCATGCACAGAAGGCTAACAATTGTTTAGTGCCATTGGAAGATGTGATGTGATGAACAATTAACAGGGCATCTGACCAAGAATAAAAGTTGTCATTAGTTGCTGACTGAAGGCATTGTTGTCGTTATTCATGACTGAAAAGGAGAGGTGCAACTTCACTGGGACGTGGACGAGCGGTGTTCCCACAGAAGACTGTGCAGACATTCTCTTTTCATTTGATGCTCAACACTTGTTCAAGCAGATCTGAGTCTAGCTACTTCACTTTTGCTGCTCTCAACTTCATTTTGACATTGTGCCTCTCCCTGACCCCTTTCCCATCATCTTTGTTCAATCAAGTGTAGCAAAGCTCGGACGGGGGAACCTATTTTTCTTCTCGGTACATGCATGATAAATGTATGAACATGTAAACTATATGATCAACTCGCCCTTCGAGGGGTGACATATGGTCGTAACTCTTGTATGATGAAACAAGAATCTTGATTCTTGCCCAAACTCTACAATGAAAATTTTCTGAGTGACGGCCATTGGGTCACCCAAAAGTCTTGAGTTCAAGATGCCTCAAGAAGGATTTGCCCTGATGCAAAACAATGTATACGGAGCACACATCCTAAAGGCAGGTTCTAATCTTTTTAAGTGAGACAAAAGGTAGGTTTACTATTTGGTCTCTAAAAATGGTCTCTTGTTGTCCCAGTGATTTGCCCTCGTGGAGGCAATATGGGGGCTTGTAGGCAATGAGATGGCACGTGTCCAACTATTACCAGTCTAAGCACTCAACGAAGAGTTAGGGTTTACACAAACTTAAACCTTGACTAAAAGTCATAAGGTAAGCTGCTAGTCCCCCACCTAACCTGAAGCTTGTGTGTGCTTTAAAAAATTAAATATGTGATGCATGAGACAATTCTACAAAATGCATGAATAAAAAAAAATAAAACAAGACAAAATGCAAAAACATAAACACATCAAATACACAAAGCTTAGTCCAATAAAGTCAAAAACAATACCGTCCCCAGTGGAGTCGCCATTCTGTCGCACGTCAGAAAATCACGCGCGGCAACGGCTGGTGATCTTATCGTTGTTATGCTTTTTGTTTGATTTGATTGGTTCGTTGGAGTCGCCACCTAGTAATTTATTGAGGGCTACTAGGAAACCTGATATACTGGTCTTGTCAGAGATTCACGGGTAAGGGACTGGTTGTGATTAGGGAAGGTATGAGCACCCCTAACGCACCTTACCTGAGGTAAGCTGCTTCGTGGACTTGATATGTTTTTTTTAAAAAAATAAAATTTTAGCCCAATTCTAAGGCTTTGATAAATCAGTTATTAGTTCCCAAAATATATGTAGATACATGTTCTACATTTTCATGGGAAATACAACATGATTTTTATCTGTCCTTTAGATATTTATCTGTCCTTTAGATATTTGTGCATATAAATTAAATTCATTTTTTTTCTTTTTATTCAATAACATACATAACAAAAAAAAAATTCAAACACACACAACTTTTTTTCTATTATTATTTCTTTTTTCTTCTCTTCTCTTCTCTTTTTTTCCTTTACCTCCACATTTACACAAAGTACAAATTATACAAAAAAAAAAAAACTCAAAATTACACCAATATTACATTAAACAATTTGAAAATTACAAAAAAAAATCCAAAGAAATCAGGAAAACAATTATGGGATGCATTCTGGGTCTGCCTGAACAGTAGGGGCGCGTTGCTCCACGCGCCACCGCCACTGGCGGCGCGTGGGCTCACGCGCCGCTGCTGGAAAATCTAAGAAGTCAGGGGTGCATGGAGCGGCTTCCTCCCCTCTTCACTTTTCTGCCGGCAGTGACACCCACCGTCACCTGCACAAGAAGAAAAAACACAAGCCAGTCGATTTTACTTCCTCATTTTTACAGATCTGCTTTTGGTTCCATTTTTCTTCTCCTCCGGAGACGATTTTGCTGTGAAGGAGAGCCCTTTGCTTTGGATCTGCTGTGAACGAGGGTTACTCCACGGTGGCCGATCTGGCGGCTGGAAGGTGTGACGGCCAAGAGGGAGTGGCGCTGCTGGGGCCGGAGCAGCTAGTGTCGCCGCTGTGCTCGGGCTGCCGCTGGAGGCTGTTGGGTCTGCGGGCGCCGCCGTGTGGAGAGAGAGCTGGGTCTCCGCTCGGTTCGTCTCTTGCTCCTGCAACTGAGAGGGAAGTGAAGCTGTTGTGGTCCAAAGGCCAAAGGAAAATGAGGGCTGAGATGGGAGGAGGACGATCTGGTGAAGGGGTGCTGGTGTTGGGAGACGAAGGTGTTCGGTTGCTGTGGGGAAGGAAATGGGTGTGGAAGAAAAAAAAAGAATCCCAAAGCTGGGGAGAGTGGCGATGGAGGCTGGTGGAGAAGGGAACGTCAGTCCTGCAGCCGGCTGGAAAAATCAAAACCAGGGGGGTCTGTTTGGTTTGTCTTTGGCAAAAATATGGTGCTGGCCGAGGGGTTGTATGCAGAGGAAAGGGGCTGTGTGGAGTCTTCGGGTGGCTGAAAAAAAAAATCAAGACTAGGGGGCGCTGTTTGGTTTGTTTTTGGCCGAGAGGAGGACCAATGAACGGAGGGTGGGGGGTTTGCCTTGGCTTCTCTGGTTTCGGCTGGAAAACGAATCGGCCGCTTGGGTGAGAGTTTTTCAATAGGGAGGGCTGATCCTATGGCTGGTTGAGGGAGAAGAAAATAAAATCCTCAGCAGGATGGGGGGGCTGGCGGCGGTTTTCGGAAGAAGAGAGTAGGGTTTTCCCCTCTTTTGTGTTGCCTCCTTCAAATTGCAAAATTGCCCCCCCTACATAATCGGTATAGCATGGTATTTATAGGAAAAGTTTTACTAGGTTTTCAAACTAGTCCCTCAACCTTTCCTTTCCTTCTCTTTTCCTCTTTTTTTTTTGTAAATTTTGATTTTTCTTATTTTTTTTGTATTTTTTGAAAGCGAGCAATATCAACGTCAACTCAACAAGGAAAATCAATGATCATAAAATTTATGCGTTAAAAGTTGAACGCGTTTCAAATACCTTTGAAAATTTAAATTCTTTTGAGATGACGTTGAAAATGCTAAAAACGATACAAATATATCAAAAAATGCATTTTTTGGGTTTTCATTGTTTTTTTGCTATTTTTGGTTTTTTTCTAAAAAATTATCAAAAGATGGGTCAAAAATTGGGTAGCAACAAATATCAGCAACATCATGTCTTGCAAATGGATTTTAAGGGATATTTTTAGTTTGCTCACACTAGGAAAATTATGTCCATTAAGCAATATTTTGTTATGTGACAAGGAATGAGAAGTTTTTCTCCAAACAAAAAATATCTTGGTTGCGTTCGTGATATAAAAAACAGAAAAAATATATATATTTGATTAGAAATATATAAAATATAAAATAGATATTGGGACTTCCTAAGAAAGAAAAAAAAAACAAGAAAAAAAGCAGTGGGTTCCTTCGTTTAACAAGGTTCCAGAGTGCAAAATGCTAAAGGCATCAGGTAATAATGGACAAGCTAGCACAAAAGAGAAAAGTCATGGACTCAGGCCAACAAGGAACATCAGCCAACAGAAGCAAAAGCCCTTGTTATTCTCTGGGCTATAAGACCAGATACTTCAACAAAAAGGACTGCACTTTCCTTTCGTCTACGACTACTCGTAACAAATCAAATTTCTTAATTTTATATGGTTAGGGTTTGTCCAAGGATCTGATTGTGTTTGGATTTCGATTGATGACTGGGTTTTTTTTTAAGCAATATTCATCAATCTGGCCAGGGTCAAGTTTTTCTCTTCACCAATATTTAGTAGCATCATCAGTTCTCAACAATGGATCAAATGTATACATATACATATACACGTGCATTCACGGACGTAGTTCTCCTCCTAGTAATAAAAGGACAGTAAAACCTGCGCAGGTGTCTGATTCAAGTCCTAACAAGAATTAAACTTAGTATGTATACCAAGAAAAACAGTTTTCGATCACCAGGATCAAAAATTGTTTGTTATGCAACAGGACATTAAGGCTCTAGAAGGATTGGGTCAGCAGCATGGCCTCATAGAATCTGAAAAGCAACGGCTTAGTAGTCTTATTTCAGAGCAGTGGGATGTGCGCAAGAAGGTTGAAGGCATTTGGAGGCACAATTCTAGGCTTAATTGGTGTAAGTTAGGTGATAGGAACACCAAATTCTTCCACATTTCTGCTTATTAAAGTCTAGAAACTCCATAAAAGACATTGAATATAATGGCAAGATTTATTTCTCTCCTATAGATGTAAAAGAGGCGGCTGTTCATTTTTTCTCTCATTTGTTCACTATGTTGAATACTGATAAAGTTGCCATCGGTGCTTCAGGTTTCAAAAAAACTTTCAGTTATTGATTGGCTTGGCTAAAACGTCTTCCTACCATAGAAAAGGTTAAACAAGTTGTCCGGGATTGTAATGGGTCTAAGGCTTTAGGACCAGATGGGTTTACTTTCTCCTTTTACAAAAATACATGGTTTTTTCTCAATTCAGACATCTTTGCTATGGTTAATAGCCTTTTCATAGTGGAACACTCCCTAAAGGGACTAGTTCCTCATTTGCGGTGCTAATTCCTAAAAGATCATCTCCTAGATGTTTTTCCGAGTTTAGACCAATCATTCTCATCAACAAATTGTACAAAATTATGGCAAAATTGTTATCTTTCAAACTTAAATATGTACTTACTAGTGTTTTTAGTGTTTTTTAAACTATTTTTATTACTATAAGACAGATTTTAGATAGGTTCATGATTGTCAATAAGGGTCTATGGAGTTAAGAACAGAAGAGATCATGATTTTTTGTTCAAAGTAGACTTTCACAAGGCCTTCGACTCGGTCTTGTAGGACTACTTTGATGATGTTATGGTCTATATAAGGTTTAGCATTCCATGAAGGAGTCTGAATAAGGAATGCTTATCTTCATCTAAAATGGCCATCCTTATTAACGGGTCGCCAAGTAGAGAATTCAGTCTTCAGAGGGGTCTTTGATAGGAGGTCTTTTATCCCTATTTCTCTTTGATATAGTAGTTGAATGTCCTTTTATCCTTTTAGTTTAGCTGCAGATGTTGGGCATTTTAGAGGTCTAAAAGAGGATGATGGTATGCTTTTATCTCTCTTTCAATATACAAATGACACACTTATTTTTTTTGTCGAATGATTATGGTTCTCTTCTACATGTTAAGAGGATCCTTCACTGGTTTGATCTCATATCTAGCCTTTGGGTTAATTATTTTAAAAGTTCTTTGATTGAGATTAATTTAGATTATGATTATATCTCAGGGATGGCTAGTAGTTTTTCTTGTCGCGATGATGCTTTTCCAATGAAGTATCTTGGGCTGCCTCTAAGTGTTAATCCTTACCGTTTATCTATATGAAAACCAATCATTTCCAATACCAGGTTCATATTAGCTTAATAGAAAGGTAAAATGCTGAGCATAGTTGGTCGTGTCAGCTTAATCAAGTCAGTATTGAATTCTTTGCCTTTGTTTTACATGTCAATGTTTCTTGTGCCTAAGGGTATCATTGGATCCATATCAGCTATTATTCAGAGGTTTTTTGTAAAGTAGTAGCTCAGATACTTTCAAGATGTGTAAGGTAACATGATTCAAGGTCATTTGGCCAAAGAGGGGAGGTGGGTTAGGGTTTGGATCGTTGTATAATAAAAACATGACGTTACTTTTAAAATGGATATGACATTTAAGGGTTGGTAATTTAGAAGGCTAGCAAGATTATATTGTGCATAAATATCAACCCACTTTTGAAAATAGGCTTCCTATGTTTGCTCATCATCTTTCTTTAACCTAGAGAGGGATTGTTATGGTGTTAACTTCTAATGAGAGAATTGTTGAAGTTGTCCACTTCTTGTTGCTATAAAGTTTGTTATAATGGCATGACAATTCAGTTTTGGTTGAACAGGTGGTTTAGCTTCAATCCATTAGGATGTTACGGGATATGTATAATTCTAATACCAATTTAGTCACATTGGCATGGAATCAGCCTCTGAGGGATAGAGAGTGTCAGCAATTGGAGCCTTTTCTTGTTGAAGTAGAAAGAAATTTATCTATTTTTGATTCAATTGACAGAAGAGTGTGGCAATTAGAGAAAAATAGGATTTTCACAGTCAAATCGGCTTATGCTCTCATTGATGATATTCGACATCCAGGATCTAAATATTTTGGTACTTTGCTCTAGCAAGGTATATTTCCTCCTAAAATTAAGATATTTCTGAGATTATTATTGCAAGGCAGTATGAGTATTGGGGGATTTCTTGCCTATAAAAGAATTATTAATTATAATGATGCTTGTTGTTCTTTTTGTGGTATGGAAACTCAGATCATTGATCATCTTTTTATTCATTATTCTGTAACTTGAAGGTTTTATAATTGTTTTATGCAATGAATTGAGTATGATTGGTGTATACCGAAAACTGTTTAGCTTCTTTTATAGGAATGAAATCATTTGTTATATGGAAAATTTCAGTACAAAGCTATCTATACGCTTTATTGTGGTATCCTGTGGTCTTTTTAGATTACCCATAACAAATTAGTATTTAATGTTGTTGATCCTGATTGGGATAAAGTTTATGATTTAAATTTTTATCGTTTAGCTCAATGATTTTGAGTTAGATTTCAAAATTTTACTTATACAGGTATTAATCTGGTATTAATCTAGCTAAATGTTCAGATTGCATGATGAGGATTAACATTTTTACACATACTTCATTACTAATGATTAACATTTTTTTTTGTTGTTTCTTTGCTTTTTTAACTATAAGTTTTTTTTTAGTCCTTTTGTTAATTTTTTAATGGCACTGACTAAATCTTATTAATATTCTCTCAATTACTATATATGAAAAAAAAAAGCGTATATCAAGATTGTAGAAGTCCAAAATTTTGGATCCATCTTTCTATAAAGTGTTAATGATTAACACTTCGGTTGGGGATCCAATTAACCACGATTAGTTTGAAATTGTGTTAGCAGAAAGGGAATTGTGCTAATCAAATCAAACCAGTCATGTCCTAGAGACTAGCTACAAGATCAATTGAAGCCATACAATGAGTCTCGGCAACCAAATGCAGAAGAATATTTGTGATGGTATATCTTGATTGTGTTGCTCTGAGAGAGTCTCTGTATCTCTTCGCACTCCTCAAGATCACCATCACAGGTCAGACGAATCCATTCACCATCATCATCCATATACTTGAGAACAATGCCTGTGAAATCATCTATCTTGAAACGTTTACCAATCACTTTTTGCAAGTCCCTTAAACCCCAGTTCGGTTGCAAGCCTAATTCTCTTCTCAAGGCACCTCCTCCTTGTGAGCTCTGGCAAAAATGCGGTGGAATTTCTAGCTGACTTTGATGAATATGCTCATTGGTTGACCTTATTTTGTGAATTTGTGAGCTTACAATTAGAAAGGTTGGTTCACCTTGGTTATTCAAGGAATGCATTTCTGCTAATTCAAAGCTGCAAGTCCTCTTTAAAGCTCCATTCGAGGTTTCTCCTACTGAAGCACATACTTCATTGCTTGAACCGGTGATATTGGTGTTTTACTCGAGCAGAACAGCGGGTACTTGAGCAGTACCTACGCTGCTTGGTTCATGACTAACCGTAAAAGTGGAACCCCTTGCTCCCATGGGAAGAATACTGGTATAATATAGCTTATCATGGTTCTACAGGAATGACACCCTTTCAGGCGTTGTATGGTCGCTCACCTCCTCCTATTCCTCATTATCACATTGGCCAATCTCCAGTTCATAAGATTGATCAATAGTTGCTAGCGCGAGATGTGCTGCTACAGCAATTAAAGCAGAACTTGCTGACTCCAAATGATGTGATATCAAGTTTCAGGAAGGGGATTTAATTTATTTAAAATTACATCCTCATCGGCAACAAACAGTGTTCAAACATGCATTTCAGAAGCCCTTATTTGATTGAGAGGCGACTTGGCAAAGTAGCTTATCCTCTCAAGCTGCCAGAAGGGTCACGTATTCAACCTATTTTTCACGTTTCTTTGCCTGAAAAGAAAAGTGGTGAATCTTGTACACCGAGTTCCACATTTCGACCTGTTACGGATGAAGGACAGCTTAATTACATTATTTCCAGAATCCATTTTGGAGGCACGATGGGTTAAGCATGGCTCAAAGTTAACGGAGGAAAGTTTAGTTAAATGGCGTGGTTTTCCAGCTGAAGATGCTACCTGGGAAAATACTTATAAGATGCAAGAGAAATTCAAGGATCCAGTGAAAGAGAGGGGTATTGATAACAAGCCACGTTCACATTCATGCAGAGAAGGCAAGCAATTAAGCTCCATACATCAGGATGAAGCTACGTGGGCATTAAGGCTAAAGCTACGTGGGCATGTGTTGCTGTTAAACATGGATCAGCTCCAACAATTACTTGCCTTAGAATAGGACAAAGTTGCTTCATTCTATTAGTTACTATCAGTCATTTATTCTTGTTTGAAGTTAGGAAGGCTGTTAGCATTTGTGTGTGTATACAACAGCTAGATGCATTAACAAAGGGCAATTAAGCAAAGATTTCCATCTTCATCCATGGTTTAATTCTCACCCACAGAGAATACTCTGTTATTATAATCAACAACTTTAATTGGGACCTATGATCATAGAGAAAGGGAGAGGGAGATGAAGCCTTTAAATTAATATTTGAAGTACAAAAACTGAAGCGATGCTTATTAAAGTAAACAGAGAATTAGGGTCTCATGCTTTTATTTAAATCAACTGATCAAAAACCGAGTTCTTTCAGTGGAAGATTAATTGTTAATCATTTTAACCTTAACCTACCTAGCTAGGTTATTAACTCAAGGTTTTCTTTTCTGCCTTTCTTATCAGCAGGAACCAGCATGCATGCATTTGATCCCAAAAAGTTCGGACACTTCATGCTTATAAAAATAATTTCTTCTGCTTTCACTACGTGCATATCTTCTTCTATATTATGTGTGCTTTTTTTTTTTCATCTAATGGTATAAGTACACCATGTTTTCTAGAGAAATTTCATTGATATTGTTTCAAAATCCAAGAAAGTAAAAAAAAATACAATATGTTATTCTAATCAATAAAAAAAATGAAATTAATTGATTTTCAAGTCATTTCAGAATACACTAGATAATAAAATAATAATATGTTAAGAGGGACAAGTTTGGTAGGTTAATATCAAAGTAAGTTCTATTTGATTTTTGCGATGCGGTGTGGTGTGGTGTGATTTATTCTTATATTAGTTATAGATTTAAAAATATTTAGACATATAATAATTTTGTATGGATCTTATTTAAACAAATTTCTTAAAACTTTGGTTTAAAAACACCTATAATATTAATTACAGCTTTTATTTATTTATTTTAAAAAAAAAACTACCGCAGCCATACAAATAATAAAATGGATGGATCATTTATTCATGACTTCATGTTATGCCTCTCCACTCCAGATTTAGGGGCCATGAGTTGTTTTTTATTCACGCCCGATCGATTTGCTGCATTTAATTACTACTGATTAGAAATAATTACAAAGTTAAATAGTTAGTTTAATGTTAATGGTCATGAACAGGTGGAAACCTCATGAGTCAAGGCTTGTGGTGTTCTTGTTTAGGGTGCCTGTTAATATTTCATTTTCTTGGAGAAACCAATATCAAGACCTGTTAATATTTCATGCATGAGGGAAATTAATAATAACAAACATTAAGAAATCTAAGATAAAATATAGGGCAAATCTCATATATACTGTCGCACGTGTGCGGCGATCATCCACCCTTCTCAGGGAAAAAATATGGAAATGTGGTGTATTTCTGGCAAAATATAAAGAGACAAGGAATTCTTGTCTTTTATCATTAAAATATGGACTGGGAGTCGCCACCTAGTATTCTGGTCATTAAGAACCCTAACTGGTCTCAGAGATCGGGTACGAAAACTGGTTGCGTAAAGGGAAGGTATTAGCACCCCAACTATGCCCTACCTAAGATAGGTTGCATTATTTTGTTGTCTGATAAAATTTAAAGTCGTGTTGTGATTTCTAATTGTTGGTCTGTCTAAAGGTCAAAACAAGTCCTTCTTAATAAGAAGATTATTATCTTAATGCGATAAAACCTAATCGTTCTATTGTCCGAAAAAGAATTAAATATCCGGAATACGCATTACGTGTAATGTCATATCCTGGATACTAAATGAGAAACAAAATAAAATTTTTGTTGTTTTTGAAATTTTGACCAGTGTTCTCTTGACTTTAATAAACTGGTTATTAAAGCCAAAATACATGCTAAAACATTGTTTTTTTTATTGGTGTATGAAAAACACAATATAATTTTTTAGCTTTGAGACACTTGGCCGTATGCACAAAAATATTTTTTTATTTTTCAATGTTTTTTTGTATTTTTGAAAGTTTTGACGAAAACTAGGTATTTTAATACTAGATTCGTATTTTTATGATGTAAAATACTGCCTGATATTAATCAAAATAACATAAAAACTACGTGGAAAAATTATAAAACACTGAAATAAATATTTTTGATTTTTTTTCTTGCAATGGGCCGAATCAGGCCCAAATACTCAGCCCAGCCCATGTGAACAGTGCCCTCCACTGTTCACATGCTACGTGAACAGTGGAGGTGTAGCAGGAATGAAACAGGAGAAAGAAGAAGGGGAGAAGGGCTGACATGTGGTGGCTGCAACCGTTGGCTGTGCTACTGGAGGCGACAGGCGGCGGCGCTGGTGGTCGGCGACACTGTTTTTCTTCTCTCTCTCTCCTCTGTTTTACGCTCTCTTTCTGCTTTTCTCTTCTTCTTCTTTTTTCAGCTTTTCCCCTCTCTTTTCTCTTCTCTCCTCTGCTCTGTCTCTTTCTCTCAGTCTTTCAGTCTCTCTCTTCCCTCCCTTCTCTGTTCTGTCTCTTTTTTTTTCATCGTCCCCCCCCTGTTTTTATAGGCGAAAAACAGGGGAGCAAGTGGACGGGGCGGCCACTGTGCTGCCGCCCCTCCACCGTCTGTCCCACACGTGGAAAGCGGTGTCGGTGTCTTTTTGAAGGTGTCGGCTGGAAAGCTGAGGGCGGTGATAGAGGAAGGAAGAAAAATCTTCTTCTTCCCCTGTTCCGCGCATCCAGGGGAAGAAGAAGATGGTGCCGTTTCAAAACGGCACCGTTTCTAGCTTTCTTCTCTTTTTTTTCTGGTGAACAGTATATGAAACGGCGCCGTTTTTCCCAAAACGCGTTGTTTCATTTAAATGGATTTTGGCGCCCAATACGCGTCAGATTCAAAATCAAGCCTTCAATTTGCGCGCTTTTTGCATTTTGATCCTTGGTCTCGGATTTCTTCAATTAAGTCCCTAATTGGCCATAAAACTTCAATATTTATGCAATTAAGCCCCTAATTTGACCAAATTAACTTCCAAAAATTATAATTTGACGCCAGAACTTTAATTTCTTCTAATTAAAGCCTAAATTGACTCCAAAATCAATTTTTTCTTGCAATCAAACTCTCCATAAATTCAATTAAACCTTCAATAAAATTTAATTGAGTCCATAAACACATGATTTTGGACTTTTCTTCCTCAAATTGAATTTTCTTTGTCAACAGGGCTCTCATCAGTCAACAAAATATTGTTAAATTTTAATTTTTGTATTTTGAAACCTCCTCAACCAATTTTTGAACATTTTCTGAGTGTTCTGGCATCCTTTTTTCACTGTTTATTTATTTTTTGATAATATTTTCCTGATTTTTTTGTATTTTATTATTTTTTGTGCTGGACCCAAAAATGGGTTACAACATATACCTTCAAGCTATTGTGGTCATCTAGATTTGACCTTCAGACAACTAGGAGCCTTGTGGTGATCGATCTGTGATTTCTTGTTTTTTTTTTTTTTTTACAATTCGATTATCCCTGATGTGCTCATTCTGGCTTCAATTCTTAGAATTGATCGGTCCTTGTTTGATAGATTTTACTCAGCTGGAATGCTTCTTGACAGCTTTTTTATCAATGATGCAAGCCAAGGACCCCAATAACTAGGTCTCATTCTCTACGAAACGTTAGAAATTCCGAATATTTTAACTGATTCGGTGAATAAATTAACTCTAATAAAACTGTTCAGGAACAAAACCAGAAATAATCAGGTTTTAGTTTTCTGCATAACTGCAATCAAGATTCATAGATATAAAACTAACCCTATTTCTAGGACTCTTGAACTCTACTGGCCATGCAAGTTTTGCCAGCTTGTGCCACAGCCTGGAGGCAACAAAGAAGACCTGAAACCTCACCTTCATAGCATAACTTGTTTGCAATGGTAACGTTGTACTTCTTAGGTCAATATTGTACCATCAAGAATCTATAACCAACCCAATTGAGAAGCAGCTGTTGAGGAATATTAGCTTGTGTAGATTCCTTGCAAGAGATCGAGTTTGCTTCTTCAGAGACATGTCAGGACTAATCAGTTCAAAAGAAACTAAACTAATAATGGGGGCATCACTTGACAATATATTTTTGTAAGGATTTCTAGTAAGAAATAGATTCCTGATTCCTGATTGGATTGGATTACAGCATTCATGACGTAGGATACCCAACCTTCCTCTTATCATTGTGCACAACACTTGCAAACCAGCATTATTTTCCTATCAGATCAAAAAAATAACATATCATTCTGTTTGTGGTGCTTTTTTTAAAAAGCTGCATTATAAAAATGATTATCATTTCAAAGTGGGGGGCCTGAAAGCTGCAACATGTTAGATGGCAAAGCTAGAAAAATCATTTGATATTTAAATTAATCTACATGCAACTAGTGACTTTTAAGGTGCTGATTTCAACTGGGCTGCCTTGGAATATTAAGTTCTCAAACATTATTAATGGTATACTTGAGCTTTTCTATCATACAGTCTATGGCTCCAGCCTATTTAAAACTCAATTATTTTTTAACTTCATGAGACCACTATGTCTAGAATGGACACTTATCGGGGAGGTTTTTTATTGACTTGGCATGAGAAGTTTTTAGAGATTCTAAATTCACAGACTCTATGCATTATCTTTTCTTGTTCTCAAGTTTTAGATTCTCAAGTTTCATGCTGAGATATTTTTTTATTATATGGTCTGCCTCTATGAGTCGTCTCAACACTATAGATAGATTATATGTTTTTCAGATCATTCCTTTTTTGATATGTATTCTTTGTGGGTCACAAGTTGAAACACATGAATATTTATTCTTTCAGTATCTTTTCTCTATTATAATTTGGCATGCTATCACGAGCATGACCCTTATGAGTTGGTCTTTTTTGACATGGCGTCAGCTATTTCAGTTGGCATACACGTACCTGAAAAAGAAGAAGAAATTTACATATCTACTTGCTTGGTTAGCCTTCTAAGCCTTGATTTACTTTATCTAGTATAAGAGAAATAACTAAGTTTTTCATCAGATTTATCAATCTCATCGAGATGTTTGTGAGGATATTTTTTATTTGGTTCGATCCTATTTAATAAAGCCCTATTTTTATGATCCATTAGGCACATTCGAGAGTTATGAGATACCAATATTGAGATTTTATTTAGTATATTTTCATATATAATTAACTAGTTGACCAATTAAAAAGTTTTCAGAAATCAGTCAATTAGTTCATTTGCTATTTGTCTTTATTCAGGTTTTTTTTTTTAGCTTTCACATATCCTTCCCTTTAATATATATATATATATATATATATATATATATATATATATATATATATTGCAACCTTGTTTTAGTACTCTATTATTGTCTTTGTTCTTCTGCTTACTTTCCATCCTTCTACTTCAATATCTAGTCCTGGATTGCATATTTCTTACCTTCTCCTTTATTCATCACTTTCTGCTAAATGTTCAGGTCTAAATCATTTCTTAGAACATACAATCAACAGATACCATTTTGTCCACATCCACTTGCCGCGTACCGATGTGTTTAAGCTATATTGTACTGATCAACGAATCAAATGGAAGACCACTTGTGTATATATGTAGGTTATTATCACCAGAAACAATGAGTTTAATCCCTTGCTTTCTCGGACATGACCTTTACTAACTCCAAAGCCGAACCATTTTCATATATTTTATCTGGCAATTCATTAACCATAATAAATCTGATTATGCTCGAACATTCAAATCATGGACTGCATTCATATAGCTTATCACTTACTTATCAGTGTGACAAAGGACCTTAAGTACTCCCGACTGATCAAAACAAATCTGACTTTTGTTCATATTTCTAACTTTGAAGCTAACATAACCTAAAAACTGATAACCACAGTGAAAGAGTAGAGCAACTAAGAATATGAGGGCAGGAGCCAATTTTTGTAGGCTGTAATATTACGTCAAGCATAAACCAGTCCTGATTATTGATAGGCAGTAATAAAGAGTTTTTGCATACTTGTCAGTGCATACATATACGGCCTCTTTAACAAATTTGGGACGCGGGAGCATCAATGATACAGAATGCTAATATGTACTAATTAAAGCTAACGTTACAGATCAGTGATCACATACCAAGTTTTGGTAAAAGAACCCTTACAAGAAAAAGAATGCAGTCTTCCTTCAGAGGCCCAATCTCAAGTCCAAAGTGAGACCTGAGGAATAAAAAGAGGATGATTCATCTTCCACTGGGGCTGGCAAATTGAGGTCCAACACACAACCTTCCTTTTCTGTAAGAACATGAAGTCCTCCTTGATTCATGGATGATGAGATTTCTTCCCCTTTCTCCCAATGGCATCTCTTGTGTCCGCCCAGTGCCTGTCCACTAGGAAACACCCTCGAGCAAATACTACACTTGTGCCCTAACACCATCAATGCCTTGCTATTATCTTCCACATTCTCCTTCACATCACCACTCCCACTATGATCCTCAACTACCTCACAACCATCATTCCTCTTTATAGCAAAACAACCCTTCACATTCTTGTGACTGGCCCTACGACCCCCTAGTGCCAGGTGTGACCCAAAAACCTTCTCGCAACTCGAACACTCGACACGAGTACAATTCACTTGATCATGATCTTGAGCTTGATGAGAACTACCAGCAACAACCCCACCACCAAACTCGTTACGCTCCAACATTATTGCACCATCACTATTAGCCAACATTAACAAACATGAAGCCACCTCATGATCCTCTGCGGTCAACATGTCTTCCCAATTAGTAGGACTAACAATACTTAACAGTTGAATAGGCGAAGTAGGCCTGCGATAATTGGGTGGTGGATTAATTCCACGCCACTGTCTTTCAGGGTGACATCTCATGTGACCAAAGAGTGCTTTCCATGACCAAAACTTCTTGCCACACTCGGTACAAGGTCTTGTGATCTTGGGTGCAGAAGGGTCAGGCTTTTTGTAATATTTTGGCTTCGATATTGTACTAGAAGGGAGCAAACTTGGTTCAATCTTGATCAACTTAGTTCGTTTTTTACGTGGATTTTGATGGTAGTATGTGGTAGGGATAGAAGAAGATGATGGAAGGCCGAAATCAGGGTCGGGATCGGTATTGTGGTTTGTCATCCCTGTTTGAGAAGTTAAGGTTAAGGAGATTGAATTTCGAAAGGACAAGAAAAAAGAAGTGTAACCAAAGGAGAAGAGGTTGCTTATGTAGATGTAATGGCAGTTGTATAGGCAGTTGAGAAAGTGGCGGTTTCTATGCTTTTGTTTTGTAGTTATCCACAAGGTGCTTGAAACAAGGTGACTCTTAATCTGTTAGCACTAATCTAACTGCCTAATCCACAAAAATCTCAGATTGTGGTTGCATGTGGCCATAAAAAGGATTTTGTGCTAATTAATTAAGCAACAGAAATACCAATAAATTTCTCTGAAAAATCTGAGCTCGTCTCCAACTAAGATTAGTGGAGGCTAATTAGGAGGTGGTAGGCGAGTTCTGTTTCGTGTTTGGAGGGTGAGTGTGGGAACATGAGGGCAATGCTTGAAGCCCACTACTTGGCAAGCTGAACCCACTTTGATCACGAAGTATAGTATTGGAAACCACATGGGGTTCCAAAGCAGGTGGGGCAATTCGCCATTAACACAAATTTCTAGTGATACTACAGGATTTACAGATGACTTCTACAAAAGGGCATCGATTCTTTCAATTGTTCAACGCTAATTTGTATTAATCCCTTGCAAAGGGATACTTGTTTTTTTCAATAGAGCCACAAATATAACAATACAAAACTAGCTAGAAGCATGGGATAGAAGGGAGAACAAAAACAAAAGGATAAAAATGAACATTACTAACATTATATTACAACACGGTTCGGATTCAGGTACGTCAATATATTTTGGGACTAGAGATTAAAGAATGGATGATGCTGCAAGTGCAATATTACGGCGAATATTGGCAGTCTAGCAGGAGGACGGCCACTGCGGTCGAGTCAAAATAAGCGCAGACAGGTTTTCTTTTTTCTTCTTTTTTTACCCTTCTTTAGTCAAGAGTATATAACAGAGCAAGGTATTCAAACGTCCTCTTATTTCTCTGATAGGCTTTGATGAGCTGAGGGTGCTTTAAAATTCTTCAAGGATTTCCCCAGGAAATTTAAAATCGCAACTCTTTGCACCTCCTTTGCTGTAAAAATTGGGAATGAATTAGAGAGATATATTAGCCTCCTGAAATCTCAGAATATTGGACTAGAATTTATCAAGCATGCACAAACATAATTAGCAACAAATATGTCTCTTTGAATGGTACCAAGAAAATGTAGATTTGCAACAGTTACGGACCTCAAAGTAGGCAATGGCACCACCTGTTACAACTTACGTAGTCACTGTGAAAAAGACATAGCTGGCAAATATAAAATACAGATGTGCGGAAAAACTTACTCAAAACTAAAAAAAGCACACCATCCTACAACAGCCAGTCCAACCTAACTGTAAAAGTTGCTGATGTCTGCTCAGCAATCAAATGAAGTGTAAAAAATTAAGATGGCAAAGTCACAAATGCATAATGAAACCCTAGTGAAGATATGACAATCGCATTTGGGTTACATGAATTTAATTGATAAACTATTTAATGATCCCCAACATTAGAAAGACTCCATTGTCCCATTTGGAATAGTGTTGTGCAACTCATGCAGTATAATGCCCATGCAGGCCACTTTCATTTACATGTGGTGCACATTAAGCCCACCTCAAACATGCAGACTCTCCCCAGCCATATCCATCTTACAGTTTATGAAGGTTGTGTTTGACCACCTTATCACACGCACATTCAAAGGAAAACAGAGGTACGGAAAAAACAGAGATTCACATTACCTTCCTCCAGTGAAAGTTGAATTGATCTCTTTTCTACCTCAATAGCATGCTTGCTAAGCTCAACTGAGGAAACTGACTGGAGCACTGCAGCCAAAAAAAAAAAGAGAAGGCAAATCAGTGATTAGCAGTGGCTAAATAGATTATCTTAGTTTGAAGCTCTAGGACTTACTCTGGACGTATTCGTCTAGATCAGATTCATCCGATTTCTTCAATGAAATCTGCAATTGATGATACCGCTCTTCCCAATGCATATTTTTCTCTCCCTTTGGATTAGATGAAGGGACAATAGAACCAACAGGAAGATAACTGGATTCTGCTGGTGAAAACGTGCTAGACTGTCCAAGAGGAAGAGGAACTGAAGGTTTTCCAGATGAAATTATTGGAGGAGCCACGGGCATAGGTACCAAAGCTGGAAAAGTAGAGACCGTTGACTCTATCTGGGGACGCTTTGGTTGAGCAGTCTCCTCTGGATGACTAAGCTTGCCGACTTCTGCCTCAGATTTCCCACGTGCATCAACAAGACGAAAATTTGGAGCGCCACTAGTAGAAGATTCATAGCATGGAAGTGGACGGTACATCAGGTCCTCAGATGATGGTCTCTTGGCTCCAGAAACCTTAATGCCATTCATAGTCTTTCCTCCATCCTTTGATAAAGGAGAGTTTTCAACAGATTTGGGAATTCTGTTTTCATTCTGCACATCTCTTAATGCTGTCTTCTTTACAACAAGTGGAAAGTGCTTATCGTGTATGGACGAGTTATTGTCAGCATTGCCAAGCCCATGCTCACCAGATTTTGAATCTATCGTTTGTTGAACCATCTGGAGTAAAGACATATATGAGAAATCCAGAGGAACTTGGAAATCTACGAAAACAATACAAGCCAAGCTAATAAAAGAAGTCATTGTGTTTAGTATAATCACCCATGTAAGTGAAATAAAAGATGGAAGTTTCAGATTTCTTAACACCAAGTCAACGAATATTGAACCCAAGAGAAGCAGATCCAACAAATACAATTTCTTTTTCTTTCTTAGTTATTACAGCTAGAAGGGAAAATCAACTGCCTGAAAGGCATAGGCTGGCTGCAGAGCTTAATCTCATGGGACGACCATTCCCGAACACTCATCCACCATACTCACTATCAACAAAGCCATAAGGCAGCATTTTTCCTTTTTCATTAGATTCACAAGTAAATCCCAACAAATCCCATCTTAAAATTTCAACTAAACCAAAAAACACAATTAAGGCATTTATTAAGCATAACCAGCAAAAGCTGAACTCCAATAAATTAACATTACAGCAACAACAATGCGAACAAACAAACCAAAAGAAGTGATAGCAACATAAACTTGATAATTCCTTTTCTTCTTACACAAAACCTTAATCTTTGAGTAGCATTAAAGATAAAATAAGCAGAAGTGGCCTAAAAACCAGAAAGCCAGAGTAGAAAATACGTCACTTACAACGATAAATCAGCAATTTTGAAGCATGGGTTATGTTTATTACCTAAAAAAAAAGTCCCGTCAAATCAAAATTCAAATAAAAAAAAAAATAGCCTACAAGCAGTTAAAAATTTATCCATTTTGGACAATTTTTCATCGTTAATCTCCAAGAAAAACCTTAAAAGGAAGAATTAAATGAGAGAATAAGAGTATTAGACTAGAGAGAATAAAGGGTCTCTAATTAAAATCAGAGACAGAAAGGCAATATTACATTAGCTCATTGAAGCGCAGTGTGGGAAAGCGAGAGCGAGATAGAGAGATGAGAGGGTTTTCAAAAGCAAAAGAAGCTTTGGCTCTAAAAAAAAAAGTTAAAGAGATTTATTAGTCCTCTATTTTGTAATTATTTTGTTTAGGCCTCGGTAGGTCTAGCTATTTATGATGGGTCCCAACTTCTGAGCTTCTTTTTCAAAAAAGTGCCACAAAAATTACTTCTTATTTTTTAATCCTCTTAAGCGCATTTTATTCAGGGCTGATTGAAAGGAAGATAAAAATTGTATTTTAAAATTATTTTTGTTTAAAAATATATTAAAATAATGTTTTATATTTTTTAATACATTAAAACGATTTAAAAACACTAAAAATATAATTTAAAACAAAAAAAAATTAAATTTTTCAAAAACACGTTTCTAAACACTCATTGTTGATTTATGGGGGAATTGTCAAGCACTTGCGCTAACAATTGAGGAATTTAGAATAATGCCTAATGAGATGGAGTGTTGGTTTTTTATTAGACTCAAATCTAAGGAACTGGTTTTTTATGTCACAGCTCTTGATGTGTTTGGGGTAGCTGAAGTTACTCTTAAATTAGGAATACGACAGCAAAACCAGCACCAAATAAGTGCATGCATGCATAATAATTGTTCACCAATTCCATTGTAGCCTTACTATGCTTACTGAGATGGAGACTCCTCCACTTCCATGGTAATTATATTTGATAATACTCACTATTGGATGAATAAAGATGTTTAGACTTCTACATGGCTGGCCAGTAATGTTTTGCTTGTGAGCTTTGTAGTCGACTCTTAGAAGGAATGCCAAAATCACAACTGTTTGCAACTCCAAGCTAGTCCATACCATTGCACGGAAAGATAGAAGGATGCCCGGAAAGGGATGATCCTCCTAATCCAGTAGATACTGCATTTCACAGCGCATTGCCAACATAACCTTAATGAGGTATTTAGCTTTACCTACGATCTTGTAATAAACGATCCAGCTGAGCCTGACCGTGACAAGAGAAACAGTCAACATCGATAAAAGCTTAAACTTTAGAGGAAAGGGATTATCTCACTGTTTAATCCAACAATGATACGCTTAAAGACCAACTAAATAATATCGCTGAGTAACAAAGTCAATTGAGCTGTAAAATAAATCCACTGTTGATCATTAATAATAATTTCTACATAGAAAAAGAAATAGGTTTCCAAGAAACTGAAGAGGAGGGATGAGAAGAAATGGAGAATCAAATGCAGTGGCCATGCGAAAAATACTAATTTGTACATTTTCTTTTTTTAATTTCTACTCTTGTGTCCTCACGATGGCAATTCTGCTGTAGGTTTTCGGAGACTTCAACATGAAAATAGCGAACCCCTTGCTCAGAAAGATCCTCCCTTCCCCCTTTCCAAGGTTTTGCTTTCCAGAACAGCTCATTGGCCAAGATTCCCCAGAAGACGCTCTACTGCAGCATGTACATTTCCAGCTGTAGCACGCAGTGCCCTGATATTCTCTTGGGTGTCAAAGAAACCCATTTCTTGTAGCTGTGATAGTTGAGTTGCATAAAGTTCTTCCGGGGGCACTAGAAAAGAAACAAAATTTTCAGTAATGATGAGAAACTGACATGGTGTAATATTACATAAAATAGAGAGAGAAAGGAAAAATGAAAATGACCATCAGGTTGGTTAGGTGCAGATAAGCTGCCTGCTCCAAGACCACCAAACATGTTCATCAACATCTCCAGCCCAGTATTATTAGGTGTTCCTGTTAATTTAAGAAACTTTAGTATAATCTTAGAAGGGAAAGAGACGAGTCTAAAAGAGATCATAAAACCACTAATGAAATGCTCAAGAAAATTATAAAATGCAGACTAGATTTCTTATTTATTTGGGTACCTGTAGGGGCGCCAGGCTGTGCCGCTTCCCTGAAAATGAGCAAATAAAGGATAAGTATTGACCGAACAAAAATATGATTTTGTCGAGCAATGGGAGCATGAACTATAAGTCCTTTAATGATCTCGAGACTAGTGTACAGTTGTTAGGCAACTAAGATTTCAGCCATGGTAAAAAACCCAAAACGAATGTCCTCACTTACTGGGTTGATTGCTGTCGGAGCTGCGGAAGAAGTGACTGTTGTAAAGCAAGCATTTGCTGTTGAAAAAAGAGTAACAAAGGGTCAAGCATATCCTAATGCACAAACCATCCCATAGCACTTGTAGGGAAAAAATGAAAAAGATTTGTGTGTGTGAGTGTATGCAGATGAGAGGGGGTGGTTGGAAGTCCATTCATGTGGATTGCTCAAAGGGACATACCTGCATTGTTTCGGGAGAAGTTAATTGGCGAAGAAGCTCTGGGTTTTGCATCATTTCTCTCAATTGAGGATTTGAATCAACCATGCTTCGTAGTTGAGGATTGAAATTGAGCATCTAAAATTCAAGAGAAAAATGTCTAAACTGAACCCAGCCAATTATCATTGTGTAAGCTAAAATCACTTTCAACAACAATAGTACCTGGTTCATGTATTCAGGATTGGAGAGTACGGTTTGCATCATCTGTGATACAGCTGGATTTTGCAACAACTGATTCATTTGATTAGAATCAGGCATGCCATTAAACATGCTTTCCATTCCTGGGAGACCAAGCCCTCCCAGACCCAAATCACCAAGACCTGAGGCCCTCACATTCCCAGCAGGATTTGGCCTTGTAGTACTGTTTGTCTGGGTACCTCCTATTTCACCATTTTAAACATCAAGAACATTTTAGTTATCATTTAAAAACAGCAACTGTGCTAAAAAGCTTCTTCCAGCAAAGTGTAGAGAAAGATGTTCAAGAAAAGCTAAATAAATGTGCACGAACAAGAATTGCTCGGGACCATGAACTATGTTTCCCAAAGCAAAGATCAAGTTTCATAGGCGTCTTAAAGATTATCGTCTTTTTCTGTTAGAACTTCCTAAATCAGACCTCAGAGTATGGGTTTGAACAATAATAGATACATAAATGATTTGCCAGAAGCAAAGAGGTGTGAAGCTCACCAGCAGCATTGTTCCAAGGGTTGGGCAGTGGGTTTGTATTAGGAGCAGTGAGCCCTCCAGTTGCTTCAGAACCAGTGGTTGAAGGGTTGTTTGATGCATCCCTGACTTGAGTCCCACCTTGGTTCCCCAGGAGGGCTGCAAATGGATTTGAACCCAAATCACTGCCAGCATTTCCACCCATTGTTGTAGCATTTAAAAATGGTTCTTGAACATTTT
The DNA here is from genome assembly GCF_951802175.1 of Populus nigra. NCBI lineage: Eukaryota > Viridiplantae > Streptophyta > Magnoliopsida > Malpighiales > Salicaceae > Populus > Populus nigra. The sequence goes on from NC_084858.1 coordinate 2,607,558, forward strand.
CATACATTCTCCGGAGCATGTTAAATCCTTCAGGAGTCGATTCAATATTACTCATAGCCCTGTCAGTGTGTCTCATCATCTCACGCATGAGCTCAGGGTTTCTAGCAGCTTCTAATGTCTGTCGAAGAATGCTAGGATCATTAAGCACATGTGCAAGCTCAGGATTCCGGTCCATAATCTCGCGCATCTGAGGATTACTCATCATCAAGGACCGTATCAACTCGGGGTTATTCATCAGACTCTGCATAGCAGGTGTATTCATTATTTCCCTCATCATGTTGGGATTCTGAGTTAGCCGTTGCTGCACTTGTTCCAATTCAGAAAAACCAGCTCCAAATGAACCAGTCGCGCCCCCGCCACCTAGTGACCCAAGTCCAGGGAACAAAGATGCCCCCAAACCGGCACCTCCAAGTCCAAAAGCCCCACCTTCATTAGAACCAACACCCGGTGTAACCCCTGTTGTAGTATCAGGATTTCCACCAGCAGCAGCGGTGGCGGTGGCAGCAGCAGCAGGAGCAGGAGTCGACGAAGCAGGGGCAAAACCACGAACCATATGAACGGTGTGATCAGCTTGCAAACCTTCAGAAAAAAGTTAAGAACGAACAAAACATGTAAACAAAAGGGCTAAAGAAGTTCCAAACTTTATCCTACATGAAATAACTGCATCCTTCTTCGATTCATAATGAAAAAAAAAATCAATCAGAAGATTAAAAAATAAAAAAACCCAGATCTTTCCTTTTCTAATCAAGGCTCTTACCATCATCTAACCATTAAACAGACCAAAAAGCTGCAGCATTTTTCTTTCCTTTTTCCCTCTATAAGTCAACGAAAAATCCTACTTTTTTTCCAAAGTTCTTGTCTTTCATCATCAGACCCAAAGATTGCTAAAAACCCATTTCCCCTTTAAAACAAAAAAAAACCCGGAAGAAAACGACAATTACAAGAAAGAAAAGAGCTCACCATAACTAAGAAGGGTCTGGTCATCCTTCAAAATCCGACCTTTATAAATCAACCTCTGTTGATCAGCTGGAACATCACAATTTCGAGCCAGAACAGATTTGAAAACCCCAACCGTTGATTCCAAGCTCGTCCTCACAGTAAATTTTGTACCATTAGAGCACCGAACGTTAATCACCACACCTCCCTCCTCTCCCTGCCCTTGCCCCTGTTCATTACTCACTTTTGACTCGCTCGAATCGCCAGCACCTCCCATATTATTTTACAGCAGAATCGATCAAAAACCCTAACCCTAGAATTAATTAATCAATTTTTTAAGAAAAATAAAAATCGAGTGTGATTTTGTTTCTATGTGAAATCGAGATCGAAGTAAGAGAGATCGAAGAGGAATTTCAGGGGGGGGGGGGGCAAAAAGAAAAGAGAAATGGAAAATCAGAGGGAATTGGGAATCGAAAGAGAGGATCGAGAGATTTGAGTTTTTTTTTTTTCGTTTTTATAATATATCTAGAATATTCTTTTCCTTTGTACGAATTTTGGTCATTCAATACTTGTATCCGTATGTATGAATGTATGAATATACGTATTTTCTTGAATGTTGGTACCACGAAATCATGCCAGCAATGATGGGCTTTTCGGACTTATTTGGGCCTTTGTTTTTCTTTTACGGCCTATTGCTATTTATATTTTTAATTTGGCTAAAAACAGACTAATTTACTGGAGTTTAAAATATTCATGAGAAGACCTTTTTACAGCTTCCAAAGATTTTCTTTTTTTGTAAATATGTCATTTTTTGTTTTTTAATAAATGAAGTATAATGAACAAAATATTTTCAATTCAGATTGAATACCGCTCTATTCAAGAAATTATTAATTTGATTTTTTATTGTAAAATTTGGACAGGTTGCCTTTTATAATTACCGATCTAAGACATTAGTTAGGTTTAGTTTTATGACAAATCACAGCTAACTCAGTGGATCAACTTATGATCTACTTTACCCGGTTAAAATTTAAATAATATTTTATTTAATTTTTAAAATAATATTTTTTAACTTAAAATAAACATAGAGGAGATAAGTTGACATGTGTTATCATAGGCTATTTTTAAAAACACGTGTTTTTTTTAATTGTAAGACAATTAAAAGAAAAAAAACATTTTCTAAATATGCAATCAAGAGTTAACACTATTAAGAGGTATATGATTTGACTTTCAAGCAACGGATAAGTAACATGAAAAAACAATTATTTAACTATCTCGAATTTCATATAAGAATCAAATTAAGAATATAAACCAAAATTTTATTTGAAAAAAAATATACAAAAATAATGCATTATTTTTTTCCAAACTGAAAAATTAATATATATATATATATATTAAAAAAAAAGATCCAGGTCGGGCGTTTGTGGGTTTAGTAAGCTAGGCTCTTGAGTCTAACAAACATATATGACCCACGTTAACTTGGATATCGCAATGATGTCAGACCCACGTTACTAAACTTGGCTGCCCGCCAAGTCATGCACTTTAGACATGGTTGACGCCAAGTCCAAGCGCCTTACGTTTACTTTGGTCTGCAAACATGTAACATCCACGTTACTTTGGACTTGGCTAACCGCTAGGTCCATGCATTTTGGACTTAGTTGGCGCCACATTCAAGCGCACGTTACCTAGGTCTGGCAAACATGCCAGACCCATTTCTTATTTCGTCCTTATTTCTTTTATAGAAGTTTTGTTTTCTTTCAATTTTATCATTCAATTATAGTTTCTTATATGTTTTGTTTTTCATTTTAGCTTTCATTCTTTTAATTTCTTATTTTGTTTTTATTCCTTTTTAGTTTCAATCCTCCTAAATTCATCCTTATTATTTGTTGGTGTTTCAGAATCCATCATCTTTGTTTTGATTTTTTATTTCGGTCCTTTTCTCTTTTGTGTGAGTTTTATTTGTTTACAATTTAACTTTTCAATTCTAATTTGTGTATATTATGTTTTTCAATCCAATCCTTCTACTTTTGATTTCTTTTTTTTTCTTGGCTCTTTTTTCAAAGTTCTTATAGTTTTTAATTTTACCTTGCAAATCAAAGTTATGGTTTTTTTTCAATAGTAATAATATTTTTTAAAAAATTTATTATTAATAATAATAATAATATAGTAATAGTTAATTGTAATTGTGTTTGTGATAGCAATAACAATAACAATAATAATAATAATTTTTAATTTTACCCCTCAAATCAAATTTATAGGTTTTTTTAATAGTAATAATATTTTTTTAAAAATTTATTAATAGTAATAAAAATAATAATATTTATAACAACAACAACAACAATAGTAGTAGTAGTAATTGTGATAGCAATAGTAATTGTAATAGCAATAGTAATTGTAATAGTAACAGTAATAAGTAAACATGTCAGACTCACGTTTACTTGGGTTTGGCAAACATGTCACACCCTCATTACTTTGGATTTAGCTAACCGCTATATTCACGCTCTTTGAACTTTCTTGGCGCCAAGTCCAAACGTCTTGGGTCTGGTAATAATGTCTGACCCATGTTTACTTGGTTCTAGTAAGCATGTCAGACTCACGTTACTTTGAACTTGGCTGACCATCAAGTCCACGCACTTTGGATATGGCTGGTGCCTTAGGTCTGACAAGCATGTCAGACCCACGTTTACTTGGTTCTAGCAAGCATATCTGCCCTTCATTTACTTGGGTCTAGCAAACATGTCTGACCCACTTTACTTTGGACCTGGCTGGCCGCCAAGTTCAAATCTTGGATCTAGCAACATGTCAATTCCACATTACTTGGGTTTGGCAATCATATCCGATCCACGTTTTTTTGCAATGGACAACATAATTTTCTAAAAGGAGAGAAGGGAGGGAGGGAGGGAAAAACCCCTGATCAGAGCTCCTCTGTGGGCCATCTCGGCACACGCGCCTCGCCACTATGCCTGGGGTAGTGAGGCGCATCGAATGTCGCCCTGTAAAGTGGTGCTCAGTTCTGTTTCGAGGCGGCACACACCACCTGAATGGCACGGGCAGCGTCTGCCCGCTAGTACGTGCTCAACACATGTCAGTCATTTCTGAATATAAATAATAATTTATATATATACAAATACTCAATTACCTCTGACCTCACATGATATTTACAATAAAACCATATGAAAACAACGAAAACACCCCTACATACAACCTTGTTTTTGTTGAAACTCAAGGGTAATTTTGTATTTGAATTGTTTTAATAAAAGAAAAGGATGGAGAAACCCCTCAACACATGCATATTTCCCCCCTCATGAGCATGGTTGTATCTTCACTATTTTTATTTTAAAAAAAAAAGAAAAAAAAAAGCTTTCAACTCAAAGGTTAAAATTTTGTGCCCTAAAAGGCAAATCAGTATCTATATTGTAGCTTAACAATCTTATCCCCAACTGCATGCTTAACAAGTTTCTTTGGCAAGAACAATTCCACCATGACACTGCTCCAATCCACAGTAATTTGTGTCTAAGTAAATAGTGAAAGGGTGAACAGTCATACACTGAGTTCTTTTAGTAGTTGTTGTAGTGCTTAGCCCATAACTTAGCCTCTGTTTGGTATTGCATTTCAAATTGGCCAAATTTTGACTTTTTTTTTTAAATAATTTTTTTTATATTTTCAGATCGTTTTGATATGTTGATATCAAAAATAATTTTTAAAAAATAAAAAAGAAATTTTAATACATTTCTGAACAAAAAAAACTTTAAAAAACAACCGCTACTACACTTTCAAACACTCTTTTAAGTTTCATGCATGATCACTAGGGCATGCCAAGTTTTTTAGTTAACTAGATTCACAAGGAATTACCCATTCATAGTAAGGAAAACATAGAACTAACAAAACTAGAAAAGCAATGGATATTAAAGAAATAGATCAAAAAGGTAATGTATTTTCAATGGAATTCAGGTTTGGATCTTAATGATTAAGGAAGATGAAGTGCTATTAAACCAACCTCGTCAGGTTAGTGTTGTTAGGATTCGTGTATAACATCAGTTATTCGAACCTAAAACTTTGCTTTCCATTGAAAAACTCATAGGCAATGTTGTAGTAAACCCTATGTACTTTGGTCGAGAAGGTGTTGATGTTTTCCGATTGCAGGAAATTAACAAGCCAAATGAAGGGTTCGGCATGTCAATACTTAATAACATGTTGTTTTGTTCTTGATTAATAACTATACAAACACCTGCCCATTTTATACTAAGAGAAGAAAAGTTGGTGTTATGGGGATGATGGAGGGGTGGTTGATTATGGTTTTGAGAAGGTCATTTCAACTGCAAAACTCAAGGAGAAAAGACGAGTCAAAAGTGACATGCTATGGGATCAATGGTTTTTCAAGATCTAGCCCAAGCAGTGTGCCTGAGGGAGTTATTACAAGCTCATTACTATGCCTCCAAAACTGGAATGTAACCGAGTAGATTGGATATCATAATGGTTCGGGGCTGCAAAGGTTTGATTACTGTAATGTGATACAAGTGGGGAGGCTGTCAGACAAATAGTTGTAGGGTTATCAACAGGGGCTCGTCCCATTTTCTTTGATGGTGAAAGGCTTAATATGTTGCGTACTGCTGTTGACATTCCTACCCTACCTCCTGTAGCCTCCGTCCCAATCCCATCAAGAGCTTCACTTCTTCAGCCCTTGTCGCTTTACATTTTGCAAACAAGTAGCAACTGAGCTGTCTCTCACTTGTCTGATAAAAAGCTTTGATAAAATTACTAAATGGCATACCATTCATTTGCGTTCGGCACCCTTTTACATACATTTCTATCATCCCCAGCATTGTAAAAGTTTCTTTCACTGCTGTATTCACAATACATACAGAGTCAATCCGATGTAAAGGGGGCAAAAAACTGACTACCTTCTGCAGTTGCACATGTCCTGTAGAGGCGAGCCACATTGGGTGCTAGACACCCAAGAACTTTGTACTGTATGCCCTCATACACACATGTAGGCATCCTCTCTGTAGGAAGCTAGATATCAATCTGTTAATTTGGTGGGAGATTTTCATGGAAGGTGTTCGTACTTACACATGTGCTGCAATAGAGAGTTTGCTTTCCTTTGAGCCCTGTTGGTTCCATTTTTTGTAAGCTCTGCCAAATGTTCATACACACCATACTGAAGTGCTGCTAAGATGATCGATGAATTATTCAACCCCAACTCGAGAAGAACGGATGCGGCACATTCCTTGTTCTTGGGAGTCCCGTTTCTTATGATTCCAACAAGGGTTTCGATGAAAGATAGTCTACCAATTTCATTTCTCCCTTCAGGATGTGATGCTAGGAGAAGCAGTATGGAGAGGGCTTCGTCAATCATTCCTAGGTTATTCTCCTCCAGCAAACAGAGCAACGCTGGTATGATACCTGCTTTAATGGCCCTGGACTTGTTGGTTTGGTTCAGAGATAGGTTGAAGAGTGCAGTTGCAGCATCTTTTTTACCTCGGACAGTCCCATTCTGCAAAAGGTACACCAAGGGACGGATTCCTTTCAAAGCTCCTATTAGCACTTTGTTTTCATCGAGCATCGACAAGCTAAACAAAGCTGCAGCAGAGTTTTCTCTTGCCTCATCCGTTCCATTCTGCAAAATCTCAATGATAGCTGGAATGGCTCCCTCTCTGGCTACAAGTCTTTTGTTTGTTTCATCGATTGACAAGTTCAAAAGAGCTGTTACAGTGTGTTCTTGAATCTTGGAATCTTGGTAGGACAAGAGCTGAACCAATGGAGGAATCCCTCCATAGTTGGCAATCAAAATTCTGTTGCCTGGATTCTCCTTTGCAAGCATACGGATATTCATAACTGCCTCTCTTCGCACTTCAAACTCATGGGAGGACAGGTTTTGGACCAAGAAAGAGATTTCCTCTATAGACTCAGCAGAAAAGCCATCAGAGCGCAAACAAGAATCCTTCTTGGGTAGTTCATATTTATTTTTCTCACACCATTGCAGTATAAGATTCCTGAGGGCAAAATTCGGCGCTAAAGATAAATGATCCAAAATTTGGCCAGTCTTCGGGCAGGTTCTATGATTAGAATTTAGCCACTTCTGTATGCTCTCTCTTTCATAAGTCTTTTAAAACAAAAACAAAACAAAAAAAAATGGTTCAGCTTCCATAGCATAGTAACTGGAATATCTAAAGTTTCTACTTCAGTTTCTGTAACATTAAAATTTTGTTTGAAAATTTGTTTGTTCAACTGTGACATGTGTGACAGAAAGGATTTTAGTCATTTAATATGAGAGTACCTGTCCACTTGCCACAATGACAGGATCCACCATGATCTCCAGAGTAATTGGACAAAGGAATTCATGAGGGATAAGCAAAGACTGACACTTCTGGAGGCTTTTTGAAGATATAGGACCGTCAAGATCAATGGTTTCATCAACCCCAGCAATATGTCTGAATTTTCCCAGAAAATCTTTAATTTGCTGGATGCTTTCAGCATTCTGCACCCCTCTCTGTTTAACTAGTTTTCTGACAGCTACTTCTTCTGCTTTCAAATCTGAAATAGTATGTAGCTCTAACTTGCTGGCCAGTCTCTCTAGTATTGCACTATCTGCGTTCCTGTCATCCTTTTTGGAAAATACAACCATCATATCCATTGCCAGCTCTATATCCTGAGTGTCGGTTCGCCTCTTAGCTCTTTTAAGTTGCATCCGTGTTAGCTCAACCTGAATCATATCAATTGCACAACCACAAATGTAAAACTGGATATATGATAAAATTGGAATCGCAACTAACAGTTCAAAATTTATTTTCTCAATAATCAATGATGCAGACCATTTTACGCGAAAAGTTTCTACTCATGAACCACATCATCTTTATTAGTATGTGCAAACCGAACGCTCTTATAATGTTTGGCAACATAATCTTCAGTCAGACAAGTCACCAGAAAACTTTCGATACATCGAAACAGTACCATTAATTGACACGGACCATTTATCTGACTACAGAATATTTCAGGCAATCAACATGTATGGTATGCCAATCGTAAGAACATTGCAACAATCAAGCAGGTAATAAATCATCAAGATAATTGCGTTTGATAGGAGATCTGAACAAAATCAGTTGTTAACCCAAGTCCCCTTCATCTGTCACTGCATGATTCAATGCCAATGCTCGATTTGCAATCATTCTTACATAATAATATAGGTGGGAAAAGACCGAAAGAAACCATCACCGTGTTTTGCCAAATCTTTCCCCCACTGTAGTCACAAAAAATGGGCACTACTTGACTAATTAAGCCCGAATTCTCAAGAAACACCGAGTCAAAAGGAACCAAAAGTGAAATTAAAGGCAAAGAAAAGAAATAGAAGAGGAGGAGGACTGACTTGCTCTTTAACTTCAACTGAGATCCCTAGCTCATCATACTGCAAATCATCCAAAGCCTGATTTAAGCGGTCATATACAGCATGAAAGCTACTCATCACTGCCTCACTCTCCATTGCCTGATTGAGTTGAACACAATTAATGAAAACTTCAAAAGCTTGAAAAACAGCAATAAGAAACACAAACCCACTTGCAGAAACCAAGAGAGAGACAAGAATACAAAAGACAAAAACAAATACTAACCAGATAAATCTTGCTTCCACAGCTGCATTTCTTCAACAACTTCTTAGCACCCAAAAGGGCTTTCTTCAAATTAACCAGACTAGTTTTCAAACCCTCACTGGAGCTCAATTTATGATGATCAATCTCCTTTATCTCCTCTAAAAGAGGAACTAACAGCTTCAATCTCCTCACCAAGTTCAAGCACTCCTTTCTCTGTGTCCTCCTGTACCCCACATATAATCCAACGGTCTCAATCACATCCATCATTTCCTTTACAACATCAACTCCATCTCCACCATTGGATGAACTTGACACACCTGCCCTCTCTCCTCTTTCCATCACTTTCTGCCACTCCATTTCTCACTAGCCACACAAGCCAAGCTCAATGCCCCAAAGGGGATCTTTAAGTTATAAAATATATCTTAAATCAATCAAACAATTGCTGACAAACTTATAATATTAAGACAACACATAGATGGATCCCAAAAAGAAATAATATACAAACATGCCAATCAACTCATGACTGGAATAAAAAACAAATACATTGATTCCTCTCGAAAAGAATGTAAGAAACAGCAGTAGCTTGCTAGGTAGCTTGAAACAAGGATAAATGGTTTGGAAATTTGCAAAGATACTGCTAAACTTGACAGATGTATCATATGCGCGCGTCCATATGCTATGTCTATATCCAATGTATGGTCTGTCAATGTTACTGTGAAATACATGCACGAGAACCGATATTGGGTGGTGTTTGCAACAGTGAAAGTTCTTTTTAGGTAAAATAAACGGCGCCCATGAAATATAAGCTTTTTTATTTAAAATTTATTGGTATATTACATCCATTTTAAATGGTTTAAAATCACATATTTTTTTAAAATAAATAAGATCAGTAAAATATCATGAATAAATTGCAGTGATAACTTAAGGATTAATTTCTTTACCACATGTTATTAGATTGTAATTGATATTGCTATTAATTAAAATCTTAAGATCAATAATATTTAGTGGAATTTATTATTTTTAATATATCATATTGATATAAGAGATGCATCTTTAAAATGGTTTGATATAAACAAATAATTAATGTGAATGGGATGGATATAAAAACGTGTTTAATTGAAAAATAAAAAGCAAAAATATAAGTAAAATAAAATTATTTTTAGATAATTTTAGAATAAATTTTTAAGTTTTTAAAACAAAAGATACAGAAAATCAGATTTTTATTTTTTTTGGTTCGGTACTTTTATAGAAGAAAAAAATTGATGTTGTTATTTTTTATTATTATTATTAACGTAGGTGTCTGGATTATCTTGCGTATACCTCGACTAATTTCACGGACTCTAAAATTAACGACCATATAAGTCTTCGGTGGCTATTATATTAGCAATCAAAGGACTCGAACCTGATACTACAGAAAAAATAAATTTTTAGAACTAGATAGACCACGTACTAAATAATTATGTTACATAAAGCTGATTTCTTAATGATTTGTTTTATCATAAAATTATGTTCCAAAAAAAAAAGTAACCCGATGAGTCTCTCTCTCTGGAGTGAGATTAACGGTATGCAAATAGGTTTCGCGGGTTTTCAGGGGTTACAGAGTGGGGAAAAAAAGAAGGTAAAAAGGGAATTTGAAAAACAGTTAAAAGTCTAGACGCGGTTTTTAGACAATGTGACGCGTTTTCACGTGTAGCTTTTCGGTCCTATCTACGTACATAGATCATGCAGCACCACAGCTGCAAGCCTACCCCACTTTGCTTCTTTTATTTATATATATATATATATATATATATATGGGTCCCTAAATTATTACTTTTTTACTAACTTTTTACATAAATCCTAACTTTCATGCAAATAACACCCCCATATTATTATTATTATTATTTTCAGATGAAGATTCTAATTTATACAATTGTTCTTGTATTGTTTGTTGGAAAACTCATATTGACAATATAAATTATATATTTTTGTTTACTATATAGCAAGAATAAATCCAGTTCAATGTGTACTACTTAATTAAGAAATTATTTAAGGGATAAAAAGAAGTAAAAAAAAGTCACGCCAATATGTAAATATGATTGAAGTGGTACGTGTTATATATATATATATATATATATATATATATATATATATATATATATATATATATATATATATATATATATGTTTGTGTCACATTAAAGCGTTAAAGTTGTTTTGATTTTGTGATTTGATCATGTTTTTGAAATTTTTTTAATTTAAATTAATTTTTTTAATGATTTTTAATTGTTTTGATATATTAATATAAAAATAACTTTGAAAAGCAACTTTTATTACACATATCTTATTTTTTATTATTGTGGATAATTAAAATTATATAATAATTTTAATTAAGGTTGGAATAATTCAATTATCCCACGTGAATTATAATTGAAAAACTTGATGAGGGTACACCATTGCTTTTCTTTATTTTTGGTCGAGAATATGCATATTTGTTATGCACTTTATGATCATGTGATGACGTGTTTCATCAGAAGGCATTAATTCAAGCCTCCCAACAAAAATAAAAAAAGTGTTATGTAATTTAGAATTATTGCAAGGAACACTAATTCGACCGGAAATAATAATTGAAAACACTAGTCTACGAGTTTTTCATTTAGTTTTGTTTTCTTTTATTTTTCTATTCTATATTATTATGATTTTCTAGTTATTTGGTTTTAATTTTTTGATATAAAGAGTTATGATTAGTGAAGACACAGTTGAATAAAAAATTAAATATTTTGATTGTTTTTTTATAATTATAGTATTTTTAGTGAATATTAATATTTTGACCGGTAAGAAACCTCATTATACCTCGCTCTTGTATACATCATCATATCTTATTAAGAAAAAATCTAAACTCCATTGATCTTTTATTGTTGAGCCAGACTCATTGTATTGTGGATCACTACAATATAATAATATTTTTTTCTTATCTACAAGGTAAAATGGTCTTTTATAGAAGATTTATCTAGTATTACGAAATTAATCGAGGATATAATAGTTAATTAACTTTTTTTGCATAGTTAAATGATATAAATGCTCTTAAAAAGTAAACAAAGTCTTTTGCTTCATTTTTTTTTCATAATAAAATTACTTTATTGTCCTTCAAGTAAAAATAAATAAAGAAGTCAAGGGGTATTTTCATATTTTCCTCGTGGTTCTTTTTGTTATGATCTATTTGAATTAAGAGAAAATAAGTCTTTTAACATATAAAAAGAATAAAAAAAAAGAAAAGAAAATGTGGTTGTGGCACATGCTATATTGGACATGGCCTGCACCTTTCAGGCAACAAGTGTGGTGTCTTGCGATGGTCAAAAAGGACCAACTGTTGTGTCGTGCGAAAAGTCCAGTGGCGATAAAGATAATGGAGTAGCGTGTGTAGTATAATTCACGATGGTTTGACGCCAGTGAGATTTTTTTATCCTCCCTCCTTTTTTCTCTCTTCTCTTATTGAAATCCATGTTAGGCTAGCCAAAATTCAAAGTTGTTCTCCCATTTATTTTTTCTTTCAAGTGTGGTCCTTCTTTTTTTATTGGTCTTTATTTGTTTTGGATTTTTTTTCAATTTCATCTCTTTCCATTTAGTTTTATTTATTTTTTATATCAAATATAATACTCATTCTTTTAATTGTTATTTTTTTATTTTATGGCGTTATCCCGAGTAATGAGTTAGTCAAATTAACCCATTTTTTTTTTAAAAAATCAATGTTTTTTTTTTAAAAATCATTTTCACCCTTTAACATTAGACTATGAGGTCTTGAGCTTTTATATTTTTTATGTCTTTTTTTTATAAGGCTATCCTAGGTCGTGGGTTAATCAAACTAACGCAGGGTGACTCAAGTTTTGCTTTTATTTATTTAAATTTGATAATTTTTTCTGTGTAATTTTTTAATCTCAATCTCATGTTGTGGGTGGTGGGTTAGTAGAGTAAACTAAGGTTGACTCGAGTCTTTCCTCTGATTTTTTTTTTTATCATTTGAGATTAAGTTGTTAGCCCTTGAGTTTTATAGGTTTTTTTTGCTTTCCATTATATAGGGTATCTTGACCTTATATCTCATGTATTCGTTAAGTTAACCTAGATTAATTTAGATTATCATAGTTTGGATTTTTTTATATTAAATTTTTTTAACTCAACCTCTGGTATAGCATGAGAAAAAAATAATATATTGTTAACTAAACAATGCATGCATAGGTTTCCATTATCTAGCCTCTTGTACATTATTTTTCAAAGTATATTTTTTGTTTAAAAATATATTAAATTTTTATTTTATTTTATTTTTTAAAAATTATTTTTAACATTAAAACATTAAAAAAAATTTAATTTTAATTTTTTTTTTAACAAAAGTAGATTCAACATCACCACCAAACATGACTTTTGAGCTCCTTTTTGTGTTTCTCTTCCCATTTTTGGTGAGTACAGAGGGGTGGTCTGACTGGTTCTCGCCTGGTTTGTCGATAAAAGCATGCAGTGACCTTTTGACTTTTCATCCCCATAACGCAAATTAATTCCAAAGTCCTGCTTGATTGGCATCATGGGGTCAATGAAAAGTTGGAGTGCGTGGACTTTAATGGGAGCCAGCTCAGGTTGCCTGCTGCTGTCTTGGACCCATTGACTGAGGTAATTGATCAATTAATGATTGATTTGACTGGGAAATAAAGTTAATGACGACTTATTAACCTGTTCTCTTTTCTTTGCGGTTGCCAGCCCACGTGGACGTAGGAAAAGAACTATTAATCCAATCAAAATATCATTATTAATTCATTACTTTTTTATTAAAATAATATTATTTTAATTTATTTTTAAAAAATTACCTTCTAAAGTTGACCCGTAACCTATATCTTGAATTATATCAAGTTTTAAAACTATGGTTTATGGTTTCTGAAATGTGTAAATTTATTTAATAGTTTAATTTGTTTAACTTTTGTGTAGTATATTATTTATTATTTAAATAGTATATAGAGGATATTTATGATCGCTACAAGAAAATTGAGGTATTTTAATATGTATTAAAAAATTATTTCCTTAAACTTGTTTATAGCTTTTGCAAAATAGCATGTTTTATTTAATGAAGTAAACTAAAATATTACTACCGTGTGTTCGTCTACTAAGTTTTTTATCTCTTTGAACCATTGAAATCTATTAAAAATGCCAACAATCTAAAATATTACCCTCTAATAGTTATTAGGGGTAATTATTTTCGGTCCGGTTCGGTTTTTATAAAAAACAAGTAACTAAACTGAATTTTTTTTAATATAAACCGAAATCAAACCGAAACTGGTTCAAACCAACCAGTTTTGGTTCTGTTTTTTAGGACAAAAACCGGTTCAAACTGGTTCGGCTCGGTTTTTTCAGTTTGACTCTAGTTTTTCCTGATTTTTTTAGTTTGAGTTCGGTTCGGTTTTTTCGGTTTCAGGCTTATAAAACTGAAACTGAACCGATTGGTTTTTTCAAAATTTTAATCGGTTTAATCGGTTTTTTTTACGATTCGGTTTTTCTTGTTATTTTTTATTCTAGTTTTCTCAGTTTAATTAATTTTTTAGTTTTTTTGCTTATTATGTATAAAGATAGGCAATATATGGATTTTATCCTGACTTATTTCAACTTATAAAATTTACTTTTACCGAACTCATATGTGTTGTATTACCGTTAACATACGTGCCAAATGAAGTAAAAGGTTTTTCTTTTCTTTATCTTTTTCTTGGATCCAAAGCAACATCAAGTTTGAATTCGCTACTAGTAATTAATTAGTCCATTTATTCTCTTACTCGTGAGGTTTGTGTGGTAGAAACATCTCCATAGACACATTAAGTTATGCATATGTTATAACTTAGTGTTTGGTATGTTAAACAATATTAATTGGATTGGATTAGACTGAAAAATTAATTGTTATGTTTTGTATTTGATGTTTATTAAACTAAACTTGATAACTTATTTTATTTTATATTTGGTAGATAATGAATAAAATATAACAATATACTTTAATAATAACAACAACAACAATAATAATATTCAATTTGAATACGACAATTTATTCTACTATGTTTTTTATTCTTCCTCAAACCTCCAAAACATGTGGATACCTCCAAAACATGTGGATGTACTTTGGATTATCCATCAACTTAATCTCAACTTCTATTTGCTATATTTTTTAGGTAAATTGTTATTTAGTTATGACAAATTTATATCTACCTGTTTAAACAAACACAACTACATCACCAACCAATCATGAAAAACCATAAAATTAAGGTTTAGAATCAAACCCAATAAATGTAAAGTCATTACAAAAATTCAAAGTGCATCCCAACTTGCTTCGAGCAACTAATCAACTAACTAATGAAGACATTAAAGAAGCTTAGAGAAAGTGTGTTGTGTTATAATCACCTGGTAGAAACAAACCCTATAGAAGACTTAATCTCCCTGCTTATGTACTAGCATGCTCTTATGCATCGATGTTTCAGGTCAAAGCTAGAGGAGAAGATACCGAGAGAGAGGTTTATATTTTGTGATCAGCAGATTATTAGAGTCATTTATATAAAAAAAATTATCTTAATTCAAGAGTTTAAGTTATTAAATAAAATTTATATTATTCTTTAAAGGTTTAAACACTCCTCTTCAACCAAATCATTTTGATGACACTATTTTAGTCCATCAAATAGTTTGTAAAGTAAGTGATTTTATGTTAGTTTGTTTCAAAAATTAAGTTAAATTTGAAATAATTATAAGTGCCTGCAAGTTGGTTAATTTTCAAAATAACATGTTAATTAACATACAAAAAATTATGGATTTTGTTTAAAATATAAATAAATATTAATAATGATTTTCTAAAAAAATATTTATTTAAATTTTGGGTTAAAATATATGTTATAATCTATACTTTAAACATTAGATAAATTAAGAATATTATTGTCATTGTAATATATTGTTTTATATTGTTCAATGTCTACCAAACATAAAATAAAATAAATTATTTAGTCTAGTATAATGTACACCAAACACAAGATAAAACAATTATTTATCTAACCCATCTAATCTAATCCAATCCAGTTAATATTATCTCGTATACTACACACTACGCATCTAAGGCCTGTCTGCATCTGTGATTTTTATTTGTTTTTCTTGAATTTTTTTTATAAAGATG
This sequence comes from Populus nigra, assembly GCF_951802175.1. Lineage (NCBI taxonomy): Eukaryota > Viridiplantae > Streptophyta > Magnoliopsida > Malpighiales > Salicaceae > Populus > Populus nigra. Next base: position 2,623,233 of record NC_084858.1, read on the forward strand.
TGAATTTTTGAGGAAAAATTAAAAATTTAATTCAAAACCTACGATGATGTACCACTTGATTTGAAGCTCTATTCTGCCATGAAATCCCTCCAAAAACAACTAAATCATTAGATGCAGCAACCTTGCATGGAACATGGATCATATGGTTGAACAGTATTCATTTATGAAGAGCTCTGGCTGTGTCTCTTCTAGTACTTACATGGATCGTCAACTTGACATCAACGAAAAGATGAGATCTATCCTTTTTGACTGGCTTATTGAGGTATACTGCTCTTGAACTGTTCCTTTGATGGAAAATGTTGTTCACTTTGTTTAACCACAGTATCCCAACTTATAATATTCGCCATCTGCTAGAGAGAGGTCTGATTTCTGGAATAGACCCAGATGCTACATCAAACAGAAACATCTTTTCCATCTCTAATTTTTGGTTTTCAAGCCTTGTAATCCTTTATTTAATGAAACAAGTCTGGCTGTTTCAATAGATTCCTAACCATCAATCTTATTGACCGATTCTTGGAGCGCTGCACAGTGGTCAGAAAGAAACTTAAATTGGTTGGTGTCACAGCAATGCTGCTAGCATGCAAGTATGAGGAGGTCTCAGTCCCAATAGTGGATGGCTTTGTCCTGATATCAGACAAAACTTACACAAGGGTGGAAGTCCTTGATATGGTAATGTTGCTTCGTAGTAATTACTAGATGCATTCTCCCTTTTCATCAGTGGCTGTTTGACTATTTTAATGCTATCATGTGCTTGTAGGAGAAACTAATGGTGAATACTTTACAATTTGATATGTCTGTGACCTACTCATGAAGAGATTTCTTAAGGCAGCATTATCTGACAGGAAGGTAAGGTACCGTGAGTAGTGAGTAATGGTTTTTACAGAAATAAAAATTCTTGGGAAGATTTGAAATTTTTTCCATAATATAAAGTTGTGAATTGAACAGCTCGAGCCTCTCTCCTTCTTCATCATTGAGCTGTGCCTCGTTGAGTACAAGATGCTCAAGTTTCCCCCATCTTTACTTGCTGCTGCAGCAATTTACACTGCTCAGTGTAGTCTCTACTGGTTTAAGCAATGGTCTAAGACCAGTGAGTGGCATACCAGCTACACAGAAGATCAGCTTTTGTGAGTATTTTACATCCTTCATTATTTCAACTTTGGGTCTAAACTAGCAAACTGATGAAGTTATTGCTCTTACATGCCAATAGGGAATGCTCAAGAATGATGGTTAGTTTCCATCAGAATGCTGGAGCTGGGAAACTCACTGGAGTTCTCAGGAAGTACATACATTCAAGTTTGTTTATGCAGCAAAAGCTGAAACTGCCCTATTTCTCTTAGGTCTTTGACAGTGCTCACAATATAGTTTGCCAATGGAAGGAGTTATCTCTGCATGCAACTGGGAACACAACTACTCTTTGTTGAATACATTTTGAGCAAAAAAACTTCAATGTCTTGTATATTCCCGGTCTTATCCTATACATTTACTTCGCATATTGCGATTTTGAATGAAAGATAAACCTGGCTATTTCTTTGAAAGAAGTAACAAAATGTATTTTAGCCTGTTATCTGCATATTTGTCCTCGTCATTTGTTGCAGCTGTGGGGTGAAAGCCAGACAAACAGCATACTCTTAACTTTGATTGAAACTGCTCAACTTTTGCTCACAAGAGGAGCCTGGACTAGATCAAGACTCAATTACAGCCAATTAAAAATGTGAAAAAACTACCTCAAGCTAATAGCTTAAGTTTTTAGACAAGGTTGCAAAAATAGTTTTATATTATTCTCTAGCAAATTTTTTTAAATAAAAACTCTTTGTGCTTAAAACTTGCACAAATCCACATTATTATATTGTGTTTAATTTTTGTTTATTAAAATAAAAAAGATGAGATTTGAACTCATAACTTCTTAATCAAGCCATGGTGAATGGTTATTAACTATTAGAATTGGGGATGTTACGTTAAGCAACAAGTCTTCCCAATAGGAGTACACTAAAACAAGTGGCTTTGAGGGATTCAAGATGGATGCTAATACTGGTCACTTGAGGAGATTACACAGTTTAGATGATCAAGTGGTGGTTTTATCATGTAGTGATGCGATAACAGTTTCAGCTAGAGACTTGGTTCTTTGGTGGAAGCCAAACATGCGCCAAGGATAACAATAACACATACAAGGGCAATTGCACCATTTAATTTAGAGTTTGGGCTCTGGGGAGCCTCTTCCCAAACCTGCTTACAGTTGTTGGATTATGATTTTGCATGATTCTTGGTCAAAGCTGAGTTATGAACACATTATTTTCAGATTTTATCATGCTGACAAAAAGAAACTAATTTACATTCATGATTTGTGGCAAAAGACCTGTAGATGAAAGCACAAACAAATAATTTTTTTGCGCTTAATTTTGCACATTTCTTTCATCATTGTCAAGAAAATGATTCATGAAGTCCTTAGTTTTTAAATGGAGGATGTTGGTGAATATCATGCTAATCTGAAGGAACTATGTTGTGATTCATCTTATTTAAAAACCTTCCAAGCAATTACATTAGCAACAAATGTAAATTCAATAATACATAAGAATATAATTGACAATGGCCTCGTCCAAAAAATAAACACTATGGAGGAAAATTTGGTGCCTAAGACCACAATTTTTTACATTGTTGAAGACCACGACCATGCAATCCTGCTTAAAAAATCATTATTAACTTGTTCGTACGAAAATCATTATTAACTTGTTCGTACGAACCCACTAGGAGCTCTAGAGCACTGCTGGTGATTTCATATTCTACAATTCGCAGCTGCAAGACAGAGAAACTAACTTTAACAAATTGCACCATGGTATCTAGTTAAGTTCAAATTGAATTAGTTTTTACTTACTACAGTACACAAACTGATTGAAATCAAGAGTAACTCTGCCTTGTTTTGTTGTATCAAAAGAATTGAAAAGATTCCTGCAATAAAAGAAATGAGAAGTTATCCTGTAAGAGCTTAATGCAGACTATTCAATCTAAAGCATGCAACATAAACAATTGAGGGGACACACACCGAGCAGACTGTACAAAGATGCAGAGAGATATGAAGTCATCAAGATGAATTCTGCCGTTCTTCTTTTGGTCAAAGCTCTGAGCAACAAAGGGCAGAGTTCACATTTTGGTATTAGTAACTATATCATAAAAGTTTTACTGTTGCCTAGCTAGGATTATCTTAGCCATTGACAGGGTTTCAAACATTTGTAAGTGCGCGTGTGTGTGTGTTATATCGCGGAGGACCAGGCAAATGGTTTGTTGAATTTAATAATAAAATCTGTATACAAGCATGCAAACATCAAGAATGAAAGGTTGCATGCGGTATATCTTTGTGACAGAAATTTATGATCTTACCCCAAATATAAATGAAAATAGCCTTACCTCACAGACTGTGTAAAAAGAAGGAGAGTCCAGTGAGAAACCAATTTTCACCAATCCCTGCAAACAAATTTCTGTCTTGAGAAACCAGATGGTTAAGAAACAAAGACGAGGATAGAGTCCAAGGAAACACATGCTCTTTATTTCAAATATCTCTTGAAACAAGAACAATCTAAACAGAAGCATGAAAACCACGCTGGGGTAAACTGTTAACAAACATAGAAATTTATTTTCAACAGGACAGCAGCATTTAAAACTACAGTTACTCAGTCACAGCTAAAAATTTTCTTTCACAAACTACCTCATATACATCATCAGGCACAAGATATCCACGGCCCCTGTAACAACAAGACAGAAGTAAAGACTAGTTAGATATTTTTACACAAGCAATCCAACCATTTCCAACTTTGGAAGACAGAAACAGGAAATAGGAGAAGTGTTCAAGCATTTGCTCATCATTGCAGATATATAAAGCATTGACTCAAGCATAAAATTTCAGAAGCTCAGATTTTGTAGAACCGGAGAAGCTCAAAGTTGCTAAAAGTACATGAATCTGAAAAATCTTGTTACTAAACAATGACCAGATAGCAACCAAATATAACACTATCTGGCGGCCAGAACTGCTGACCAACCACACTAAAACAACTACAGAACCAAACAATAATGCGCATTCAGTTTCAGACTCTACCAAAGGAATTCAGCATTAATTGAGAAACAAAGATAAAAATCCTATCTATTCTTATTTGTAAGGCTTTATATGGCTAGAAACATACATGTAATAGAGCCACTTAAAGTGAAGAAACACTACTAGAATTCCACTATGTCAATGCACCAAATCATGAAAACTGGAACAGAACAATCAATTTTTAATTCATATCACAAAAGCACTAAATTTACCTCTGGAGATCCGAGAATGCCTGTTGAACCTGCAAAGAGACTAAAACAAATAAGTACAAAATTCAAATACAGGGACCACAGAAGTTTTTCATAAACTAGATAAGAGCATAACACACAAAAGCATAGCTTTTTACTTCTTGAAATGAACAATTCATGATCCAAGCACAAACCTTTAAAAGAAATTTATTTAGCCCAACAAATTCTGCATATAGAAAAAGAAAGAAAATTTGATCAAATCAGGAAAAATTAAACAAAACCCATTTCAAAAGTCTAAGACTTGAACACAAAAAAATGAAATTCACCATCAAAACTCATAGTTCCATTCCTATCAGAATCATACATCCTGCACCACAAAATAAATGAATTTTGTTAAACCAATTGATTTGTGTTAAACGAGAGTTTAAAGAAGAGTGTTGAGAAGTGGATTACCTGATCATTTGTTGGACAACAGAGAGAGGGAATTCAAGGTTACCAACAGCAAGAGCACTCTGATCATCATTATAATTAATAATTATAAGATGATTAATTAAGTTGATCATTTATAATAAGCCTTTAAAAGAAAAAGAAAAAAAAGGGGAAGACGAAAAGAGAGAGAGACCTTCAGCTGAGTTGCAGTGATGTTTCCGGTTTTCTCTGAGTCAACTCGCTCGAACCATTGTCTTAGTATCGTCTTATTCTCCATTTTCGTAGCTAGAAGAACTGAAGAAGAGCAGCTCAAATTTTTTCAACTTAAGGTTTTTGGATATACCTCAATACGGTCTCTCACTTATTAACAAACTCTCTACTCCATCTAAAATCATAACATTTTATCATTTAAGTCCCCAGTAAATCACGTATTTCTCAATTGAAGATTAATTCCTCAATATTTTATGATCCTCAATCTTTCCCCTCTAATTTGCACATTTTATGCAATAAAACAGGAAAATTCGATGGAAAGTCCGCACATGGATGAAAATAAACGATCGTGAAATTTGTGAGAAGTTGGGATCATGAACACAAAATAGTACGTCTTTGATATTTGACCCGTATTTCATCATTTTTTTTTCTCAATAAAAGAATTTATACATAAACTTTATTAACACGTTTTTGTATTTAAATTTTTTTTAAGTAAAAATTAAAAATTTTATAAGTTCCAAAATCAAATAAATCAAGAATTATTTGTATTAATAAGAGTTTATTTAGAAGTGAGTTTATTTAGAAGTGTAGTTACGGTTGCTTTTCAAAGTGTTTTTCATGCCGAAATACATCAAAATGATGTTTTTTCATTGTTTAAAAATTATTTTTAAGATCAACGCATCAAAACGATTCAAATCACATAAAAAATTAATTTTTAAAAAAAAATTTAAATTTTTAGGGAACGCGGTGTAACGTTCCTAAATGGTGTCTAAATGAAAAAAAAATCATAAATAATGACTAAAAATAAAAACTGGAAAAATTAAGAGACATGTGTAGATTAAAATATTTAATTTCACAAGATATAATATTTACGCAGTTGTGTTGACTAAATTTATTAATTAAAATATTTTTTTATTCAATCTAACAATAATAAAAATAGACACACACATTGATTGAATAAAATAAAAGAGAAAAAATAATATGTAAGGTTGCACATATTAGAAATATTATTTGAAAATAATTTTTTATTTTAAAAAATAAAATTCATCTATACAAAAGATTAAAAAAATATAAATTAATCAGAAAAACCTTCTCAAAAATTAAATGCATAGTTAAAAAATAACTGTTATTTCAAAACTGGCTTTCTAAATAACATAAAAAAGAAATGAGATATTAATCAAAATCTAAATAAAAATAAAAATAAGATTAATTTAAAAAAAATAGAAACAAAAGAAGAAAATATTTTTTCTTAAACAAAAAAAATAATAGTGTTGTCCACAATAAAACTTGTGGGGTGAACACGAACCATGAACTCAACCAGATTTAATATTTTTTTTTCTTTAAATTTATAGTAAACATAAAAAAAGTAAACAATGTCGTCTATGGTAAAACATGAGGGGGCGAACAGTGTGGCTGCATGGCATTCACCTCACATATTTTCCCCTTAAATTTATAGCAAAACCTTAAAAAAAAACAGTGACCAATGTCGTTCACAGTAAAATATAAGAGGGTGAACAGTGCATCTACACAATGTTCACCCCAACTCTTTAGTTTATTTAGGGTGAACTCGGACCATGAACTCTATCAGGTTTTATATACACCTCTTAAATTTATAGCAAACCTAAAAAAAATGAACAATGTCGTCTATGGTAAAATATGAGGGGTGAACAGTGTGGTTGTAGAGTGTTCACCTCATATATTTTTCCCTTAAATTTACAGCAAAACCTTAAAAAAATAGCGAATAGTGCAACTGTATAGTGTTCACCTCGCATATTTTCCCTTTAAATTTACAGCAAAAAAAAAAATAGTGAAAAGTGCATCCATAGTAAAATGTGAAAGGAGTGAATAATGTGATTGCACAATGTTCACCCCACACACTTTAGATTATAAATAATTAAATTATTAAACTGTGATATGCTGCGAATCAAGTTAAATTTTTCATGAATGTTAAAACAATATATAAATGTTGCCAATGTTTTATAATGAAAAAAAATGAATCATATAGGGATTGATCCGATATGATTGATTGAGTTCATAGGTTCAAAAACAACCTAAATAACTCGTAAAACATAGTCTGACTCAAAACAATTTCAAGATGACACATTGTTTTTTAATATTAAGATAACAACATATTAGATTGACTTGGATCAACCCAAGTTAACGTGTTAAATTTATGATCCAAGTTATGAGACTATCATAACTTTATATATATAAAAAAATAATCCATGTTAATTTATCAAACTCATGATCCGAGTCATGAGATGAAGATACCCTCATAGAAAAAAAATAACAAAATGACATGATTTAACCCACTAAACCTGTGAATCTAGTAATGAGACTGAGATAATCTCATAAAAAGCAAATCAATATAAATTATAAAGTTCAATTCCCAATCAAACTTGTGGGATCTAGTGTTGAACGATAAAACTTGTAAAAATCTTAATAAAAAAAAGAAAGTCAAGTCAACCTTGCTTAACCCATTAAAGACTATTATTGCATCATTAAGCTAGGATAACCTAATAAAACGAAAACTAAAAACAAATCATGAAGTTTAATTTTAGTTGAAACACAATATTAAATGATGAAATTGAAAAAAAAAAGTCAACTAGGTTAAACCGCCAAATCTGTAACCTGAATCATGAGATGAGAGACAACACAATAAAAAACAAATCCAATGTTAAAAAACCCGTGACCCGGGTCATGAGACCGAGATAACCTCTTAAAAAAAATTAAAAAAACAACCCGATTTAACTGGGGTTAAATGTCAAAACTCGCGTCCATGATCATGAGACCAAGACACCTTCATAGAAAACAAATCAAAATATATTAAGAAGTTTAGTTTCCAACCAACCCAATACTAAATAATAAAATTACGAAACAAAATTGATTAAAAAAATAAAAAATAACCCGAGTCAACCCAGGTTAACCTGCTAAGCACTATTTTCAGGTCATAAGGCCTAAATAACCTAATAAAAAGCAAATAAAAAAATAAATCATGAAACCTAATTTTCAATTAACCCAATATTAAAGAATGAGATTGGAAAAAAGTTAATTAAAAAAATTAAATCAACTAGGTTAACCCATCAAATCCGCAATTAGTGTCAAAAAATTAGGATAACCTAATAAAAAACAAATCTAATATCAAAGGATAAAAAAAACATTGATCGAAAAAAATCAAAGAAAAAAAAAACAAGTCACTTATGTGTATAAGATTAAAGGGGTGGTTTTCATTATGTATTGCTGCATTGAAAACCTCACATGTTTTAGTGTATAGTATAATTGATATAGTACAGAGAGGATGTACTAAGCAAATTCAGGTGTAAAAACTTGTTTATTTTTGCGTTTTAAAATTATTTTTGAAAAAAATCAAAATTTTATTTTTTTCTACTTCAAATTAATATTTTATGTGTTTTCAGATTATTTTGATGTAATAATGATAAAAATAAATTTTAAAAAATAAAAATATATTATTTTAATATTTTTTTAAACAAAAAAATATTTTACAAAATAACTACAAGCTCCAATAGAGCTTATAAGACATCACTACATTTGTTGCATGTGCTCTGCCATGAGTAGTGACCTTTACTTCAACTTAATAACATGGTTTGATTTTATTCCAGCTATGTATGTTTATTCGATCCTGTCATCTACCCTTTCCAAATATTAAACAATTGGACCATTTTTTACATCAATTAAGCTTTTAAAAGCATGATAAAGTTTTAAAAAAACGCCACAAAAATCTAAAAGGATCCCAAAAAAGAATAAAGTTTTTTTAGTTTTAATATTAATTAACCAAACCAAACTAAACCAAACCCAACAGAATAAAAATTAGTTAATTTGAATTGATTTTAATTTTTTTTAAAATAAATTTTAATTTAATTATTTTTTAGATAGAAACCATACCGAATAAAAAATATTGACCTCTAATATTGATCAAAGTCCTTCCTCTCTGCTCCATGATGTAGTGAATGAAAAAAACATATGACCATTCAAATATTCAATTGATGTCATGATCATATCAAAGCCTTGTGTGGGACCAAAAGGGGCTGATGTGCTGTGATTTTTATTTTTTATGAAAGTCTTTGCTTTCTATACGATAATGTAGTAAATAAAAATCCTTTCTTTGTTGCAGAGCAGGATTATTTAGCCTATCCCCACTCACCCCTCTAATTTCCTGGCCTTCTTCAATTCAATTTGGTCTAAAAAACAAAAATACAAACAAGCTCACCTGTAGGCACGTGAATTATTTTCATTTTTTTATTTGAATTCTTTGTTATTGTTATCTAATGCTTTATGAATGAATGAAAACTTCGAAATTTGACTCAAAATCATTCTCTCTTTGTTTTTTAGATTGATTCTGGAAATGGGAAAAAGAAATCCAAATCATGCTTCATGATTGTGAGCATTTGAGAGAAAAAAGTCAGGCCATGGAGTATTTACAGGATCTTATAGTTTATCTTCTTATAAGATTCTCAACTCCCTTATGGAGTACTTTGATTTCTGGTGCTTTTGTACTTATAAGCTTGTCTTTGTCCTTCTACCTCTTGTTCGAGCATCTCTCCGCGTACAAGAATCCTGAGGTGACTGCTCGGCTCCTTGTCTCCTTGTCTTGTCTTTAATTTTGAATGAGTTAGTTGAGATTTGTTAGTTGACTGTTTTTTTTTTCCTCTCAGGAACAGAAGTTTTTAATTGGGGTTATCCTTATGGTTCCTTTTTATGCTGTAGAATCGGTGAGTGAGTGATTTTTTCAGCTTGTTTGAGGATTATTTTGTGAAAAGTTTGAATTTTGAACAAAGGGTTGTTTCTGTTTTCGAATTTGGAGAGGTGGGGGGTTTTGAATTTTTTCTAACATGGGTTATTTTGAATAGTTTGTGTCGTTGCTGGATCCGTCGATTAGTGTTGATATTGAGATATTGCGGGATTGCTATGAATCGTTTGCTATGTATTGCTTTGGAAGATACCTTGTTGCTTGCTTAGGTATGTTTCTTACTAAGAGTATTTTGTGTGCAATGAAGGGTTCTTACCTGAAATTCGGTTAATTCGTCCTGTATAATTTTGTAATTTTCTAGATTCTGTGGTTGTAGTTTTTTGAAGTTGTTTACTGATCGTCAGATATTTTCCTTTCCATGAAATGGACATTTCTATACGTCCGTCTATATATCCTGTTATGCAAACCAGAATCTTGAGAATTTTTTAGCACTTATATGCAGTTTTCTTCTGCAGTTTGTTGTTAAACTTGTTGTTCCTAAAACCCCAGATGGTCATGATGGAGTTTTCTTGAATACTAGTTACCCTCTGAAACAAAAAGAACTTGTTGAACATGGCCCATGTCATCGTTTTGGTTTTGACAAATGCAAGGGTGTTCTAGCTTCCTTCGAAATGTGCAAAAATTAAAGCATGTACATAGATACTCAGATAATATATGGTAAAGTAACATAATATTGGCCTTTTGGCTGGAAGAAATTCAATGGCTTTTGTGAAGTGTTCAATTCATATGTTCATGTTTCCTGCATGAATATTCGGAGAAAGAAGTAACCATAGTCAAATTCAGTCTACAATGCACGTGTCCTAATGCACATGTCCAGTTGTTTGCCCAGTAGTTTTGAATGTACATCAAATTGCAAACTGTTTTTGTGTTTATGAGTGAAAGTTGTGTTCTATATAGAAGACTTTGATTGTGTTGCCGCATGATAATTTCAATTATTGTTTATCAACATGGCATGCAGATGTTCTTTGTTTACTTTTATATTTGTAATCATAAATAGGGATGATATATTTTTCTATTGTTTTCTCTAATTACTTTCCAGATTTAATTTTGTTTATCTTCTGGTGTTGACATTGTTATTGATGGTTTCTCTCTTTTATGTACTTTTTAAAGGTGGGGAAGAAAGAACAATTGAGTTTTTGAAAAGAGAAGGTCGCTCGAGTTCTAAGGCACCCCTTTTAGAGCATAGTAATGAAAGGGGAACCATAAAGCACCCTTTTCCAATGAACTATATCCTTAAACCATGGAGGCTTGGTCAGTGGTTTTACCAAGTCGTAAAGTTCGGTATTGTTCAATATGTATGTTCATTTTTTGGAAGTTTTGTCTTTTTGCAGCTCTTTTACGTTTTCCAATCCCGGCATTCTTAGATTGGAAAGATTAATAACTCATATCTTTATTGACAGATGTTAATAAAGTCCTTGACAGCAGTTTTAGCTGTAATTCTTGAAGCCTTTGGTGTATATTGTGAAGGAGATTTTAAATTGAAATGCGGGTAAAGCTGATCTTGATTCTTACATTTTTGAGGTCCATTGTTTCGTTTTCTTCTTTGAAACTTGAACTGTTTGTTTCCTGTAAAGGCTTTCTTGGTAATGATAGAGGTTAAGAATTAATTTCCTTATGCCAATTTACTCATTGGTCATAGTTTAATTGTATATTCTTTAAATTGGTCATTCTATGTGGACTCTTTGTCGTATATGCATGTATGCGTGTAATGATTTTTACTTCTAAACTGGCCCAATTGATATGCACATTCTGTTAAAGGATATCTCTTGTTAAAATACTGATTACCTTAGCATTCCATATACAAATTCCTAAGTGCCTTAGTATTCCCTGGTTTTGTAGGTATCCTTACATAGCGGTTATTCTAAATTTCAGTCAATCTTGGGCTTTGTACTGTTTGGTGCAATTTTACACTGCCACAAAGGATGAACTTGCTCACATAAAACCTTTATACAAGTTCCTGACGTTTAAATCAATTGTATTTTTGACCTGGTGGCAAGGAGTGGCAATTGCTCTGCTCTGTTCTCTTGGTTTATTCAAAAGTTCTATAGCTCAAGGTCTGCAATTTAAGTCAAGTCTTCAAGACTTCATCATTTGTATAGAGGTAGATATCTTCCATTACCAATGCATCTCTTCTACTATTCTACATATATAATTTCCATTCTTGAAGGTGTCAGATAATCTATTGCTGTTCTAGTAGCTGTCTTTTTTATCGTGAAATGAATAGGTTAATGTCTTGGGCAATTTAAATTTCTGAACCACCCAAATGCCACTAGGTTCTTTCGATGAGTCAAGATTTTATGTCAAGGTAATTGCAAAAGTTGTGTAATTTCTACAAGCATGTTGGAATTCGTATGATAGAGGAGAAGCAAGATTTTGTTTTTTCAATAAAATGCCCCTGCATCTTTGTGTGCCTTCTATTATATGTGAATGGGTATAGAAGAAACTAAAGCATTCTGGGAAGTGGAAATGTCAACTATTTGATTCTCTAGAGAGGAAACTTAGCATGTTGCTGATTAATGAACTTTAGGACAAGGGTCAAGTAAAAAAGTAAAGTGGCAGCATTCTGCAACTTAGGGCCGGTGCAGCCTGGCTCAAATTTTTGACTTAAGGTGATGCAGTGAGGAGAGAGGAGATAATAGTGGTATATCTCACAGTTTGGAAGGTGTGTGGTAAAGTGTTGGATGCAGTGTCCTTGGGCTTTAGCTTTAGTGGTAAAGGGGAGAGGGAGGTTTTGAATAAAATAGACTCGTTTCAAATCTTTTCAGTAAAGAGAAAAAACAAAATAAAAGATTGCTCAAGTGGATGTACTGTTTGGTTGCTCATGTAGCCTATCTAGGATGTCATTTCTCAAGGACTTAAACTATCTAAAATGCTGGGCACATCACTTTGCATTATTTGGTGGGGTCAGACTGATAGTTTCTGTTATGTCTGTTTAAACACCCTTATAGAATGTTTTATGGGGCGATTTGTTTTGTTTTGCTGTTCTGGGGGTTTCTGAACAAAGTTACAAACTATTGTTGGCCCTTGTAACTACTGTTATAATACTCCCGGGGAAGACAACAGTCATTGCTGTCTGATCTCTTCAATAGAGTTTATAACTGCTCTTTTCTCATTCAAAATATTGAAGTTTAACAGGTCTATGTATTCATCCAGCACAGATGGGCATTGCTTCTATTGTTCATCTGTATGTGTTCCCTGCCAAGCCTTATGAGCTAATGGGAGACCGGTTTCCTGGAAGTGTTTCAGTTCTTGGAGATTATGCATCTGTTGATTGCCCTATAGATCCTGATGAGGTTAGAGACAGTGAGCGGCCAACAAAGTTACGCCTTCCTCAACCTGACATTGATGTTAGGAGTGGAATGACTATAAAAGAAAGTGTCCAAGATGTTGTTGTTGGTGGTGGTGGATTTGTAAGTTTCTTCCATTTAGCTTATACTAAAAATTGACCATTGCAATTAAATTATTGCTGTGCAGTCACTATGGGAAAATATGATAATTACTAAGTGTAAGACTCAAATGTGGCAATGCATACTGTGCTAATTAAGTTTGGTGAAGCACATGAGTCATTACATCACATTTATCCACTGCTGAATCAGCTGTTGGCTTCCCATGCAGATTGTGAATGATGTGAAGTTCACTGTAAACCAAGCAGTGGAGCCTGTTGAAAAGGGGATTATAAAGTTCAATGAGAAATTGCATAAAATTTCTCAAGATATGAAGAAACACAAGGAAAGGAGAAGAACAAAGGATGATAGTTGCATAGCAACAGCTTCACCCGCACGGAGGGTCATTCGTGGAATTGATGACCCTCTTTTAAATGGGAGCATCAGTGACACTGGGGTAGCAAGGGGGAAGAAACACCACCGTGGGACATCAGGACATACCAGTGGAGAAAGTGGGGGAGAAAGTAGCAGCGATCAAAGCTATCTCATCAGAGGTCGTAGATGGGTCACTAAAGATTAGAGTCCTTTCTTTTTTCATCTCTTTCTATGGAAACAAATTCAGGGGTATCAGATCAAGGATCGAAGAACAACTGGACCAAACAAACTCAGAAAGATGTCTTGTACTGGCATCCCAATCACACGAGCTATTATTTTTCTTCGATGAGATGGCTGTTGGCTGACATGCACGAGAGCATTTTACTGTTCGACAAAGAGACTGAAGGTTTGGGCTCCAATTTTCATCTGAGGAAAATCTTTTCATCAGCTGCAAGATCCTTCACATGGGGTTGCTAGACATGTATCTCATATTTGGTTTTTGAAATTGAAATGTCGTATAAACTCTTAAAGAAAGCCATTGTTGTACGTGAAAACCTATACAGCAATCGAGCTACTTGGATGTTTGAGGCATTGCCTTGTATGGATGCTTGTTAAATTAATGTGTTAAAGCATATCAATATTTCCACTTGACAATCTGTTCCACTTATTTGGCCATAGAAAGATGAGAAATTATCTTTTAGCACAGGACAAGATTGCTAGAAAAAATGCAAACGCACATTCCTAAGATAGAAAATGCAGGTTGATATTGGCTCTCCTCCAATATTGAAAATGGAAACTGATTTTCTTAAGAAGTTGGGACTATTTTTTTTTATTGACCTAAAGTTGAGGATAGTTTTTAACCCATTAGCCATATTGTTTATTGCGCATGCATGCAACTCCGCCACCAATGAAGCTCCCAAGTACGCCGGTCAGCGAAACCTCAACCACGAGGTTATTACACAAAACCTTATACAATCGTGTATTGACTTGGATAAAACCCACACCACCCTTACACAAGGGGCAAGGTTAGTCCACCATCAATGATAAATTAAATCTGACATAGCCGCCACCACCACGTCGTTGCACGTCGCTTCTGATCCCATGCATAAGAATCGTCAGCATTGAAGATAACGTCACATTGAATGATGAGGAAACATTTTTTTAAAGAAGAGGCATGATGAGATTGAACATATATAGGACTTGCAAGAAATTAAGAATTTCAAGCAGGTGGTGAATGATAAAAGTTTGGAATAAAAAATTTACTTTGATTTTAAATTTAAGTTAGTTATTAATATGATGTTTATTAGAAACTTAAATGATCGTTAATATCAAGACTTATTAGATTAGTCAAGATACACGTAAGTTAACTCAGACATCCATGTTAATAAAAAAATTAAGACTTTCAAGAAATTAAGACTTGGAATTCGAGGGTACAACACCAAAATATGATTTATATGTTTGTAAGATATATAATGACGAAGGATAGATTAACTCTTGTAATATTAAATTTTATTTAAATTTATTTATTGAGTTTAATTTAGTTATTGTTGGATATTATATTTATTGGGCTATAATATCAATTATTTATTCTAGTTAAGGTTTTAGTATTTATATTTTATTTTTTAAAATATTAGAAGAACACTAAAAAAATAATCCATGAGAAGAGAAGATTAATATAAATACGTGATCATCCATCCATCATAAAAAACTTGAGTTTTCTAGCATATTAGAGAACCCGTTTGGCTACGTGGTAGCGTTCATGTTTCCTGCGGTTTCATTTTGCAAACGGTTTGGTTAATTAACAAACGCTTGTTACTGTTCATGGGTCTCATGATCTGTTGCGTTTAAAACACAAGAAAAAAGAAAGCAGCTAGAAGTTGCTTCCTGCGTGTTAAAATAAAAGAACCGTGCTCTATTGTTCAGTGAACAGTGGAGTATGCCTCCACTGTTCACTGAACAATGTTTTTTTTAAAAAATCAGTGCAGTTAATTGATTTTACTCGTACTGTTCATTGTTCACATGAACATCAATTTTTTTTTTTCAAAAATTAGTTTAAGGTGAATTAAATTTACTTGTACTGTAATCTCAATTTTATTCCTGGTAATATTTTACCTAATTGTGTAGCTCTTGTCGGATAAATTTTGTACGTAATGGAATTGTACATAGTTTAATGGAACAATAATTTTATTTTTTTATATATAAAGTATAATTTATTTCATGATGTAATAACATGTTAAATCCATAATATTTAAATTAAAAACTATCAATATTAATATATATATTTTTAAATTATTTTATAACTTTAATTTCAAAAACACTTTTAACCAAATTCATTAAACTATTTTTTCTTCAACCTCAATTTTAATCACAGATTAACCAAACATCTATTTTTTTAAACCAACCTCAACTAAAAGTATTTTTATAAAATAATTTTTTTTTAAATCATAACGACAACAACTATTATAATACCAAACACACTTGGAATCTAAAACCTCATCAAGTCAACATCATTAACACTTTCTCCACCTTCCGGTTGCATGAATGGATCTTTATCATCCAATGCCCGTATCTCTGGATACTGTCAATTGAAAAGGAAAAAAATAGAATAAAAGTAAGCTTCAATTGCTAGTGGCAAAGACTGTCCTCGGGGAGAGATGGTGGGTGTTATAGACTGAAGCCTCGTTGCATTGAAATTTTCTATAACAACTCGATTCCTCATTTCTCAAGGGGTGTAGTGTAATGACAATGAGCTTGAAATTTGTATGACAGATCTTGAATTCGAGTCAAAATATGTAATTTTTATAAAAATTTAAAACAACCAAGATTTTACTTGCTTATCTGGGTTCACAGAGTGTGCTTTTCAAGAAGTAAGATTTTCTTGAATCCAAAAATAAAAAAAAAACTGGATTCCTCAACTTCGGCATATACATATGCATAAGACCCTTCATCGATCATAATTATGGCAAGAAAAATCTAAAATAAACTCAACGAATGTGTTACCTTATCATGCGAAAGGAGTTTAAACAAAGGACCGAAATAGCGTTCTCGAAGATCTTCCATCATTTGCCCAGTAGTGCTTTATAATGAGCACGAGGAAAAAAGGGGAGAAAAAACTCATTGACCTTAACTCATACTTACAACCACAGTTTTTTGATAACTCACTTTACATCAAGGAGAACGCAACTTTTCAAGCACTACAAGTGCAGCAGATGCCCTAAAAAAATGAATGTTATATGATATAGATAACTCACTTTACATTGAGAGCCTTAAAATGGGAGATTCAAAACAGAAGCACCAATTTTGGCACTGTGACTTGTTCTTGCAAATGGCGAGTAGCAGATGCGAACACTTTAAAGTGGTATGCTGCTCTCTTTCAATTCCTGCACAGACTATACAGTTAGCCAGATTCTTAAATTTGTTAAGGGAGGGGAAAATCAGAAACAGTAGATTAAGAACGCCAAATACTATGGGATAAGAATTCTTTCAAGCCCTTAGAAATTGTAGCTGTCTCCTTATTTGTACTGCCAACCTTAATATCACTGGCAAAATGAATTCAGAAAAGCATAAAATAAGAAGTTTGATGCCAAACATAAAATGATATGCCCTTGTATGCTGCCAAGTGCCAGCTCCCTTCACAGAGGCTCCACTCTCATTACCAAATGGTTGAGTCTTTTACTCTGCTTTTTCCTTATTTATTCAAAAACTTTTGTCAAACCATCCTCTGTAACTATATCCAGCAACTTTTATTTTGGCTTCTCCGATTCTCTCCTCAAACTTTCTCTCATGCGTCAATTATCTCTGCAGCAGCATCCTAGAAATCTTTGGCTTTTGTTCTCTATATCATCCACAAATGCTTTCAACAAAGCGAGAGGCCACATATCAAATTCAGAATCCCATCCATATTCTCATGCTTTCCATTCTTGCATAATTCTTGAGTGATATTTCTACCTAACATGCATAATGCTAATGCCTGCACAATTCTTCCTTGCAAATAATATTCCCAACAAAACTCCTATAGGAAACAACAATGTTCTCATCACTTCACATGCTCTCTAGTCAATTCTAAGACACACCAAACTTCTAATTTTTTTTTCCTTATGTGCTTTCATTCCAACTGGTTGCCAAGAAGCACAACTTATTATTTGTAAGCGGGGCTGTAAAAAAGGATGGGTTTTGCAAAGGATAGACCACTCAGACTCTTCTGGCTCATTTTTTGGTGTTTTCTCTAACGAAATCATGAAGGATGGCCATAGATTTGAGCACACTCTTTGCTTAAATTAGTTAGCTATCCATGTCCAAAAGAACGACCAGTCTTATCTTATGGTATATAGACATAATAATGCTTGCAAAAGTTTTGGATAGTGCTCAAACATGGACATAAAGAAAGTTGAAGTGCATAATTTTGCCGCTAATGTGAGTACTCTGCAAGGCTCTAACCTTACTATTGCACTTTAACAGGAACCATCAACTGGCATTAACTCTTGTTAAATTTTTTTTTTAAAAAACTAACATAATTAACTCAACCCTTCCTTCTCCCCCCAAGGTTGTCATCTTCAACAGTTTCGAATATTCAAATTATCAGAAACCTAGACTTCAATAAAAAAAAAAAAAAAATTATGAACCTTCCAAGTTCTGCGGCTTATGAAACGAAAAACCTAAGTCACAGATAATAACATCCTAAACCCCTCTAAGTCCAGGAATTCAAAGACTAGTCTGAAAAAAGTGTCACATTTTTTTCAAACTATAATCAGAATTGCCCTTTATTTTGTGAATTATGATAATCAGCGACACCCGCAAAAGTAGTCTAAACCCTAATAAACATCTAGCCTGTGAAAATACGATGCGAGGGAAAATTGAAGGCAGATTAAAAGGATGAAGCATGGAAATTTTAAGCTTTTTGAAAAATGCAATCTTTTCACTGAAACACATACCTTAAGGAACAATTCTCCAGCCAATTGTGCCTGAATAACACCTTCATCAGCCAATTGATATTCTTCCTTGATCCCATTTTCCTGATAAAAAATCACCAACTGGCTAATGAAAAAGCACAAAATTCTTAAAAACATATGTAGTAACACAATAAAGGAAACAATAAGACCCTTTTCATTAGGAATGCTTTTACCATGCCTTAATACCCAATATTTGTCTCTCAAACACAACTTTTTTCCATAAGCCAAATTCTCCTCTACTCCCCTCACAAAACCCCTTCGTTTGCCTGTTTCTAAAAACCGCAAGATAACCACACATTTATGGCTCCATCTTAATGACGTGGCAGTCACTCATTGGTTAAACCAAGTAAGAGTCAACAACGTCAAAAATGAGTTCTCAAACATATGACGTGGTACAACTCTATTGGATAATCAAAACATCACTATAATGAACCCGAACTCGCGGAACAAACTACATATCATCAAACCCCTGTTCTCTCCATTCTTGACAGAGAGAAGCTAGCAATGAAGAGATAAATTGAAGAGAGAGTACAGAGTAACAAATCTACTCTCCGAAATTTCACAAAGTTCAGAACTCCCCCCCCCCACTACTGTTATGGCTCTCAATCTGCGTCAAAAACAAACAGGTCAGTGCCTTTTCTCTCTTTTTCTTTCTCTGTCTAGATCTCTTTTAGAATTAAGCAATAACCCATTTGTTATTACTTAGATTTAAGCCCAAATAACCGTTAAAAATCTTTCCTTTTGTTAAATTTGATGTGTTTATTGAGAAAAGTTTTGAGATTTGTTTATTTTTTTGGGTACAGAATGTATAATCCGGATGCTAAATCTGAACCAACCTTTGAATGCAACTGGTAATACTAATGAAGAGGTTTACAAGATCTTGATCTATGATAAGTTTTGTCAAAATATACTATCTCCATTGATTCATGTCAAGGATCTGAGAAAACATGGGGTTACTCTTTATTTCCTTATTGATAAGGATCGAAAGCCTGTCCATGATGTCCCTGCTGTGTACTTTGTTCAACCAAGTCAAGTTAATGTTCAGAGGATTGTTGCTGATGCGTCACAATCGCTTTATGATAGCTTCCACCTGAATTTTTCATCGTCCATTCCTCGTCCACTTCTTGAGGATCTTGCATCTGGGACATTGAATTCAGAGTCTATATATAAGATTTCAAAGGTGCATGATCAGTATTTGGAGTTTGTGACTTTGGAGAATAATTTGTTTTCGTTGGCACAGAAGTCTTGCTATGTTCAGTTGAATGATCCGTCTGCTGGTGATAGAGAGATTGAGGAGATTGTTGAGAAGGTTGCTAGTGGGTTATTTTCTGTGTTGGCAACACTTGCGGTTGTGCCAGTTATTAGGTGTCCGCGTGGTGGCCCAGCAGAGATGGTGGCATCAGTGCTGGATCAGAAGTTGAGGGATCATTTATTGTCGAAGAACAATTTGTTTACAGAAGGTGGGGGTTTTGCGAGCTCTTTTCAGAGGCCAGTTTTGTGTCTATTTGATCGGAATTTTGAATTGTCAGTGGGAATACAGCATGATTTTAGGTATCGTCCTCTTGTTCATGATGTTCTTGGCTTGAGGCTTAATAGGTTGAGTGTGCAAGGGGAAAAGGGTGGGATGAGGTCATATGAGTTGGACAGTTCTGATCCATTTTGGGTGGCAAATGGGTCTCTAGAGTTTCCTGAAGTTGCAGTGGAAATTGAGACTCAGTTGAACAAGTATAAGAAGGATGTTGATGAGGTGAATAGGAGGACTGGAGAAACTGATGGGGCTGAATTTGATGGGACGGATTTGATCGGGAACACAAAGCATTTGATGAATGCTGTGAACTCCCTGCCTGAACTGACGGAACGGAAGCAGGTGATTGATAAACACACGAACATTGCAACTGTTTTGTTGGGTGAGATCAAGGAGAGGTCTCTTGATTCCTATGCGAAAAAAGAGAATGACATGATGGTCAGAGGAGGGATTGATCGGAATGAACTTTTGGGTGTGCTTAGAGGGAAAGGAACCAAGATTGATAAACTTAGATTTGCAATCATTTACCTTATATGTTCTGAAAGTATTAATCAATCAGAAGTGGAAGCAATTGAAACTGCTCTTAGGGAGTCTGAGGTTGATAATTGTGCATTCCAGTACGTGAAGAAAATGAAGTCCTTGAATGTTTCATTGGCATCAGCAAATTCTGCCAGTCGAAGTAACATTGTTGATTGGGCTGAAAAACTTTATGGGCAGTCAATTAGTGCTGTGACAGCTGGCGTGAAGAATTTATTATCTAGTGATAGACAGCTGGCATTAACGAGGACTGTGGAAGCTTTGATGGAGGGGAAGCCAAATCCTGAAGTTGATTCTTACCTTGTGTTTGATCCACGTGCTCCTAAGTCAGGTTCTGGTACCAGTAGCAGCCATCTGAAAGGGCCATTTAAAGAAGCTATAGTGTTTATGATTGGTGGTGGTAATTATATGGAGTATGGCAGCTTGCAAGAATTTGCACAGCGTCAGCAGCCTGTCAAGCATGTTATATATGGAACAACAGAGATTCTCACAGGAATGGAGTTTGTTGAGCAGCTTACAGTGTTGGGACAGAAGATGGGATTGGGTAGTAGTGTTGCTCCCCCTGCTCCAACCCACTAGTGCTGGTATTTTTGTACATGCATTTTAAGGCCAGTTGTTTCATGGTTTAGGCATGAAAAAAAGGAGTTACAAATGCTGATTAAACATAAATGGATTGGTGGCAGAATATATTTTGAAGCTGGTTAATACTTGAGAATTAGGTTTCTTCTTATTTCTTTGGTTCACGCTTTATGGAGGGTGTTTCAAATAGAACTTCACCTTTCTTTGACAGTCTGAAAGGGTCCCTTTTATGTTCATTCTATTGAGATGGTATCTGCCATTAAAAAAAAAAGGTTTTTTGATGTTCATGCAGTTAATCTTTCTCTGGTTAGAAATATATCTGCTGTTTCTTCTTTGTGAAATTTGATCGATAGAGAATTATTTGTTAGTTTTAATCCCTATACCAATATGTATGAATTTATGTTTTTCCAAATTTGTTAGATAATGAAGTGAGTGCTTGATAATTGCATGTGCGAGCAACCTGTCATTTTATTTGTGACTTCTAGCATGTCTTTCAGCTTGCGATATAAACCAGCCAGAAATCAATCCTCATCATCAAATATCTCTGTCATAATTCATGACCAATAGTTTTGCCATGCTTATCTTTTAATACAACCTTCCGTTTATCTGATCTTGTGTTAGATGAATTAGGCATTGGGCAACAGAGGTTGCCATTTTCCTGCAAAACGTTGAACGAAATAGCTACTGATGACCAGTAGTGGGGGTTTCTTAACTGTACATTTCATTGTCTTCCATTTTCCTGCAAAAGTTGGAGGGCTACTGAATTGACACACTCCATGCGATTAATGTGTAGTACTGATACAGGTCAATGAGCTCTCCTAACCGTTGCCTGTAGTTTTAAAATGCTCAAATATCCGATCACCTTCCAAGACGAACTGTTGAGGAGGGAGTTTGCCAAACTAAGAAACCTGATGTAATGTAAGGTAATTTACAGGCAATTATGCAATTCCTTGATGCAGATTGATTGACCAACCTGCTATGGACAGACAAGGCAACAGGTAATGGTATGAGAGGTGTAACTTACACGGGATATATTCAAAATTGAAATCCTAATCTACCATAATGTATCGCACAACATGATGAAGTGCTCCTCCACCTTGTACTGTTACAATTTTTAGGTCTCAACTGTCCTTGATGAGTCCATTTTGGTATTGAGATGTTTGGGAGTTGGGATGGTGATCATCTTCTTTTCCCATTTTAGTTTAAAAACTGGAATATCAGGAGGAATTGAATCAAGACCAATTCAAATAAGGACCTTTATGTAAAACTTAGCAAGAAAATCTTTTGTTTTTGCATTTTATTTTAACAGCCATATAAATATCCATCAATTAGGTTCTAAATGTTTCATACAATTCTCATTTCAGTCCTTTAATCAATATTTAATTCCTTTTTTTGTCAATTATTTTGTAATATAGCTCATAAAATATTCACATCAGACATAAAACGTTAACGAATACTGATAGAGGCACTTGACTGCAAACTATCTCAAACGTTTTAGACCCACTTGATAAGATCTTTTGTTTTAGTATTAAATTGAGAATAAATATATAATCAGGGACTGAAATTGGAATTTTCCCTGATTTTTTCACTACTCTCCTCCAGGATTTCCCTCCTTTCTATCCTAGTCTCCTTTTTTACCAATTTCCGTACTTTTTTTTTTCTCTCCCCTTGAATGGCCTCTAAACCCTAATTTCCCAATTCCCAGACCCGCCATGGCTCGCCGATCCTTTTCCCTCCTCAAAACCCTAACCAAGCCCACCACCTCCTTTTCTCTAACCCCCACCCCAACCTCCCGATCCGTCACCTACATGCCGCGACCCGGCGACGGAGCACCACGCGCAGTCACCCTCATCCCCGGCGACGGGATCGGGCCTTTAGTCACCGACGCAGTAGAACAAGTAATGAACGCGATGCACGCACCGGTTTACTTCGAGAAGTACGAAGTCCACGGCGACATGAATCGCTTTCCGGCAGAAGTAATCGAGTCGATTAAGAAAAACAAAGTTTGTCTGAAAGGTGGATTGAAGACTCCGGTCGGCGGTGGTGTCAGCTCGCTGAATGTGTCGCTAAGGAAGGAATTGGATTTGTATGCTTCGCTGGTGAATTGCTTTAATCTGCCAGGGTTACCCACCCGGCACGAAAATGTTGACATTGTTGTTATTAGAGAGAATACTGAAGGGGAATACTCTGGGCTTGAGCATGAGGTGGTTCCTGGTGTTGTTGAAAGCCTTAAAGTAATTGACTTTTTTTTATGTAGTGAATTGCTTTGTGTGTTTATTGTGTTAATTGTTAATTAATGTTAATGATTTGTTGATTCTATCGTTAATGATGAATATATGGGACCTACAGAAGGGATACTTTAATTGATAGTCTCTACAGTTTGCTTATTCAAGTTTGAGTTTTTAGGAAGAGAGAAATGTAATAAAAATTAATTTGATGATTAGTTTTTGTTTCATGTTTGATCAATAACATTGTGCTGTGTGAGTGATGCAATTGTTTTTTTTATATATATATATATATATATATATATAATTATGGTGTGTTGATGATGACATTGTGTTTTCAGGTGATCACAAAGTTTTGTTCGGAGAGAATTGCAAAATATGCATTTGAATATGCTTATTTGAATAATAGGAAGCAGGTGACAGCGGTGCATAAGGCAAATATTATGAAACTTGCTGATGGGTTGTTTTTGGAGTCTTGTAGAGAGGTTGCGACAAAATATCCGAGTATTAAGTATAGTGAGATTATTGTGGATAATTGCTGCATGCAGCTGGTATCGAAACCTGAGCAATTTGATGTGATGGTAAGTGTTTTTTATTGAAACTTTGTTGATTATTGTTTGAATTAGAGTCTGTGATGGATGTTATGCATTGTTAGTTGATTCCGTGCGTATTTATGTTGTTGGTGTGCAACTTTGGTTTTGTTAGCGCTGGAATGAGTCTGTTGTTCAGTGGCAGGTCTTTCAGTAGCATTTACTGTTGTGAGCAAATTGTGTTAGTTACACCAATAAGTTCATATGGTTAAATTCCTCTCGCTATTGAACATGGCACCATGTTTATCAATGAATGTATATGCATCGAGTTTCAGATTGTGATGGATGGTTGATGCTCTGTAGTCTGTTGACGGAATACAAGGATACTAAAACTATAATGTAAAATAATTGAGAATTGTACTTGTAGTTTTACCTTTACATATCACCTCATTGAGCTTCTTGCAGTGGCTACAGTCTCCCGATATATGGTCTTGTGTATGCTTGATTGTTACTGACTCGATTAGCACTCTTGACCTTTTCACTATTAAAATTATGTATTATTTTTTGCACAGGTTACTCCTAATCTTTATGGCAATCTTGTGGCAAATACAGCAGCTGGTATAGCTGGAGGCACTGGTGTCATGCCAGGAGGTATGAATTTGGTTACAAGTTCTAATTTTGCAAAAGATTTTTCCCTACCTTCTTTAACAAGTTATAGGTTAAGGAATCCTAATCATGAAGCTGTTAGGAGCTTGATAGTTTCAAGTCCTTTGGACCTTTTCTGTTATTATCAGCTCTATAAGCTTGCCTTGTCATGTTGTTTTTGGCAACTACAGGTAATGTGGGAGCTGATTATGCTGTTTTTGAGCAAGGTGCTTCTGCTGGAAATGTGGGAAAAGAAAAAATGGTGGAACAAAGGAAGGCAAACCCAGTGGCTTTGCTCCTCTCATCTGCCATGATGTTGAGACACCTCCAGTTTCCTTCATTTGCTGATAGGCTTGAGACTGCAGTGAAGCGTGTAATATCTGAGGGGAAGTGTCGAACCAAAGACCTTGGTGGAGACAGCACCACACAAGAGGTGGTTGATGCTGTCATTGCTAATCTGGACTGATACTGGGAATTCTGCCTCCATTTTCAGCCATTATTTCATACAACAATGTCTTCCTGTGCAAGTATCATGCTACCGTTCTTCCCCCTCCCCCCCCCCCCCCCCCTTGCTGCTATACAAAGTTAATACCAGTCTTCCGCGTGAGATGATCATAGGGTAAAACTATTCTTCTTTCTTTTTACCTTTTTCTCCTTCCAAATAAGATGAGTTCTTTTCCTTTTTGGTTGTGAGGGGATCAAGGAACGTAGTACTTAAGAACTTGCCCCTTATTGTACAGTTGAATGAAAAGTTCTACATTTGTATCATCCATTTCAGGTATTTTTCAGAATACACTAGTTCATTGAGCTGTTCCTGCGGGTCAGACAAAGAACTATTTAGCATTATTATTAAATATAGCCCCTGGGTCAATTTTGAAATCTACTTGCTCATTTACTTGTTTAGGTTTAAAATTAAATTATATGAAAGCTGATAAACATGATCTAGTCGAGATGATAAATCAAGTCTGAAGATAACTTAAATAACAAATAACTAACAAAAACAAACATGGTGTAGTTCCTCCTAGGAAAAAATTGGATAATGAAAATTAAGAAAATTGTTTTATCATATGAAAGCAGCGGGATGACCAAATTTCCTTGTTGGATTTAGATTCGGTACCTAAATTGTCCATCCATTTCTGGAATCCTGAGCTCTGGATCAAGCAATCGGTCGTAGTTTTCAAAAGGTAGGCACACTATTAAACCGCCTCAACATAGGATTATAATCCTAGTGATATTTTTATTAAAGTGTTTTTCAAAGTATAAAAATTATATCTTTTTTTAATCATTTTATTTTATATCAGAACCATAAAAAAAATTACTTAAAGAGTATCAATTTAATTTTTTTAGATGAAAAGCAAGTGAGTTGAACGGAAAAAACAAACAATGGTATTTACTAGGTGCTGTAATCCTAAGTTCTAGAACAAGCAAATCGTCAGGGTTATCACTGCCTGCCCTAGTCTGAACAATATGGCTATCATTAGGTTGAGCTTAGAAAATCCTGAAACAGCAACAGAGAGAAGTGCCATTCAAGGTATTGAGTCCTTAATAGGGTTTTTGCACTTTACGACTTGTATTTAAAATTAGACACACATGGAAATTATATATATATATAAGTCAATATATCGGGGCATGTTTTTTTTAAAAAAATAAGCAGGGGATAAGGAGAAATTATGTCTTCATAAGAAAGAGCAAGTGACTTCATCAAATATTACTAAACCTATTTAATAACAAAAATAGAGAACTGATTATTGAATGGTTCTTCAATGGCGGAAGTATGTTTTGATTTGAGAAATCAATCAAAACAATCGACTGATTATTGATTTGTTAACAAGTGAAACAATTTTGTGACGTTCTTGGTGAATTTGTAGTTATAGTTTGAAATGCACGGTCATCAAACTCTATGATTCCGTTATTATCTAGGCAGTTCTACAAGGATGAACTCTACTATTCAACGGGGCAAGCAGAAGTGTCTCTTCTGAAGCCTTTTAACTCTATCCATAGATTCCTTCCTACCACAGCCGTGCCAAAACATCTGATATCTTACGAGCCTTTCCAACCTTCTTGAATTAGTGCCCCCCGGGTTCTCATTCACAAATATTTCCGAATTCCGTGGCATTGTTTTGGTTCACGTTGGCTCATTGCCCCCCTGAGAAACGTTTCTTCCTCGAGTAGAAGATGACAGAACTCTACGCGCATGGCCATGCCAGGCATCCGTGGAAGTGAAAAATTCTACTTCACATGTAAATTCTCAGGGTAGAAAACCCTGCGTCTGGGTTGTTGAGAAGGGTAGTGAAAGGTATTCATTTTGAAGGCATATTTGCTATTACAATTTAGTTCAATCTCTTCATTTCTGACTGAAAAATCACTCTGTTTCTTTCCTTTTCTCGTTGCTTATTGTGTTCCTCACGCAACTTGATTGCCCTATCAGCATCTAAATCTCCAGTTTCTTTCAAAGATCGATGATTATGATATCGGCTTGGTTTGCAACATATGCAGAAGTCGGAATTGCTATTAGTTGTTAGAGAATAATATAAATCATATCTTAGAACCTCACCTAACAGCTTAAGCTTTTGGGTTGAGATAGTTCTTTGACATGGTATCAGAGCCTTGATGACCAAGTAGTCTCGAGTTCAAATCTCACCATCCCTATTTATTTGATAAAAATTAAACACAAGGTAATATAGACATATGCAAGTTTCAAGCCCAAAAGGCTTTCACTTGAGGGGGTGTGTTAGAAAATAATATAAATCATATCTTGGAACCTCACCTAACAGCTTGTTGAGATGGTTCTTTGACAGTTGTGTTCTCTAGGTTTGACAGGAAAAGAAATAAACTTCTTATCTGGATTTGTGAAACTAGCCTAAAAATAATACTAACCATGCGTGAAAAAACTGCGTAAATGTTACCTTTGGAATCTTTTTTTCGGAGAACGAGTGAACATCCAGAGTGTACCTGGAGGCTGGGACAGAATAAGTACTGAAGGGTCTCTCTAATGGAACCTGGGGGGAGAACTGCATTGCATTTTGGGTGTCTCCATTTCAATAACCAGTGAGTCCAGCATATAAGTAGCAGTCCCACAACAAATGACACTGATATCACCCACACCCACATTTGTAATGTAATTAACGTTAGCTTTAAGTATTTGGGGTGGTGGAGGCTAATCCGGAACAAGGACACAGAGAAAAGGAAGACTGTTGTTCAATGGATAAGTGTGCATACTTCTACCTATGTATAGGAATGCAGGCTCTAGTCAATTAATAGTAACAGAAAATAAATTAATAAGTAGAGTTAAACTTGCCTGGTTTATTTTATTTATATCTGTGTTGGGACTATACATTGGCGTGGAGGGGGAACTAAACTCTTTAGAACTCAAACTGTGTTAACAAATTATAAATTATCAAATTCAATAATATGAAAATAGAGCTTAACTTTAGAGATGATATATCTTACGTGGAATTTTCTGGTAAGCTAAGCTTTACCCTTTCTAAAAAGAAATTGCAGACTCCTTTTTTTCTGCTTGCAAGTTTTTCCAACTCATACAACAGGTTAAGCATTCAGAAGAAATTGAAATCGTAAGAAGAAGACTAACAGCAGCTCCGCCACTCATTTTAGACGGCAACAAGATTCTGAATGCTGAAACTGCCAACACTTAATCAAGATTCTTAATTGTACTTTTAGTTCCAGGACGAAAAAGGTTAACATCAATCACAAAGTAAACATTCTATCCAAGAAGTCTAACCATACAACTCAATGTCCTGCTTTTTTTTAAATTATCTGTGAGTCTGTCTGATGCACTTGTTTTTAGTTTGATCGATTCGGCACTTTGCCTCTTTAAGAGCTGCAGATTGATCAGTATATTTGCTATGAAAATAACTTGTCAATTCTTTCACTTTTGCTTCAATATCAAAGTCAAAAATGTGGACAATTGGGTTGTGTGTTGTAGCATTGCTAGTCATATACTGTACTCATTTGGTTAGAAAATGGAAGAATCCTAGCTGCAATGGTGTTCTCCCACCTGGTTCCATGGGCTTGCCTCTCATTGGAGAGACCCTTCATTTGATCATTCCAAGTTATTCTCTAGACCTTCATCCGTTCATCAAGAAGAGGATTCGAAGGTAATATGTTGCTGTGATTCCTTTGTACTTGTCTTTGATTTTTATGGCATTCTGAAGATTAGCTTGTGGGATTTGCTTATTCAATCTCTTCCTACCTGGTATTTCCAATTTCAGATTTGGACCCATTTTTCGAACTAACATCTTGGGCCGACCTGTTGTGGTATCGACCGATCCTGAACTCAACCATCTCATCCTCCAACAAGAAGGAAAATTGGTAGAGATGTGGTATTTAGACACATTTTCCAAGCTTTTCAATCAAGAGGGTGAATCTAGGACAAGTGCAGTTGGAGTCATTCATAAGTATGTCAGAAGTTTATCCTTAACTCACTTTGGCGTCGAAACTCTTAAGAAAGGCTTGCTTCCTGAAATAGAAGACATGATTAAGAAAACCCTGCAAAAGTGGTCAACTCAAGAATCTATTGAAGTGAAATATGGCTCTGCAGTTGTAAGTCCTGAGACCACTTAATGTGTGCCTTTTGTATTATCCATTAGTGTTGTTCTGTTCTTGATATATACCCTTCTTGCAGATGGTTTTCAATTATATTGCGAAGCACATGTTTGGTTATGATGATTCTGAAAACACATCTGAAGACAAGATAAGCGAAAAATTCACCAAAATATCAGAGTTTCTTATGTCCATCCCCTTGAATGT
The DNA here is from genome assembly GCF_951802175.1 of Populus nigra. Classification (NCBI taxonomy): domain Eukaryota; kingdom Viridiplantae; phylum Streptophyta; class Magnoliopsida; order Malpighiales; family Salicaceae; genus Populus; species Populus nigra. The sequence continues at coordinate 2,652,424 of NC_084858.1, forward strand.
TCCTGGCACTACATACCATAAATGTTTAAAGGTACTCTGAAAGAATGGAGAGATAGAAAAACTTGTTCTTCTCATGGTAATACACATGGTAACCAATCTAAGCCTTGGTGTTTATTCAGGACCGAGAGAAGGCAACCAAGTTTCTGAAAAATAAACTAGAGGAGAGACGCAATTCGCCAGATATGTATCGAGGAGATTTGCTTGATCAGGTCATTGCTGACTTGAACAAGGAGGATAAAGAGAAGTTCTTATCAGATGATTTCATTATTACAGTGATCTTTGGATTGTTATTTGCCGGCTTCGAGTCAGTCTCGAAAATACTGACGTTAACTCTTAAGTTGCTAGCAGACCACCCTTCAGTGTTACAGGAACTGATAGTGAGTACTACATTTGTAAATTAGCAGTCTTCAGATTAGACCTTAATATTTACATGGTTATAACATCAGCAATATGTTTTGCAGGCTGAGCATGAGGGAATCCTGAAAAATAGACGAGATTCAGATCCCGTGCTCACATGGGACGAGTACAAATCAATGACTTTTACACTTCAAGTAAATACTCTGATATAGTGTTATTAAACCCTCCTCGGCCCGGCAAGTCAATCCAGTGACCGACTGATAGGGGGACCTGGCTCAGGTAGGGCTTCATATTGAATCGGGTTGGAGTTGATCCAGTCAACGTGGAGAGCCGACTCTCAACCCGATTGACCAGTCCAAACCCAATTAGGCCTAGTTTGATGTTTTAAAAAAATTCATAACAAAATTATTTTAGATTGACCCGTGTTGACCCACCCAACTTATGACCCAGCCTTTAGCCGGGCCTAGTTTTATACAATGGTATGATCTCCTTACAACTATTCTATGTTCATTCATCTTACATCTGCTAGTTTGTGAAAATTGCAGGTTATCAACGAATCGCTAAGGTTGGGGAATGGTGCGCCTGGATTATTAAGAAGAGCATTGAAAGACATTGAATTTAAAGGTATGATTTTTTTTATGACTGTTATTTAGATATTTGCAGAGCGTTACTCCAAATGAGTGTTTTTCAGGATTTACAATTCCTGCCGGTTGGATCATAATGGCTGTCACTTCTGCTTCTCATTTGAACCCTGACGTCTACAAGGATCCGCTCGCATTCAATCCAGCACGTTGGAAGGTAATGAATAAACTTTGATCATCACAAAGAGAAAGGGAATCGATGAATTCTTAACAATTGACCCTTTCTTTTAATCTGCAAATGGGACATAGGACATGGACCCGTATCTTGTATCCAAGAATTTCATGCCTTTTAGTGGGGGAACTAGGCAGTGTGCAGGGGCAGAATTCAGTAAATTGCTCATGGCCACCTTTCTCCATGTCCTGCTCACCAAATATGAGTATGTTCCTGTTTCTTTCCTTCCCTTTTGATGGCATTTGCTTTTGTTTGTTATAAGACAGGACCACGTTGCATGCTTCTGCACAGGTTTTTGTAGCAGGATTGTTAATGGCTTTTCTGGATTTGAATTTCTTAATCATAGGTGGACCAGAATCAAGGGAGGACGAGTTGTTCGAGGTCCTATGTTAGGTTTTCGAGACGGATTTCACGTTAAATTCTCACCAAATCATAATTAAAGACATTAGTATTTCAGGCAATGAGACACAAGAACTTGTAAATTGGAATTAGCATATCAGGAAATGTGATTCTGATGATGTTCTTGTTTCCTCAGCTTGTGCTTGCTTAAGATGTTCCTGGTTGCTTGAGCCATTTGCTTGAAATCAAGTCTACCATTTCCTTGAAATCAATCTGGTGTTGCGGTGGAACTCGTGTTTTATGATTTTTTAAAAAAATTAAATTGTTTTTAAAAATAATTTTTAAAAAATATAAAAAATATTATTTTAATACATTTTCAAATTAAAAAAATCGTTCAAAAACAATCGAGTCTCATGAAACTAGCTTTCATCTACTCCCATGATATAGCATTAATATATTTTACTAACAATTTTTTTAAATGAAAAAAACATTCTCAGGAATGATTAATTAATGATCATGTTCACAAAAATCAAGTGATTATAAAAATGTCACAAGAAATTAACGACGTGATCACCCTATTTATGGTCGGGTTCAAGCCCAAATAAGAAAATACACCCGGCTCCAATTATAAGCCGAAATGAAATTCAGGCCTAACACTATGGCCTGATGGCAGCTGAAGAAAATCCCATCCACGTCCGGACCTAACTCAATCCTCTTTCTTTTTTCTTTTTTTTCTGGGTGCTGAACTTCAATTGAGAGTGTGAAGCTCATATTTCTTCGATCCACCAATTCAATTGTTATACTCGGGAAAATTAAGGAGAACTTTATTCTTTTAATAAATAAAAAATATTAACAAATAAAAAAATAGTTAGCGCATGCCACGAATATACCAGTTAGTAAACATGGTCGGTGCTTTTAGAACAAATCTAATTTAACCAAATAAAAAATTTAAAATTTAAAATTTAAAAATTAAATTAATTCTTGTATAAATTTTGGCCATAACTAACTATCGAGGTCATTAATGAATCATCACGTTGACTAAATGTAATTGAATTAATTTCTAATTTATGTAAATATTTATTTTATTACATTGTGGAAAATTGGCTTTGTTTTATTACATTGTGGGAAACCTAATTGAATTCCTACAGGCTATCAATTCTCAATTAAGCCCGGAACATGTTTGCAACCATTTCTCAACTGGATCCTCCTGTCGAATATCTTTTAGCAGAAATTAAAAGAAGGACCCAATTGAGAAATGCTTGATACATTAGGGACTAAATTGATAGAATATCATGTTGTGGGACTTAGCTGGTGATGAAGTAATATTATAGGAAGTCAAGTCGAGGTCTCCCCAGAGAGCTGAGCTTTCTGTCAGTGATGGAACCAGACTGAAAAGGGAGAATGATGGCCAAAAAGATAGAGATGACATTTGTTGAAAATAGGCTAAACTCAAGTGTGGTCACAATAAATGGTTTTGACCTCATATATTACTGCTACGTGTTCATGGTCATGGTGCCATAAAAAAAAAAAAAAAAGATTAAAAATCACAAAATTAAAATTGAAGCTTTGAGAGATAAGGAGGAGGAAAAATGCGAAGAAAACCAAGGTTATTAAACTCCAACTGCGGATTTAGGTGAATGAATTAATTCAAATTAAAAAAAAACATTATAAACAAATAAAATCAACAAGTTTAATAATCTAGTTTTGGTAGAATTGATCTAGATTTTTAACTATATAACATGGGGTTATTTTTTTTTAATTCAAAGCATATGTTAAGCATTCATGTCAAATCATATCAAATTAATATTAAAAAAAATAACTACAGCATATTAAATAATTAATTCAATCCAAAAATCTAAACTGTTAAGTGAGGTCTACAAATATGATTTATATTATTCTCTAATACACCACCTCAAATAAAAGTTATATGGACTTGAAATTTGCACATATTTATACTTTTATGCTTAATTTTTATTGAATAAATGAGGATGATGAGATTTAAATTTCTGACCGTTTAATTATTAAAACTTTGATATTATATTAAAAAATTAATTTAATTTAAAATTTTAAACTATTAAATAAAATTTTAAAATATAATTTATATTATTTTTCAACTCAATTATTGCGGTAGAAAATGTCATGTTAAATTGTGGGACTTTCACGTGGTACCAAAGTGGAGGCACATCTTGTATTTGACTATTCGTCAAGGCTTATCCAAATGGTAAATGAGAGCACATTCATATTTGCGTTGTCATTTAAAATTCCAATCATAAGGAAGATAAAAACAAATGTTTATAGTTTATATATGAACATACACACACTCACATCCAAGTTTAGACAATTATTTTAATTTTAGAAATATAATATTAATTATTTTTTTAAAATTATTTCTGAGATAGTATATCAAAATAATAAAAAAAATTAAATTAAATTTTCATGGGACGCACGCGTTCCCAAACGGTATGGATCGAGAAAAGTTTAATTAGAGACGAAGGGGCACGTGTCAGGTTCATGTTGGTTCTAATGGTTTTTTTCTGGGATTAAAATAAATAATTAAAAACATGATCCGTGTCCTTCCTTCCAAGTTGTTAAAAGCAAGAACTAAGAGAAAATGGGGTTGCAGGTTTTAAACGAGAAGTTCTATGCTGCCAGCGTACTAAAGCTCATGGGCTGTCTTACTTGAATTGAAGGGAGCAAAGGGGTGTCGTCTTTGCCAAAAATCAATATAACATGGATCCCTGGATTCATTAAGATTTAAGCCAGAGGCACACTTCAGCTCAGCACGGAAAACAGAGCCTGAGCTATGAACACAGACCAGTTTCAACGAGAATATTCCTTCCTTGTTCTGGTAAAGCATCAGGGTAATATTTATAGTTTGTTTTTTTTTTTTTTGGTTATCAAGGAGTGATGATGGTGTTTTATCGTTTATATATGCAAGCTCTCTCGATTGGAATAAAGTGACGTAATTCATAATTCAGATGAAGCGATGCATGATTTAATTTACTCCTGGAAAGATATATAGGGGGTCTTCTCTTCCTTCCTTGTTTCTTCTCTTTAATAATAACATGATGTTGACCGAGTGTGCAAGAAATCTTTAATGTATCTCCTTCGCCAATCACCAGCAGAATATCTGCCGGTGTCCTTCTCGAGAGGGATTTACGTGTTTTATTTCCATCCACTGCTCCCAAAAAAATAAACAAAAGGAGCAGTACTGCGTTGTTGATGTTGTTGACAGCTGAGAGGGGCTAAAGCCTTTTTCTAGGGTTGGATGGATGGATGGATGGTGAGGAACTACCCGGTTCAGGACTTGAATTTGCCATTAGATCCTCGGCTTTACTTCTCTCGCGTACAAACGGTCTCAGGCGGTTTCCTCCTCCTTTGCCTTGACTGCTGCTGCCATCCTGGCTCTTGCTCTCCTTGGCCCAGCTTGCGGTTTTGTTCCGTGGCTCTTGGAGCTCCTCTGATTCGGGAATTTCCATTTGCCTTTGTTCCCTTTCTTCTCTCTTTTGCCTCTACCATGCTAGCTTTTGTACTGCTTTGGGAGCATGCTCTTGTTTCTCTTTCAGCCATCTTGGTTCCCAGCAGTATATTCTATCTCATTGTTAAAAAAGACAGTATACAATGGCTCCACACACGGTGGTCGTAGTGGATACGAACATTTACGTACACACCGTATACATTGGTTCTTTGAAACTTGTCGAGATTTGTACCCAAAACGTGACATCCCTGTCCTTCTTTTTTGTATCCCGTTCATAATGCACCCATATATAAAATAAATATTGATGGTAATATATTCTTGAAACACTTTTATTTCTTTTATTTAGTTTAATGTAAATATCTGAAAATTAACGACTATGATCATTATACAAGCAAAAGTATAAAACTCAAATCTAAAACCAATAAAAAAAAAATTTAGTTTAAATTTTTATTACTAAACCACCACAAGCTAAATTAGTCTTGAGATTTTGAGTATTCCACTGTCAATTATTGATTACTTGTTTATCTATGCACATAGCATGTGTAGTCTTCAAATAATTAAAACACATTAAAGTGAGTAGAAATTTGCTTGATTTATGAGATATAAATATATATATATAGAGAGAGAGAGAGAGAGAGAGAGAGAGTAACGCAGCTGTCAAGTACCCCGGAGTGCCCCCACCACCGGTCATATTTTGAACTTGACAAATGGCCAGATGTACGGAGACTTGGCCACCAGCTGCTGTATCAGTCGCCTTTTTGAAAGAGGGGATTCTTCTAAAATCAATTGATTCCCTTCAGCTAAATTTGTTTCTTCACGGGGATGTGCTTGAGTGCTCTCTCAGTCCTGACTGTGCTGTTTCCTTTTTCTGGCCGAGTCTCTATTTGTCACTCTGATATTTTTAGCCATTCTGATTTGAGACAATTAATTTTAAAAAAAAACATATATTATAACATCTTTTAATTAACATTTTAATTGACAGATCACGTGAAACTATGATATATATATATATATATATATATTAAGTATTTTAAAAAATATAATTTGGGTGAAACTCGTCTCAAAAGGCCTTGCAATTCAAGATGATATTGTTTTTATTTTTATTTAAAATAAATAACTGAATAAGTCTATATCCTTCACAGGATCAAACTCCACTTGAGTTTGACAATTATTATGATTTTTTGTTATCATTTTTTTATTTATTTATAGAGGTGTTCGGGACAGTTTATACGTATCATAATTAATTTCATGGTCCATAAGTAAGGTATTATAGAAATAATAAGCATACACAATAAAGTTCGAATCCAAATAAAAAAAATAAAACAAGCATCTACCACTACTAGATCAAGACGTTAGGTGATTGCCATTTAGTTTCTTAATATTGTAGAACGTGTATGGTTGGAAAAGTTATCAAATTGATATTTTTTTAAATTAAACTAGATAAATAAAAAATCAGGAATAGTTATGTTTGTTGAGTAATAAAAGAAAATTAATAATTGTGGTCAAAAAACAATTGTGAGAACACACTTGTGTTCTTGTGAGTGCCACGTAGTAGTCATTTCCTTATATTAAATAATATTTTATTTATATCAAAATACTAAATTATCCCCGGTTAAACTCAATAATTATATAAAAAAATCAAGCTAAAAAGAAAAGAAAAAACCCCTTACCCAAGGCAAAAACAATTCTCACTGGAGGGTTGTTTTCGGTAATTTCACTAAGCAAATACAATGAAAAAGGCAAAACTACCCTTGCCAGGCAAAAATTATCATTTTACTTTTCAATTCACTATGATAGCGAGTCTACGTGTACAGTAATAAATGTACAATAAAAGTGGTAGTTGGTTTAGTTTCTTTTAATAATTAATGTATATTTGTAAACACACGTGCCTATTTTTTTTTTCTTTTAAATATAAGTGTTTAGACGAGCTTGCGTGTATTTGAACTAATCTCACAGGCTCTAAAATTGATGACCATATAAGTCTCCAGTGACCATCATATTAATAATTACATAGCTCAAACTTGAAACTATAAAAAAATAAACCCTTTAATTCTATACTCTTATTATTAAACCACGTACTAAATGGTGGTAGTTGTGCCTAGCATTTCTTTTTAGAGCTCCAGGAGGAAGAAAAATAAGAGCTTGGAATTTGATGAACATAATCCGATCTTTGTTTTTTCATTTAATTTACTTTGGTTAATTTGATAATGACATGCTTACAACTTTGATCAAATATCAAAGTTCAGACTTGAAGGAAGGTAGATCAAACAAAACTTTAAATATAAGGTTTATATTAATTAATTATTTTTTAAAGTATTTTTTATTTAAAAAAATTATTTTTAGCATCATTAAAAATTATTTAAATTTTTTTTTAAAAAAAATATATTTTTAAACACAAAAATAAACACATTCGAACAGTTGTCTTCCTGCACATGTACATCCATCCACATGTATACATGTGAACCTTTTTTTTGTCCATGCAAGAATCTTATGGTGCACCAGGAATAATTACGGGCAACACACGAGGAAAACCTCTTAGTCCCGGATTATTATTTAATTCTCAATTCCGTCCCAAAACAATTGATTATTAATCCCATCCCAATTTACAAACATCTTGTAAATTGAGTCCTTTTCTCTACGATCATCACGACCTCTAGATATAAGATTCCAAATTCTCTTCAAAATGGGACTGTTTTATTTCATAAATTAACTGAATCGATAGGAAAATCCTGCGACGCTCTAGGGACCCAGATGAAAAGATATTAAGTTTGAGCACCGAAGTAAGAATTAATAGAGTGGTGGGGATCCGTTTGAGAGGCTTCCCTGTCTGTTCATGAAATGGTGGTTAAGGGCCCACATCTCTGGCATAAAGCGAGGAGGGAGGGAGCTGAAGGGGGAGCATGTACCCGTCTTAAATATGCTCGAATTGATGGGTCGTGTATCGTGTCAATATTTATAATTAAACACCTGACTTTATTCCTTGTTAGATAATAGTATAATACTATTACTTAAAACTTATATATATATATATATATATATATATATATTATAAAATCATTAAACCGATTCTAACCCGATAAGTTGAAAAAATTATTTCATTATCCGAAACTTAAATCGAGTGAAATCGAGAAAACAGTAACATGATTAATGGTGTGTTTGAGTATGTAATAATGATTAATTTTTAAAGTGTTTTTTATTTGAAAAAACATTAAGATAATATATATTTTTTATTTTAAAAAAATTATTTTTGATAACAGCATATTAAAATGATCTGAAAATACAAAAAATAATTTTAATTGTCTGGAAACGCAATTCCATTCCGGACAGTGTCTAAATTTGGTTAACCAAACTTATATCTTGTTTGAAAATATAGTTGAAACAGTGTTTTTTAAAAAATTATATTTTTAGTTCGTTTTAATATATTGATGACTTTTAAAAAATAAAAAAAATATTTTAATGTATTTTAAAGTAAACTGAAAACATAAAAATAATTTTAATAGTTTAGAAACACAATTTCATTCCAAACAGTGTCTAAATTTTATTAACCATACTAATATCTTGTTTGAAAATGCAATTGAAATCATGTTTTTTAAAAAATCATGTTTTTAATTTAATTTAATAAATTAATACTAAAAATAATTTTTAAAAAATAAAAAATATTATTTTAATATATTTTAAAATAAAAAATTTTATAAAAATCAATAACTATCGTACTACCACTAGACACCTCCAAGTTCTCAAAAAATTGTTTTGATAAAAATAATTAATTCAAGTCTATCCAATATACAGCTACAGAAACTCCTGGGGGTCATCTCAAATCAAGTCTGACAGCCATGAGAAAAAGAGAGAAAAGAACTTTCAACCTTGCACTTAAAGAGCTGGACACAGGCCTTTTTGGTTTCAGATTTCCATGGATCGAGATGATCACTCGGTACAAGAATTGATAATGGGTTGAACTCGAAACGTCTTTCTGTCTACACACACACATAAAGTTTATGAGATATTTTGGTTTCTATAAATTAGGTATCCAGTGTCCTACAAAGATGCCGTTCTTGTTCATGATTATATCAAGAAATCAGTCAAATAGATGATGATATAACATTTAAATTAAAACCTTTTCTCTCTCTCGAAATTCATGTTCATATGATCTTGATGATTCAACTCAACTCCAGTTTTTTCTTCATTAAATTGTTGATTCTTGGGTTTTCCTCCCCTCGGTTTATTGATAATATTCTGGATTTGCAAAATATTCTTTAACTACGAAGAATTCGAAGCCATAATTTTTCATAATTTCACTGCATGCAGCAAACCGACCATATAAACCCTTTGATTCCTTGTTAAATGTTGGTTTATAAATAGACATCTCGGAACCCTTTTTATCAGTAAAATAGTATTTGGTTACTGCGCGCTCGGAGAGTCTACAAAACCTGAGAGTCACAACTCCACAAATGTCCTCGGAGAGGACTTCCACGAACCTTACTGGATTCCACAAAATAGATTATCAGTAATATATGTACAGTCGATACCTCCACTGTTTGATAACAGTTGTGTACTGAGGTCATATATCATCTCTTCGCAATTGATAGCTAGCTGAAATGGAGCTTAATTACTTCCTTGTTTTGGAAGAAATCTCGAATTTGGATGGTGCATAAAAGTCAAGAAATTCATAAACTATATATAAAATCGATAAAATTACTTGAATACAAGATCCATGATTGAAGGTACCTTACTCCAATTGTAGTAATCTAGCTACTAATCTCTGTGGGTTAGCTAGAGCATGATGATTTGTTGGTTCTCATCTGTTAAATGTTTTTTTCTTTTCCTTCTTTTATACCAAATAGTGGAGTAGCATAACAATATATGTATATGATTGACTACAAAGCATCCACTTCGACCTCATAAAAACCCATGATTCTAAAAGCATGAATAGGCTTTTGAACAATGTGAAACCCAGTGTGGAATATCAAGGAAAAAGATGAATGCTTGAGCTTCCATTTGTGGCAATCCAGCTTCAATGTTACCATGTTTAGAAAAACAACGGGACCCCAACTATGAATCTCTTTACATGAAATGACCCCAAAGCACTAGCAGTCTTTGTTTACCGGCTCATGGTGGAGTTCCTTTATGCCCTAAATTCTTCAGAACATGTCCAAATAGGGTAACTTCACAAGTGATGATGGCGGATTCTGGAAAGGTTCTAGCAACACCCATCTCAAGAATTTACCTTTAATATAAAAGGCCATGATCGAGCAGTTCCTAGCTCGAGAATGTCTCGGCAGGATCTGCTTAAAACTCTTTAAAAAAAACCATAAAAGACAACTACTTCAACTCTACCATGCACAAAGAAATATAATAATCACATGTTGAAAGTTGTTAATTTGGAAGAATATTATAAATTTCTTATTGGTTTTTGGCTCATCAAAGAGATGGGACGAGTGCATGGTTGATCAAGGTTGTGTTTAGATAGTATTTTAGAATAAAAAAGATAAAAAAAAAAATATACATGATTGAAGAGATATAGGAGCATGGATATAAAATAAATTGTTTCTATAATATTTTTAAAGTGAATTTTTATTATTTTTAAAATATAAAATATAAGAAGACATGTCCTCCATATTTTTTTTTTTGAAGTAAGTTAAAACACATATAAATAAATATAAATAAAAATCCGAGAGCATATCCCAAGAAATACAGAGAATTTGTTAATCCGGATTCAAAAATACATATCTTCTATATCTTATAATTTATTCTTTCATATTCCAGGATAGTAATTAAAAAAAATTACCTTATAAATTCAAATTAAGAGAAAAAAAATATAGCATTACTCCAATTAATTAACTTCCCTCAATTTAAGTTCTCTATTTATGCAAATAAAATTAGAAGAATTCATTTCAGCTCAGGTTTGAGATTGAATTATGGGTAGGAATTTAAAAGGATATTTATTATTATAATTACCAAGGATTAAAAAAAACAAAAAGAATCTTGACGGCCAAAAATGCTATTATTGGTTGACAAAAACAAATTATATATTTAGTAAAGTTTATATATAGAGAGCTCAAATGGTGAATAGCAAATTTACTGTGTGTGTATATATATATATATATATATATATCAAATCAGCTACCTAACATGCTCTCATGAGTCCCTCTTCATAGCACTGTTTTTTCCTTTTACTTTTACTTTTTAGTGCACACTAAATTTATAAGACATTTGCATCGATCCATAGTTATCCATTATTCTCCTTCTACATTGAAATTCTCAATTTTACTCTCGATTTAGCCTCCATTCAGTGTGTGTGTGTGTGTATATATATATATATATATATATATATATATATATATATACCATTTCATTTCTTTCTTTATTCGATGAGTCCAACTTAACAACCAGCTTTTTCTCTCTCTCTTAACTAGTATTTTTCATAATAAAAAATATATTTTTATATATAGTATCTGCCTCCATAAAATACTATTTATAGAAATAATTTTTTTAATTTAACTCTTTACTACCTTGATTTTTTTTTAATTTTGTTATCTATTATTATATTATTTGAGGAATTGTACTTTTAAATTTTTAAATTTTTTATTTATTGGGTTATATATCATTCTCGTGGATTTAATTTTTTTTATTTTAATTTTTAACATTAGATCTATTAGAAGTGGGACTTTCTAGTTTTTTTATTTTCTATTAATTTATCATAATTTTATAACTCGGATCGTGAGTTTTACATGTTAATAAGAGTTGATTTGGAATTTTTTTGTTGTTTTTTCTAATTGATTTTTTTATTTCATCATTTAATATTGGGGTGGTTGGAAATTGAGTTTCATAATTCTTTTTTAATTTGCTTTATATGAGATTATTTGAATGTCGTAACCTGGTTTATAGGTTTGGCGGGTTGACCTCAGTTGAATTTATTCATTATTTAGGTCCTTTTATAATTAAATATTTTTTTAAATTGGGCTTCATAATTTTATTTTATTTTTACTTTCAATCGAGTTATCTTGATCTCACGATTCAAGTCACATACTTGATAAGTTGACTAGGTTCATTGTTTTTGTCTATTTTCAATTGTTTTTTTTTCAGTTTAGTCTCCGACAACTCAATTTTTTTTAATATCATCTTTCAATATTAAGTTATTGGGAATTGTGCCTCGTAATTTTTTTAAAATTTTTTGTAGAGTTATTTCGATCTCATAGATTTTTTTTCTTAATTTCAATTTTCAACATTGAGTTTGTTGGAAATTTATAGAGTTTCACAAAAAAAAAATTATTTATTTTTTTATGAAGTTATCTCAATCTTATAACCTAAGTCATGAGTTTAACATGTTAGTTTAGGTTAACTTGAGTTATTTTTTAATTGATTTTTTTATCTCATCCTTCAATATTGAATTAATTAAAAATTGGTATAATAATTTTTTTATTTGTTTTCTATGAGATTATTCTGATTTTATGACTCGAGTTGCGGGCTTGACAGGTTAATCCGGGCTGACTCAAGTAGTTTTTTTATCTTTTTTTTAATTTTATCTTTCAATATTGGATTGAATAGGAATTGTCATTCATACTTTATTTTAATTTGTTTTTTATAGGGTTATCATGATCTCATAACTAGAATTATAAATTTGATAAGCTAACTCGAATTCATTTAATATTTTGCAGTCCCTCCTAGTATTTTTTAAAAAATATTATCAAATATTTCATAAAAAAATATATATTTTAATATGCATCATATACATTAGTAATACTGAGACAATTTTGTTTCCATTAAAAAAAAATTAATTTGAGCGCAGATCAATAATATAGAATATTATATTTCATATTGACATTTTCCTTAAGATCCTAAGTTCTAACCATCTGGAATGTACAATAATAAGCTACAAATAATGGGTGTGAGAGAGAATCCATAACCCAGCCCTGCATGATGTGATCTCGATCCCCCCTCTCCAATGTATGAGAATTATTACTTCCATATTACAGACCCACACACAGTACTGCTGTAAATTAATGGAAGTATGCCCACAGTTACCTATCACGGTATGAGGTATCAAATTTGTTGCCAGCAATGGTCTACCACACATTATATGCTAGCTTAGTACTTGTTTATCAACTCGAAGGGACTGGATGAAATATATCCTTTTCTATGATTTATTGAATTTAATTTTGAGATTAACGCTTCAAGAAATTATTAAATTGTTTGAATACACAGACTAGCATAAAAAATACGTTTCCAGACGATGAAAACTGCGTTCTGCATCAAAAAGCATCATTTTTTTGTGTTTTTTCATACGAAATGTAGTTTGAACAGTGGTTCAAACGAATTCTTAATATACAATGAGCTTAATCTGTCTTAATAATCTCTTGATGGTTTATTTTTTGTGACCCCACCTCCCCCGAGGCTCATGAGCTTCCATGGATCTAAAGTGGCTTGAAGGATACATCTCAGCACTATAAATATTAGGCTTCCATCCCCAATCCCCAGCATGAGTTCTTCCAAAAGAGAGGAGAACATAGCAATATCGTTAGCTTATCCACTCCCTTCATCACTTCCTTTTTGTGTACTCTAGCTCTCTTTGTCTCTTTGTAACATCCAGTCTTCTATAGTATACAAATATTTATAGATATCATGGCAAAGATGTCAGAGCCTCTTGTGGTTGGGAGAGTGATTGGAGATGTTATCGATCATTTCACTGCAAATGTGAAAATGACAGTGACTTATCAGTCCAGCAGGAAGCAGGTTTTTAATGGCCATGAGCTATTCCCATCTGCGGTAACTAATAAACCTAAAGTTGAGGTTCATGGAGGTGATATGAGATCCTTTTTCACCCTGGTATGATATTTGTTTTTCCATGCCCAAGAGCTCTTTTTTCCTACTTTGATATTGTTCTCACTGTATAACCTTGATGGCTGCAGGTCATGACAGACCCTGATGTTCCTGGTCCTAGTGATCCATACCTCAGGGAGCACCTACACTGGTATATCAATTTCTCTAAATAATCTCTTCACCTATATGTATAGAACTCAAGCTACCAAAGAATTATTTCCATTAATGATAACTGTAAAACAAGTATTAATTGAATTCCAAGTAACAACCCAAAAATAGTTAAAAAAGCTGCCTCTATCATTTCCAGATTTCTCACACAACTCAAGTAGAAAAGGTGTAATCATGTAGAATAATAAAAATAGTAAGAAAAAGTACAGTTAAAATCACATCCTCATTGCTTTACCTTGATTTGACCAATATCATTACAGGATAGTAACTGACATCCCAGGCACAACAGATGCCACATTTGGTATGATTCTTCACCCTGATCTAGGCTAGAGAGAGAAGTAATTATCACAAGATGTGAAGAAGTAATGATTTTTGAGGGTTTTCTTTTCCTTTTAATTATGACTACCTGCAGGAAGGGAAGTGATGAACTATGAGATGCCAAGGCCTAACATAGGGATCCACAGGTTTGTTTTCCTACTTTTCAAGCAGAAAGGAAGGCAAACAGTGACCACTCCAGCTTCAAGGGACAAATTTAACACCAGGAAATTCGCTGAAGAAAATGAGCTTGGCCTGCCTGTAGCCGCTGTCTTCTTCAATGCCCAGAGGGAAACAGCGGCGAGGAAACGTTGAGGAGAAGATAATACAGGAATCAGAATGAATAATGACCAATGCCAGCATCATGCCCTACTATTGTACTATCAAACTGTATTTGAACTTGATGCAGGAGAAAGAAAATAACCCCGAAAAAAATTAAATAAGATTGTTAGTGTTTATGGATGAATAATAGAGACATTGCATCCAGAACCAGAATATCGCAATCCCTTTGGCTGGATCAGATAATATCCTAACAAAGGACCTAGCTATCAGTTGTCAAATGCTACTGTCTGTTTGGTTAGTGTAAGAGTGAGACCCCTCACTCTCTTTGTATTCTTAGCTGCCTGCTACTTGTAATAATAGTACAGAGGAAAACCTCAGTTTAGTCCTGAACATATGACTATATTATCAACTGTGTCTCAAACCTCGTAATCTTGTCAATTTTGTTCCAGACACAATCGATTCTAAACAATGCGCGCTATCCTCCCATCCTTTCACTATTAGCAACAAGAAGAAGATTGGCTATGTTCAGTCGGGCTCTGGCTGGTTTCACAAGGATTCAGGCAATCGTTCGTAGAGATTATGATACCTACGGACAGACGCACGAACATGTGGATAATTAATAACAATAAAAGATAGAATTAATTAACAAGAAGAATTACGAACAAGAACAGTACAAAATTTGTAGTTTTTATTCTCAAATAAAAGTGTAATGAAACATGTTTCCTTAAAAAATGTTTATAACTTCTTAAATATATCATAAACCATCATTCATATATAAGCTAATAAATCAGAATATTAAGATAAAAAAAATAATATAAAATTCGAAATTAAATATAAAATCTAAAAAAAATAATAAAACTAGCCCTCTAGAGCCTAATCTCAAGGCCTTTTGATTGTAACAAGCCAGGTGATGAGATCCATGTAGCACTAAAATATTTATTCAGAGAGTTCCAGTAAGTTTAGTAATAAGACTTAGAGTTAGAAGGTTAAAGGAATTTTTAATAAATTTCTCCGAGACATGAATAAGATAAATTTCAAGAAGTCATTAATAATAAAGTACAAATCTTAATTAATTTAAATTATATTTAAGAAAGGCTTGAAGGTGAACATTTATACATTAGAAAACAATTGAAATAAGAAGATTTAAACATGCTAGTTTTGATAAAAAAATTTATTGTTTTGGCATTAACAAGATATACAAAATGATTTTTAATGTGATTTTAGTTTCATTGGAAAGTAGATATTCATATACAAAATAATTTATAATTCATTAAAATGAGAGAGAACTATGAGTTTGAAATTAGGTTTTAATTCTGTCAACAAATTACAAAAACAACTTTATTTTTATTTAAATTAGTAAGGCTATTGTTTTATTTATCTTTTAGTTATTGTTAGGTTTTTAGAGATATTAGATCTTTTATTTAAATTTAAATTCATTAAATTGTTATTATTTATTAGGTTTATCCATATTCACTATGAATATATTGTTGGACTTAGAATTCTTTATAGTATAAACACTTTTTTTGTAAAGATATTTTTAAGAAAAATCTATTTTTAATAAAGAAATTCTCATCCTTACTATAGTATAATTTTAACGTATTATGTGTATCACCGGTTCTTCTATTAAGAATTTAAACCCGATCTTCTCCTTTTGGGTTTAATATTACCCAACTCATGCATGAAAGCATACAACAGGGCATCCATATAGTCGATTTGAGATAAATCCCATCAAACCATGATAGATTTTCATTTGACTATTTAGAGAATATTCCGTATCGATAGCGTTTAACATGTGTTGTTGTTGGAAGGGAACGTGGTGGCCGATCAGCTGGCCTAGGCAAAGTTTAGATCAGCTGGCCTGGGATAAAACTGAAAAAACTAAAACATTCATGACTGAATAGGTGACGAGTGCATACATTTGGGACTGAATTTAGGTTTTCTCCAAGGATAGATGATGTAGAAGGAGGAAAATGACTGAAAAGGGCCCCTTCTTTTTCTCAGCAGGCGTGTACGTGTGGTGGTAGTCTTTAATGGTGGAGGTGGGTTGTTCTCGCTAAAAACTCTTGGTTAAACGACGGCAACCACCGCAGGCTCTTTTAAGGTTCTTCTCTTCTTTTGATACGCTCGCTCCTCTCATGTGGCTCAAAATTAAGGGCCAGGTAGTACGGTTCTAAGCTGTCATTGACGGTTTCCTAGTCTAGCACAGAAAGCATGCCTACAGACATTGAATTTCAAGTAGAAAATCAACTTTGTAGAATCTGGTTCTGGACATGCCCCTTGGATTAAGGTACGTACCGCCCTGTAGAGTGTAGCTTACGGGCTAAACGAGGTGGAACCTCTCAGCTGTGGAGTGTGGACCTCTGCTTTTACTAGTGGGGCCCAGTTTGTAAGAATTAATTACCGCAGGAAAACTAGACAGGACATGTAGTTTAATGAGCGATGCAAGAGAACTGCCATAATATATTGCTTTGCTTTTTCTTAGATTTCTTGCTTTTTAAAAAAAAGAAAAAAAAACTGTTTGTAATTAAATTAACTCATCTTAATTATATTCAACTACTATATTGAGATTAGGATTAGAATTTAATAGTTTTTAACGATTAACTTAAATATAAAAGCTTCATCGGATTTGAATTGCACCTTATTTTTAGTTTTTTTTTTCAATTTTATTAATATATGATTGTTTCTCTCTCTTTTCCACTTTCTAGGAGATTTTTCATACATTTTTTAAGAAAAAAAAACACATGTTATCTAGAGTTTTTTTTTTTAAGCTTCATTCAATTTAATTTTTTATGAAATATTTTTTTATGAATTAAATATAAACATCAATATTTCTCGTGTTTTGTTTTGATTATTTTTGAAACTCGGACCGACTTAAACTCTAAATCTCTTGGGTCATGAGCTAACTCATCGAGTTGGACATTTTAAGCATCAAATGGTGTATTTTGATTTTGAGTTTTTCAATTTTTTTTTTCAAATTTGATTATCAATAACTTGATTTTATTTTTATTTTAGATTTTTTTATGAATTTCTTATCATATGAATTTTAAATTTTGCACATTAATTCAATATATAATGATATTTGAGATTTTAACTATCAATATTTTTATTTTAATTTTTAATTTTTTTATCAAGTTTTAATCTGTTTTTAATTTTATTATTGAATCAATAATCTTGATTTATTTTTCAATTTATTTACCCAGCTTCGCTAATTTACTTTTTTTTTTCATTAATTCTTTTTTTCTGAATTTTTTTTCACCGTTTTGATTATTAGAGATCGACAATCATTTTTTTTTTCAGTTCTCTTTCAATAATGTAATGTAGAGTAATTAATATTTTTTTAAAAAAAATACACTTCAGCACTTTAAAATTATTTTTTACACTTCAAAAAAAAGGAAGCCGGCCCAGGCAGCAGCAAAGCACAGACAAGCTATCTAGTAAAAGCTATAAAATTATAGCTAGTCCTCCAAGTTAATGACATCGTACTTGTTGCACCTGTAAAGAGATCACGTGTTCAAATTCCTACTTCATTGCGAGGAAATGTCAGAATACCCCTCCAACTTTAAGCATCATAGTGATATGACTCTTATCAAATATTAATAGTAAATATTCAAACCTTAAAATTATTATTTTAAATGCATCAAATCAATATAAAAATACATTCTTAAAATCATTTAATTGGCGCCTTAAATAGTTCAAGAATCCTCGTTAGCATTGGCTGCAGAAGACAGGTTAAAAAAGAGGCATTATTTGAAATGAATTTTTCACAATATATCCCCTTTATAATCCATCTTTCTAGAGGGTCTTAGCCAGTTAGTATTGGGTGCATTAGAGTCAGGTCTGCTCCTAATTTATCTGGGATTTTTACACATGGAGTAGCAATCCTCAGGGCCACAGTACGTAAGCAGTTGATTTTGTGCTTTTCAGCACCCAAATATCAAGGATTCTTTGAAGAGCTTGAAGACAGTAAACCAAGCATGAGGATATATCCATCACCCAGAAAGAAATTTAACAAAAAATCATGTCCGAGTCGCACCATTAGTGTATTACAAGTATGGAGGAGCTTATTTTTCTACCTCAATTTCAGACTCTTTGGGTCACTCAAGAAACCTAGTTTTCTTACAAAGGAATTATTGCCAATCCACGTCCTCCCAAAGATAAGAATGAGAGAAGCTGGATAGAAGCTAATTGACAACATCAAGGACCAGCTTGCGAGACTTGAGAACCGACCACTTCAAACGCCGGTAATAAGCAGCTTGAAGCAACGCCAAGGAGAGTACGAATATCCACTTAAAACCCATCTGCATCGGAGAGTGTATGTCAGCTACAGTAAATTCTTGAGGATATAAGGTGCTGAAAACATGTTTTTATGCTACGTTACCAGTTTCCTCTCTTCCATTTCTGGCTCTGCAGCCCATGACAGAAACGACACAACATCTTTTCCCATCTGAAACACAATCAATAACATGAGATTACCTGATAGAAAGTACATTCCAATCTTGCAGTTAATGCCTCTCCTGAAAACCTAGCGACAAAAATAATGAAAAAACCAACCTGAGCTTCTGTTGCAGGGATACCATCTTCATACTCAACTGCACCGTCAATGAGCATTTTAGGCATGGCAATAGCTCCCCCGGGAAAGTAAGGATTGTAGTGCAGACCCTCTCGGATCTACAGTACCATTTTGAAAGTATATATTTGAGGTTAGATGAGGAATGAAAACAAGATACTAGTAAATTCAAACATGGAAATATAAACTTATTGATTAAGCATATGAAGACAGTGTGTGTAAAGGAACATGGTCCATGATGTCAAGAATAAGAGGAACTAAAAAAAAACTCTTCCTTTTGAAGAGAAAGATGGATTTACAAGCGTTTCACACGATCTTAACTGAGAAATTTTAAAAAGAAGAATAATACATGTAGTGAACTTTGCAGACACCTATGAATATCCCCTTTCCGGCAAAGAAAAGGGACTTCTGCACCAATCAAAACTGACTTGCACAAGTGAAGAGAAGCACAAAATGCATCATGCATTGTAACAAAGTTTTTTCTTGAACAAAGTAGGCTAGTTATTTTTTTTTTTTTCTATACCAAAGTTGTCAGTCAGCAAAGCATCTGTGCACTAATTTATCAGCCAAACAACTTCTATGTATCTTATATAAAATTGTGGTTCATACTTTCCCCCAAGCTATATAAAGAACAACAATATGTTCTACGTAAAAAATTGTGCTGTAAAAGAAACTTGAGCAGAAATTACCGAAACACCAGCAGGAGGATCACGATAACCAGTTAAGAGAGAAAACACATAGTTTTGACCATTGTGACGAGCCTGAAAGAACAAAGTGTAAGATATTTCTGCAACAGACCATAACAACTTCCAAAAAATTTTAAACAAGAAGGTGGGTAGTACTTTTGTAATAAGACTTAAATCTGGAGGATATGCTCCTCCATTAGCAAATCTAGCTGCTTGTTCATTTGAATATGGCTGAGGAAAACGGTCACTAAGTTTACCCGGACGTGTAAACATCTCACCCTCATCATTAGGTCCATCAACCACCTCAATTTCTGCCGCCATAGCCTTGGTCTCCTCTTCTGTATATGCAACACCCACCAAATCACGGTATGAAATCAAGGACATGGAGTGGCAAGATGCACATACTTGCTGGTAAACCTGGTGACCACGACGAATCCTGCTCAGGAAAGATTCATCTCATTAACAGCACCGGAGACTGCATTTTATTTGTAAACAATAACTTAACCAAGCATATGACAATGTCCTAAAGTTATCCAGGTAATTTTTTTATGCAAACACAGCCACCGCCAGAGGAAGAAAACATAAATTGCATAAGAAAAACAAAGTTTTCACATTTTTTCCTTCTACAAATAAAACAATAAATTTTTTTGAAAGCAGGATATTTTACTGCTGCAAATTTATGAAAACACACTTACATATGCTACCCAGAAAAAAATTTCCACCAAACCAATAGGAACCAGCAATATGGTTCATGTGAAAAATAAATATACTAAACAATATAGCTTGAGGTCACGGGAAAGCCTTAAGTACATAACGTAACTGATATAGCAACCATTAAGCTTGTTCCAAGTCAAGTTAAATTGTGCGCTTAAGCACATTTTATATGCGAAAAATAATACTCAGGAAGCATGGCATATTAACTCAGAATCCCTTTGTTAGACCGAGGATAGCTTGGACACAAGTTTACATAACTTCACTGATGTAATAATCATTAAGCTTTTTCAAGGTTGAGTAAAATTGAGGGCTTAAGCACATCTTCTACAGAAAGGATGGAGAAATATACTCACGAAGCATGGTCATATGAGCTTAGAATCCCATTGTGAGGCCAAGGATAGCTTGGACACTCTAACCCATGTTCAGCCTCATCAGCAGATGCTACTGATGCAAAACTCAGAAACCCTGAAAGTCCAGCTCCGAGTAATGCAAATGCTCTTAGGGATTTCATTCCCACAGATCCAGCATCATCATGAAATTTCTTTGAAGTAAAGGAGGATAAGACTGGAGGGACCTGCAAAATTGTGCCAGCTACTTAGCAACTGATATTGTAATACCTAGATGCATAAAAAGAACATTCATTCCAAAGTCCAAACCAATGCCTCTTCCTATTTTAGATAGAACAAGTAGAAGACAGATGAATTTGTCCCAGGAAAATTTCCATCTAAATATGCACATTAGAATGGAAATCCAGAGCATGAACATGCATTCAAAAGAGACCACAAGTTGACTAAACAACACATAAACCAATAGCGGACCATCAAATTCAACAAGGAAAGGAAATTCTTACCCCAGAGTGTGACTGGAGCTTTCTCCTCAGAAGCTGGTGGATCACCCCTCCTCCAGCCATTTTTGTTAATTAAATTCACTTAAGAAGAAAAAAGAAAGAAGTAGAATTACAAACACATACAAAAAGATATAGATGCAAGAGTCAAATGTTCACTTTAGAAGCAAAAAATTCTGATTACATGTCTTTCCACACCAGAATTTATTACCTTTAAATGGTAAGCTACTAAACTAAACCCTAGGTATCCTCAGCACATTAGATTTAAAAATAAAAACTCCGATACCACCATAAACACACAAAACAACTAGCATGCGCTGAATGATTTTTTTTATGACAGCTCTATTTGGTTTTTCAGTAGAATCACAGAAAAAAAAGAGCTCACTTGCTACAGATATAAGGATTAATTCAGAACTGGATTATATTAGAAAGAAAGATGGGAGTTGAGAACCCTGACAAGGCCTTAAAACAAAAGTTCAAGTTCTAATCTTGTAAATCACAGGCCAATAAATCCTTTCTTAAAAATGGCAAATCATAGCTTTCTACACATATCATTCAGAACAAATTTTCCAACACTAAAGAACTTACATGTCTCGAAACTGGACACTTTTGCAACAAAAAACCCAATTAAATATGAAACATGCTTGCACAAGCACAAAACATGAAGAACCTAGAATCCAATTTAGAGAGGCACTGATAAACAAGGAGGCCTAAACTAATCCACACGGCTGCAAGAGCAAGCTTCCCAGAATCTACCGTAAAAACTAAAAATTGTATCTTTTTTCTCTAAATCAGAAAAAATTGAATCTTTTAAAACCTTCCAATTACAAACATTCATAAAAATCAAATCCTTTCTTTTTCCTCCAAATCAGACAAAACACTAGAACTCAAGACCTAACCCTCCAACAACAACATTAACGACATTCAAACAAAACCAACCACAACAACCTCAAAATTCACAAAACCCATTTTTTATTTTCACATAAAAAATACAAACAACTGTATTTCATCACCTAATACAACCTTGACCCCATACAAGAACACAAAGCATTTCCTCAAAAAAAAAACCTGGTGTCACTGGCAGATCTAAGAAGCTTTGAAATGAAAAGACAAACTTACATGAAGAGTAGAGATGGTCTGAAAAGTATAAGCAGATCCACAATGGAGGAGCAGAAATAGCTGGAACCACAAACTGACTCTTTTTTTGTGATGATGATGAAAAAGAGGAGAGACGCCAACACCAAAAAAATAATCTACACACACTATTTCGCATCCTTTCCTTCGGCCTTTTGGGCTTTCAAACATTTAGTCTTTGAAGACAAATCTTTTCGATCCCCTTCAATGGGCTTGTACACCTTGGGCTTTGTGCAATGTAATTTTATGGACCGAGTCTTCTTACCACCTCTGTTTCTATGGGCTCTAGGCTAGAAGCTCGTGTATTGGGCTCTATTGTGCCCCTATCCAGTAGGCCCGAGGTTATGTTTGTAAATTGGTAATAATTAAGATATAAAATTATAAAAACAATTATAGATTAGGATACATGGCTGATTAGAAATTCTTTTAACATATTTTACATAAAAAATTCACTATGATATGATGAAATATGAAAGATTCAGAGTATCAAATGATGTGAATTTTTTTATTTAAAAATCAATGTATTTAATACAAATTTCTATTATTAAGTCTCAAGATTATTTAAATATTGATTTCAATATAAATATTATAAAATCATTTCAAATATTTATTAATATAAAATATTTAGTTTGTGTTTGGTAATGTGGTATCAATTATTTTTTTAAAATATTTTTCAATTGAAAATTCATTAAATGATATTTTTTTAATTTTTATTTTTGACATCAATATATTAAAATTATTAAAAAAATTTAAAAAAACATCAATTTTATATTTTTTCAAGCAAAAATAATTTGAAAAACATTTTAAAAAACATATTCAACTACAAAAATAAAAACAAACATTCTTTTAATATATTTTTTATAGAAAAAGTGTGTTTGATAATGCAACCAAGAATTGTTTTCAATTAAAATTATATAAAAATAATAATTTTTATAATTTTTTATTTTTAAAATCTCTATATTAAAACTATAAAAAAAATTTAAAAATCTCAATTTAATAAATATTTGTTAAGGAGGTGTGTCGCTTGGTGACAAACATAGTTTGATGTTTTTGCAAATAAAAAATAATTTAATGAGTATTTTGAAAAATAAAAGTTAGTGGAATACAGACGGGTAATAAAGTAACATGAAAGACGTGATCTTAGTGAAAGTACAATAATTTTGAAGAAAAAAATGTGGTTTTTTTCCCTTTTGTTTGTTTGGTATGGCTAGTACACTACTGTTCGAAAATAAGCACGTTTTTTTACGTGACAGTAACTTTTGTTTTTTGCTAAAGAATATCAGTAGATGTCACCGATCACCACCACCTACGTGGCTGCGTGGACAGGATTCTCAAGTCAAGGGGGTCCTTTTCAGTTTACTTGTACGATTGTCTGAACGTCTGTGACTAGAAGACTAGCTGTTTTAAAGCAGAATGGTAGGCGTTGAATCTGGCTAGAAGATATCTGCTGCATCAGCAAGAGCTCACTAGCTGTTTTAAAGCAGAATGGTAGTAGGCGTTGAATCTGGCTAGAAGATATCAGCTGCATCAGCAAGAGCTCACACTCGAAGAACCAAAGCTAAATCCTCTTCCTTTTCACTCTCTCCAGGTAAAGATTTAATCTTTTTATACTCTTTGAATTTTAGCTCTTGTTAATGGGTTTTTTTTATTGTTTTAGTTCTGATATTATATTGGAATTTTGTTTGAATTGCATGAAGTATATATTATTTTTTCCTTTTTTAGCAAATTAAGCTGTTAAAAAAGGAAAATCTTGGAAATCCTGTCTTAACTTTGTGGTGGCGGCAATTACATTTTATATGAATTTAAAGGAACGATGATTAATCTTGATCTAAAGCAAAGAAGTTTAGGTTTAGATTCATCTCTTGTAGAATTCAATTGCTTTGTCCGCATATCTGCACATTTTGTTGATATTTATAGAAGTTTAGCAGAAATTAGAATATGCAATAGAGAAAAAGATGAGCAGGGGCTGTGTTGAAAGCATGATGTGCTATGTCTCCTGCTCACATGCTAATGCAGACGGTAGCATCAATAAGAAGACAATATGCAAGAAAGACAGAGTTAATGTCTGAATAGTGTGGCACACGAAGAACCCTTAATTCATAGTTTTATTTTCGAAAAATAATTTTGATATCTTGTCTGCCTCTCTAAGAGAATTACAACTCCCTAGATAGGTCAGAAACTGTGACTTTTACAAGGTAATAAAATCAGAATCCTAAAACAAACTTGCCCGCACATCATCTTCGGTACCTAATCTGGGGATCTTATGAAGGGGGCTGGTGCAAGCGAGCAGACCCCACCATAGAATTGGACTTTTAGAATCATCCAACAGTCGGATCAAAAGTTATGGTTTTTTATTGCCAAGTTGTTGGTCTGACATGACCGGGCCTCCACTTGAGCTTAGTTCTGTCCCACTAGTCCATAAATATGTATGCTAGGCTATCTGCATGAATCTGATTGTTCATAACTTTCAAACTCTTTTGGTAAGACCACATAACTTATTCTTATAGCTATTAGATATTGTTGACTCTAAAAAATTATCAAACTGCCAGAGGGGCTGTCTGTGTCTGCCAATTGGGAAAGAGATGGTTGAGTGGAAAACTGTCAGTCACATGACCTAGTGATTGAGTGAAAGGTTCTGACTGAAGAAATAAATCTTTCCTGTGGTAGAACTGAAAGATTACTGATGTTTATGTTGCGAAGAACGGTCGTGCATTTTTTGGCTTTGGTGTAGTCAAACATTTTTATCCTTGAAGAAGAATTTCTGGAGATTTCTGACCGTTGACGAGCACAAATACTTGCTTGATAGGATTGAGGTTGGTCAGTCATAGAGGTTCATTGATTGCATAACCATCATGACTGCACTGTAACTCAAAGTATATGAAGATCTCGGACCAGAGGCAGTGATTGATTGATTTAGAATTATCAGGATAGTGTTCCTATTCTGATCTAGATTAGGAAATGTAGAGGTTGTATCTATTTAGGATATATTACTAGTTTGAATTAGGAGATGAGCTTCTGGATATTGCATTTAGATTTTATTTCTAATTTAATCAGGGGAACAGGGATTGTATCTTGTAAGGATTCCATTTCCAAGTTCAGTTAGGATTAGGGATTTTCATGGAGTACCACAAATTCTAACATGAAACTTACTGCAATAGGATCAAAGATAGGACAGAATGCATTTCCTGTTCTTCATGGCTTTTCTTTATTTGCTGAGATTCACAGAGCAGGTAAAGATATAGCATAAGAAAATAACATGGACCATTTAAGATATTGAGTAGATTGTTTGCATCAACACACTGTAACCTGAAACAAAGGATTGGAAACTCTTATATCTTTTATTTCTCAACCCCAAATCCCGAAGTTGTCACCTTAAGATGGTTGTACTGGATGAAAAGTTGGGCTGGGGGCTCTGTCATGGTGGCATAGGCATTTGGTCAGCAGAGCTAGGCGTTCTCTTCTGTCTTGAACCTGACACAGGAAAAGATCATGATCAGTATCTTCTTAATCAAATACAAGACATCTTCACAAATGCCTCAACTCATAAAGCCCCTCTAATTACAAGGAGAACCTATTCTGCATTTTCTACGTCTTGTTCTCTACAGAGATTCCAATATGGATTTTCCATAGTTGTTAAACTCCTATTTTTTATCTAATTTTCAAATAAATGCTTTGCTAACATGATAACCCATGCACCCTTCCCAATTTTCAGCAATGTTTGCAGCAATAGCAGTGGCATTGGCAGCAGGTCTTCTAAGTTGGGCTTACCAGACAACAAAGCCTCCCCCTCCTAAGATATGTGGGTCTCCAGGCGGTCCTCCTATCACTTCACCCAGGGTAAAACTCAGTGATGGGAGGCACTTGGCCTACAGGGAAATGGGAGTTCCTAAAGAAGAAGCTAAGCACAAAATCATTGTCATCCATGGCTTTGATGCCTCTAAAGATCTGAGTTTACCCGTGTCACAGGTAAAAGCTGAATTTACTCATTTCCCTGCATTCATTATTGCAACTTGTCATGAGAATATAATTGAATCCTCTTTCTTTGCACTTTTACTTTACTGCATTCATTAAGTATTGACACCTCTTTCTTAGGTGAATACTGGAAACAAATGTCTATTGATGGTAACATAACTTTTCAAATTAACAACAGGAACTCGTTGGTAAAAGTTTCCTTCAACAAGGCAAATCGAAACACCATTAACTATTTAACCTTTAGTACGAGTTCAATGATCAGAGAGATTCAGCAACTACCATTGTTAGAGAGATTCAGCAACTACCATTTTTTAGAATTATTTCTTGTGATCTTACCTCAGCAATTAACGCATAATGATTCAAGTATATTTATTTTGTATTATATGAAGCAATTCCAAGGCAAGTATTACTCATGTGGCATCTCTGTTGCTCATTTGATTAGATTGGAGGTTGGCTGGGTGGGAGAGGAGAGATCAAGCTAGGATTCAGATTGTCTTCACCCTTGATCCATACATTTCCAAACATTCATGTTCTATGCAAATAAGTCACGTGTTGGTTAAACCATTTCAAGACCCCAAAGAAATGAAAAACTCAGGGTTTTGTTGACAAAACGAATTTTTAAAATAATCTCTCGGTCAATAGGTTTGTTTATTGAATGTCCATTTGACCTTCACTTGCTTTAACTGCTTTGAGATGTATCAGTTGTCCGATGCTTTTCTTGTCTGCACCATGTCTTTCAGGGTGTGTGTCCTTCTCATACATATGTAATGGTATTAAAAAATTTATGTTTTATCTGTTTATGGTAAATCATATTAATTCATCAACGTGCTTTGATTTCAGGAAACTATAGAGGAGCTGAGCATATATTTCCTTTTCTTCGATAGAGCTGGTTACGGAGAGAGTGATCCGTATCCATCACGCTCAGTAAAGAGTGAAGCGTATGATATTCAAGAACTAGCAGACCAATTACAGATTGGGTCTAAATTTTATGTAATTGGAATGTCAATGGGGGCCTATCCTGTATATGGTTGTCTTAAATATATACCACACAGGCACGATATTTGAACTGCTAAACTTGTTTTCTGTGCTGAAAATTGGAAGTTACTTTGGAGTTCTCTTATATTTTCCTTACTCAGGTTGTCTGGAGCTTCCTTGGTAGTTCCATTTGTGCATTACTGGTGGCCTTCTCTCCCTGCTAATATTTCAAGAGAGGGTTTCCAAACGCTTTGCACAGCTGATCAAAGGACATTTCAAGTTGCCTATCACACGCCCTGGCTATTCTACTGGTGGATGACTCAGAAATGGTTCCCATCATTATCAATTATGGCTGGAAACATGAACCTTTTTAGCCCCCCAGATATGGAAATCATTAAGAAACTGTCAGAAACTCCAAAAGTTGGTCAGGTAGTTGTTTTTGTTATGCAGCATATGTTCATTGCCAAACAAACTACTAAAACTTTTTAGCAATGGTCTAAGACTGCTGTGTTTCTGCATACAGGAAAAGGTTCGTCAACAAGGTGTCCATGAATCACTGCATCGAGACATACTAGCTGGTTATGCTAAATGGGAATTCGATATCATGGATATACGTAATCCTTTCCCTAATAACGAGGGTTCAGTTCATCTCTGGCAAGGCTATGAAGATAGAATCATTCCATTGCAAATAAACCGATACATTGCTGAGAAGCTTCCATGGATTCATTATCATGAGGTTCCTGATGCTGGACATTTGATGTTGTTCAGAACTGAGCTATGTGAAGCAATCTTAAGGGCACTTTTACTTGGTTAAGCCCTTTCTTATCATAAAGGCCACGTCTGTTTTGTACTGGTTTGATAAACTGTGTGTTATCAATCTATATTTTATATAATAAAACTATGCATTAAAATTAGATATTTCATCCTTTATATATATATATATATATATATATATATATATAGAAGTGTTTACTTTCTTGTCCTCAACAGTATCAATATATTTAAGTTTTAATAATAAAATTGACATTTATTAAAAAAAAATACACACGGGGCCTGTCCACCAATAATTTTTATTGGTGGACAGACCACATTTTCATAATTTTGTTGACTCCATTATTTTCCATTTCAATTATAACTATTTTTAGAAATATTTATTTGACTAATCATGCTTTTGGAAAGAAAAATCTATTACGAAAAACCTTTTTTCAGCACTAAAAATAAAAATAAAAATAAAAAATGTATACCTCACTATAATAATTAAGTATAGGGTATAACACGAAGCATTGCTGGCCATGGCTAGTTCTCTAAAGCCACCCATATATTAAGTATAGGGTATCCTCACTCTCAACCTCCTCTTTTCACCATTTCTCCAATATTGCTCATCAGCAAATTACAATGTCTTCTCAAATATTTGATTTTGAGATTTTTCACTTCCTTTCAAAACTAGGTCCTTCAACAGGTCCTGGTTTGGAGCTCATTCTTGGCATTGTTCTCTTCGTTTTCATATTCTCGTTTTGGTTAGCTCCAGGTGGTCTTGCTAGGGATTTATCCAAAACTAGAACAACCATTCCTGGCCCTTCAGGTTGGCCTGTTCTTGGCATGGTCTTAGCTTTCACAGGTTCTTTGACTCATAGGGTTCTTGCCAGGATCTCTGAGTTACTGAAAGCGAAACCCTTGATGGTATTCTCTGTAGGGTTCCCTCGTTTCATTATCTCCAGTCATCCTGAAACAGCAAAAGAAATCCTAAACAGTTCAGCTTTCGCTGATCAAAGAATCAGCTTATGAGCTTTTGTTTCATAAGGCAATGGGGTTTGCTCATTTTGGTGATTGCTGGAGGAATTTGAGGAGAACATCAGCGACTCATTTGTTTAGTCCTAATAAGAGAATTGCAGCTTTGGGTGAGTTCATAAGAGATATAGGTCTTAAAATGGTGAGTGAGATAAAGAGTCTAGCGGAGAGAAACGGTGAGGTACTTGAGATTAGGAAGGTGTTGCATTTTGGGTCACTAAACAATGTGATGAAGAGAGTGTTTGGGAGGAGTTATGAGTTTGGTGATGAGAGCAAAGTCGATGTGTGTGAGCTTGAGGGTTTAGTGAGTGAAGGGTATGAATTGTTAGGGATTTTCAACTGGAGTGACCATTTTTCCTATTTTGGGTTGGCTAGATTTGCAAGGAGTTAGGAAGAGGTGTAGAAACTTGGCTGCAAAAGTGAATGTTTTCGTGGAGAAAATCATAGATGAACATAAGATGAAGAGGGTTGAGAGTGACAAAAACGAAGACATGTGATGAGAGTTCTAGTGACTTTGTTGATGTGTTGCTTGACTTGCAAAAAGAGAACAAGCTCAGTGCTCAGACATGATTTCTGTTTTATGGGTAGATTTTGTTATTCTTATTTTCTATATTAACTTTTTTTTTAATATTTTTCTTTCCAATTAAACTAATTATATGTAATTAATGATTAATTTGACTATCCTTTCATAGTTTGTCTGCCTCAGGAAATGATCTTCAGGGGTACTGATACAGTGGCAATCCTCCTGGAATGGATTCTTGCGAGAATGGTTTTACACCCTGATATTCAAGCAAAGGTCCAGGCTGAGATTGACAATGTCGTTGGCTCTAGTCGTTCAGTTAGTGATTTCGACTTGCCTAATCTTCCTTACCTGCGTGCTGTTGTAAAAGAAACATTGAGAGTGCTCCCACCTGGCCCCCTCCTCTCTTGGGCCAGGCTAGCCATCCATGACACTCAAGTAGGACCCCCTTTTATCCCAGCTGGAACCACTGCCATGGTCAACATGTGGTCTATAACCCATGATGAGAAGATCTGGTCAGACCCTTAGGAGTTCAAGCCAGAGAGGTTTATGGAAGAAGATGTTAACATCATGGGGTCAGATCTTAGGTCGGCTCCTTTTGGAACAGTCAGAACTCAGAAGGGTTTGTCCAGGTAAAGCTATGGGCTTAGCCACTGTTGAGCTTTCGCTTGCTCAGTTGCTTCAGGGCGTCAAGTGGGTTCCAAGCGATTTTGGGGTAGACTTGTCTGAGAACCCGAAGCTTTCTTCAGAGATGAAGAACTCCTTGGCGTGCAAAGCCATGCCAGGGATGTCTGTTTGATCACAGAATCTTGTCCAATTTCGAAAGAGTTAGTATACTTTGAGGATTGTTAATTTTTTGGTGCCTCTGCTGGCAAAGAAAATCTTAACATCCTGATAATTGCATGAAGATCATGAAGTGATGAAAGCTTAATGTATGATTGCTTGAATGATCAGAGGAATAGCCAGGGTCTGTGATCATGTAAGAGTAAGAAATCTTCCATGCCTTTGTACTCATTTCTGTCGTACATTAATGCCATCATCGGTTCATCTCTTGTGTTATTTTTTATAATATCGATCAAAAATTGAAATGACCGAGTACTTGAGCATCTGCAATGAAATCTAGACCTCTAGAAGCCCCCTCGTCAGGTGTGTTTTTAATTGTTTAATAATGTTCACACAGTACAAATCAACTAAACTATAGGATTTGTGCCTAAAAATTGCTTGTTTCAGAATTCCATTTATTGTCTGAACAAAATTCAGATTAATTTGATCCCAACTCAATATATAATCTGTTCAGAATCAGTTTGTGGGATGTCTATCCTTTCTGATCATCTAGCTAGCATCATTCTTGTTTATGCAGGAAAGCTGCCATTAATTCAAGTTATTCCAGCTGTGAATAGAATTGCTTATCAGGATTTCCATTTCTGTTTTTAGCTAACTGGCCAAGTTCCTTTGCTACTCTACAGGCAGGCAGATGTCCTTACATTCAAACATGAATGTCTGCCTCCAATGAAAGGAATTCATGTTCTGTTAATCGACCGTGACTGAAAGCAGAATAGGAATCTTAGCTAACAAAACATAGTTAATTTCAAATTTATACAGTGCTTGCACCAGCCCCCCTTGATTTCTTAAGCAACTCCTTGATTTTTGTTTTCATCGCTATATATAGCAAGGACAGCAAGTGCAAATGATGAAGAGAAGTGCTCTTTGGCTTTAAATATTTTTTCCGGTAAGCTTTTTCTCCATCTTCTTGAAGGTCATGCATGGTCAGTTTCAGGTGATCTTATATATAGTTTTGAAAGTTCATGAATTTTTTCTGATTTTTTTTTATTAATTACTTGCTTGATAGATTAATTGATGCATGCATATGTGCTACGTACACAGCCTAGAATTGGTTCCAAGGGGCAAAAAAATTCTAGAGCTTAAATTAACACCAAGCTGGTTTGATTAAGGATATCGATTTCACTAATCATATAATAAAATGTCAAGTCATGTTTATTATTTTTAATCGCATGTTTTATTTTATTTTTTTCATTAAGTGGGTTTCCTAGACAATTTAGTGGGCATGCATGACTAGGGATCAAGTTCCATCACAACCAAACCAAAATGTTAAACCTGCTAATGATCCTAGTGGAGTAATTAACAAACCAACATCCGAATGTTAACTTTGCAAGAAAACCGTCGATGAGGTGTGGTTTGGGATACAAAAGGAAGAACCACAACAACAAATTTCCAACACCATTGATGCTGATCATGAACCTCCTCAAGGCGATCAAACATTGGGAGAGATAACATTAGAAGATTTCTTAATAAAAGCGGGTGTAGTTCAAGAAGCTCCTGTGATGGGGCTAGGATTCCAAAATGCAGGAAACAATTTATCTGCTGGCAATGGTTTCACAACTTACCACATGTATCCACAAGTCAAAGGGTATAATGTGGGAGAAGCTGTATCGAATAATGCTGATGAGAATGAGAAGTGTCAAAGCGTGATGGAATTAGGAGCACAATCGAACAAGAAGAGGGTGATGGAAGGTCCGCCTGAGGTGGTTGTGGAGCGGAGGCAACGCTGGATGATAAAAAATATAGAGTCAGCCGCACGATCGCGTGCTAGGAAGCAGGTTTGCATCCTATCTATCATAATCAATGCTAGATTCTCTACCTATGCATGCGTTGGATTGATCTGGGTAGGGTTTAATATATATATATGCATTATTATTAATATGGATTCCGGACTAACTTACATCT
Source organism: Populus nigra (assembly GCF_951802175.1). NCBI lineage: Eukaryota > Viridiplantae > Streptophyta > Magnoliopsida > Malpighiales > Salicaceae > Populus > Populus nigra. The sequence continues at coordinate 2,684,938 of NC_084858.1, forward strand.
ACCTCGATTAATTTCACGAACCATGAAATTAATAATCGTGTAAGTCTAATTAGTGGCTCTGAAAAAACTCAAACTCGTGATCATATGGGAGGAAGCCTAACTAATTAAAATATCCCTCATGGTTCTCATGATCCTTGTTGATTTGCATTCAAATGATGCGATGTGCATCAGGATCATTTTTTCTTCATAATATTTACTGCTGCAATTAATATTCTAACCAAATCTCGTGTGTTTGTGTATCCAATACTGCAGGCGTATATACACGGTGGAGATGGAACTTGAGCTGGATCAACTTAAAGAAATAAGCTTTTAACGTAAATCTTTAATTAACTGCAGGCAGAGGGATGATCTGAGCTTTTAACTTAATGTAAAGTCTTGTGGGTTTGGTCTACCAAGCAAACTTCAGAAATAACCTTTCTTTGATTTCTGATGACCATCAGGATTATCTAAGTTAATTTAAGTTTTTTTTTAAAAAAAAACTAAAAAAATATTATTTAAAAAAATATAGATTTTTTAAGTGACCTGGCCGCGGACCTTAAGTCAGGAGATTAATCAGTTCGTGTAACAATGCTCCAAACCATGGGCATTTCTATGTTATTACCTATCGTATCATCAGTGTTTTTTAAAATTATTTTTTAATTAAAAATGTATTTAAATAATTTTTTTATTTTTAATATTAGTATGTTAAAACCATGGAAAACATTTATAAAATTAATTTTATGTATTATTTTTAAAAGCAATATATATATATATATATATATATATATATAAACATCTACTTTCATCTTCTTCCTCGGGATTGTCAAAATTTAACTTGAAGATTGGTCTATAAGAATTGTATCATCTCATTATATTTTACTTAAAAAAATGGAAAAAATATTGTATATTTATTGTGGATATAGAGTTATTATACTGTAAATATGTTTTTAAGCCAAAAAATGTTGTTGGGACGTTATCTTTTCTATTTTCTGTGTTAAAAGTTGTTGGGTCTGGTTTGGGAGTCAGATCCAATGCTTTTAGGTCTGATTGGGTAGCCAAACCTAAATCACTTCCAACAGGTGTTGGGTCTGGCTGTGCTATTGGGTTCGGCTTTATGCTAGATCCAGATATGTTCAATTTTATTTTTTTGCCACTTTAGATTTTTTTTTTCTTATTTAATTTTTTTTCATACGGTAAAGAGAAAATAAATTGATAAGATTTTTTTTATATTATATAAAAATTGGATGATAATAATTTTTTATTATTTGAGGTTAAGTTGATTGCTTTTCTCTTAGAGTTGGGTCCTGGTGCCACCGGGACCTAAGAGCGTTGGGTCATGCTGCTACCAAGACTCAATAACCTAATAACATTGAGTCCTACCTCCACCAGAATCCACTAACGTTGGACCCTGCTACCAGCATTGTCAAATAGCATTGGGTCATGCTACCCTGTCGAACCCATTAAAGTTGGGCTTTACTGCCAGTATGACCCAATAAAATTAGGTTGCTGTCAGACTCAAGGTATTCATTATATTCTTTATACTCTTCATTTTTTTTTTACACTTGAAAAAAAAAAATGTTATTAACTTGCTATGAAGCATGGATCAATATGCTTATAGTGTTTAAAATGTGTATTACAACTTGCCGTTATGCTGACTTTTTGATGTAAACAAATTAAATTAATTTCTTCATTCTAATTACAAATTAGAACAGAAAATGGATTCTTCTAAATCACTTGAAGATTGTTTAAGCTAAAAGAAATAACTTATTGTTATGGAGAATTATATTATTATTATGTTGTGTTGGAAAATATACACATAATGAAAATAATAAATTTAAAATGAAAATAGTAAATTTAAAATTTTTTAGGAGTCATAAGTATTTTGTTAGACAGATTTAGAGTTATTTAGAGTTTATGTGAAAATTATCTAAAGATCAAATGTTCTTTTCGGATTTAAATATTTGCTTCAACGATGGGTTGTCACAAACCATAAACTATTCAAATATTTGGCATCTAATAGTAATTTATATGAACCACCAATAAAAAATCTTTCAGACCATCAAAAAATTTAATTCATGGATAATTACAAAAACACCTCATATAGTTTGATTTGAATTTTATTTTCCCTCCATACTTTCATAAATTATATTTTTTGTCTTGTAGTTTATATGTTCAATAATAGTTTACTTCATCAACAATGCATTTTATTTGTATTTTTTGTATTTGTGATGTAAAGTGTAATTTATAAAAGTACCAAGGAAAAATGGAATTTAAATCAAACTATAGCATGCTTTTTGTAATTATCCCTTTAATTTATCATCAATACAAAAATTGATTAACTTATATTAATTTGAAAATTAAGTATAATATTTAGTAATCTGTTATGGTCTCTTAAATATTAAGAAAATCACAAGTAGTTTGACTTACCATTTCAGTGACTAGTTTCTCAATGTAATTATTATTCATTCACAAAAAATATTCTAATTTAGACATTATAGCATGAAGTTTGTATGTTTTGTTAAATTATGTTATTTCTCAACATTATAGTCATTAACTCTATGAATAAGATTTTGAAATACTTTTCAAAACTAATTCCACACTGATCAAAGATTTCTCAGTCAATATTGTTTGAGAATAAATAAAATATTTTATCCATGGTGATGAATCCTCTCTTGATTATCCAAATACCTTCATATATTTTATATTATACTCAATGTTTTCCCGTTTATTAGCATTGATTAGGACAAAATTATGATCAATATCAAAACATAATACTCTCTATATATAAGATAACTCAGTGATTTTAAGTTTAAGTAACAATTACACAACTATCACAATAGTCTTTCTATAGACATATATGATTTTTCCATATGAAACTCTCATGCGGGTCAGTTTAATATACAAATCATTTGACAAACACTTGCATATTAATTTCATATATCCCTCATACCTCAATTTATAAGAGAAACTACATCATTTCACGAAGGAAAGAAGATAATGTACATCGGTATCAACAATTTTAATTATTCTGTAATCTTAATAGAACATTGACAATGAATATTTAGGAACAATATTTTGGTACAATGAAAATCTCATAATTATAATAACTTTATAATTTTATTTGTAAAGTTTTTTTGCCATATGAACTTTATCTTTACTTTAAATTCATTAATTAAACATGAGATTTATTAATCAAATATAAATTAATATTAAAGTTAAATAAAGCTTTTATTAATAATAAATAAGTTTTATGTGAATAAAATCAGTGTTACATACAGCCAATTGATTGGGTACATAATATATTTATATTTACTAATATATCAAACATCTCCCTTTATTACAAATAAAAACATGGTTTATTTATAAACCACATTAAGTAATTATCTAGGAAAATAACTGCTAAGTTTTTTTTTATTAATGTGATTTATTCGCTCCACACCTATTTTTCATGTGAAATAAAACTATCATATTAACATGTGTTTTTTTCTCTTGTATTTAAAATTATATATGGTCGATGTTCTAGAATAAAAAAAGAAGATAAATATATAAAAATAATAATTTTGTTGAAACAACATAAACGAAGACATAAAAAAATATATTTTAGAATAAATATTTATTTTTAAAAATATAAAAATTAAGAAAATATCTTATTTATCTCGATATTTCCAGGAAAGCAGTTTTACCTAAAGGCCACTCTTTTTTTTAAACCGGTATACACATAAATACGCGAAGGGGGTCCAATCATTAGTAATTTAAAAAGCATAGGACCCAATTTGACTGAAACTAAAGTAATTATATCAATTAGACCGGATACTAAAACTATAGGGACTAAAGACAATCTTTATTATGATCTCCCGGCTCTTTACTTTTCTCCCTGTTGCTTTCGACATTGCCATCAAGTTTTCTCACGTCTCTCTAAAATTTATACCCAAATGTCCTCTCTCTAGAAAAAATAGTAGTAATCCTTCAATTGAAGCTTAACTCTATCGATTCTAAGGTAATCTTCGATTTCCTTTTGTAATTTCTTATAATTTTGACTGTAACTAGTAGCTAGGGTTTTTCTTCATCTCTTTTGAAATTTATATTTTGTCTAATTTTTTCATGTCATTAAGTCAAGGATTTTTGTTGTACTTGCAATTAGTAGCTGATTTCTAAGGATTAACGTGGAAATTTCGATTTTCTTGCAGTTTTTTCTTCTTAAAGCTGTTTTTTTTTCTATTGTGAATTTTCTGTTTGGTTCCTCAGAAATGGCGTGGAAAGAAAATAAATTGAGCGTTTCTCTTTGTGTTATTAAGTTAGTTTCTTGTTTCTAGCAGGTTAAGACGGAATGTTAAATTCCGGGAATAATTTAAATCAAGGAAGTTCCGCAATGTCACCGGATATGCCACCAGTTACACAATGCGTGCCTTTGGAGCCTATTACGTTAGGCAATCAGAGATATACGCGGTCTGGAGAGGTGAGGAGGGTTTTGGGAGTTCCTCTTGGTAGTGTGTCAGAGGATCATTCGTTTGGAGTTGCGCATCCCAAGCCGATGCCTCCAGTGGCAACGGAGGAGCTAAAGCAATTTAAAGAAAGCGTGCAAGATACTTCTAGAAAGGCCAAGTATTTTGTTCATCTCTTTGCTACTTTTTAGCTTATGTTATGGTTCGGGATTTTACTGGTATAACTCATGATAAGATTGTTGTAAGTATAATGGTTAGGTGTCATGATTGACATGGAGATTCCATGGGATAATGCAGTCATGGAAAAATTCATTGCATGTATTTCATGATATAAACAAGATGATGAAAAAAACCGTGTAGTGCTTAACAGGTCCTCTGTCCCCTGATATTTTTTTTTAGCTTTTATATTTTGGAAAACCTGAAATGACCACCACATATTATTGCAATTCAAGATTCTTTCTTTGATGCTATTTCTGTCTTTATGAATATAGAATATCCATGTTTTGCTTTAGATCATGATGTTGAGGATGTAGTTCAATTTATTTATATGTTGCTGGACTGCACAAACCTTTTGAGTAGTTATTAAAGATGCCATGTATTTCAAACAGGGACAGAGCAAAACTGTTGCGTGAATCCTTATCTAAATTGGAAAGGTACAGGGTAGCCTTAAGCTCAAAGAAGCGGCAAAGGAGTGAGCCTTCATTGAATGAGAGGTCAAATTTAGCGAACGTAGCAAAGGTGGCAGGTCAGATTCATAGAAATCCTCATGATATTATGACTCAAAGATTGGAGGACAGGACCAAGAGTACTGGGCTTAACAAGCGTGCTCGGACTTCAGTGGCTGATGTGCGGGTTTGTACTTGAATATGGATTTTGATATCTTTTCTTCTTTTGTGCATCTTCATAATGTTTACAGCGTGGGTTTCTGTTCCAGATATTTGATTAGAGAGTAGGCAGTTAGTTTCTTTGATGCTTTGTTGAATCAGCCTCCCCCTTTGATCATCAAGAGTATTTATGTTCTCCCTGTAGTATACTCTAGCTTTAACTCTGTTTATATTTTCTGCAAAGTTTTGATAGAATTTTTCTTGTGCTACCAGGCAGATGGTAGGTCCTCGGTGCACTCAAGGCAACATATGGTAATGGATAAGAGTGGAGATATGGTCCAGGATCTTGGTGGTGGTGCTGTTCGGTATGAAGAAAAGATCCGCAGATTGCCTGCTGGAGGTGAAGGGTGGGAAACAAAAAATAAAAAGAAACGTTCTGTTGGAGTGATGGGTAATAGAGTTATAAACTGTGATCGAGAACAAAAACGAACTATGCCTTCCAAGATGAGTGCCGACTCTAAGTTGCGATGTGATGCTCAGGGTTTCAGGTAATTCTGTTAGTACATGATTACTGATTTTTTTGGTAATGTTATCATTTTGGTTTAATAGCAGGGATCTGCTACAGTTTTATTTTGAGTGTAAGAATGGAGACATCATGTTTAGAAAGCTTGTATCGTATTGGTATCTTTATTGTTTGCTTGGGTTCTCTTTTCCAAAGCGGTGATCTATAATTGACATGCTAGTACATTGCTGCTGCTCTTTAATGGAGTACTTGATGATTTTTGAAGAATAATATCATCTTACACTTTTGCTGATTAAACTAGTGGTTGAAGTTGTTCCCCAAGGAATTGAACTCTCTAAATTTTGTTAATTATTCACAAAACTTGGCAGGAATTGAAAATTTGATTATTAATACGGCTAAGATTGATGTAACATCTATAATATAATACATTGGCCAGCTATTTAAATGCCCAGGCTTTAGTGTTTTGACAACTTTCATAATTTCTTCAAAATTGCGGGTGCAAAAACATTTCTTCAGAAACTGTAATTATATTTGTAATATGTTTTATGAATGACGCTGACATGAACAGTCAAAGAACCTGACTGCTTTTGCAGTTTCATCTGCAAATGTTCCTCAAAGTTTGGGTTTATCTTTAGCTTGGCTGGTGAGTTGTGTGCAAGAGTTTTTATGGGGTATTAGAGTGAAAGAAGGGAGGGGAGATATGTTCTGGTATGGAGTTTTCCAGGGAAAGGGAAGGGAAGATATGGGGTATTAGAGTGAAAGAAGGGAGGGGAGATATGTTTTGATATGGAGTTTTCCAGGGAAGGGGAAGGGAAGAGAACAAACCCTTCTAGCTCCTTATGATAACTTCCCAAGAACATGAAATACCACAATCTCTAGTTCCCTTCAAGTGGTGAAAAATAAATTTCTTAAACCCTAAATCAGGGTTGTCAATGAGGGGGGAAATAGTTAATCAGGGTTGTCAATGAGGGGGGAAATAGTTGTATAATGTCTTGATTTTAGGTTTACATTGCTTCGTTCTCGAAGGAATTTTATGTTGGTTCATTAATGTTGACTCTACATCTTTTAACCAATTAAGCCAGGCTTATTCCTCTATAACAGAACCAAATATGTGAACATTAGGACTCCATCCTCACATTCTTCTTCATTTCCGTATTTTATACCCTCTTTGCCTTCACTTCCCTTCCTCTGATCCTCCCACCAGCCATTCTGTAAATGGTGGAAGAGGGAAAACTTAGTTCAGGCCTGTCATATGTGTTTGTGATTGTAGTTCCAATCATGTTTGATATCCTTTTTCCAATTTACCAAATTGGTTTTATTTAATTATGCTCTAACTGTTTGGCTGCTCAGGAAGGAAAGTTTGGTTTTTTCTGCTATGATGCATATAGTGGTTGCTTTATTTCATGCTTGTCTAAATTGTTTCCTAATTATTTAAGGCTTCTGTGTGTCTATGGCTGTATGTCACATGTTTAATCACTGCTTTATTCTTTCTTTTCAGTTATGCTTTCTATTTTTGAAAGTAGCCATCCAGTTGTTTTTATGCCACTGATTAAACTGTGCTCCTGCTTTTTCCCACATTCATGATAAAAGAAGAAAAAGAAAGAGATTTTGTTATATAAATGGGTTTCTAATATATTACAGATCAAAGTCATCTGCTGGAGTCAGTGGATTCAACAAGTTGGAAGATTCTTTTGAACCTACCAGTTCAGATACCAGTACAGTCCTCAAGAATGAAATGGACAGTTGTCTTCCAAGAAATCGTATTGCTCTTTTAGAGCATAAGGTTGTGACGAAAGGAACAAATAAGTATGTATTTTCATCTTTAATAACTAACTCTTTTGTAGAAATGTATCAATAGGTTACATAAGATGGTTTGCTATTGACTTGTGAGGCTATTAATTGGTATGTGGTGCTGTTTATCAGGCCAAATATTCACGAGGATAATTCAGCAAGCACTCCTAATACAGTGATAAAGGCAAAGGTTTCCCGGGCACCGCGTACTGGGTCCATCATGCTGCTAGATTCGTCACTTAAAGTTCAGCCCTCGCCCACATCCCTTCAAGGTTTGGAACAGCCTACAAGTTCAAATAAAATCCAACTGCCAGGAGTGGTAAATAACCATAAGGGTCAAATGCCAGCAGGCTCATCCTCACATGCTATGGCTCAGTGGGTTGGTCAGAGACCACACAAAAACTTACGCACACGGAGGGCAAATATAATGGCTCCTAGTTCAAACCATATTGAATCTCAGATGTCATCTCAAGGTTTTCCCACTTCTGAATTTAGTGCTAGAACTTCTTCCATTGGAACCAAAGGATCTCTGATTGCCAGCAATCTAGATACCAACACTCCAAAATTCAAGAGGGAACTTGAGAGTGTTCCATCTCCATTTGGGTTGTCTGAAAGTGAAGAATCGGGAGCTGGAGAGAATAAACCAAAGGACAAAGGAACAGATGGTAGCGAGGTTTCTCTGTCTGCAAGTCAGAAAGTTGGAACTTTTGTATTGCCTGCTAGGAAGAATAAATCATCAACGAATGAAATTGGGGATGGTGTGCGGAGACAAGGAAGGAGTGGACGAGGGTCATCTTTAACAAGGCCAGGTACTTATCCAGTAAGGGAGAAGTTAGAGAATCTTCCAGCTGTAAAGCCACTTCAGAGTTCAAAGGCTGCTTCTGATAAGAATAAAAGGTGTCTTTCCTAACTGCCCCTACTAAGCAACCTATTGGTTGATCAAATTATAGTGTGAACTTGTTTTAGACCCTGCTCTGAATTTTGAAGCTTATATATATTTCTCTGAATCAGCAAAACTGGTCGTCCACCTTCCAAAAAGTTGAAAGATCGGAAGGCTGCAGTGCGTGTTGGACCAATGCCCAACAGCAGTTCCTTAGATTTTACAGGTACTATTAATTAATAACTGTACAATAAATTTGGAATTTGCAGTTATAGATTTGTGATAGGTGTAGAAACACTGTTGTGCATGATGAACATTGTAAATCTTAAAGCTGTGCTGCAAGGACAAAATTATATGAGAGTGTTTTTCCCAATGGACAAACCCTCTTTTCTTGGCATTACCAAGATACTCAGCTTGAATAAATACCAAATGGCCATCTACATCTTCCAGCGAATTTGTGCTTTTTTTTTTAGTTTCAGGTTTTATTTATTATTTTGTCTATGCATATGCAAGCAATTCAAAATGGTAGAAATTTAGCAGATAACTTTGTACAAATTCCATTTGATTTAAATATGGGCTGCAATTTCTTCTAATATGCATTGACATATTATTCACAGGTGAATCTGATGATGATCATGAAGAACTATTTTCAGCTGCCAATTCTGCTCGGAAAGCTAGTGGTATGCATCTTTACCTTTTCATTAAGCTTATCAATAAAAGCCAGCTCTGTTTTTGGAATAAACTTCGTCTTAAAAAATGGTTGTTTTTGTAGAGCTTGCCTGTTCTGGTCCTTTTTGGAAGAAGATGGACTCTTATTTTGCTCCTGTAAGCATAGAGGATATGTCCTACTTGAAGCAGGAGGTAATAAGTGGGATGCTTTGATAAATTTGGGATGTTGTGAACGCTTATGAATCAGAGACTTACAATTTTTCTTGCTTTGTTGCTCTTTGTGGTTTGTTCAGCTAACTTCTGCACAAGGGATTGATGAGAGTTTTTCTCAAATGCTTGGCGCAACATATAATGTTTTGGTACTATTCCTTAATTATCCTGTCTCTTTTTCTCTTGTGCATTCCTATAAATTGCATTGTGGTTTACCTCCAATTTGTTCAAGAATTGATACGGATTTTCAACTGTCAGAAATCAGTTTTATTTTAATCTTAAGTAAACTCAAATGAAACTGGGAAAAAAAAAACAAAGAAAGAAAGAAAAATGTGAGAATGAAATTTGATTAAAAAAGATCTTTTTCTATCAGGGTGTTCTTGTGCACAAAGAAGTATGTCCTGGCAGAAGACAAGGGGAGGACTTCAATCAAGAATCAGCCAAAACAACTTCTTTATGTGGAAGAGTTGAAATGGGAAGTTTGGACAAGGTCGCTCCATTATACCAAAGAGTTCTTTCTGCTTTAATTGAAGAAGATGAAAGTGAAGAATTTTACACACAAAGTGAAGCGAAGAACATGTCTCTTCACTATGCCAGTGATGATTCTCATTGTGGTTCATGTAATCTGATTGATATTGAACCTAAAGATAGAGACAGAATGGAATCTGAAGTTGAGTCAAAAGTGAATTTTCAGACACAGAAGAGTTGTTTCTTGGATAGACTTTCATGTGATAAGAGTGTTGCATCAAATGCAATTGGGAATCCAAGCATGTCCAGTTCGTTGCATAGCAATGAACAGTGGCCAGTAGATGATGACTTTTCACATTCAGATGCCGGGCATGCCAGTGAAATATGTTCAAATGATCCAGGTTCCCTGCAGATTAGAGAAATAAATATGCCTGGCTTTTCTTCCTCTGATGGTCAATATCAGCTGATGTGTTTGGATGATCGGCTTTTGCTTGAGCTACAGAGTATTGGTTTATGCCCAGAAACATTGGTAAACATTCTTTTCTGTACATTTATTTGTCTTTTCTCAAGTCATATCATGGTGTGTTCCTCAATTTTGTTTCATATTTTATATGCTTCTTATGCCTTCCTGCAGCCTGATCTAGCAGAGGGGGAAGTGATTAATCAAGATATAATGGAGCTTAAAGAAGGGCTGCACCAGCAGGTTGTGTGCCTCTGTTTCTTTTTCTCTATTTATTTGTTCTTAATGAAGAAAGTGTTTGCACTGTTTCTTTCCTCTTTTCTTCTTCTTTTTTTGACTAACGTGAATTATTTTCTTTTGAATTCATTTTTTTCGTCTTTTTTCTTGATTCGTTATCTTTTGTAACAACTTCCATTTCTGACAGACTGGAATAATGAAAAACAAGCTAGGGAAACTTGGTAAAGTTGTTCCTAAAGAAAGAGATATGGAAAGAAGGTAGGTTTTGTGGTGTTTGTGAGGTGCTGCTTTCTTGAAATCCATAGAGTTTTTGCTTGGATCAAAGTAACACTGTTTGTTTGCAGGAATGTTGAACAGGTTGCAATGGACCAACTTATTCAGATGGCTTACAGAAAACTACTGGTATTTGTTTTAGTCTTCTGTTGAGCCATTGTTTCTTTTTGTCAACTTCTAAGCAATTAAGGATGGCTATATTATGCAAACCTAGACCACACAGAGTTACAATTTTGCTTCCCCATCTTTTTAGATGGCCTTTGATTGAGATAGAAATATTTTTGGACAAAAAACCTGCACTTAAGGACAGGCATATATGGACCTCAACAATTTTTTTCCACCTTTGAATTTGTCAAATAGATTGAGGACACAGCCTTGCATCTTAGGGGTGTGAGTTTGATCAAGAAAATTAAGATTTTTGGGCATTCCTACTTATACAACATGTTTACTTGTTTGCTGCACTCCTAAATGAACTTTTCTTGAAAGAACTGTTGAAATATAGCCACATGCGTGAAGTGTTATTTTAGGGTCCTCAAATGAAACCTGTGCCTTTTTGTGCATACTTTGTGATAGTGAAATGTTTTTAATTTTATAAAAGGTCTTTATGCCTATGTAGGTTTTTTTTTTTTTTTAAAAAAAAGCACTCATTTTCTTTTGCGGAATAAGGAAAAATATGTTCCTAGCTGTGTTTGTGTCTGTAAGAAGTTGCATGCTAGTTACTGAAAGACATTGCTTGGTTGTTCCATGTGGACATATGGTTTAGTCGCCTAATCCCATAGAATTTTCGGGCTATTCTGAGATAGCATAGCAGTTGTATTTACCTATCCTACTAGTGGAGAAAATCAAATTGCACCTTCATAAAACTGGACAATTTGGACATCTATGCTGTACTGTAGTTTTCCAATAAATCCAATGTGCAAGATTAGAATCTGGAATGGACAAGCATGGAAAATGAATGCAATACTTCTACGCTCTTTTTTGTTGCGGAGATCGAAGGTTAGAACTCATAATAACCTTTGGGAGTTTAAAACTGGTGTAACTTGGTCCCTTCCAGATTGGTCATACAAAACATTCCCTGTAATTATGAGAATCAAGACCCTTTTTTATCTGTTTTATACTATTGAAACTCTGTTATCAATTTATACAGGCTTGTCGTGGGAACAATACCTCAAAAAGTACCATCCGCAAGGTTTCAAGGCAAGTTGCATTGGCCTTTGGCAAACGCACACTTGCTAGATGTCGCAAATTCGAAGATACTGGCAGCAGTTGTTTTAGTGAGCCTGTGCTACAGGAGATCATATTCTCTGCACCTGCACCTTCATGCAACAAGGACGCCAAATCTTTGGACTGTGTTGGCTCAGGAACTGCTAGTAACACTTGTAATGAAGTCTCTAACATTCATGCTGAAGCCAGAGGATCAGGTATATCAGGTCAAATCTTTTTGGTGCTCTTTGATTGTACTTATCAATTATCTCTGAGGATGGATTTACAATGTGCTATGCATTTCTCAAAATTCTCACTCTCTCTGGCGATGTAAGAATATTGATAGTATACTGTGATAATTTTGACTATTTTTAGCATTGTTTTAAGTTGCTTTTGTGTTTCACCAGCAGCATATAATTCTTTCTGTCTCCTTTTCTTGGCACCAGGTGCTGTTTCTAGCACTATTGAGAGATACGATTCTCATAGTGACAACTTTGATGGAATTAAGAAGAGGGAAGTGCTTATAGATGATGTTATTGGCAGCGCTTCATCAAGGGTAACATCCACTCTTGACAGTGCTGCTCTTGGTGGAGTAAAGGGTAAGAGAAGTGATAGAGATAGAGAACAGAGCAAGGATAATTCAAGAAGCAATTCTGTTTCTGGGGCCAGTCGCTCATCATTGGATTGCATCAAAGGCGAGTGCAAAACAAAACCAAAGCCCAAGCAAAAGAGTACTCATTTATTGAATTCAGGAAATGGACCTCATGGATCAGCTCATTCAGTAGCTAATGCTAGTAATAAAATACAGCGCGTGGGGTCAATGTCTCTTGGCAACATTCCTCAGGATGCCCCCAAAGAAGCAAATGAACCGATTGATTTTGCAAACTTGCAGCTGAATGAAATTGATACAATTGAACTAGGAGTATCTACTGACCTCGATGGGCCTCATGATCTCGGCTCTTGGTTGAATATTGATGAGGATGGATTGCAAGACCATGATTCTATAGGTCTTGAAATACCAATGGATGACCTTACAGAGTTGAGCATGCTTTTGTAAAGAACTTTGCACTTCATGCTGGTGGAGCGGGAATGCAAAAACCATTTTTGAGATCCAATCTAACCTTCCTGGTCGAGGTAAGCAAATCAATAATTGTAATTATCGTTGATTCTTCATTATACAAGTAATTGAAGTACATTGATTGTATGAACCGAGATACTGCTTTGAGTCCAAAAAGATCCATGTCATGTCCCCTTCAGAATTGCAATCTATCTATCTATCTATCTATCTGTTTCTGCATGACAGACTTATTTTTCCTTGTTTCTTCGTCAATCCCTTTCCAAATGCATCCGCATCTGATTCATGTTCTCATCATAGTTTTCGTTCCGATCACAAGAGAGAATGAACTTTTGGCATACTTTGCATAAAGTAACAGTATATTTTAATTTCACATAATACATGCGCAGTGTACGCACTATCAAGTAACGAGTCAACTGCGAGAACTCTTTACTATCTGTTTCACCTCGCTAAACATGAACGAAGCATCAATGCACGGATTCCTTAATAGACATTGGATGTTAGTTGGTACCTCTTAAGTAAAACACAGTTGGATTAATCCCCTTTTTTTTTTACCACCTGTTACATTCAAATTAGTTTAACTTCTGCAATGCGCGTATAATTTTTGCCCTGTGGGACGCAGACTAAATGTTTTGGCTGCTAGAGTGCGCACTGTCAGAGACGGAAAATAATTCCAAGATAATGATGGTCTTGCATAGTACTCCACTTTACAGAGGATTTTTCTCATCCTCTGCAGTAGTATCTCGAGTCCTTGCATTCAAAGAGATCTATAAATACAAGGGTTTATTGATAAGTACTCAATCGCAGACCTGTTATCCAGTGTCCCTCTGCAGCCAGCTACAGACATCGAGTGTCATCTGGGCTTTTAGTGTTGACGTTTTGTAGCTGTGTAGTGGGTTTTTTTTTTTTTTTTCTCTCCAACCTTGTCCCTCTCCATTGTCTCCCATTCTCCATGAGAAACTAAATCCAGATTTTTGTTTTCCTACCAGTACTATTACCGGACCTTCGTGGACGGTCGGTAAAAAGTAAATCATTCCACACCTTTCCTCCGAAGAGCCAACAATTCTGAGCCCTCGCTGATTTGCTAATGAAAGGACAACGGCGAATGGTATTTTTTTCTGACAAACAAGTGGTTGACCATAAATTACAATATTAGCAAAAAACAACTACCCAATATATATGACGAAGAGAGATAATGTAAACCAATGGCAAGAATTGGATTTGGTTACCCATCATTGATCCCCACCCCACCCATCTCTTTATGAATGATTTGGTGAGTGGAAGCAGCCATGCTAGTCAATGCCAGACAAGCTTTTATTAAATAAATGTTGTGAATATATTTGTCTGATGATGCATAACTTCATGAACTCCTAATTTCTGATCGGCCCTTTTCTTTTGAAACAGAGTAGGGATGGAAGCAGCATCACTCCTGGAGAATTAAAACCTAATCTTAAAAAAGGGTGCGTAGGATAGGACACATAAAAGTAAAGGAGGACAGGTAGGTCATCACTGTGCTCTTATACTATCACCTTGTGGGGTCATAAAGGCACGCTGATAATGACCCTTAATGGGTCCAAAAGCTGAGGGGCAAAAAGCAACATTAACGAATCCACAATGAATTCATAATTAAGGTTAATTAATGTAATTAATAAATTAACTACGTGCTGGAGCATGATATGGCATTTGATCTATACGTACTTGCCATCAAAGATATGCTACAAAATCTTGAGAGACGATTATAAAAAGAAACATGTCGGTATCTGCTTAATTAAACAAGTAGTTATTAAAAATCAACAGCCATTTTGTAATTAGTGACCTAATTTTGATCCAATGTGTCCCAATTAATGAGGGAATGAATTACAGCCATATACCTTCCTTGGCATGCAGGTGGAGGTTGGCTGTGGAAATATATATATATATATATATATATATATAGAGAGAGAGAGAGAGAGAGAGAGTTCATGTTTGGCAACCTCTACTAATTAATTCCATTAATCTAGCTATTTAAAAGTTCTTTTGAGTTTTGATATGTATTTTATATATCTATTGTAATCCATCTTCATGCTTCTTCTATCTTTTTTTTGTATATATAGAAACTGAAATCCACAGTTTTAAAGAAAAAGATAAATTATTGAACATGAACTGGGTCAGGTTCATGCTACTTCTCCAACTTATTTTCATGCTTTAGCTATATTTTTTTTTGGAGACAAAAATATATATTAATTAATTTAAAACATGAACCAGGTCAGGTTTAATGTCAAACTAAGTGAGCATTAATCTAATGAAACTCGGTTGATCCGGTTAAAATTTAAAAAAAAATTAATTTGATTTTAAAAAAATAATAATATTGTTTTAACTTTTTAAAATAATTTTATTTTGGATTAACTCTCACAACCTATAATCTAAATTTTAGATTAGTTTGAGCTGGGATTTATAAGCATGCAAGTGTCTGCTGCCACACCATTAATTTTCCAGTTCTATAAATATCATGTCCAAATTACATATCTTCCTTTTGATTGACTCAAGCCTGAGATTTTTATAAAAATAAACTTGGAAACACTAAATATGTTGATGAATGGGAACTGTGGACTCAGTGCAAAGAACCTGGATATATATATATATATATATATATATATATAGAAAGAAAACTATACAAAATACATTCTTTCTAAGCCCACAGAAACAATATATTTTCTATGAAATCTTTCGCAGATGCCTGCAAGGAAATAAAAGTGAAGAACACTGTCAAGGCCTTCTTCTCTCTTTATCCATCGCACACGTAAAACAGGCAGCATGCATGCTCCCGCCACATGTATCACGAATGCCCTTCAGCCAAGACACGCACGCATATATATATGCTAGTAGATCCTCTGGCAGCACAGATATTTAGATATTGTATCTTGTTATTGCAGGCTCTCTCTGGTCCTTACCACTTGCCGTTTATACATTCTTCAGCAGGATTCACCATTATATGTTTTTTAGCTGCAGAACTCTTAGCATTATTACATGAAGATAAGGGCATATGAAGATGGTCTGAACGCAGAATGTATTTTTAAAATTATTTGAAAATAATATATATAAACCAGTTTGAAAATACCTCTTTACATAACTAGAAGAAGAAGAAGAGAAGTGTCTTAATTGAAATTTTAAACATTTGGGAATGATCACCAAACAATATTAAATATCCTAGCAACATAAGAGCTATAATCATACCTTAAACTATATTATATAAGGTTAATTTAATATAGGTTTGAAATCGAAGGTCCCATGAATTAATTAAATTATACTGATCACTAGCTAGCTAGCTAGCTAGCTAGACCATGCAATATTTCATAAAAAAAAATAAAAAGTTGAAGTGATCTTGTCCACCATTGATGCAAGTTGCTCCTTAGTCGACCTTCTTTAGAATATATACTATATATTATGCTTTTGGCTCGGTTCTTTCTTCATGCTTTGTTAGGTCAAAGTAATAAAACCTTTGTCTCTCTCTAACCATTCTTGCTCGTCCTTTCTCCGAGATTTATCGTGATAAATATATTAATTAATTATCTCTTAAAATAAATGAAGCGTTGCAAACAACCTACCTCTCTCTCTCTTGCGCTATAAATTTTGTAATAAAACCTTGCAGGTAAAGACAATAGACTGGGTTCGTTTCCTCCCTCCCCTTTGTCCTCTGTAGATTAGAATAATCCATGGCCTCGATCCCCTTCACAACCACTTTCATATAAATGAATTGCAACCGTCCTCTCTTTTTCAACCATTTTTTTAATACAATTTTGATTTTTTTTCCTGGGGTTGTTTTCCTTCGATTAACAGTGTTTCTAATCCATTAAAAGCAATGCAATTCTAGCTCTTTTTAGACACACCATATAAGGAGTATTAACCATTTCTAGCGTTTCTCATGATTCAAGCATGGTTAGAAAACTCGACGGACTCGTGATTGACTCGATGGTTAATTCTCGACTCAATCAATTCAAGATCTAAACTAGTTTTTGGGTTAAGAAAAAAAGTAAACAAACCCAGTTAAAAACTCAAGTTAACTCGATAATTTCATCAACTTGGATCTATTCTAATCAAAACTCTACCCTCAACTCATTGATTATTTTCACTCACTAAACATCGTTTAAGTTTTTTTTTTAAAAAAAAACTAGATTCAATCCAAGTCAAGTCTCTCGATCCGTGGTCTGGCTATGAAATCAAGAGGACGTAGAGGATAACAACACGTTGATATCTTTCTTAAAGCAAGCGGGAAAGCTCCTCATGCATATAAAATTGATTTACATTTACAAGATAACATAGTAACTGATGATATAAAGATAATGAAGAAGGCGAAGGAGAAAGGAAAGAAAAGAAAACGATCCTATCTTCACTAAAGTGCTTATCCGAACTCTAACAGCCCATAACATTTGTCGCAGCACAGGTTCTCAGTCACCGAGGAAGGCAAGCTGTCTGGCTCTTTTGTATCGCTATCCCATGTTTTTTTTTATATTAAAAGTTGGCGAAATGATTCTGTGAAGGGTGCACCATTTGAAGATCAGTGGTGGTTTGGCATGAGTTATCTTCACTCATCATTGTCCTGCAAAAAATAAAAAATAAAAAACCAAATTGTTGAGTAATGTTAGAGACCATGCATGGATTTTATGTTAATGAGAGAGTAAAACAAGAGAAATGTTGTTCATACCGCATGTTTTATTATTTTATTATTATCTATTAAAATCTAATCAAATTTATTACACTCGGCTTGATTTAATTTACATATCAAATTAACTGGTATCGATTCAAAACATTATAATTTCAAGATTTGTTTTTAAAAAATAAAAATTAAACTAGATTTTGATCAACAATGAATTAATCATGTCAACACCCACTTAATTTAATTTTAATTTTAATTTTAAACAGGTTCTCATATTCAACCGATTGTAATAACAATTCATCTGCTTAATTTTGGTTGGTACAGATCATTAATTCTCTAATAATGAAAAGTAATCATGGTTAAGAGAAGAATATACGACCGACCTGTCAACCGAAAGTAAGATGATGGAAAAGAAGTCATAGGATATAATTTTGTCATTAGAAACTTCCATTTAAGTCAAGTTTGGACACCTTGGAACGTTCAAGGACTAATAATTTATCATAGAGAATACTTACTCTCTAGGACGAGATGCCCATAGGGAACTAAGTGCCCGTAGCCTCCCATAATACTCTCCGATCACCAAAAAACACCGCGCCACTTGTCTTACCGTCAAAATCCGGCGGAGTTGGTGAAGGGTTTGTTGCCTCAGATTATCAGCCTGTATTTTTTTAATAAAAAAAGACATATATCTCCTTAAATAATAATAAAAAAAAAAGATAGAGAAAAGGGAAGGAGGAGGGGGGCAAAATATATTCAATTGTGAAGAATAAATCAAATAGAAGCAATAATGGGTCCCAAGTGCAGAGGGCATGAGGGCACAAACACCATGTGTGAACATTTCAAAGAGGTTGAAGCTCATGAAGTTGTCTTGTCTAATAGAATAGGACAATTCAAAACCTTAATAAGATAAGCACACAAGGTTCTTAATTAATTAATTCTCAATTGATCAAGAATTAGAGAGTTTCTAGATTAGTTTAATGCTGCTGATAGGTTTAGCTAGGGTTTGTGTATTTCAACAACCCTTATGATAGCAACGTTTTGTTAGATGAAACACTCCCATCAAAACCCTAGCAGTCACCATTATGAAAATGGACTTCTTAGCAGAAAAGTAAGCATATATTCTTTCCAAAATGATTGGCCATATAAAATTAAAATAAGCTATAGTGCAAGTCAAGGGACCATCGATCCATCCACCCTATACGTGGCAAACAAGTATGGGAAGGATCAATTTTGATGTGTAAAATTATGTTAAATCATTTACAAGTTGACCATAAGCTTGATGGTGACAATACAATCAATATCTATTCTTCCAAGGCAGATATTTATTTGATGGACAAATTAATCCATGTTAATTGCATTGGGGACATGACTGTAGCATTTCCTGTTGACTAAGTTAAATTAAACACTTACTATTTTTGGATAAAAAATGTTGAATCAAGCTTATCTTCAAGGAAGTGTAAGCCCTGGGACTCTTGCTCCTCGATCGGGTGTAAGGTGTAGAAATGGCGGCTCAAAACAAGCTAGTCATGTTGGATATATAATGGAATGGAACATTTGAGCTACTACAACCTTCTTCTTTGTTGATAGTTGAACTAGAACTACTTCGAAAGGTTTTTGTTCACTTGCATATGATTAATGTCATCAAACACATCCCTAATCATGGAGTTAAGACAAATCAACATCTAATCTTCTATCACTTGATCAAATGAGAGGGATATTATTGTTGTTTAATTAAAGTATATCTGTTGCCTCCCCCGATGAAATGTCCTCTCATCCCTGTACCAAATAGCTTCCACTAGAATTTGAGCTCTTGTTATTACCTTGACATGAACATTAAAGTTGATGCATCACCTTGTTGCTAATGATCAGAAGCATGATATGTAGGAGCTAGCTTTCATGAAAATCAAGTGAAAAAGACCCTACTGTGTCACCTAAGTTTCTTATTTCAACCTCTAGACTTGAGAGCTAGCAGCTTTTCAATATCATTTTCAAAAAGCACTAAACTTAACTTTGAAATGAAGTACACCACTCTCCAATTCTGACATAAACTGAAAGTGCTGTTTTTGGACTCTCCACGCAAGCCCTTGTCTGTTTACTATTGGTTAATGGTCCGTGACAGGGTACTAATAAGACTTATGATCACTATCTTATTGTCTGCTACTCAATCAATGTAATAAAGGCTAATGATATGCGTACCTGGCGAACGAACCCTTCAAGATTGGCAAGCTTGCCCAAGGCCACTGCCATCTGCTGCATTCCACCAATGACCGGTCCACCGGCAATGGTGTCAACCAGAGACTGCTGGAGCTGCTCAAGGCCTTGGGAGAGAGCCTCTTCTGCCTGCTGTGAAGATTGTTGAAGGTTGTAGATCCCCATGATTTGCTGTTCTGTTAAAGGGTCTAGTTGGGATATTAACATCTGCTTAATAGAAACAAGAGGGGAAAAAATAATGTTTTTTAGTAGGAACAAAATGAATAATCTGATAGGGATATTTTAGTCATTTAACTTTAGTCGCATGTGTGTGCTCCTCTTTTAGGACGCTTTAATTAATTGTCTTAATCACTCATTTTTAATGGATAGTGTGCCCTTCACAAGGGGAATATTTCATCTGATTAAATTAAATTTAACACAAGTTTTTATTCTTTTTTAAAGCTCTTAAATCGGGTTTTTTCACTGACCCGGCATAATTATTGTCACTGTGCCTGTTTCTTTCTTGTTAAATGACTAAAATAGCCTTGCCTGTTTCTTTTAAAGGATTTTTCATAATTACGGTTCTACCTTTGTGTACTGCACAATCCTGCGCACAGTAATTTCCTACGGCAACCACCAAAATGGCAGACTATCTCAAGCAGAATGTAATGAGCTAATTAAAATGGAGTAGAAAAATCAGACCTTGATGAGTTCTGAGGGCCTAAAACCACCCATCCAGAGGAAGCAACGCTCCGCCGGAGTGGACCACATTCCGGTAATGAGATGAAACACATCAGATTTAGCCGCCTCTACCTTGAGCCGGAAGATTTCATCATAATGTGAAATGTATCCATCTACTATAACTCGTAGTTCACCATCAGATAAATGAGAATGCAATCCTGTCCGGAGCTCCGACATGTGCCGGTGGTCATCTTCTAGCCATCTTGCATACTCCATATCAAATATTGCAGGTCCTGTAATCACAGCAACAATAACAAAAATAGTTAAAAATTATTGGTTGGGGTTAATTTAATAATAAAAAAAAAAATGTGAAATTTATCCATCCCCTTGAAAAATCACCAACTGCGACGAGGACTTCAATAAAAAAAAAAAGTTGATAAAAGTTGGAGTCGTCTTAGTTTTATTTTTTTTCTTCTGTAAATTGACTACTTCACTGTGAAAAATTCAAGAGAAATCACCAGAGCTGATATTGCCACCAGCACCACCACAGCCACCCAAGAACAAACCCTGAAAAGCAACCGAGAATTCAAATAAAAATTAATAGTGATTTCTTTTTTTAAAAAAAATTCATTAATTACTGTAATTTTGTAGATAATTAAAGACCTGCTGTCTAGCTCTTTGAAGATCTTGCTCTAACTGAGAAAGCTTTATTCTGCTAGTCTCTAGCTGTTGGACATATGCCTGTTTTGGGACAAAACATAAAGGCAGCATTAATGATTTTTTAGCATTAATTAAAGTGTCCAAGTTGCTGGTAAAGGAAAATGACCCTTGCCTTTTTCCTCAGTCGACTCTTCCTTGCAGCTTCTCTGTTTTGAGCTAACCGTCTCAATGTCTGGAACCAAAAGCAAAGCAAAAAAAGAGATTTCTTTAGTCAAAAAAGGCAACAAATTTTGAACGAACATTGTTAAGGTGGTAAAGAAAAGAAAAGGAAGAAAAAACCTTGGCATCAAGTGGTTTCTCTGATGTTGAAACTTTTCTCTGCAACATGACATAAAACACATGTAAACCACTGTCCCAGTGCCCAAAAACAAGAAGTTTGAAATGAACCCCCAAGTAAAAAAAAAATTACGCTTGGTCTAAGATGTAGCATACTTATGGAGAGATAGGTGGTTGAGTTAAGAATTGAAATAGAAAGATAAAAGGGATATCTCACAGAATTCCCAGGAAGAAATTGTGGTAGCTGATTCTCAATATGAGAGTCTTGTTGTAGAAATTGGAAATCAAGAACAAGGTCTGGATAGCAAAAATCATCATTTTCTGCCATTTTGTGGAGGTGTTTTGGCTAAATTCCTGGTTCCAAAACTGATTTTTAAGGCTAAAAACATATGGTTAAGTGGTAGTTATAGGGATTGAGTAAAGTGGGTCATTGTTGCTGTACAAGAAAGAAATAAGTGTAAAGATTCTCACTTTGGCCTTACATATTTATTTACAGCTCTCTCTCACTCAGCCTCTCTCCCTCTGATTTCATGTCAGACATTTGAACAGAAAATCCTTCAGGGATCAGGGAAGGGTTTGGCCTCTTTGATTTTATGTGGGTGGTTGGGATCTGTGCTTTTGAAGATTGAAGATATGGAGAGAGGGAGCAATAAAGATACCAGATTTTTCCTGAGTTTTGGGATTTTGGGGGGGAGAGAGAGAACGAGAGAACTGGGAGATTAATTATTAAGCAAAACAGTTGTGCTAAGAACCTTTTCATGGGGAGTTTTGGCAGGTGATTGATTCTGTTGAGAGGGTCGGCCTCCTGTTCTTGATGTATCATTAGCCATATCTACTTGTTGCTGATCTTGAAACTGTAGATGCTTCTGATCAAAAGCCTGATTGTAATGATCCGAGGAAGATGCCTTTTTACTGATGGGAGATTCCGGTTCCAGATGGGCATCAGCTTTGCTTGAAAGAGTGTTTGTTGCTGAGCCTGAGTCAGTACTCTCCCCTCCTGACTTTGAACTTCCCTGAGTTTTTTAAATTAAAAAAAAAAAAAGAGGGGAAACCCCACAAGAAATATTCAAAAGGGCAGTCAAGAATCAAGATTCATTATAAAAAAAAATGTGCTAAATTCTGGAAATGGGAAAGCACTCAAGAGCCATGTAGAAAGTTTTAAAACTTTTCAATCAGAATGACTTTCAGGAAAATTTTGATGTGAAGAAAATAAGTGGGGGAGAGATTGGCTTAGACTTTCATAGCCTATTGTTTCTATCCAGTCCAGGTATCAAAAGACAAAAGACACGGTCAAAGATAAAGAAAGGAGGCTAAGAAACTACTACTCTTGGGGTTTGCTGGAATCTAATTGGCCATGAAGGGAACATTTCCAGTGTTGCTGCACGTCTGCCTGCTACTGTAAATAAAGCTGCAAGAATCAACAAAAGCAGAATCTCAGAAGATCAGATCACCTCAAAAGAAAGACAATAAGATTTCAGTACTATTTTCTTTGCCACCTAATCCCCCTCTTTTGTGCAGTTAAAGTCAAGTGAATCAATCCAAGGCGGTCAGGTTACTATGTTTGTAGCCTCTTACACCATTGATTTCTCTAGCCTCCTCAGAATGATTACTGTATCGGAAATGGTAACTACACCCCCCCCCCCCCTCTCCCATGCTGTACTCTTCTATAGACTAGACAAATTCAAACCTCTCTCTCTGCTTGTTTTAGAGTTGGTTATGCTTATCAAGCGTCCCAAAAGGAGAAAAGATAGCAAAGAAAGATATAGGAAAAGGGTGGTAGCATACGTGCTTTAGCTTCATCATTCCTAATCTGAACTCCTTGCAGCACAATCGCTTCT
Source organism: Populus nigra (assembly GCF_951802175.1). NCBI lineage: Eukaryota > Viridiplantae > Streptophyta > Magnoliopsida > Malpighiales > Salicaceae > Populus > Populus nigra. Next base: position 2,708,310 of record NC_084858.1, read on the forward strand.
TCCAGCTCTCCAAAATCAAAAGCAGATCCTTCTTGATTACTAGAGACAAAAACATAATAATACCATGTCAGTCCTAACCAGAAAACTATTCAAATATGAGAATTTTGAAGTTGACTAGTTCTTGGCATACATGAAATTGGCTGATGGGGAGTTGATTCCATGAACAGGTGCATAAGGGAGATGGTGATTCGAGGGAACTGATGATAAACCAGTCTCTCCAACTCTGTGGCTAGCCATGCAAGACTCTCTCTTTTTTAGACCATTCTACTCATCATATCTTTCTCCAACAAGAAGTAACCGATCAAAAACAAAAACATGTTGTGTATTAGACAACAAAAAGAAATGGTAAGAAACAGAGAAGTTGGACAGTAAGTAAACTTCTGTCAAAACAAATTAAAATTCACAAGCACTATAGCTTCTATTTCTATGTTTACCTCAGTTTAGTATTGAATCCTAGCGGTAGGAAAGGAAGGAAGTTGTACTCAGAGAAGAGCACAACTGAGAGGAAAGGAGGGAAATCAAAGCTAGCTTTCTTGTCAGAGTATATCTAGTTTCTACTCTACAAGAAGGGACGGGTCTTTATCTTCAGATATCTCTCTCCACTGTTTCCAACTTTTGGCCCTTTCATGGCTGTCTCTATCTCTTGCTTTCCTTAGCCTTCTTTCTCTCCTTCAATGCGAAGAAAACTAACCTGATTTGATTACTCTGTTTTTCTTTTATCTCTTTCTTCCCTTTTTTGTTTTCTTTTTGGAGTCTGCTTTAGTTCTATCAAACAGGGCTTTGAAAGTCGAAACTCATCCCCCTGTGTAGTAAACCAAAAACCTTGTCCTTACAAGCAAGAGCTGTCTCAAGCCCTCTGGGCTATGTGAGGGGGGGTTCTTGCCAAAAATAAACACAAAAAAAAAAGAAGAGGAGGAGGTGGGGTCTTTAGCAGGAACCCACTAGAATCACTGAATGACTCCTACTCCACTCTTATCTCTCTTCTAACCGCCTGTGCTTTCTCATTGGTCCTTTGTATGCATCTCTTCGAGGATTCAAGTACTTTTGCAGCAGGAAAAATCCAAATTTATTTATTAAGCAATAAATTCAACACTTAATATCATGGGAGATGAGACAAGTTTTTCTTTCACAGAAAATGGTAATAAAAAGAAATCTTTTTGATGGCCTAAAAGGGAATTGAGTTTGCTTTGACAACTCTAGGCGGCAGGATCGCAAGAGGGAGGAGGGGGGGTTTAATTTTAATTTTTAGTTATTTTTTAAGAATTAATGTGAATTGCTTCAACCAGTATAATAATCCCAAAACAAAACCCATCTTGTAATATATTAATCCAAGCTCTTGAAATGGATTTGTTTGGTATTATCTCCTTTGTTGATAGGTCAGCATCCATTCCCTGTCATCACCTAAAACCATCCCACATTAAGATTCCTTTCCTTTAATAGAAATCTATATTTCTCTGAGGCCTTGGAGTTGAAGGGTCATCGCAAAATTCATTTCATGAGGTAAGATCATCTCCTTTTGTGTTGCCAATGCTCCAAACCCTTTTTCTTTAGAGCAGGGATGGCCAATCCTATGCCACCACCCTTTTATTAAGGTCTGACCAAAAGAAGAAATACAGATGAAAAGTTAAAGAGTCAGATAACAGATTATAAAGCTGTTTAAGCAAAGCAAAGCAAAGCAAAGCAAGCATTATTGATGATATGTGCTAGTATCCTTTGATGTGTCTGTGCGTCTAGGCAGGGAGAGAAAAGGCTATTGGACCCATGATCTTTCATAAAAATAGGTAGAAACAAATACTTTATGCTGTGCTTATCTGCTACTCTTGTAGGTAATATGCCCTTATGCCAATTATTCCCTTGTGATCCCAATGATTGGCCTAAAAAAGGGTCTGGCTCATACATAGAGGTAGGGTTCGTGGATTAGGTAAAAATATGTATTTCAAGCCTAACATAACTTTGTTCCCAATAAACCTTACAGCTTGTTCTTCTTATGAAAGATTCTCGGAGCCTTTTAGATTGTAGATTCCATGAATCTTGCATTTACTCTAAATCTTTTATAAGTTCCTTTGCTTCCAGGCTTGTAGAAAGGTGATTGGTCTAGATCAAATCCAAGTATTAAGTAAGATTTCGGTTCACTAATTAAGGCATTGCTTGTCACTTAAGCATGAAACTAAAACATATATACACCGATTGATACTGCTTCTTCATATAAAGAATTGAGTTGCGTGAACTCGGTTTAGAAGACTATCTCTTACATTTTCTCAATAATTAATCAATTCAGGAAACTTGTTTAAAAATGTTGAGAAGGGATGGACCAAATCCAAATATAATAGAAAATCATTGTTAATTTTAGTTCTACTAAAAAACCTATTCTTAAAAATGAAGAGAATGCACTCCTAAAATCATTCAAATGATATAGTTTCATATATTTCTCACCGTAGAATGGAAGGGAGAGAGTTATTCAAGTCGTTGTTTTATAACATGCTGAGAAATTTCCATGAATTATCAAGATAATTGCTATAGATTTCTCAGTTGCTTAGAGGCCTTCTCTCTCAAAAACAGGTAAGTTAAGGGATGCTCTGCTGTTATGAAAAGAAATAACTTCTCTCACTCGGTGTATTCTCTCAAAATTCTGGCAATCTTGGTTCCAAGATTCCTATTTATCTGTCAATAATTTATCAAATGATGTAGTTGCTCCCAAATCTCTAATCAGCCAGTGATCGAAAGTAGTTACATGATTGAAACTTAAACACTCATTTGGTTGTTAGAACATCTGCAGGGCCGCCACCTAATACAAGAAGTAGGTGCTGGGCTGCTGGCTATTTTAATTTTGTACAACAAGTCCATTTGTTAGGGTACCATAAAACAAATATAAAAAAACATAAATATATAAAATAATTTTACCACATAATAATTTCTTGTCCTTTCAAAGCAAAATAGATAGAATCTTCGTCTTTTTATCTTCCAATGTTACACTGGGATTTATTTCCTCCTGGCCAGTGGACGTTATTTCCATGAAAAGAGCTGGGGACACAGTTTCAGCCTCAACCCCACCAATAGAGCAAAACTAAACAAAGATAATTTCACTTGAGATTGAACATTTGTACGAGTTCTCCTTCAAGGATTTACAAAAAAGCAACAGCACCATGTAATAAAATCTGGTACTTGGGAATCTTCTCATAAGCTGAAATTATCATACGTCTTGTTTCAGTACTCTTTCAAAGATCGCGGCCATATCCTACAAAAGCTGCTCCCTTTTAATCCGATTGACATAAAAAATGAGCCTTGCATCTTGCTAGCCTGCAACAATTGAATATTTTCCAAGGAATTTAATAAATTGTAGGTGTGTGTGACAAGTGCTTTTCATCCAAAACCAGCATAGCTCTGTTATGGCCACAGATTCTCCGGCCATTCATGTGTTACAGGAACACTCGTGATGTTTGCAATTCATCAGATCAAGGGTTGAATGTTCTGGTCGTCGCTTCAATGGGCCACGGACACTCCATCCTCGGGTAATTTCTCTCCCATATAAAGGATGACGAGCTGCATGTTACTGCTGTAAGATCCTCAGCAGAATAGCCCTAGGCCATTCTTATTTCATCACTGAAAGAAATTCCAAGTATTTCACCAACAAGACCAAACGTTGTGGAATTACTTGATATCTACCTTGGAACATTTCATATTATATGGTATGTAGGTATGTCTGTAGGCACTCATGTGTATATGTACGTATATATTGGCATCTAGACCTCAGCCAGATCACAAGGATCACACGGATCAACATCCTTAAAACAGTTAAGCTGCCGTCACACGAGCAGCAGGGAGGTCCAGTTAAATTATGCAGATAAAAATTTGCCCATTGATCCCAAAAACTCTGATAGCCATAATTTAAAACCAGATCATTTTTTCCCTGGCAAGGGAGTCTCTTAGAATTATAGAGATCCATAAAAAGATAAATCGTTCAGTTTAAAATTTGTAGTTATGTCAGAGTCAGACATCACTCGCTCCTTGCAAATTTTATTGACAAAAAAACTGCTATCCTTGTTTCACCAATGATTTTAGTATCATTTCCATATTTTCCAGACATAGAAACGTCGGCACCAGTACTCCAAGGACAGGGAATACAGTTAAAAAAACAACTCATAAAGGGACGCGGAAAACCATCGGTCAAATAAAACCAAGCTGCACTGTTTATCTGTGTATGTGGGAGGGGGGGGAGGCAAGAAAGGCAGAGCAAACTTTTCAATCAGACGAAAAGAAAAGGGTTGTCTACAGCAATTGAGTAAAATGAAAACAAAGTGAAAAGAAAACATGTTTCTGTTGCAAAAGCAAGTTGCAATTATAAGGAAGAATTCAGATATCATTTACAGGACATCGAAAGGGATGCTCGTGCTCAGGTTATAAATGCTGTGAATCTTACCTGGCGTATGTTGTCTTTAACTCGTTTAGAAGTCAAAACGTGAACAAGGACGAAAAGTAATCACGAGATTTCTATTCATAATCGAACTGCACATCTACATGCATGTATGTTCTCATGAGCTGAACTATGGATGAGGTAAAATTGGCCAACATTTGGCATTCTTCGTGACTTTTGGCCTCTGAAACAACACCACGAATCACCAACTTCTTGAGATTTGGACAAAGTTTTAGCAGTCCCTCCACCCAAAGAGAGAAGAGATCATTAATTACAGTCCACCCGAGCTCCAAGATAATGACATATTCCAAGTGGGAAGAACCTTGTAGGCCATAGTTGACCACTCCATCTCTCAAGTCATAACTTAATGCAAGGTGGCTGAGATGCGGGAAACAAACAGCAATATTTTCTAAATCCACAATCTCATCCTCATCGTCAAAGACCACATCCCAAAGACGAAGTTTCCTTAACTTTGATGATTTTGAGATCATTTGGTAGAACTTTGGCCAAATAATAGTGAAGTTGCTGACATCTATGATCTCAAGATTATCAACAGTGTCGCCAATATAAAGTTGAATAACACTCACGTCATCAATTTTGAATTGCTTCAAGGTACCCTTTCCAATGAGTTCAAATAGCTCAAGAGCACAATCCTTCAAGTGCAAGCTTTCGATGCTATCTGCTTCCAATATAAACTTGTCCAAACTAATTGCTTCGACATAAACACTCTTTAATGTTGGGCTGCTCAGTTCAACAGTCACCTGTGCATCAGAGATTGCAATCTCTGGATTAACAAGCCCAAAGGTCTCAATCTTTGGGCAAGCAGTGAGTAAAAGATTGAGATCCAATGCTGAGATACTGACATAACTCAAAGAAAGGGATTTTAAACAGGGGAATCTCTGAAAATTGGGTTCAACCCCTGTTATCGAGTTATGGGACAATTCCAAAGTTTCCAGCTTCTGCCTGCCGCAAATCTCAAGAATATTAACATTCGGAGTAGTCCGAACATTATAAATCAATCGATGCAAGGTTTCCCTGGTGTACATGAGCCAAGCAATAACTGTTGATGCAGAAAAATCATCAACATCATCCATCAAAATTGACAAGCCTTGTAATCCAGTGGTTTGGAATATTGTTTGAGTTATCAGTATCTCTAGCTGACAAGTCGTGAGATCATGATAAACATGCCAATCATTGGAGTTGAATGAAAGGGTGTGAAGGTGTTTACGACAAGCTTCTCGCCACTTCCGACATGTTGCAGAAGCTATCACCACATCCCGAGCGCCTCCTAGCCGTGACAAAATGTTCCCAATAACTTCAACCGGAAGATGTTCCATTACCCGAAAACAAATCCCTAGAGTTTCAAATCCTCAACTAGGGCTTCCACCGTAACTTACCAGAAAAATCAACGCGGCTCAGTTTATAAGACACAAGCTAATGAACTCTTCCACTACATTTGGATCCTGTGCATCGTTCCTTCCTCAATAACCCCAAAGTTTGATCTAGTACACAAACATAAAAGCTACTCAACATGGTAAAACAACCAATTGGCACAAGCCAACATATGAGAAATTAAAAAAAAAATCTAACTCACTAACTCACAAAGCATGCAATGAAATTTGAAATCATAGAAACAGAAAACCAAAACACATCAACAAAACCAACCCCCCCAAAAAAAACACTCAAAATTCAACATCAGGGCTAGCCAGTAACATTGATTTCAACAAAAAGATAAAATCTTTTAACATGTTAATCAAAAAAATTCCAACCCAACAAAACATCGAGCCATCCGGCAATAAAGAAATCAACAAACAAAACCCATCAGAACCATAAAATCTGGCATCTGGGTATTAACAAACCAGGTCAAAAGTTCACACTACAGCGTTAGTTAACACAAATAAGATGTTGACAGCAATGAGATTCAATAAATCACACCCATAATTCAAAAACGCAAAATAAATAAATAAGCAAGAGGGCCATCAAAGATCTTACCAAACAAAAAACCAGCAAGAAACTAATGATGATAAGAGAGAGAATCAAGATGGGGGGCTGATTCCAGGCATTACTTTGACGAAGATCCGCCACCCTGGAGAATAGAGAGGGAGATTATAAGTTGAAAGAATCCATGATGAGTGACATACTGAATAAAAAAATAGGTTTTTTATTTGTAATTATTTGCTTTTTTAAAAAAAAAATAAGGACAAACCTAAGAAAAGTACTCCATCTATACGAAAAATCTTAATTAGATCCCCAATCTATATTTAATCTCCATTAAATTTAATTAAGTCTATTCGTTAGTTTCAATTAAAAAATTATCTCTTTTTTAATTAAAAAAACCATGAATTCTCTAATATTTCCCCATCCACAAACCATTTAAAAATACAGAAGGTTCTATATATATTTTATATTTTATATTTTTGCACACAATCTAATCAATCATATTATTTTCACGTGGAGAGTTTAGGAAATTTAATGATTTGTTTGAGAAAAGAGAAATAAAGTGAGTTTCATTGATTAATTAACAATTCTTGAAACTGTATTGAGGACTTGATTGGGAGATCATTGATTTATTAGGGGTTTAAATCTAAAAGGAAAGTATATCAGGGTCATGGAATCCAAAGTTTTGTTTGTAGTTACAAGAAAGCCCTTGTGGTTTTGGGTTAATTTCAAGACCATCCCTAGCTACATGTTGCTTTTCCAGTACCAACCTTGTCACTGTTTTCCATGTTCTTGTGAAAAATTGTCATGTAATTTAAAGTTTGTCTGGAGCTGTATGAAAGCCTTGCACTGATATCAATAGATGAAATGTTATTGATATTTAGATTTATTACCTAAACAGAAGAAACTTTGGTGGCGCGTGGATTTCACAATTCGGATTAAATTTTTTTAATATTAAAAAAGAAAAATTAGAAGATGATCATGTTTTAAAATAAGTTGAAAAAAATCAATAATTAAGTTAAATTTTGATTAATTTGATAATAAGAAAAAAATGAAACAGCAACAACAAAAAATAAATGAAAATAAATATTGTTCTCGGCAAAATTGAGTTAACACGTGAAATATAAGACATGGACATGGGATATGTGAAGATTACGTATTTATCATGTGTCTTAAATCATGAAGTCAGAATAATTTAATAAAAAAAATTGATGATAAATAAAAACAAAATTATAAAAATTAAAAGATAAATATAAATCAAGATATTTAATAGCGTAACATGGATTATTTACCTGGTTGTTTTAATGAATTTGTTTGTTAAAATCAATTTGTAATAAAAATTGACAGATATATAAAATTTATTAAATAAAAAGAAACGAAAAAAATACCATGAAGTTTGCACATATTAAAAAAATCATAATATATATATTTTTAATTTATAAAAATAAATAAATTTATATGAAATATATAAAAAATAATACAAACGAGTCATATTAACCTCGTAAAAAATTAAAGACACCTAATATAATTTAAAAAATAATTGTTATTTTAAAAAAAGGCTAAATGAGCTCAAAAAAATGATATAAGAGGGATATTAATTAAAAAAAACAAAATTAAAAAATATTTTAAAAAGCATAAAAAGGTGTTAATTGAAAAAAAAAACACCAAAAAAAAAAAGTTGGAGCACGTAGGCCTGGAAGCCCATGCCCATGTGCTGGGCCTGCTATTTTTTTAAAAAAAAAGGACGGACAACCCGTCCCTATTTTTTGAAAAAAAAAAGAATATATAGACAACACATTACTTGTTGTAGTAGACGACGTGTTGTTTGTCATCTCATATTTCAATCGCCACTATAATGCCTGGAAAATCGGGCCTATTGGTTTTTTTACCAAAAAAACATTTTTTTAACTCATTTTAACTGCAAAAACACTTTTAAAATACCAAGAAACCAACCTATCAACTTATTAAACCTAAAAAAACATAAATCAAACCAGGAAAAAAATTACATCCATGACCTAGATCTGTTTTTTATCAAGCTACAATGAGACTTGAGACAACCACCATAATACTCTATTCATCTAATGGAATCCATTTACACAATTTTTAACTTGTTTGGTGGTTAAAATCATTACCAACAAGAACTTTTTCTGTTTTGGTTGAAATTCGATGATTTCTCTATCTACTCTCATGAAAATAAAACTAAAAAATAATAAAAATAAAGTTTGATATCAAAATATATTTTTTAAAAAATAAAAGGATCGGTCATCTTAAAACAATGAAAGTTGGGGACTAAAATATACTTGACAAAAAAAATTAAGAACACCACCTATATTATCTATGTTTTTCATTTCGGTATCTTGTTTTTCAATTCAACCATCTTTATAAATAACACATAATTATGTGTTAATTTTAACTAAAAAATGCTCAATTGTACAAAGAAAAATATTTAAAATCAGATTGAATTTTTTAAAAAATCACTTTTCCAATCCACAATTAACTACGTTTAATTTGATTAATATTAAAACTGGTATAATTTTAAACTTAACTCGAGTTTGGTATCAAATCAATCCATCGGACCAGTGTAACAACTATGCTAACTAGCTTAACAAAGCAAACCGATCGTTTGATGTCATTTATGAAACTCATTTTAAAGGTGTCGGTTGGTGCAGCCAGGGTGAGGGGTAAGCAGCCGGCAGGCGGCAGTAGTGTCCACTGCTATAGGGAATTCATACGAACTCCGAGAATCAATGCAGGGGGATTATTTTTTGTTTGATTTTTATTATAAAAATTAAATTAAAATTAATTTAAATTGATCAGATTTGGTTATTTAAAAATAAAAATTAGTTTAAATTGATTTGGTTTAATTTTTTTTAGTTTGACTTGGTTTTTTTTTGTTTGGGTTGAATTCAGTTTAATTTTTTTATTTTTATACTTATAAAACCAAATCGGTCGGTTTTTTTAAAAATTATAATCGGTTTTTTCTTCATGATTTGAATTTTTTTAGTTATTTTTTTCCAGTTGACTCGGTTTTTTTTGTCTGGCTCGGTTTTTTCAGGTTTGGATTCGGTTTGGTTTTTTCAGTTTTAAATTTATAAAACCAAAACCAAACTGAACGGATTAGTTTTTTAAAAATTCTAATTAGTTTAATTGATTTTTTTTCACCATTCAGATTTTACAAATTTTTTTAATTTAATCAGTTTTTTAATTTTTTTTCTCACCCACCATCTGTTCTACTTGTCCAAGAATATTAGCAATTTAGCACGGAAGTCGATAGGTAAATGGCACTGATATCTTCAAGCATAAAAGCTGGTCTCACATATCAAATACTTTGCCAATTCTTTCAAGCAATTTTCGTAGCACCTAAAAGGACTATGAATTAATTGAGTGAAACCTGCTCATCTAGCTCAGGAAACAAAGTTTTTATGGTTTTAATAGTGAGGTATCGTTGGATCATATCAATTTTCACATAGTAATTTTTTTTTTCTGATTTTATATTAAGCATGCAATCTACCCTTAATGTATCTTAAAACTTATGCATATGAATGCTTCAGTTCAGTTATAAATATATACTTAATGTTTCTAGTACATTAAAAATTAATTTTCTTTCTGAATTATAAAATTTTTATCTTTCAGAGCATCAAATGGGCCAAAACGACATGTCTTTCATTGAGAAATCAGAGCATCTCTGTCCCACCAAACTCCGTCCTGCAATGCATTGATCTGCATCTCATGCCCTGACTCGAAACCCACTTGAAAAATGAGCTCCCTTTTAGTCCTCTTTTTTATTCTAGCCTTCTCTTTTGGATTCTCTGCCTCTTCACCATCCAATCACCGCTACAATGCTGGAGATCATGTCCCTTTGTTTGTTAACAAAGTGGGTCCATTGCACAATCCCAGGTACTTCTCTATATCAGCTCAAATCTTTCATTCAAATGCTAAAGTCCTAATCTTTTCCTTGTTGGGTATGGTGTGGACAATAAAGTTTTTGTTTTTATGATATATTTCTGCAATTTTTGTTCTGTATTGCAGTGCGACTTACTGGTACTATGACTTGCCATTTTGCCATCCAGGTTAGAATTTCGATGATCCATTTTGTTTTTAATGCTTAAGAAAAAGGGTCGTATATGATATTGTGAGAAAATGGAAATTTTATGCAGTGCAGTGAAAATGAAGGAAATTTTTTATAGGTTCTCTTTTTTGGTAAATTGTTACTGGGTTTTGTTTAGTTGATGTTTTGGTGAAAATATTGGAGTTTGAAGTGGTTAAAGTTTGTATCTTTTTTGTGGGTTTGCAGATAATATAATCCTAAAACAGGAAACACTCGGGGAGGTGCTGAATGGTGATCGTTTGAGTAGTGGTTTGTATGAGTTGAAATTCAGGGAGGACAAAACTGGGGTGACCCTTTGTGAAAAGAGGCTTAAAGGATATGAAGTTGCTAGGTTTAGGGATGCTGTCATTGATGATTTTTACTTCCAAATGTACTACGATGATCTTCCATTGTGGGGTTTTGTTGGGAAAATTGAAGAGCAAAGTTGGGTCCTTGGAGAGAAGAAGTTCAACTATTATCTGTTCAAACATGTGCAGTTTGATGTTATTTATAATGACAACCAAGTCATAGAAATAAGTGCTTTTAGTGACCCTGACCATGCTGTTGATATAACTGATGATGTTGATATGGATGTGAAGTTCACTTATTCAGTTTTTTGGAAAGCAACATCATCCAAGTTTGAAACCAGGATGGACAAGTACGCAAGGGCTTCGTTGCTTCCTGTACGAAGGCAGATTCGCTGGTTCTCATTCTTTATCTCTATTGCCAACATTGTGCTTTTTACAGGATTGCTTATGGTGTTTCTTAAGCGACTTCTTAAGAAGGATCTGGGAAAGTAATGCTCCCTTTAATACTTTATTCATATTTGGTTTTACGATGAAGATAATGTTATGAGCTGGTCATTTGGTATTCTTGGCCTCAGCTTTTTTCTTGTATGTTGCAGATTTGCCAGTGGAGATGAAGAAGAAGACAGGGAAGTCGGTTGGAAATACATACATGGTGATGTTTTCAGATACCCTAATAACATGTCCTTGTTCTGTGCTGTCTTGGGGGTAGGAACTCAACTGCTGACAGTGTAAGTGATCTTGGAGCACCCCTTTCTGTCCTCCACATCAATTTTAGAGCTATATTCCATTAACTTTCTTTAGGTTGCATCATCATAAAGTTTTTATAGGGAAGGGACATCATATCAAATTTTGCCTCGGTGTTCACTTGCGTGGTTGCTGCCATATTTCAAAAGCAGGCTTGAAGTCCTCCTCACTGCTGAGCAACAACAAAATCTCCTTTTCTGTACTTGTCATCAAATTTCTTTGCATTTGAGCTTTAACAAATCTAGCATCATGAAATATATTTTGTTTCTGGTGTTGATATACAGTGCTCTTGTATCTATTATTTTCCAAGCATTGGTATCATGGACCTTTTAGAACAAAATAGAACTGAAAGGTGGAAAAGGTCTACCGGCCTCAACTAGATTAGAATTTCAAGCTTATTAATTTGAATTGCGCCTTTGAAGCCATGTACATTGTTCATATGCTAACCTTACAAGTACCAGATTTCTAAGATTTATGTTCTTTCCAAACTGTAATTTTTTTCCAGGGTTTTCTTTTTATTTGTTTTGGCATTTGTTGGCATGCTCTGCCCCTACAACCGTGGAGCACTGTTCACTTATTTTGTCCTGCTTTATGCACTTTCATCTGTGGTTGGGGGCTATACCACTGCTTCTTTCCATAATCAGTTTTGTGAAACTGGATGGGTGAGAGAATTGTTTGGATTTGTTTTATTGTTTCTGTTTTATTTTTTAGTGCGTGCTCCTTCTGATTGTTTTTTTCCTGATTTTTGTGGCATATTGTTAATTCAGGAAAGGAGTGTACTTCTTAGTGGGATTCTCTACCCAGGTCCATCATTTGTGATACTGTCCGTTCTCAATACAATTTCTGTATCTTATGGGGCCACGGCATCGCTTCCTTTTGGCACCATTTTAGTGATTCTTCTCATATACATTTTGTTAGCCATTCCTTTATCTGCCTTTGGAGGGTTGATTGGGCATCGTTTTAGGTCTGAATTTCAAGCACCTTCTGCTACAAAAAGTCATCCAAGGGAAATTCCACCATCATCATGGTATAGAAGAACACCTTGTCAAATGTTTATTGGGGGACTCTTGCCTTTTAGTGCAGTTGCCATTGAGTTACATCACTTGTATGCAAGCTTGTGGGGCTACAAAATATGCACCCTTCCTAGCATTTTGTTTGTCACATTCATCATACTTATCATGCTGACTGCAATCTTGAGTATTGGGATGACATACATTCAGCTTTCTATGGAAGACCATGAATGGTGGTGGAGGTATGAGTTTTCATTTATACCTGTTATTTACGCTCTTTCCCTTGAATGTGTTTTCGATATTTTTATTTTGCTCACGTTTTCTTTTTGGTTTCCGAGGAGCAGGCAGGTTTTTGGTTTATTTTCTTAATTTTAGCTGCTTCACTTTATTAATGGAAAGAAGTCTCTTTCTTTTCTTTTCTTTTTTTTTTTAACATGTAGGTGTAGTATTTTTCATCACTTATTTTTTGGTTTGATGCAGATCTCTGTTGTGTGGGGGTTCAGTGGCCATTTTTATGTTTAGCTATGGCGTCTACTTCTTTTCCAGGTCAAGCATGAGTGGTTTTATGCAGCTATCCTTCTTCTTTGGCTATAATGCTTGCATGTGCTATGCATTTTTCTTGATAATCGGTACAATCAGTTTCCGCGCTTCCTTCGCCTTTGTTTGCCACATTTACCAATCTGTTAAGAGTGAATGAATATACGTTTGTTCAATGGCCCTTTTTTTGTTATTATTATTCTGACTGCTTTCAACAAAAATCACTAGTTCATGGGTTGGGAGGAGTGACTGAGCAAAACATAGTCGATTCTCATGTAGCAGATGGTGAATTTTCCCTGTAACTGAGCAATTAGAAAGCACTGTACAGAAAGCAAGGAGGAAACCATGTTTTTGTATATTTGGAAGGTGGCTTGCTTTTCAGTATTTTTGGGAACTTGATATTTGTTATCATCGATGATCATGCAGCATGCCTGTATACAGTAAACACATTCAAAAACATGTGCTAGTTTCTTGTGAGCAAGAAGTTAACACCTTTTTATACCAAGATGTGTGCATGGATATGTTTGCGGGCATTTCATGTAAAATAGAAGGTGTTTGAAATTTAGATACAGGCGCTATTACTATATTTCCATGTTCATGAAGTTATTTGTTACTCTTGGCATATTGCTTCTCCACCTGCATAAAATAGAAGGAAAAGATCCATTGCCAATGAACAAATCTATCCCAAGGAGACACTGTTTTCCTGGTATATGGTGGATAAAAATACCTCAGAAGATCAACAGGCCTGATGATGGCGAAAGGGAAAAAAACCCCGCCAAGTTAATCGATGTGAAATGAAGTTACTTCTCATAATGAACATATAATGCAACAGAAACGCCTTTTCACTTGGCAATGGAAATAAGAAGGGAAACCTCAGGGCAAACCCCAACCGTGTTCACCCGACTGTAGGATTGGTCTCGTTCAAATCTTTCGAATTATGTGTTTGATAATGGAGTTAAAAATATTTTTCTAAAATAATTTTTTAATGATTTTGACATCTTTATATCATAATTATTGAAAAAAGTTAAATAAAAAAATATTTTGAAAATTACTCTTGACAGCATTTCAACGGCAGTAATAAATAAATGACACCTTCATATAGGAGGTGGTCTTGTTTATCAAGCATGTGGTGAGCCACCAATGACTTGAGCCATAGAGGCTCTAGCACCTTTCAGAAACTGACTGGCATGGCTAGCTCTACCTCCTATCCTTAGCTGCAACCGTGCCACCAAGATCTTAGCCCAGTTGACTGCTATGATTTTTATAAGACTTTGACAAATCTTTTCCGTTCAAAGACAACTGTCAATACAAAAACCTCAACAACACAACTAGAAGCCACTCTCTCCCCTTTCGGGTACAAAGTCGTCAACAATATATTTTTAACATAACATGAAAAATATAATATAAATTTAAATTGTAAAATCATAATTTTTTTTATGCATACTTCAAGCACATTAAAATATAGATTTAAATACAATTAAAATATCTTAAAATACATGGTTTAAATAAAATATTTTATATAATTTAAGTAATTTAAAAATACAATACAATTATTAATGTCCATAGATTTTCATTAACTAACAATTAACAAACTTAAAACAAACAATCTATTGGTATGTCATGTAAACTAAAACTAGTTGCATTGTCTTTATCTTCCTTGTTATTCTTTAAATATTCATCAATATCATTACCATTAAGTGGATTATTAGAGTCACTACTAGTACCAATACCAATACTGTAAACATTAGTTCTACTACTGGTACTAAAATCAACATTATTAATGTTATTTAACTCAAAACTCCTTGAATACTCTAGATTGTTATCAATTTAAATCTTCAAGTCATCTCTAGTACTATGACTTTCAATTTCAGCATCATTATGAATTTTTTTCTTCATCACTTTTATTTTCTTTATCATTTTTTCTTTATGTTGCACTGTCAATGACACCAAGCAAATTAAAATTTGATGAACCATCATGTTTTTCTCTTGATTATCCAATTATCATCGGATAAAAATCATCTAAAACTACACCAAAATCATCAACTTGTTTTTTGACTTGGTTGTCATTCAATTTTAGATTGCATATCACAAATATCAAGTCATTCATTTTTTTCTGGTGCAAATGATTTTTTCATTTTGTATGAACCTAAATAAGCAATTCAAATTTATAAGATTCTTATCGAATATTTCAACATTTTAAATAATAAGATAAAAAAACTTATAATTTCAAAGGCACTCTAGTTACGCTCACATCTCAATAAAGTATAAGTCAAGCTTAGAACTTGGATTGGAAACCTTTGTAATTCTAGACATTCATCCCGATAAAAATCCTACCAATAAGCTGGAGTTTTTTTCTCCCTTGTTGTCTAGGCAATTTCAATGCCAAACAATCATTTTGCATCCTTGAATTATTCAAATTGTAAGTTAATTATGCACGTTTCAATTGCATCAGACACCATCCTTTCTAAGCATTGATAATCCAATTTTAATGTTGGCATTAACCTTAAAATTGAGATTATAATAATAATGAGGATTCAAATAATAAGTTGCTGCATGTAAAGATATATGGAGTTAAAGTTCTCATCTTATATTAACAATATTCCATATAGGTGTATAACCGTTAAAAAAAAATGAAAATATCATTACAATCTAGACAAATCTCAATTGAAAGTATCTTTCTAAAAACATTCATATTAATAAAGGAAAACATGTGAAATAAACAATTAGCAAGATATATATATATATATATATATATATATATATATATATATATATATATATATATATATATATATATTATAGAATCAAAATTCACTTGTATTTTTTCTTTTACTTAATCAATTGCTTCATCTATAAAACTCATAGCTAATTTCTCATCTGAATAAACTAATCGAAGAACTTTAATTAGAGGATATGCTGCCTTAATACATATAGTGACATCATGCTAAAACCTATTGTTCAGAATATAGTTTTAAATTTGTTTCCCTTCTTCTATTCTTGAAAATCTACATAACCTCTACTGTTTGGAAGTAAACATAGTTATCAGCTGCAATTTATGATCATTTAAACATTATAGAGACAAGTACGTAGTAGCAAACCGAGTGGTAGTAGACCTAATCAAATCCTTTTCTTTTATTAAGTGCATGAACATGGAAATAATAATAGTTCTTGAATAAATATACGAAGTGGTTTACCTCTCTTTGGTAATAGTTACTTGATAACCCTCTAGCTTCTTCTCAAAATCTTTCAATATCAAGTCGATACAATGAGCAACACATGATGTCCAAAACAACCTCATATACCTTATTAGCAGTTTTGGACATATTAGAAATATCCATCGATTATTAAAAAAAATTATTTTTTTAGAACTATTAACCAAAAAGTTACAAAAAAACATTTTTTTTATATGTTTATCCATTAGACATTATTGAACAACCTGTTTTTTTTTTCATTCTAGCTTGTACTCCTCAAGTAAATTCATTGTTTGATCCACTTCTTGCTTAAAATACTTCTCTCTAATATCATGATAAGATAGAGACTTGAAACTTGGCCAATCTTTGCAACCAATTCAAGTGCTTTAAAAAACTCAGTGTTTTTTACACAATTAAATGAAATTGTACTAGTATAGAAAAACCTTGCAATTTATCGACATACTTCTTCTCTAATATCATTTTTTAGTGATTGATTTATGATTGTTTGTGTACTTCCATTCTTACTAGCTGCCTTCTTTTCTTTGTCCTTTAAGCTAATTTCTTTCATCACATTTAACTATTTTTAAAAAAGTTTAAATTATTTTTTTATATATTTAAATTGTTTTAATATATTAGTATTAAAAATAAATTAAAAATAAATAAAAATATATTATTTTAATAATTGATTTTTAAAAAAACTTTAAGATGCTCGTTATCATCTCAGTCACATAACAAGTCTCTCTCATAACCTAAATTTTCAGCATTCGCAGTCAAGTAACTAGCTTTACCTTGCTTCCTTCTTCTCCTTCTCCTTCTTCTAATTTTCCATGCTGGGGTTTGTGATTTTTTACCATTCTATTTGTGAGTTGTTTTATAGTTTTTTTTTCTTCTTAAAATGTTGTTTCACTTATGTCCAGATGTCATCTTCTCCATTTTTGTTCCTGTTTGATGCAGTGATGGGTGGTTTAGGTCCCCCCCCCCCCCCATTTATCGGCTTCTTTCTTGGTTATTCCAGGCATATGTTGTAGCTAAATTGTTGAATTATTAGTGCTCGTTGCCAATTTCATGTGCGTATAGTTTCAAATAAAGACAGAGTCTTGAAAGTGTTTGGTTTTTTGTCTGTGAAATATGGGGTGGGGTTGGTAGTTGGGATCTTGATTTGTTTTTCAATGTTGTTTTGTTTGCTTGACCCAAGATGGATTTCTTAAAGTTTGAAATCTTTTTTCTGTAATACTATTTTTTTCTGTGTTTATCTTGACTGGTTAACTTGTTATTACCTGTGACCAGGTTAAGGAAGAATGGAATTAAGCAGAACAGTTCGATTTGGGCAGCTTTGGTTCTAAACTACTTCACTACTGAATCGTAATTTAAAGAATTTTGCTTTTTCCCTTCTAGTATGGCGTCTTGTGTATCTCCGCCTTTCACGCCATCTCGTACTCAAATTTCAGTAGGACGAAGGATTTCAACAGAAAACCGATTTGGTAGAATAGTTACGGCCCAAAGGTTTGACAAGAAGAAAGGTTCATGGGGCGCATGTGGAAGAAATGTCGTCAGTATCTCGCAAATTAGGTGTTCGGTTAACTCTCACAATATCAGTCCAAATCACAAAGACTCTTTCCTGGATTTACACCCCGAGGTTTCAATGCTCAGAAGTGATGCAAATGACACATATTCTAGTCTGAGAAAGGAGACGTCTGGAAGAAATGTCACCGAGAGCTCAGGGGATACCTCTTTTATGAGCAACTACAATGAAGCCAAGATCAAGGTTGTTGGTGTTGGAGGTGGTGGGTCTAATGCTGTTAATAGAATGATCGAGAGTTCTCTGACGGGGGTGGAGTTTTGGATAGTGAACACAGATATTCAGGCAATGAAGATGTCACCAGTGCTCCCAGAGAATCGATTGCAAGTTGGCAAAGAGCTGACTAGAGGTCTGGGTGCTGGTGGAAACCCGGATATAGGCATGAATGCTGCAAATGAAAGCAAAGCGGCGATAGAGGAGGCACTTTATGGTGCAGACATGGTCTTCATAACAGTATGCCCTAGTTCTTTTCCTATATGTTATTTGTTTAAAAAAATTAGTAAGATGAAAGTAGGTCTTGAGATATAGAACTCTTTTCTATCATCTTTTTGAAAAGAACAAGTTATTAGTTTTGCACAATTCAGTAGAATATTGAGATCAGAGGCACACTTTTTTGTGTTTTGCAGAACTGCATATTAGGCTTCCCATTGATCCTTGCTGATATCTAGTTAAGTAGAAATTCCAATAGATACGGGAGTTCAACTGTAGTCAAATGTTGTCAATCGAATGCTTTAAATTTTTTTTCCTGAATTGGAAAATAATGGGGGAAGATTATAGTTGTTGAAGGAAGTGCAAAATTACAAGTTCATATCATCAGATCATAGCTATGATTCATGTTATATCAGATATTGATGTAAAATCAGGCCAGAACAATTGCTATAGATCTACCACATTCTGTTGAGGGTTCCCTTTATATTTTGTTTTTGTCTCCATGTAGTTCTTCACAAGTCCTAGAAATAGATCACAGTACTGTACTTCCTGATTGTTGCTGCTTTTCTCATTCTGTTATGATATCCTGTTGATGCGTTAAATTTTTAGGCTGGAATGGGTGGAGGAACTGGCACTGGTGGGGCTCCAGTTATTGCTGGCGTTGCAAAGTCTATGGGAATACTGACTGTTGGTATTGTTACATCACCGTTTTCTTTTGAGGGCCGAAGACGCGCTGTTCAAGCTCAGGAAGGAATCGCGGCTCTGAGAAACAATGTCGACACATTAATTGTTATTCCTAATGACAAGTTGCTGACTGCAGTTTCTCAATCAACCCCAGTGACAGAGGCATTTAACTTGGCTGATGACATACTTCGGCAAGGTGTTCGTGGTATCTCTGACATCATCATGGTATGGAACGAGTAAAGGCAAATGCTAATTTAATTTGTGTCTTTGGCTTCCTATGATTTCTTTTCCGGTAATCATGTATGATGTTCATGTTCCATGACCATGAGCTTATAATTATGCACAATTTCGCTGTTTGTTTAATGTTTGACCATTCAATCAGCTCTGACAATGTCTATGCACTTGATTTTATAATTATAAAAAAACCCTTTTTTTGGAACTAGCATTCGCACTTATTTCTCTCTACTTCAAATTTTCTGTTGAATTTTCAACCAGAAACTTCTTACTTGTCAAATCCTGCAAAAGAAGAGAAGGCCAATTTCCAGGTTGCTACAGTCATCTGACAGGGGTTTCTGGACTTATCCCATGTCTCTAGGCCTCTGTCTTCTGTCTTCTATTCCTTTCCTTTGTCAACCATATTCAGCAATGTTCTTACTTATTCAGTTATTCCCCTGTAAATGGTGGGAAATTTTCTTCTACAGGTGCCAGGTCTGGTTAATGTTGATTTTGCTGATGTTCGAGCTATCATGAAAGATGCAGGTTCTTCTCTTTTGGGAATAGGAACTGCAACTGGTATGTAAAAGAAGAAAGAAAAGAATAACATTGTTATGTCACTACATGCATTTCTATTATTAATTTCTTGGGTTGTTGTGGTACACGTCTTTTTTATTTTTTCTGAATGCTTGCCTCTTTCATGGTGTCATTCTCAATTTCTGTTTTCCCTTCAATTTTTTCTGCACAACTGTTTGATGCATCATGATCAAAGTTTTAATTGTCTAGCTGTAATAATTTTTTTGCTTTATTGATTAGCAGGGAAGACCAGGGCTAGAGACGCTGCATTGAATGCCATCCAATCACCTTTGTTAGATATTGGCATTGAAAGAGCTACTGGGATTGTGTGGAATATAACTGGTGGAACTGATTTAACATTGTTTGAGGTGGGCCTTCTTCTCTGATTGTCATGGTTGAACCTGATTTTATTGCTATTTTATCTCCTGCACTTTTTAGTAGTGTTTTTGGGAGTACTAGGGAATATTAACTATTAAACATATAGGCATGCACATTCACTGCTTGTGTTTCAAATCCCCAGGGGAAAATGTCAAGATCGCAAGCATAATTTTTTATGCCAAATGGGTGCAATCTTTTCTTTTCTGTAATGAGTCTTTATCACTATTGTGTTTTTGCAATCCAAAAGGTTAGGATTTGGAGAGTTGGCGCACTAATTTGTATGTAATTGTTTTTCAAGCAAAACAAGAACACATAGATTTGCTAAGCTACCTGTAATGCATGCCATGTCCTTAACTCATGAAATAGTGGTCCTGCTCTTGCAGAATGAAGTCTTTGGAAAAAGTAAAATTCCTTGTGAAATAGTATCATGGTCATGCTGTTGGTTTATTAGCATGATAAATTGTTACTCTTTATTGGATGTTCTAATATTTTGTTATTGGATAAAGAAATTGAGTCTGTACAAGCATCCTTTATATCTTGGCTTTGATCAGTTAGATAGGTGCTTGCATCTTTTTTTCTATTTGTTTTAAAAAGATTTAAGTAACATATGCCACCAGCTTGTCTGGGAATGATGAGAAAACTATGGCCTGTACATGTGCATTCTCATCTCTACTGGCCACATCCTAATAGTCAACCTACTTCTACAGTGGCCAACATGAAGTTGGAACAGCTTTTTGAGGAGACATACATATATTAATGTGCAAGTTCTGCATACCAATACAAACTTTATTGCTCGTAGGGGAAAGGCAAATGAAATGAGTGGTTTACTTGTATGCTTTTGGGATTGTAGCAGTGAAAAAATCTGTCTTGTTTATCTAAAACGCTACCCAATGTCGTGTGCGTTTGTGCTATAATTTGTTATAACGAATTGGGTTAATATGTAGCTACATGGCTCTCTACACCCATTTTACACTAACATCCTGCCATGGTTTTCTATTTAGTAAGAAGATATTTTGACTTCAATTCTCGTGTCATATTTCTTGAAGGTGAATGCTGCAGCGGAGGTTATATATGACCTAGTGGATCCAACTGCAAACCTGATATTTGGAGCAGTGATTGATCCAGCACTAAGTGGTCAAGTAAGTAGGCAATAGAGAAATAACAGTAACATTATGTTTTTTATTATTCTGGTAACAGGTAATCTGGAGGGTATTTTCTAAAAAAAAAATTAAACAAAAGGAATACAAGGAAAAATTGAGGTTCTGAGGACGAAATAGAAAATACAGATAAATGATTACTGTTGCATATCACAAAATTTGACCTTAGCAAAGCTTTTCTCATTCAAGTGGCCATCAAGAGTCAATTTCTCTTTGTCAAAGATTTTTCTACGTCAAAACTTCCAGAACTGTATATGTCCTATATACCAAAGTTTCTCATAAAAAATGAATTGAATTGCTAAGCAATTCCACATGAATTTCTGGATAACCCGTTTAGTGAATTTACTAATCAATTTATGAAGCCTAAAGCAGAAGACCTCAAACAATAAAGGACTGAGAAAACCCAGATATACAGCTTCTAATTTTTCAAGAATGCGAATTTATGCAACCTTTTCTAATCTTATTACAATTTTTTTCTTTTGAACTTCAAGCTTTAATATCATTGCATGAGTCCTTCAAGTTAGTGGTATGAATGAGCTTTCAGGTTATTAGAGAACCATTATGTTTAGCAATCCCATTTCCCTTGCTTTGTACGTCAGATTACATAATATTTTTCCTTTAAGATAGTATTGACGATGAGCAAACAATAAATCAAAATTGAGTTTTTATAACTGTAATTAACAAACATGACATCTGAAATTGCTCATTTAGCTTGTGATAATGAGGTATTCAACTCCAAGGGATGAATCCAAAAAGAAATCTTTATTGGTTCTACCTCTTTCTTCTGTTCGAAGAGCCTGGAAGCTGAAGTTCTGTGTTGTTGAGCTCTGATGTATGAGGATATTATAAATAACATTTCTTGCTGCATGAGCTTTAAGTCTGATTAATCGATAATCATCTCTCTCTTTATTTAGTTATTGTTGGTGTCCTTTTGTCATTTAGGTTAGCATAACCCTGATCGCCACTGGATTTAATCGCCGGGATGAAGGTGAAGGACAGGTATGTTTTTGAGGTCCATCTTCTTATGATAAATTTTATCTGTTTATTTATCCTTTTGATTGGCCAAAATGCAGGGGACGCAGCGTGCTCATGGTGATGTTTCTCTTGGAACAAATAGACGTCCACCATACGCCGATGGTGGCTCTGTGGAGATTCCTGAGTTCTTGAGGAAGAAGGGCCGTTCTCTCTTCCCACGAATGTGACCTGTTTTGCTCGTTATTTCATTGTATTGAAATGTATATTCTTCTTCTCTTTGTTTTTTCTTTTCCTCTCTGAGATCTTCTCCTGACACCCTTTAGAGTTGACTGGAATGCTAGAGATTCACTCAGAAAATAATTGTTTAAGTTTAGATTTTTAAAATTGCATTTGTGGTATGTGTAGAGCCTCCAATTCTTTTCTTCAAATAAAGAATTTGGTAGTACATCAATATGACATTGATCTATGCCTTTTGGGTGATATAATAGAATCCTAGTGAGATGCCACTTATTATTTCTTGTTTTGGCCCCTTGAAGCTTTCTTACCACCTGTGCCTGGTTACCTTTTTTCAGTGATTTTTCAACTCAGATTATTTTGGGGATCAAAATAGGTTCTTAGTCTTCATCTTAGCATTAAGTATGATACTCTCAAAAATATATCTCATGTTCTCTATATAGATATCATAAAATCTTTGCCGCAGGAAATCAATTTCTGTGATCCTGTTCTGTTTTTATGCTCATCCACATGTTTGCTCCCTAGAAAATCAATTCCTGTGTGCTACCTTTCCACCTCAATTAATTCACATACCAAATCAACCGACGGTATTGGACCAAACCTAGCGAGTGCACACCGCGCACACTTGTTGGCCACCTTCAGCCATCCAAAAAACAGAAACATATTTTTTATTTTAAAGAGTCCTGCTGTGTACTATTCAAATCAACCTGTCTATACCAACTTAAGCCACACAAATCTGACCACAACAAGAAGCATGGATGATGAGACGTAGGGTTGTCTGATACCATACAAAAAAAATTAACACTTGTGATCTGTATTATCACTTTCCTCCCATCTATTCTTTCTTGCACACACAATCAAGATTTTATAAGCCTCAAGCCCTGTCAAAATCTACCCAGCACTCCCCGGTGTAGCAAGCCCCGGTATTTTGCTTCAAAATGGAGGGCACGCATTTGTCATCTATGAAACAAGAACCCTCCTCCGATCCAGGAAAACCCACCACTAGGAATATTGCATTTTCTTGGCATCCAAAGTCACCTTCTAGGGCAGAAACCTCGCAAATCATGAACAAAGCACAAACATGGTGTTCTTATCCTGGAGTGGAGAATGTTGGGAATGAAGTGAAAGAGCAGGCAGCTGAGGCATTGATTTTAATGCACAGAGAAAGTGTTACTCTTACTGCTACTACTACAGGACGTGAGAGACTAAAGAGGCATAGAGAAGAGGTGAGTGGCAAGGTGATGATTCCGGATACATGGGGTCAGGAAAATTTGCTTACAGATTGGATTGATTATTCATCATTTGACAAGCTGTTAGCCCCAAAAGGAATCACATCAGCTCGTGAAGCACTTGTCGCTGAGGGACGTAGAGCCAGAACTTCTCATCAACGATTGGGAGTAGAAAGTAGCTGTTAATTAAATAAATGATGAATCTCTTTAATTATCTTTCTCCTTGCTTAATTTTCTAGATTTGATCTGGCAGGAGAGCCTCGTTATATACATGATGGCATGAAATCCTTGAGTGCTTTCTTTGATGGGCCATGATTGTTTTTGTAGATTGTAGAAGTGGAAGCATGTGATTCTCTAATTAATTATACACCACTTTAATTGCTCTTAATTTTATTTCTTTTAACATAAAGGGATTCGCTGGGATCATGGATTTTACAGTTATTTCATCACAGAAAGAAACTGTTCTTTTTCTTCCCAGATGCATGCATGCAACTGTGGGATTAAGTCTATCTAGTTGTCCAAAAATATATGATACAAGAAGCTAAAGACAAGGAGAGTAAATAAAGTAGACCAATGTTGAGTGTGGACACAAAATATGAGTCCTGATCGTGACACAAGCATATAAAAATAGAAGCAGAAACCTCCTGTTGTAGCCCAGGTTTTTGCTACTGGTTTGTAGTGCAGGGGACTGGGGAGAGGACTTCTCGAGAAAAAAAAAGGCTGGGGAGGAAAATTAGGATAGATTATTTCAAATACAGATTATGATGTGAATGTGTAATTGTTAGAAATAGATTAGATTGAGATGGGTTATTGATAGAAGATGTTTCCTTTAATAATCAAGAGAGACATTCGAGTTTAGACTAGCATTGGAAGATAAATATTCATCATTTTTTTAAAAAAAATATATTTTATTTAATTATTTATTGTTTAAATAGGGATATGTGTTCATCACCATACCCTATGTTATTATGGAAAAGTTTTGTGGATATTTTTATACAGAAATGCAAGGTGAAATGTAATGTATGAACTTGATATAAATTCAGAATATAAAAAAAAATGAGTCAGCCACAATGACAAGAACTATAATGTGTAAATGAGTGGATAAGTTATCCAAAATTCAATGCAACGAATAATTAATTGAAATTCAATCTAATTTATGTTATTTTCATGCTCAAACACATCAAATCAATTCTAATTGATGACATTCATAACTAATTTATCATCAATTCAACAAATTTTAAACTCAACCTAAAACCTAAACAATAGTTTCATTTCAATTAAACCAAACACAAATTAAATATAAAATTCATATAATTATTAACAATAATGTAGTATGTTTATCTCGTTTGTAGGATTAGAAAGTGTTGAGGCGATGGTGGCAGTGGGCGGCGGTTTTTGCAGAGAAAAACATCCTAAGAGGTTTAGAGAATAAAATGAGTTTGAGTTTTGGGTGTTTTGAGGGGGGAACAAGTAATTCATGAGGTTTTTTTTTTTTAAGAGAGAAGCTGTTGGTGTCATTTTTAAAAGAAATGGTTGTTATGTTTGTGTTCTTTGATCTGGATAAGGAGTTAAATTTCATAACATGTCGTGCTTTAGATATGTGACATGTAAGTTGTTATTCTGAAGCACAACAATATAGTTGTCGCGTTTGAAAATAACGATATTTATTAAATGTCGTGCATGCATCAGAAGCACAACAAGCTCAAATTATGCTATTTTACTAAAAAAATTATTTTATTGTGCTAATTTAAAAAAAATCAAATATATGACTATAATTGTCAGACTCGACTCAAAGTTTGACTTGATAAAAGACATAGTTATAGTTATTGGGTACATCAAGTCAATTTATATGTTAGTGGATGAACTCTAATTATTTTTTTATTAAAACACTATTGTTTCATCAAAAAAATATTTTAATTTTAACCTAATTAGAATTTGAACTAAATTTGATTTGGTCAATTATATCATAGTTAAATCTACTAGGTTCATAAACTATTATTTATATTTTATTTATTTATTTTTATTGCCCATCAATGTAATATATGAGATATCACAATTCTATATATATATATATATATATATATATATATGAGGAAATGAGGTTAAGGTAGTCCTTGATGCCCGCAATTTGTCTGCAACCTTAATTGCTCATAGTCCAGCAGCTTCACATGGCTGACAAGCTATGTTTCTGTTTTATCTCTGCATAGACTGAAGAAACTCTTCCACTTGCTATCTGAGTTTTGTTTAAACTTTTTTCTCCTTCTCGATGTTCGTTTCACATAATACGAATTTCACAGTACAATCGAGTGAAACTAAGTGATAAAAAGCTTTAAAAATTAAATAAATATTTTGTTAATATTGTGCTATTTTTTCTAATCTTTTAGTTGCCTTCTTTAATGGATTTAGCTTTAAAATCATTAGATAAAGAAAAAAAGTGTTCTTGCTAGGGTTTTTAGTTAATATATTTTAAGACTCTTGAAAGTTTCTCAAATAGATACATTGGCTAGTTAGTTTAAATATCCAGAGCTTAAAGCAATTTAAATTATATGAGGATTAACTTGATGTAACTCGATTGACTTTACAGGTATAAAAACAACCTATATAACTCGTAAAAAACATAGTTTTGACTAAAAAAATTTCAAGATGATATCTTTTTTTAATATTAAGATAATATATTGAATTGACTCGAGTTAATATGTCAAATCCGCGAGTCAAGTTATGAGACTATGACAACCTCATAGAAAACAAATCAAAATAAATTATGAAGTTTAGTTCTCAATAAACCCATCTTGAAGAATGAAATTGAAAAAAAATAATCAATTTAAAAAGGACATAAGAAAATAACTTGAGTTAATCTGTCAAACCCACAACTAAGGTCATAAAACCGAGATAATCTCATAAAAAATAAATCGAAACAAATTATAAATAACAATCCTTAATCAGTCCAATGTTGAATGATAAGATTAGAAGAAAAAAATATTAAAAAAAATAACCCGAATCAATTTATCAAACCATTACTCAGATCATTAAACTGAGATAATTTCATATAAAGAAAATTAAAAAAAATGACCTTATTTAAACTAGGTTGACTCTTAAATTTGTGACTTTGATCTTTAGACTAAGATAACCATATAAATAGCAAATCAAACAAATCATAAAAGTTCAATTCTCAATCAGCAATGTCGGATCCAATGCTAAACAATGAAATCTTAAAAACATAATTAAAAAATGACACAAAAACGAGTAAAGTCAACTTGGGTTAACCTGTTAAGCACTATTCTATGTCATGAAGCTGATATAACCTAATAAAAGGCAAGTCAAAACAAATCATGAAACCTAATTTTTAATCAAACACAATATTAATTAAATGATGAAACTGAAGGAAAAAAACTCAATTAAAAAACCTGAGTCAATCGGGTTAACCCGTCAAACCCACGATCTATGTAATGAGAGTGATAAATCAATAAAAAAATAAATTTAATATTAAATAATGAAATTTAAAAAAAAAATAATTGAAAAAATTAATTAAAGAAAAAAAACAAAGTAGTATTTAAATGAATAGTCATTTGTTAGGAGAGGTGCATAGAACTTATTCTCTTTTAATTTATAGTTAATAAATGAATGCTCTATCTTACCCCTCAATTAATATAATAATTTAGGTGATTCGGTATTTGTTTTTTAAAGAACTTTAAATTTTTTTATCTTTTTTAAAAAATTAAAACAATATAATTTTAATTAATACGATCAATTTATTCAACTTATAACCAAAATCAAGTTTAATAACTTTGATTAAAGATATCAAAAATATCACCGGTTTTAAAATAAAATAAATCCAAATTTAACATGAACTTTGCTAGATCATTGAGTAACTCATTCAGCACATAAAAAATAACTAATATATTTTTTTTATATAGAAAAAACCTTATTCTTATTTTCAGAAATTTACGATGGCTTGCTCTCATTAATTTGTCACTTACGTGACAAAAAATATCTAACATTTTGTTTCACACATTCCACATCCTTGTTTCCATTGAACAACTCCCTTTCTCCTCACCATGTCCACCTCAAGCTCGCCATCAACCCCACCCGAACTATAAAATAAATAAATAAAAATCAAATACTTTTCTATATGTCTCTCTATGATTACTAAAACCACACAAATTTCTCTCCAGCATAAAGTCCGAGACGTAGAGGTGCCATGCACCATACGAAGCAAGCAAGCCTTTGTGACGTGTAATCTTGCTCCCCCACTCATTCTTCTGCAGGGCTCTCTCCTTCTGTCTTTGCTTTTATTATTATTATTATTTTTCTCGCATAATTAAACCCCATTTTAGATAATAATCTTTGCCAATCTTCCTTTGTCACGCCCCCAATTTTGAAGCATGGCTAGCAAGATGGAAGGCTCCCACTTCTCAAAATCCAGGAAAGAAGAAGAACCCGCCATTGATATAGTTAATATTGATAGCCACACAAATATTATTTCTGGTGGATCCACTAGCCAAACCCTTGCATTTTCCGGCACTGATCAAGCAACCAGCTCGGTGCCTCCTCAAGGAGCAGTACATCGTGACGGAGGTGGCGGTGATGGTGATCGTGAGGTGTTGGATAAAGATTGTGGACGTGAAAGATTAAAGAGGCATAGAGAAGAGGTTGCTGGTAGGGTCATGATACCAGATACATGGGGACAAGAGAATTTGCTCAAGGATTGGATTGATTGTTCCACCTTCGATGAGCTGTTAGCCCCAAAGGAAATCTCATCAGCTCGTGAAGCACTTGTTGCTGAGGAACGCAGAAAAAGGTCTCCAAGATTGAGCATAGCAAGTAGGTGCTGATGATCCATGATGATATCTTCAAATAACTAATTATCTTTCATTAATTATTTACTGGAATGATGAGCATGTTGGATTTATCAATTATTAGTTTTTAATCAGTGATGCATTAAGCAGTATCCATGTAATTCACTGAATTTGTGTAATTATTTACTGGAATGAAGAGGTTGCTGGTAGAGTTGAAGAATGCATGATTTTCTGTAAATATAATGTTAGTCTTATGCGTTCACTAACCAGAAAAATAATCTTCGTTTACATCAATTATATACATGTACAGGATGACAAATATCAACTACAGTTTCCCTTCCACTTGACTCTCAAGCAATGAAGTTGGATATCGATAACGATCATAGCAATAAGAATAAACTAGATGTTCTATCCTTTATTTCTTCATTTATCTCCTTTTCCCAGTAATTGTCAAGCCCTTCAGAGCATTCAAAACTGCAGAATCAGCACATTTTTTTCCTAGCTAATTGTTGTATTGATTCAAATATGTAGAATTAGCACGTTAATTTTCTTACTAGCTAATTGTTCTTGGGTTGGATCAATCGAGCATCCCTATATATAGCACAAAATCATAGTGCTTACTGTACTTGTAAATATCCTGTATTTGCCTCCACTTTTTGCCCGATCAGACCCGTTCCCTGGCTATACTTCCATTGCCATAAATACTGGTTGGAACAAAACCAAGGTTTGCCTCTAATATTTTCCAAGAACTCAAAATCAATTTCGTCGATCATGATTGCTTTTGTACTCGTCACCGTTTGATGTATGCAATGAGACTACAACTCTAGCAGTACTGTAATCTCCAGGGAATTCCATGAAAGCACTAAAATACGATGAGAGATGCATGTCTTCGGATACGAAACCAGAACCTGAACTTTCATCGAGGGAAACTTGGACTGATTTTCCTCCACCGTCAAGAAGAATCACATGATCATTCTGAAGAGAACCCTAAATTAAACAGAAGCAGTGATGAAGGCCAAGCAAATAAAAAAAACCCTAGACAAGAAATGTTATTGAACGCCATTTTTATTTTAAACACCTATGGTTAATTTGAAGATGAGGAAGAGGACGAGAGATGATAAATACACGAGCATTTGCAGCCTCCAAAGAATCATGTGTTGTTTTCCACCATTTATATTCAAAAATAGTTTTGAGTTTTTATTCTCTGTCCAATTTTATCTTTATTTTATAAAAATAACCTTGTTTATTTGCCGAAAAATAGTTTTTTTTTGAAAAGTGAATTCCGAGAAAAGTGAATTTCGGAAAAGCATTTTCCAATATTTGGTAGTATAATGAAAAATAAGTTGGAAAACACTTTCCAGTATTTGGTTATGTTATGGAAAATGAGCTGGAAAATAACTTATTAATGTTTTATTTTTTTCAAGTTTATTAAAATAATAAGGAACAAATCTTATAAATTAAAAAGTTGAATGGGAATGAAATTGAAAAAAAATATAATTTCATAAATTATCTCAGATAAAATAAATAATAATCAAAATAATAGAGATCAAATAAAAAATAAAAAAATTGAAAGATGAAGAAATTAAAATAATAATAATTAACATTTCATAAATTATTTCAAATAAAATAAGTAACAATCAAAAGAATGAGGACCAAATTTGATAGATAAAAAATTTCAATAAAAAAAATGATAAGAAAAAAGCGAATAGCAATTATAAAAATAAGGATCAAAGTTAATATAAAAATTAAATTTTAAGAGATAAAATTAAAAAATAATATTCAAAACAAAATATATATATAGTAATCAAAAGTTTGAGGATCAAATTTGATATAATCATCAAATAATGACATTTCTAATTTTTCACAACTTCCGGAAAATATTTTCCGCCTAAATTTTTCGAGAAAACACTTTCCTGAAAACCAAGCCAAATTTTCCTTTGACTGGAAAGTGTTTTTCGTTGACCAACTTTTCTAATGACAAACAAACACATGAAAGTTTGGAAAGTGATTCCGGAAAACAAAAGTGGTTCCGGAAAACAAACACATCCAAAAAAAAAATATTTTTCTGGAAACTAAGTCAAATATTTCTTTGACTGAAAAGTATTTTCCTTTAACCAGAAAGTATTTTCCGTTAACCACCTTTCACAAACAAACACAAAAACATTTAAAAAATAATTTTCCAAAAACTTATTTTCAGAAAACAAAAAATGTCCTAAATCCATCTCTCTAATCCAATCTTTTAATAAATTCAACAAGTGTCTTTAACATGTTGTTTTCCCACGATTTGATTAATCTATGCAAACATAGTCGTGGGCTGGAATTGGGCCACAGAGAGTGTTCAAATATAAAACCTAGCTCAAACAACATACATTACACCAAGCCCAGCCCACCGAACATACAATGTTTCGACTAGGGTTTAGCTTTAGCGCTCTCCCTCAGGCACTGACATATTTATACACCTCCCTTCAGCCAGCTGCTCTCTGGCTAGGGTTTCTTCGTCTTTCGGTGAGCGCGGACATATTTTCTCTTTTACGTACTTTTCACTGTTTTCCTTGCTTTGACTTCAACTCTCTGATCTCTGATTCATCCCCTCGTTTCTCTTACAGGAAAGAAAGGAATAAAGAAAGAAATCCTGAGAGCCCTTGTTGAAATCTTGGAACATGAGGTATGGGTTGCAAAGATCACCGGTTTTTTTTCTGTTCTTGTATTTGAGTTCGTTGATCTTTCAAACCCAGAACTGATTTTTTTGGGGGGTTTTGGATATTTTCTTTGGATGCAGTAAGCTTGCGGGGGATACCATCAGAGAAGCTGTGACAACCATAAAGAATGGTGTGAATGAGAAGCCACGCAAGTTCACCCAGACCATTGAGCTTCAGATTGGCTTGAAAAATTATGACCCACAAAAGGATAAGCGGTTTAGTGGCTCTGTTAAGTTGCCTCACATTCCTCGTCCCAAAATGAAGGTTTGCATGCTTGGAGATGCTCAGCATGTGGAGGAGGTAAATGTTTATTCCATTCTGTCAAAATAGATCGAGTGAAAGAAGTATTTGATTCATTTGTGGGGATTTTTTATATTACCCGTTTGAACTCAAAACTTTGGAATTGGTGATAGAACATGTTCGATGATGGTTCGATTGTAATGTTGCCAGTTTTAGAGAAAGTGAAATGCTTGCTTGTGTTATTTTGTGGTAGCATCGTTTGATGATGGCTGTGAGATTTATGGAGTTGTTTTTTGTGTGAGAATTTTTGATGTGGTTGTTGTGTCAATTGATTTCTGTCGGCAGGCAGTGTCAATAGGCTTGCAATGGATGGATGTTGAAGCACTGAAGAAGCTGAACAAAAACAAGAAATTGGTCAAGAAGCTTTCAAAGCAGTACCATGCCTTTTTGGCCTCAGAGTCTGTCATCAAGCAGATTCCCCGTCTCTTGGGCCCTGGCCTCAACAAGGCAGGCAAGCAAGTTTACTATGAGTATACTCCATGTTTGTTTATTGCATCTTGAACTGTGTTAGTGTTGAAGTGTTGATTGGCTTGTGGATGCAGTAGTTTCTCTTTTTTATGCTGCTTTATGCTTGAATGCAGGAAAGTTCCCAACCCTTGTGACTCACCAAGAGTCGCTAGAGTCAAAGGTGAATGAAATCAAGGCAACTGTGAAGTTTCAGTTGAAGAAAGTGTTGTGCATGGGTGTTGCTGTTGGTAACTGTGATATGGAGGACAAGCAGATCTTCCAGAATGTGCAGATGAGCGTCAATTTCCTTGTCTCACTTTTGAAGAAGAATTGGCAAAATGTGAGTTATAAACCTAATCAATCTTTTTGCAAATTAGTTTTTCCTTTTGGTTTGTCATGCTTGTTTTATTTTTATTTTGAGCTACTCTAGAATGGTTATGATTATTCTCTTTGGCACCTAATCAATCTTTTGATTTAGTTATAGCTTGCTTCATGTAGCTTTGTTTACAAATAGTTCATTACCTATTATCCTCATGTCTTGTGGCTATAACCTGCAACTGATTAACTGGTTGGGTGGGAGGAGGATGTCTGTTAACTCAAATCTTGCCTTTAGTAATTACAGGGTTGTTTGTTGGGATTGATATTTATTTGATTGTCCTTGATTGGTTTTGTACTCATGTAAAGTTTTTTGTTGGAAATCAGGTCAAGTCCCTGCACCTTAAGAGTACCATGGGAACTCCTGTCCGCCTTTACTAAGGAGTTCTAAGCAACCATAGTTTTGTAAGAAGAGAAGAGTCTACCATGAGCAGAACTGAGAAATGTTATCTTTGAACATTAGGATTTTATGTTTCTGGATTTTTTTTTGAATGCTTCTTATTTTTATGATTACCAGAATTGTATGAAGTTTTTGCTGAATAGATGTGAACTTTGTTTTCTTTTGAATGATTCATGGTTTGCCTGACATATCTTGGAGTTGTCCCTGGCATACACAGAATTAAATGATTGGTTTGACGACACAGCCAGTTGGCCACTATTGTATGTTCTTACCTGAGTTTCTTTCACGCGAAATTTCTCTACGCATTGTTGACCCGTGTGCTAGATTTCAACTGTGGATGTTTGCTGTTATCCTAGGAAAAGAAACCAACATCTATTTCATAGTAGTTGGAAAAGGGGCATGAACAAGTAGTGACATAGTCGCTGAGTGATCGAACATGTTTTTGGCTGTGCTAGTCTATGCGTGTGCAGTTTTTATTTCTCTGAAGTGGCCAAATCAAAAGTAAAAATAAGGACTCCCTGGCCACGCCTGAAGGGAGATTGGAAATTTGGAAACTACGGATTATTGAGGGAGTGAAGGATGAGTTTCTCCCCTGCTCCTTTAGGAAGAGGTTTGGAAGGGTTCTTCCTCGAATTTGGAGGATTGTCTTGCTTCATGAGATCAGCACTCTTTGGCGTAGAATTCCTATTTATTACAATCTCTTTTGACTGTTTTCTTCGGCTCTTGAATCATGTGCTCTTTCATTAAGAATAAATCTAAATGTGTAACCCAAGCGATGTTTATTGCTGTTATGGAATCCTTCAAAACATTTTTACTGTTTATTTTTAGTAAAATATTTTATTAGAAAGTTGATCACCAATAAATATTTTTTAAAATAATTTAAACACCATACAATCTTATAATTTTAACCACAACTACCACTTTTTTGAGCCTCGGAATGAGGTTGTGGTTGTTTTTATCTTATAAATATATTAAAATAATAATTCATATTTAAAAAAATTATTTTTGATATCAGTGTATAAAAATATTAAAAAAAATATATTATTTTAAAGTAAAGAAAAAAATAAATTTTTTTAAATGTTTATTAAAAACTTTTTAAAATGTAAAAACAAATAGGATTTATAACTATCTCAACCATCATTATTATAATATACATCATTATTATAATATATGATTATTATTTTTATTATCATCATTATTTTACCATGGTTTTTAAAATGCAAAGTGAAATGATAAAAATACTTTTAGAATAAAAAAATTAAACCTTGAGATAAGGGTAATTTTGGTTTTTTATAATAATGTTTTTATAGTTATCAAATCAGCTCAGAGATAATTTTGTATTTGGCTAAAAAAAAATGTGTGTGTGGCGCAATTGGAGGCATTTACTAGTGTTGAAAAATGAACTTCTATTGTGTCATTGAAAGCATCGTTATGTATTTTTCTTTATTTTTCTTGTTGGTGCAACGCAAGCCACTAGTGATAGTTTGGTTTTGTGCCAATTAGCTTTTTTTATCCTTCTCTCTTTCATTCCTTTAAAATTACAGCTTGATCTTTTTATTTGTTGGTATTTCAACTTTAGTATCTATTATTTTGATTTTTAATTTTTGGTTTTGGCCATTTTGTATAAATTTTATTTATTTTAAATTTCACCCTTCAATCTCAAATTGTCAATATTATATTCTCCAATGTGGTCCTTATTTTTTGAATTTCCAATTTGTTTTAATTTTTTATTATTCTTTTATTAAATTGTTTTTTTTGTTCAATTTCACCATTCAATGAAATATAAAATTTATTTCATATTTTAATTTTGATCTTTATTTTTTAATTGTTATTGTTTTAAAAAAATTCTTTTGTATGACTAAGATTTTCTTTTCAATTTCATCATTTAATATATAGTTGATTGAGAATTGGACATAATAGTTTTTACAGATTGAGTGCTTTACTTGGGTCACGAGTTTAAAAAATTAACATAATTTTAATTTTTTAAAAGATTTTACAACTTTTTTATTTTTACGAGGTTATTCAAATCATATAATCTAGGAATATGGACATGGTAAGATATCACAGATTGATTTAACTCTAATTAGAGTGACTACAGATTTATCATGACTTATTTTTTATTTTTATTTACTCAATTTCAACACCTGAAAAATATTTTTTAACACGTAAGAAAATAGTAAGGTCGTGCAGTGAAGTGCGAGAAATGAGACTAAGATAAACTATTTTTGTTTGGGATAAAATATAACACGCAATCATGTTCACAGATTTTAAATGATGTTGATATTTGAGAACATGTAAGAAATGCTTTAGAATGGTTAAAATGATAATTTGTGGGAAAATAGGAGTTCTATAATTAATCAGTACACTATTGATATTTTTCAATTGAAATTTAAATAAATGCAATGAATTCCAATACCAAAGCAAAGAAAACTCGAAAGTGTTCAAATTAAATACATTAATTTTTAATCTAAAAAAATTAGCCAGAGATTATAAGTTGATCAAATCATAAAAAAAACGAATTTATAATTAAATGCCCCAATAATTACGGGCTAAGTCTAGTTTCTTCTAAACGCCAGACCCAGCCCATTAAACGTAGCCAGGGTTTCTTCTCCAACCAGAAGTTCTCTTCCATAAACCTCACACTCCCTAGCAGCGTCCTTCTATTTTCCAGGTTCTTTCATTTTTGTTCTCTGGTAGGTTTTCCTTCGATTCAACACCTTTTCCTCGATTTGAGATCAACGTTCTAGATATGTTTTTATTTTTTTAAGGTTTAATGTTTTTGCTATTGTATTTGCAGGACAGGACTCTGAAGAGGGTTGCTTTTAGAGGTTTCAGTCATGAGTTATGTCTCAAGATCTCAAGTTGTTTTCTTTTTGTGTCGTTTTATTGCTTTGGCCTTTAGTGCTTCATGGTTTGGAAGGAAATATGACGTGGGGTTGTGTTGGTTCATGGTTTTTGAAGCATTTTGGTATATTTTGAAAGGTTGTCTTGTCCAATGACATGGTTAGAATGAAAAATTTGCTCGGTCGAATTGTTAATTTGTGTTAAAATTGCTTTATGATTATAATAAAATGAACTGTTGATCATACTTAGATTGAACTTGGTCTTAGATTGTATTTACTCGACTGGCTTCTTGAATATCAAGACTAAATTGGACAAAAAGTAAAAATTCACTGAAGGTCCTGTAGAAGTTGGTTGAGGGCCCTTTGGTTTCTTACAATGAATGCTGATAGTTAAGCAGGCTAGGAGCAATGTAATTCCAGTTCAAGAATCCATATGTAAAGAGAACTTATATTAAGGATGATGCTTTTGAAATAGCTAATGGATGCGTACTCTTTTGGTTGAGAGTTAGTGACGTCATTTTGAGTTCTTAAGGCTAAGAAGGAACCCTGGTTGTAGAAAGCACACTGAAACAACTTAGGTTGATCTAGTGGGCGACTTATGTTAAATTTCACGATTCGAATATTTTATGTTTTATCGACTGCAGTAAGCTTGCGGGTGACACAATTCGTGAAGCTGTTACAACTATGAAAAATGGTGTGAACGATAAACCACGCAAATTCGTTCAGACTATTGAGCTACAGATTGGTTTGAAAAACTATGACCCCCAGAAGGACAAGAGGTTCAGTGGCTCTGTTAAGCTGCCACACATACCCCGCCCCAAAATGAAGGTCTGCATGCTTGGAGATGCTCAGCATGTGGAGGAGGTCATTATCCTCTCTGTTCTGTGTAAATACATGGATTAAAAGAATTGTTTGAATCAGTTTTGAGGTTTTGTTTTGATGACTATATAAATGTTCTCTGTTTTGCTGCCTTTTATAGCGTGTTTTGCTTGCTCCATTTGAATCATTTTTTGCAGTGGTTTTGGAAGTCCTGAATTCTATCGAAATACATAGATTAAATACACTCTATGAACTTTTGTCTGCTTTTTTTTTTTTCCGTCTTGTCATGCAACTTTAATAGGGTTAACTGTTCAATTATATTGGCAGGCAGAGTCAATAGGCTTGCAATGGATGGATGTTGAAGCACTGAAGAAGCTGAACAAAAACAAGAAATTGGTGAAGAAGCTTTCAAAACAGTACCATGCCTTTTTGGCATCAGAGTCCGTAATCAAGCAGATTCCCCGTCTTTTAGGCCCTGGCCTCAACAAGGCAGGCAAGTTTATTTGGATGATTTAATGTTTGATTATTGGTTTTCAAACTGTTACCATGTCAAACCGTTGAAGTTGTTTCTGGGTATGGTTGTTTCTCATGGTTTCTGCTAAATTATGCCTGACTGCAGGAAAGTTCCCAACCCTTGTGACTCATCAAGAGTCGCTAGAGTCTAAGGTCAACGAGATCAAGGCAACCGTCAAGTTTCAATTGAAGAAAGTGCTGTGCATGGGTGTTGCTGTTGGTAACTGCGGTATGGAGGACAAGCAGATCTTCCAGAATGTGCAGATGAGCGTCAATTTCCTTGTCTCACTTTTGAAGAAGAATTGGCAAAATGTGAGTTATTATCAATGCCTGCACTTCTCAAACTTGTTGCGACTTTCTGCTGACTAATTTGATGTCTTTTGTTGCAAAAAACCAGGTGAAGTCCCTGCACCTAAAGAGTACCATGGGGACACCAGTCCGCCTCTACTAAGCGAGCTCTACTTTACAGCGTTATAGTTCTGGAATCCTTTCTGAACAGAGCTTATGATTGTTTTCGGAAATATGAAATTTTTGTCGTTGGATTTTTCCTTGCATTTTTCTTGAATGCTTAGCATTTTTGTCAACTGAGTTGTGTATATATATTTGTTTATCTGAGCTCCAAGGTTTTTCTTTTCTTTTTCAACACCCTATCTCCATGGTTATCAAACTGTTCTGGGTCGTAGGTTTCATGAATTAATTGGATCAGACTGGAAAAAATAAAATAATATTTAAAATTTTAATATTTCATCTAAAAAAATTAAAAAAAAATCCATATAAATATAAGTTTTATATATTATAAATAATGAAGTTTTAAAAAATATTTTTTTAAAAAATTTATTCCATATTAAAAAAATACTATGTTATCTTTTTAAGGTGAAGTATTTAAATCAAAAACATTTTTAATCTCAGATTGAAAAAATATATCTTTTTTTTTATGAACATAAATTATATATATTAAAGAGTTTTAAATCTTATATTGAAAAAATATTTTTTTATTTTTTTATATTAAAGTATTTAAACTAAATTTTTTTTAACTCACATTGAAA
The DNA here is from genome assembly GCF_951802175.1 of Populus nigra. Lineage (NCBI taxonomy): Eukaryota > Viridiplantae > Streptophyta > Magnoliopsida > Malpighiales > Salicaceae > Populus > Populus nigra. Next base: position 2,746,228 of record NC_084858.1, read on the forward strand.
AATATAACCTTTTATCTTAATTAACTAAAAATACTTTATTAAACCAAAAATTTGTTTCAATAAGTAAATTTATTAAACATAATAAAATATATGATTAGTGTCACGGGATTAGATATTTTAATTTTAGTTAATTGTTTATTTTATTAAATATCAATTTATTGACTAGCGTTTAATATATGACTACATGTAGACTTTTTGATTTATGATAAAAAAAGATTTTATATCTAAAAACATATTTAAAAAATCAATATATTTATTTTTTTAAAAAAAATTATTCATCTCCAAGGATAAGTCAGATAAGACGAAGGATTATTTATATAAAATAACTGTACAGGTAATCAACTTGAAAGGAAAGCCAGACCAATCATAGACAAAGGAATCAAAACCTTTTGATTTGTCAAGAAAGTTTTTCTTCAGACAAAGTGAATTAATGCCGGAAGGCACTTTTCGTGACACGTGTTCCCTTTTGAAGAAAGCAATCATACCTTTTCTTTTTTTTTGTTTTTTACAAAGCAGGAAAGTGCTCTCCAACAATTTTCCTTCACACGGGGTGCTTGGAATTCTTATAATTTAATTTAATTTCAATGATTAAATTAATTTTTTAATTTAAAATCATTTTAATAGTATTAATTTTAATTTTTAATGGAATTCAATTATTAAAAAATAAAAAAATGTTACCTTCTATTTTGATACAGTAATTCTTTTAAAATTAATATTAAAAATAATATTCTAAAAATACCCTTAACAACATAAATCTTTTTTTTAAAAAAAAAAACCCACCATCTCTTTTCTTATTTTTTTCTAACACCTTCTTGAGTACTAGAGAGATTCAAATCTTACAAAAGAGAATATATGTTTCACATCTAACTCGGAATCAGATACTATTTGGAATGTGATGCAAACTATTTCTTATAAAAAATTTTAAATTTTTTTTTTATATGTTTTTAGATTATTTTCATATACTGATATTAAAAATAATTTTTTAAAATAAAAAAGTATTATTTTAATGTATTTTTAAACAAAAATTATTTTAAAAAGTAACCACTACCACACTCTTAACATCGACAGAAACTCTTAAGGTATTCTAGGCTTGCTTAGAACTGTTTGTGCTACTAGTGTATATTCTTTCACATAATGCACTGTAATTTGTTTTCCTGTAATTGATTTGATCTTCTTAAGATTGAAACTTTGGCTATCACATAAGCTTCCAGAGGGAATTCCTGTAAGAACAAACATTTTCCTGTATAGAATACCTTGGAGTCTAGTTATGTCCATTATTAGATTAGAAAGTATTGTTCTGCTTCTGTATTGTTTACACTAGCCATTTAATTTAATCCGTGTTTTGCTCAGAAGTTATGCTTATTTTTTAAAAAAAAATATTGGCTATGTGAATCGTTTTAATATTTTTTTAATATAAAATATTTAAAATATAAATTGAAAAGTTTATATAAGCATCTCATTAAACAAGTTAATAGTCATTTATATAAATAAAAGATGAGAAAATCGTTAATAATAACAAAACAAATTAATAAAATTAAGAAATAAATGTAAATTAAAATATTCAACTATACAATATGAAACATTCATCTTATCGTGTTTACAGAACTTGTTTATTAAAATCAATAAAATATAAATCACAACTTAAAAAATTCACGACTTTATTAAAAGATAGATAAACACAATAAAACTGATTAAATAAATTCATGTCCTATAAAAATATTATGCAATGCCAAACACAACAACAATATTATTTTTAAAAAATACTTTTTTATTTTTAAAAATAAACTTTATTAGTATAAAACCCAAAAAAAATCTAAATGAATTAGCATAATAAAAAATCAAACCCAAAAGATATAAATGGAAGTATTTTTTTTTTCAAAAGATGAGGCTATTCTTTTGAACTATTAATTCAAAAGATATTAATGGTTACTTTCAGTATTTTTTTTTTAACTCCATGTTATTTATTTGAATTCATCTGCTTGCCTAGCCACTTTTAATGTTCCAGAAGTAGGGGTGATTATTTTCGGTTCGATTCGGTTTTTATCGAAAAAAAGTAACCAAACCGAATTTTTTTTAAAAAAACCAAAACCGGTTCAAACCGATCGGTTTCAGTTCTGTTTTTTAAGACAAAAACCAGTTCAAACCGGTTTGACTCTGTTTTTCTGGTTTGGCTGGGTTTTGGCTCGATTTTTTTGGTTTTAACTTGGTTTTTTTTGGTTTGACTAGGTTTTTTTCTGGTTTGGATTGAATTCGATGCTTTATAAAACCCAAACCAAAAAAATAAAGTCAGGTGCTTTATTAAGGCAAAAGAGTCCTGTGCTTTATTAAGGCAAAAGGTGGAAAAAAGACATGACTTTAAAACTTGATTTAGTTCATTTAAGGTCCGCAGTGTGCCAGTTCCTGAGCTTCGTTGGTTGTCAATCTCTAATCAAGTAAAGAAAATCTTTACATGTGTCAGGTCCTCCATTAGTTTATCCACAATTTATGCGAGTCTACTAATGGCGAGTTTGATAAACTAATCAACTAATTATCAATCTTAAAAAAAATTAAAAATAAATTAGTTTAAGGTTTAGATCATGAGTTAAAAAAATAAATTTAAATTAATCGAATCAATCAAAATAAAATTATTTTAAAATATCAAATTAATTTTTAATTAAATTATAGTCGGTTCAAGAAAAAGAATACTTCGGACCCACCAGTTCTTGAATGCCTTATTAAATTTTAAAATTACTCGAGACTTTCATGATTATTTTTTTATTGGTTAAGTTCAATTATGCTACCCCAGACCCCAACATTAATCTAAAAAAAAAAAAGTTCATCCCTGGTGGGTCAAAAGCTATCCACTTTGCATTGAAACGAGATGACATGCCCGCACGCTGCCGCGGGCTTATAAAACAAATGTGAACCAACGCTAGATAAGTAATAGAAATTAAAGGTATGATGGAGCAAATATTTCATGACGAAAAAAAAGTTGTGTTGGCGATCCAAAACTTAGAGACTGAACAAAATGATTTATTGCAATTTACAGTGTTTTGTGATGAAAGATAAAGTGCTTTCGCCACATGATTTAGCTTTTAAGTTCATAAAAAGAAAAAAAAATAACAAAGCTAAATTCTCTACCAACTTAATATTAAAAAAAAAACCAACAAAGATAATTTTGGAAGGAAAAAAACCCATGAGAAAAAACGGTGTAGCAATTGACAATGTTTTGTGAGGAAAACTATAACACTTTTTCCAATAAAATAAAATAAAAAACATTTAGAGAAATATTGTAACAATCTACAGTGTTTTGTGAGAAAAACTACAACGCTTTCCTCATATGATTTAGTTTTATTGTAATTATAATTCTTAACCAACTCAATATTAAAAAAAAAATCGACAAAGATAATTTTGGAAAAAATCATAAAAAAATCACATGGAAAAACATTGCAACAATTCAAAGTGTTTTAAAGAAGAAAAATTACAAAGTTAAATTCTTAATCAGCTTAATATTAAAAAAAAATCGATAGAGATAATTTTATTAAAAAAAATAACAAAACAAACACAAAAAAAAAATTCATGTTGCAAACACTGTAGCAATTCACAGTGTTTTGTGATGAAAGCTACAGTGCTTCCCCACATGATTTAGCCTTATTTGTAATGACTTGTAATTGTAATTCACAAACAACTAAATATCAAAAAAATAAAATTAAAAAGGATAATTTAAAAAAAATTATAAAAAAAACTGTATGGGAAAAAACACTGTAGCAATGGAGAGTAATTTTCAAAAAAAAGTTATAGTGCTTTCCTCACATATTGTAATTGTAATTTTTAACCAGCACAATATTAAAAAATAAAATAAAATAAAGATAATTTTGAAGGAAAAAAAACCATGCGGAGAAACATTGTAGCAATCAACAATGTTTTAAAGAAAAAAAATTACAAAATCAAATTCTCAATCAGCTCAATATTAAAAAAAAATCGACAAATATAATTTTGAAAAATAAAAAAATAAAATAGAAAAACTAAGTGGAAAAACATCGCAGCAATCCACAGTATTTTTTTTTAAAAAAAATCACAAAGCAAAAATTTTAACCAGGTTAATATTTAAAAGGTAAAATCAACAAAAATAATTTTGAAAAAAAAATAAATGAAAAAAAAGGAAAAATAAGAAAGTTGAAAAAAAATAATTTTGCAAAAAAACAAAAAAAAAGAAAAAAGGGAAAGTTAGCAAAAAAAAAATGAGGAAGAAGAATCACTGTGGATTACTGTTGTAATCCACAGTGTTTTGTGTGTGGGGGAACAGTAAATCCCCCACACGGAAAAAAAAAGAAGAATCACTGTGGATTACTGTTGTAATCCACTTTGTGTGTGAGGGAACAGTAAATCCCCCACACGATTTAATTATATGTACTAGTAATCCACAGTGCTTTGTGTGTGAGGGAACAGTAAATCCCCCACACGATTTAGTTATATGTACTAGCTTTGATACCCGCGCGATGTCGCGGGTCATTTTTTTACATAAAAATTATTAAAAAAAATAAAAATTTAAAAATCTTGGATTTTTCTGCAAAGTTATATTCAAAAATTTTGGGTTTGGCTGCAACGCCTGACCTAAGAGTAATATTTATAATATTAAAATAAAATTAAACTTGTATGATCCAAGTTTAAGTGAGCTTGGCTGTAATACCGGACCCAAGAATACTGGATGTGGATCTGGCTATAAGGTTGTATCATAAAAGTGTGACAATTAAATAGATTAATTTAAAAAAAATCAAAGAACAAAAATTAACAGGAAGAAAAAAATTAATGAAGAAAAAGAAAAAAAATCTGAATTAATTGGGTTAACCCGTCAAACCTGAGATTTATGTCATGAAAGTCTGATAACTAAATAAAAAAAAATTAATATCAACAAACTAAACAAAATTAATTAAAAAGAAAAAAATAAAGGCATCAACCTTTTCACCATGAACTGCATACAATATTAAAAGATGAAATCTGAAGAACAAAACTAATGAGGAAAAAGAAAAACAATCTGAATCAACTGGGTTAACCCGTCAAATCTGAGATCTATATCATGAAAGTCTGATAATTAAACAGAAAAAATCTAATATTAAGAAACTAAATTAAAAGAACAATTACAAAAGATAAAAAGAATAAAAAAAGATTAAAAAAAAGAAACTAAATGCATAATCTTTTTCACTGTGAACTGCAGTGTGCAGTCCACAGTAAAATGCTTAAAAAAAAGGAAAAAACAAAAATAAAACAAAGGCATACGCCACGGATTTTTTTTCTTGCATAAAAAATATCAAAAAAAGCTAAGATCTATCAGTGTTATGTTTTTTTACAAAAATATACCCAAGAGCCTTTGGTCTAGCTGCAACGCTTGACTCAAGAGTAATATTTAAAATATTAAACTTACATGACTCAAGTTTAAGTGAGTCTGGTTGTAACACTGGATCTAAGAGCCTTGGATATGGGTCTGGCTGCAAATTAAATAGATTAATTAAAAAGAAAAAAACAAAAAAAACACAACAGGAAAAAAAAACTAATGAAGAAAAAGAAAAAAAATCTGAATTAATTGGGTTAACCATTCAAATCAGGTTAACTCGTCAAACCTTAGATTCACGTCATGAAAGTTTGATAACTAAATAGAAAAAAAATTGATGGGTTAACCCATAATTAACTGGGTTAACCTGTCAAGCTCGGGATACATGTCATGAAAGCTTGATAATTAAATAGAAAAAAATTTAACATTAACAAACTAAACTAAACGAAAAAAATTAATTAAAAAGAAAAAAAGCAAAAAAAATAAAATTTCGGGTTAACTCGTCATACCAGATTAATTCATCAAACTTGGGATCCATTTCATGAAAATCTGATAACTAAATAAATTTTTTTTTACCATTAACAAACTAAATTAAACAAAAAAAATTCATTAAAAGAAAAAAACACAAACAAAAAAGTAAACAAAAACCATAAAAGCATAAAAAAAATAAATCAAAATGAAAAAAAATTAAAAACAAAAAAATATATATGTGTTATAATATAATAACAATAATAATAATAATAATAATTATTATTATTATATTAATAATGGGGAAATAATGGGGAAAGTAAAAGGTGTGGGGAATGGGGAAATAATAAGAAAAGTGGGAAAAGTTAAAAGGTATGGGAAAGTTATAGTGTTTTTTCCATGTTTTTTAGAATATTATTTAAAGAAAAGTGGGAAAAGTTAAAAGATGTGGGAAAACTAAAGTGTTTTTTTATAGTATTACTTAATAATAATGTATAATAACACCTTATCGATTTCACCTCTACTGTTTCCGAACTTTCAAAGCATCTCCCTCTTATCATCAATAGTTACCACAGGGAAAATATGGCTGACTTTTCCCTTGCATACGCAACCGAGGAGATCTTGAAAAGGGTTAGTTCACTTGCTGCTCAAGGGATCAGTCTTGCATGGGGATTTAAGAGAGATATGAAAAGGCTGGAGGAGTCATTGATCATGATTCGGGCAGTGTTACAAGATGCTGAAAAAAAGAGAGTTACAGGTGAATCCGTGAGGCTTTGGTTGGAGGACCTACGAGACGTAGCTTACGATGCTGAAGATGTGCTGGATGGGTTTAATTATGAGATTCTTCGCCGGAAGTTAAAGATTCAAAACAGTCTGAAAGGGAAGGTACGCCGCTTCTTCTCTCCCTCCAACCCAGTAGCATTTCGTCTGAGTACGGCCCTAAAAGTTCAAAAGATCAAGGAGTCCTTAGATGAGCTTGGAAATAAAGCAAATAGGTGTGGGCTTGGAGTTCTATCTGTAGATACAGCTTCTCAACCTAGCCCGAACCCAAAGACAGATTCTTTCCTTGGCAGCTCAGAATTTGTCATAGGAAGGGATGATGATGTCTCTAAAATCATCAACTTGTTGGTTAGCTCTTGCAGCAAACAAGTTCTTTCTGTTATTCCTATAGTGGGAACGGCTGGGCTCGGAAAGACCACCGTAGCCAAAAAGGTGCACCAAGAAGTTAAAGGTAGAAAACTTTTTGATGTAACATTTTGGATTTGTGTTTCTGATAGTTTTGACGATGAAAGGATTTTAGGGGGAATGCTGCAAACTCTTAATGAAAACACTGGTGGGATAAGTGAAATAAATGCAATAATGACACATCTTGAAAGAGAGTTGAAGAATAAGAAATTTCTTCTTGTACTTGATGATGTGTGGAATGAAGGATGTGAGAACTGGGGGAGTTTAAAGGATCGTCTGTTGAAAATTAGTGGGAGTAATAGGAATGCTGTTGTTCTTACGACTCGTCTTCCAGTGGTAGCATCCATAATGGAGAGTCCTCCTGAATATAGCTATAAACTGGAACGACTGTCAGATGATCAATGTTGGTCAATTATTAGGGAAATAGTGTCTAGAAATGGAGGAGAGTCAATTCCTTCAGAATTGGAGGCTATCAGAATAGATATTGAAAAAAAGTGTGGGGGAGTGCCATTAACTGCTACTATTTTAGGGGGGGTGTTGCTTTCTGAAAAGGAAAAGGAAAAATGGAGGTCAACAATAGACAGCGATGCTTTTGAGATGTTAAGTCATAATGATCGAGTTTTACCTATATTGAAATTAAGTTTTGATCATTTGCCTTCTACATCTCTGCAACGCTGTTTTGCTTATTGTTCTATTTTTCCTAAAGATTTTGAGTTTGAAAAGGAGAAACTGATTCAGCTTTGGATGGCTGAAGGGTTGCTTGGGCCATCTGATAGAGAGATGGAAGATAGAGGTGATAGGAATTTTAATGACTTGCTTGCACGGTCATTTTTCCAAGATTTCCAAAAGGATGATCTTGGAAACGTAATCTGTTACAAGATGCATGATCTTGCTTTGTCGGTGACAAAATCAGAGACAGTGATTTGGAAGGCTGGTTCAGTTATAGGCAGTAAAGTTTGTATCCGACATCTAAATCTCATTTCCTGTGAGAGAAATGAAGAAGTATTTCTAAAGGATGGTGCTAGAAAATGGCGTACATTATTCTCAGGATTCCTTAACAAGTCTTGGGAATTCAGAAGTTTGCGAAGTCTGACCTTGAATGATGCTCGTATGACAGCGTTGCCAGATTCAATTTGCAGGATGAAACTTTTGAGGTATCTAGACGTTTCACGAACAGATATCAAAGTGCTCCCGAAATCTATCACGAAGCTCTATCATTTGCAAACCTTAAGATTCAGCGAGTGCTGGTCACTCAAAAAGCTTCCCAACAAAATGGAATATTTGGTGAGCTTGAGACATATTGACTTTAGTCATACGCCAGCTCATGTTGGATGCTTAACTGGTCTTCGAACACTGCCATTGTTTGAAGTGGGTCAGGATAAGGGCCACAAAATTGAAGAGCTGGGATGCTTGAAGGAACTAGGAGGGGAGTTGAGAATAGTCAATCTGGAGCATGTAAGAGACAAAGAAGAAGCCAAGGGAGCAAACCTGTCTGGAAAATCAAAGATTAACTCATTGGTATTGGTATGGAATCCAAGCAGCGGCTCCAGGATCAATGAGAAGGATGTGTTGGAAGGCCTCCAGCCTCACCCAAACATACGAAGCTTAGAGATTGAGAATTACAAGGGTGATGAATTCCCACCATGGCTTTTAAAACTCAATAATTTGGTGGTGCTGAAATTGAAAGGCCATTTTCCTCATCTTGAAATTCTTGAGTTAGAAGAATTGGATAGTTTAAGTTATATCGTCAGTGGATTTAGAACAATGGCTGCAGCTTTGTGTCCAGCTTTAAAAAGAGTGTCTCTAAAGCGCATGAATAATCTAATGGAATGGACAGTACCTGGAGCAGCAGCTGGTGGAATGGAAGTAGCATTTCCTTGCCTTGAAGAGTTGGAATTTAATAGGTGTCCGAAGTTGAAAAGCATTCCATTTATGAGGCATTTTTCATCAAAACTTGTAAGATTGACAATCAGAGACTGTGATGCATTGAGTCATATATCTGGTGGAGTACAAGTACTATTTCCTCTTCTCGAAGAGTTGTACATTGAACGTTGCAAGGAGTTGAAAAGCATTCCATCAACGAGCCATCTCTCATCAAAACTTTTAAGATTGACAATCAGACACTGTGATGCATTGAGTGATATGTCTGGCGAATTTCAAGCCTCTATGACATCTTTTAAATATTTAACCATAGAGCATTGTTCCAATCTGGCATCCATTCCAAGCCTTCAAAACTGCACAGCTCTGAAGGTATTGTCTATTTATAAGTGCTCTAAGGTGGTGCCTATTATTCTAGAATTGCATTCTCTTAGAAGTGTATCCATCCGTTCGTGTGAAGAAGCATGTGTTCGAATTAGGTGGCCACTATCCTGCGCAAATCTGGAGGATTTGAAAATAGAGCACTGCAGGGAGCTTATCTTTGATGATGATTTACATGGAGGAGAATTGTTGCCTTCTTCTTGTCTTCAATCACTAGTCATTATGCGTTGTGAATGCTTGAAGTCTGTTCCTGATGGTTTAGAAAGAAGACTGCATTCGCTTGTTCGATTAGATATCAGTGGGTGTCCGAATTTAAGTCATATTCCGGAAGAATTCTTTCGCGGCCTCAACCAATTGGAGGTATTGCACATTGGTGGTTTCTCAGAGGAATTGGAGGCATTTCCTGGAATGAATTCAATCCACCACCTGAGTGGTTCCCTCAAAGAGCTAAAGATAATTGGATGGAAGAAACTGAAGAGTCTACCAAATCAACTTCGACACCTCATCTCCCTTAAGAGATTAAAGATCTATGGTTTCAACGGAGAGGAATTTGCGGAAGCTTTGCCACATTGGTTAGCCAACCTTTCTTCTCTTCAAGAGCTTACAATTTCGGAATGTCAGAATCTCAAGTATCTTCCAAGTTCAACTGCCATGCAACGCCTCTCCAAATTAACACTTCTGGACATTAGGAGTTGTCCGCTTCTTGATCGAAATTGCTTAAAGGGCAGCGGGTCTGAGTGGCCCAAGATTTCTCATATCCCAAGTATCAATATAGGTAAGTTTGAATTTCTATAAAATCTGTCTGCTTTGAATTATATTTATTTATATTAAATTTAATTGCTTCAATAATTTCATTCTTTCTGTTCCATTGCACTCATTAATTTAATTGCTTCCACGACAAATCCTCCTTCTAGGACTAGAGCGCAACTCCTCCAATATTAAATAAATAGCAAGCGAGGGAGCACAATCTTATTATCAATTTCATCAGGTCGGTTCTTCACTTTCGAACTTTTTGGGTTTACATGGACTTAACCCATCAGTTTTTTTTTCTAATTTTTTATTTCATTTTTTCTGTTTATCTGAATTTTTTTTTCTTATGTTTTTGTATAAGATCCTTCTCTTGTGCAAAGCTAATGATAACTGATTCCCTTTTTTATAATTTAATTGTATACTTTTATGCTTCAACTCAGCTGGATTTCTCGCTGGCTTAATCTTTAACATAACCAGGAGACGGCGATCCGGTACAAAAGAGACAAGCCCTCCGTGCTGCACAGCCAGCCCCTCGCTTTGACTTCTGACAGGTATTTGGTTGTTTTCATCTTTTTATGTAATTATATTTTCAGGTGAACATACTTTCTTGTTCAGTCAACCAAGAATGAGTGGTTTTATGCAAAGAATATTATGATTCAATGCAATCCCATAAGCATAGTAGATTTTTTTCTCAGGGTTGATGTTTCTCCCGATTTGGAGTCCTGGCAGGAGCAGCAGTGGATCAAGAAATCAATCTGCCTTTCACATGTTCTACTTTCCTTCACTCTTTTATCTCATTTTACCACCTGCAATTCTGAAACGAAAAGGTGTTTTCTCATTCAGATGGTTTACTAGCCCAAACAAGTGAAAGCATTTCGAGAACAGCAAGGACAAATGGTGAAATATAGAGGACCGGATAAAGAGGCAGGCTAGAACATGAAATGCTTTTGACTATGTGAGCTTGGGAAAAGGTTAAGGGGGAAAAGTCTTCTTGAGTTTGTTAGACAATTATTCAACATTACTGTTTATCAGTGCAATGCATGAAATGCTTTTGGTTACTGTTGCGAGACTTAAAGTTGGTGATTCACTGGTAATTAATCTTTTATTCAAAATGTTACTTAAGGTAGCTAGTGAATGCAATGGAATGTGTTTTCTAGTTGAGCTTTTGGTGAATTTCATCTTTGTGTTCTAAAGGTGTTTGGGAGGGGGTGGAGAGCTGTGAAATGGAATCATGGTATAGTTAACAATTCTTCTGCTCGTTCCTGTGCAGGAATTACTCTTATTTAGGGATTGGAGCGGAGATGGGGACTCCATTAACTCACTGAGGTATTTGGCGTCGCAGATAGTGTCAGGTTTCTCTATGAGATTATTAACCATCCAATCCCTTGTGTTGAAGTTGATGCAACATGCATGGTCTCCCAGCAAACAAACCAGCCCCTGGAGTTGACTGAAGGACTGCACCGCAGCAGCACATGGTAAGTATGACGATAATCATCTTGCAGGAAATTTGAAACAGAAATCAAACACCAGTTTTTATTTCGTTCACTTAGTAGAATCACATCACAGATTTAGCATTCTAGAAGTACAGCTTTTGTTGTGTGTTCTTTCCAACTGGAAAGACTTGGCTGGCTAGCCCCGTCTTTCCTTATCTAATGACTTCTTTCCTTATCTAATGACATAGATAGAAAATTCTTGCCGGAGAGTGATAGTTGAGTAACGATTGATTCAAGCCCGTCACAAGGTGCCAGAGTAGATTTCTAAGCAAGATCGAGTATAGAGTGAGGAAAGTGTCAATTGTGTATTTATAAAATGCTTAACAGAATTATTAATCCATGAAATAACTTTTACATTGTTTGCTTCCGAGATATCTATTAAAACATCATAACTCTCATTAGCATTTCTAGGTTTCATAGAAATTCCACTAACATATCTCCGCATTCTTTTACCCTTATAATAATTTCTCATCACATAATTCTAATACGAATAATTCTTCTATCCAATTTCACACTCACATACTGAAGCAAATTGTCTCTTTTAATAGTCATAATAAAAAAACAAAGAAAACCAGAACACAAAAGAAAGGTAAACGAAATACCAAGTGGTAGAAACAAAGAAAAATAAAATACCAGATTGTAGAAACTAAACGAATACTCTCTTGAAATTGTTCAGTCACTCCACACAAAAAACATGTGTTTGAAATTAAACCTCGCCTTATAAAACCTGACTCCGATACCATGTTAAACAATCCAAAAAAATAAAGAGAAATACAAAAATAAAAAAGAACAAAGCTAGGGTTTCATTGATAATATATAATGCAATTAAAATAATTAAAAGGAATAAGTTTAACCTCAATATAAAGAAATTATATATAAGTTAAACAAAAAAAACTAAAAAAAAATATAAAGACTATTTTATCCTTGATAAACAATAAAAAAATAACTATATATTTCTTGCAATCCAGCAACATATAATACATACAACGACAATCTCTAAAAAGAGTTTTTTAAAAAATTGATGGGTGTGCAATTCTAGCAATTAAAAAGATATATATATTTTTTATGTTTTTGAATAGTTTTAATATATTAATGTTAAAAATATATATTTTTAAAAAATATATTTTAAAAAAATAATTATTACAACACTTTTAAACACCCCTATAAAATCAATTAGAATACATTAATTAAGTAGATTACTTTCACTCTAACCAAACAAAAAATTTGTATATTTTTGTGTTTTAAAAATATTTTTTTAAAAAATTAAAATATTTTTATTTTTTTCTTTAATTTAATTTAATATTTTCATATTATTTTAATATATTTATATTAAAAATAATTTTTATAAAATAAAAAAATATTATTTTAATATATCTTTTTTAAAAAATATTTTAAAAAATAATTATTATCTTACCATACCATACAACTTGCCTAGGTTGCTACTTGCTAGTATTTGGCCCGTGGTGGAAGCGCTTGGGGCATCTGTCTCTTGTCTTTGGACTTTGGAGTCGTTCTTCCTTTCAGAGATCCCAAAAGCCACCATCTGCACGTCTTCTACTAATATAAATACCACCACAACCCCTTTTCCCCCGCCACCCACCCCGTGCCTGCTCTCTATCTCTAACATTGTATCCTCCGTCTCGTGTCACCACCACCCCGCCAAAGTAAGCTCTCTTTTCTCTTTTCTCTTATAGTTTTTGTTGTTTTGTTTGGTTCTTTTTCTTTGATGTGATGTAGTTCTTGATTCGTTCTTTTATCTAGAGGGGTAGATAAAACATGAAACATATGTATCTTCCAGGAAGTGGGGACTTGTCTCTCTCTCTCTCTCTCTCTCTTATCTTGTTTTGGTCGACAAGAACAAGACAAGTTTGTATCTTTGATCAACGTGTGGTTTATGTTTTTCGCTTTCGCTTTCTAAACCTTCTTTAAGAAAAGAAAAGTTATTGAAAACAACATGACTGTTACCTGTTTCATTAAAAATTTGGGATGGTTTCTTAACTAGCTAGGTCTAGGATGTTGGGTTAGTCTTGAAAATTCCTGTCATTTTGGTAAGGGAAAATTGAGAAACTGGGGATTCGGAATGTAGCATCAATAGTTTGAGGTTATAATTAATCAGGGACAATTAGAGTGTTTATCTCTTGCTGTGTAACCACTGTAAATTAGGGGTTTTTTCCAGCTTTGAAAGAGCTAGTCTGAAGTTTTTTTATTTTTTTATCTTAGAACAAAAGGAGACATCTTGCTGGCATTTTTTGTTGTTGTGGGAACTAATTTGTGTGTTAGTCCTGTGATTTCTAGAGGTTATTACTAATTACATCTGTTCGCATATTGAGCTGATAACTATATTTTGATTTCTGGGTTGCTTACGATATTAAGACCTTCTCAGTTTATTTGTTATTGCTGCTAAAAAATTTTAGCAGTGAGCTATGGAACATTTTCTTTTCCAAGTGAAATCCCCTACTATATGAAAGAGTGAAAACGTGCTTTCGTTGTTGTGGAATAAGAAGCCTTCGTATCTTAATGCATGTATTTAATTTATTCGGAGCTATTGGAGCGGGATCCACTTTTTGGGGAATATGAGTCGAAGCAATGACAAGAATATTTCTAGTGGAACATCTTTCACAATCCCTGGAGAGATAGTTCACTAATAGACCGAGGGATAAGTAATTCGACTCATTCACATCCAGATCGTGAATGTTTGGATTACTGCTTTCGTGGTCTATAGGAACCCTGTATGGTATAGCGCTGGCCTTATTCTGGAATAGTGATATTTGGCATGCTAACTAGCTTTGTGAACTTTGATTTTGCAAAAAAAAATCTCTGTTAATTCTCTTTCGTCGTTCACTTTTCCAAAAATGAGAAATCTTGATTTTTACTTGCTTTATGTTCTCTTTTTAAATGATGGAGCCTCGAGTGAAGAGCAGAGAGCCATTACCTTGCTCTTCTCATAGTGCTCCAAACATCAATTGCCTTCTTGTTGTAGGAATGGATGATTTGGTTCTGTTTTGTTGCGGATATAAGTGAGGCATACAATGTTGGAACATGATCTGATCTTATACTTGAGTGTGTTTAAGATTCCATGGGCTAGGGGCAGGGAACCTTTTTTTTTGCTCATTCTTAGGATTCCCTTGCTCACTACTTGTGAATTCTGATCTTTGTTGCTTTGTCCATGCAGAATGATGCAGCTTCTTTCGCATGTTAGACTCATTGCATGTTTTGTGCTTTATTTTTGTGGTGCTATACAAACATATAAAACCCTGTATGAAATGGCTGTGTTAAACACTTCCAATGAAGATTCAACAGTGGTATTTTCATAAAACATGGACATTGCTCCCCTTCCTGCACTTTATTTCTTTTAAGTAGCTTGATGAAAAATAGTGCTTTTAAATTCCATGCAAAATGAATGAAACCATTCAATTATTACTAATATCTGTCAATTTCTGGTATTCTGCATATAGGAGTACAGATGACAACAGTTACCGTTTCTTCCCAAAGCCTGCTCAAAGCTGCACCCCAAAATCAGTTTACGAGCACCATTGTCAAGAGAACGTCCTCACTGGGATCAGTAAAGAGTGTCTCTAAGTCATTTGGCTTGAATTGCTCCGCCAACTACAAAGCATCAATGGCAGTATACAAGGTTAAAGTGATTACACCAGAAGGCGAAGAGCATGAATTTGAAGCTCCAGATGACACATACATCCTAGATGCAGCCGAGAATGCAGGAGTTGAGCTGCCTTATTCTTGCAGGGCTGGGGCTTGTTGTACCTGTGCTGGGAAGGTGGCATCAGGTTCTGTCGACCAGTCTGATGGTTCTTTCCTTGATGAGGATCAAATGAAGGACGGTTATCTTCTGACTTGCGTTTCCTACCCAACTTCAGATTGTGTGATTCACACTCACAAGGAAGGTGACCTTTGCTGAGGTCTTTGGCAGTCAGAATTGAATAGGGACGTAGGATTTCTGTGATTGTTATGAATCATTTTGAATCTAATGATGGTATAGACCGCCGGGGACCTTCCTCTCTGTAGTGACTTCATGTTTGTTGTTTCAACACCAAGAAGGATAGTTTTACACAGTATTGCAGTAAATAAATAGATGTGGAAATGTTCCCAGCTCCCATTATTTCTTTGTTAGACATCATGGTGAGGGTGGAGGGTAAAAAATCCATGTTTCTTAAGTTGTAGTTCAAAGAAATTTCTAAAGTCGCTGATACCAGTTTATACCTCGTTCTGATTTCACTCGCACTGTTTTGGGCCACAAAAAATTACAGTCGATCATGCCAGGAAAGCCTTTTTGGTATCTTTTTACACAAGAACACAGCTATACAATAACCCTTTATATAAGAACAAACTGTCGATGGTTAAGAGCATCGCAAATCATTTTAATGTTATTCAATATAAATTCCTGTAAATCTAGTTATATATATTATATATATAACATACCGTATAATCAGATTTTTACCAGCAGATAATGAAAAAATATTCAACTAGGATTGGTGGGGTGCGCCAGGCCAATGCTTTAGTGCAACGCAAAGGCGACGCTCTAGAGCCCCAATAGCAAGCTACTGTTACGGACCCTCCCCCTAAAAAAATTAATTTAATATCGTGTGAGCCATTGGCCCACGTATCAGATATTAAACTGATAAGAACAGATACTACACTTGATCTTAGCCAAAAGGCCGAGAAAGGTATGCTTGTTTACGTGTCGCGCTTCTCCTTTTATAACCTCCGTCCACACGCCTATTTTCACATCTTCCGATGTGGGATAATAAAAGCCCGGAAACACAACAAGAGCACTAGACAGCAGCAGTCACCTGCCAGATGCGAGAGAGAGCACGCACGATTTTGTGAGATCAAAAGCAAGAAGGTGTGCGCTTTGCCTTAGCTCAGATTCTGTGGCTCACATCTCCTGATAGAACTGGATGTTGGACAATAACATCAATCTCTGGGAATCGAATGTTGTCACTCCTAGGGTGAAACAGGTTACAGAAACTTGTGATGGGGCAGCAGGAAGTTTAGTTCCAATCCAAATGGTGCTATGGGTCTGAACTTTTGTCTCTTGGGATGTTTAATAGCTCATTGATGTTAAGATTCTGCTACTGTTCGCCATCTTTAAGCATAATGGTGTGCTTGCGTCTGCTGCTCGTCTCTTTCCCTAAGTTGTGGATTTTGTCCTTTGTATCCTTCTTCCGTTGACCAAAAGTAAGAAGCAATACCATTTCTACACAGAGAATTAGTGGATTACAATTACAAAAGCTACTGTAAAGGAGGAAAGCGCAGGTATCCATTGAACTTTTCATAAGAAAACAACACATGATGAAGAATAAAGCACCTTCTCATTGTTTCCTGGAATTAACTAAAGATTAATAAAGGTGATGTGATGAGAGTGAATTATTTACGAGAATATTAGGCTAGCCACCTCATGGCTTGATGCAAGAGAAGTAGACAATTAACCTGGACTGATCAGGTCTTTTGCCCTGTGGCTTTCTATTATAGCTAGGAAGTTGATGTTATTCACCTTGCTTTTCCTTCTCAAGTATTTGGCGTGTTACTCATCGTTGCCCAATAGTCATACTTGCCAATCCCACTAATTTCCCCATCCTGTACGTAGTTTTAATTAATTTCCTTAACTACTCGTGTTTATTAATGAACATTTTGAGTTATGTTTTGGAGAATGAACATATGTGTTCTTCAAAATAAATTAACCACGATCGAGATTTAAATTAAATTATCCATGTTTTACTTATTCTTACAGTTTTTTTTCCAACAATCTTCGAGTGTTTCTTTTTCAAATCCCATTTCCAAAGTAAATTCTTAACAATAAATTCATAATTCTAATGGTGAAGGAGGTTTTATCTTCTCTTAACCTCTTAAATTTTAATCTTAAATACATATCTAGGTTAATTATTATTTTTATATGCACAAATCCAGAAAAATATAAATTAAATTATTAAAACCAGAAAAATTAATTAATTATCTAATATATAACCATTGTATTGTACTACCTATTAAGATATTTAAAACATCATCGATTTCGTGGAAGATGGCTGATGAGAGGCCAGCGTGGAGCGAAAAAGACTGAGATAAACAAGAATCTTCCTCAAACATTTGACAAGAAGACACGTCGAGAAGACGTTGAAAGAAGTCGAGACCAGCTCTTCCCTGTCTGGCATAAGACATCGGATGAGGCTGCAACTGCATCAAAGTTGGTGCATTTTTTATTTTTTCTGAAGGAAGGAAAGTTTACCTTCATGGGCTTGAAAAGGACCAAAAGCGCGTCTTCGGGCTACCAATTTTGGACACCGACCCTTTGCATTTTGGTCACTAAAGTTTTTTACTTTTCCCCAACATTTTCAGAGATTGGGCCAGATATATGCAATAGGCGAAGGAGGCACCATGACCTCTCTGTTTCTCATGATTTCTGGGTATTTCTGTTGTCATCTAATTCTAAACAAAGAAAATTGCAGATATGCGTCTTGACGTTTGATTTTCCTTCTAGTTATTTTTTTATACACCACTCAGGATAGAAGATGAGTCGACCGGTCTACACCGAGCCAAGTTTAATATCTATATAAAAACTAATGCATCAAATTCCACGTCCAGGAGACATTTGATTACTACAAGTATCTCCAATTTGCAATCCTTTGTTGGTGGACTATGATTAGGTCTTGATGTAACGCTTGCTAGTGAAGCAAGAATAATAACTCATCACTTTTTCTTCAAGAAACTTGCATCACAAACAAGTTTTGGTCCATGAATCATCTGATTCATGCTTGACCTCGCATGCAATGCCCTCAATCCAGAATCAGTGGAGCGTCATTAAAAGGAGAAATCGACTCATCTTCTTTTATATTCCTCACTTTCCATCAACTTTTGAAGGAAGTGATCTCTATTTCGAAGGGACAAAAAGGGTGTTTGTGGTGACTGGATGCCTCGCCATTTTTCCACATTGTTCTTACTATATCATTGTAGGCTTCCCACAATCACTTGTTGTGAGTGAGCATTTCCGAGTTTGTGTCACCTAATTTCGTAATTGTCTGATAAATAATAAAAAGAAAACGAATTGTCTTACAAGGACCATGGAAAGATCTTATAGTTAATTTTTAATTATCCCTCCTTTATATATATATATATATATATATATATATATATATAATCCGGTCATTATTCATAGCTTTTTGTGAATATTTTAAAAAAGCATGGATATAAAACTCTGACCTGACCTGCTTTCATATAAAATAGAGTAATAAATTAATATGTGTAACTTGAATTGATCCATAAATTCGATTTGATCTGGTCAAATTTAGTTAAAATTTATTTATTTATTTTTCAAAAAAATATAATGATATTATTTTAATTTTTTTAAAACAAAACGGTTAACTCTCCCTACTAATGATTTAAATTTTATTCAACATTGAGTTTAATAATTATATAAGAAAAGATGAGCATACAAAATGGAGAATTAAAAAAAAGCTTTTTTTTCTTTTTTTACAACAGTATGTTGTTAATGGACACCATTACACGTCAGATGATCATGTCTGAAGGCTCTGGATTGTCGGTACTCTTACGAGTGTAGTTGTTATTGTTACTCCATTTTTAAGATAAAGAATCATTATTAATTAAAGTGGTAATGATGCAAGCTTATGACTTAATCCATACATGAGCGTAATTTCATTAATTAATTTAGTGTTAAAACATGATCTGGGCCCACATCAAAACTTCTTTTTTCATTTCAAACTTTCGCCATACAATACACTGAGAATATTTTATTTAATTTTCCATTAGAATGAAAAAATCATGGTTAAATTGTATGACTCGACATGTTATGGTGATGATCCGGAGATTCAAAACTTTGATGAGATCTAATTTAATTTTCAAAAAATTTAAAAATTTAAAGTGATTTTTTTAATTTATTTTTAAAAAAACCATAAAATAATATCATTTTAAATTAAATAATCCAATCTGACCCGACCCGAGTTTGGTTGATTAAATTTGCTTTATCCAAAGCCAAAACCCTCTCGATCGTCATTGTGCACGCCAGTAAAACAGATATCTCGTCAGTGGAGCAACATGGCAGCACCGTGTGATGGGTGGCAGATGGGATCCAGTTATGAGACGTGTGATATCTGCCTAAACATTGTAGTTTCAAGACACCAGCCAGCCAGCTAATTTTCAGGGTGTTTGAATGTATGGAATTAATTGTTTTTTTAAATATTTTTGTATTAAAAATATATTAAAATAATTTTTTTTATTTTTTAAAAAATATTTTTGATATCTTTAAAAAGATTTAGAAATACTAAAACAAAATTAATTAAAAATAAAAAGATTTTAAAACATGAAAATAAACAGAAACTTCATGTGTAAGTAGTTGAAGCTACCCCATCAGAATTGAAACACCTTACCTTGGTGGGGCAAATCTGAGTTGACAAGGCACGTATAACGGCCTCCACAGATGGAGGAGCATGGCTCCCAGCTTTACCGTTTGCATGTATAAATGCAGTTTTTAGGTCGACTTTGCCCTTTTTCTTACCAATTTTAAATTATGTTGCGAAAGAGAGTTTATTATTTATTTCTTTTTGGAGCCAAGGAGTTATTTGTTCATATATATTCAATTTTCTTAGCAACTGAATTTTATAAAAAATATTTAATCTTGATTTTATTAAATGAAAAGGTTAGGTTTTTTCTTAAATAAAAAGCTTTAATTTCTTTCCCATTAAAAAAACAAACAACTCGTTTTTGCTTTTTGGTGTTACATAAAAAAAAAATTCATTTTCAGAACATTCAATAACTTGTGATTTTATTAAATGAAAAAAATAAGAACATGACACGTGCAAGTGCTGAGAGTGAGCCGACCTTCGAGAGCGAGGAAGCCGCATGATGGACGGTGGATAGCACGTGCACTGTACTAAGATCCGAGTCAGCTCTTAAATTATTTATTAATTAATGATAAACTATATCTTTACCCTTATAGATTCAACAGTGCTTCACTTACATCCTCGTAGCTTAACAGTTTCTAACGTCACCCTTGTATTTCATGTAAATTCCAATTATGCCCTTAATTACCAAATAAATAACAAGTATATAATTTATTTCATCTGTTATTTATATCTCCCTTTTATATTAAAATTCATTAGATAGAATAATATTTTCTCGATTTCATATTAAATGTTTTTCTTATTTGATAAAAAGGGCTAGCATTACAACTTTTAAGAAACTACAAGGACGAAAACGAAGTTTATCTGTGTAGTAATCTCATTAATTTCGTTATCAGGTTTCTTGTCTCCCCTTCTTGGTGGTGGGCCCTTCGAGAAAAAGCCACTTTATCTTCTGCTGGCGGATAATAGTTAAGGACAAAGGACCCGATTGAATCAGCTAAGCTTTTTGTGAGAATAATCCCATGCTTTTAAAATAACGAGATTCTCTGACCGACACTTGTGGTGGTGCTGTTTGTCAAAGGAGGTGTCCCTTCCGTGTTTTAAACGGAGTTTTGCATATATTAATTTTGAATGTTTTTAAATTAATTTTTATATTATTGTGTTGATGTTAAAAATAAAAATATATTATTTTTATATATTTTTATATAAAAAATACTTTAAAAAACAATATTTCCTACTATTTCAAACACCTTTAATCACGTGGATTTCGAGAATGTTTGGAAAAGCGATGCAAACCGCGTTTCTAAAAAAATTTATTTTTTTACAAAAAATTAATTTTTTTGTATGTTTTGAATTGTTTTTTTGCGCTTATCTCAAAAATAATTTTTTAAAAATAAAAAAAATATTATTTTGATGCATTTCGACATGAAAAGTACTTTGAAAAACAACCGCAACTATACTCCCAAACAGGATCGAACAAATGCTGTTTTCTGAGAGGAAAAAAAAAAGATAGAACAAGAAATATTCTCATATAATTGTTTAGGGACAAGGAAAGTGGTGACTGAATTATATAACTATAAATTAACATTTCAATTACTTTTTCGTAAGAAAAGAGAATCGAAGCAACCATTACTTGAAGTTGTTGTAGAGATTACTGTTTGTTTATTGACCAAAATCATCTGAAATATTTGAGAGCACATCCTTCATTTCGAAGTTGTCTCAATTTAAAAATATTTTTAAAAAAAACACAGTAGAAACTTAATTATTGCCATAAATAAGAGAAAATTAAATAGAAATAGATTAATGAAATTCTTGGTAATTTAATGTATTAATTAGGAATAAAAACTAGAGGTGTGCTGTAAAGCATGTGTTTTGTTTATTTTCTTAGACACTCATTGACTTTTCGAGATCTCCGAGTAGGATTAATGGCTTCTAAAAGAGATGAAAACGCATAATTTTTGCATAAATATTTGTCAAATTGGTAGTTGTTTTCCGAGCTTATTTCTAACCATGCATTCAACTCCATTGATTTCTTTTTCTCTCAAAGAATCTTCTCTCTGTATTTTTTCCATATCTTTTTGATAAAAATATGAATTCTTTTTCTCTCTTTCACACCCTTAATTGTCAATTTCACACCCTTAATTGTCAATGAAACGTTGTATCTAAGTTTATAGTCATTTTCGTAAGCATAATAACGGTTGTTTTTAAAGTGTTTTATATTTAAAAATATATTAAAATAATATTTTATATTTATTTTTAATATCAACACATCAAAATAGTTTGAAAATAAACCATATCTTTTCAATAAAAAAAAATTCTTTTTCACACACTTAATTGTTAATAACATGTTATAGCTAAGTTTACAGTTGTGTTTAAAAATATAATAATGGTTGTTTTTAAAATATTTTACTTTAAAAAATATATCAAAATAATATTTTATTTTTATTTTTATTTTTAATATTAACATATTAAAATAGTTTAAAAACATTAAAAAAAATTAATATTTTTAGTCAATTTTGTTTAGGCAGGAATTGTGCTTAATTTCTTGCTAGTACAAGTCGATTATCTTGTGACCATGTATGATAATCGAGAGGTTTTCGTCGTCTTCTTCTTCTTCTTCCGGTGGTCAATAGCAGGCTCTTTTACGCATCTTTTAATTAATAAAATGACTTATGGTTATTAAACTTGAGAAAGGTAGCTGCTGCCGATCGTGTTTCAATGGCCACCACCCACCCCCATGTACATATCCTTGTAGCTCGTGAAGGTGCATGTGAAGTTTAAGGTCAAAGCTCGACTCTTTCTACAATGGCATGTACACATGTAACGCCGATGATACACGTCCGACGGCAAGACAATCTCAAATCCCGACCTTAAACTTTCCGGCCATGGAAATCGAGACCAATATCACAGGCTGGCATGTACAACTCAGCCTCCAAGCTATCATATATTATGCTGGAAATGTTCTCAACGCCTTCAATTATCCATCGCCCATGTGTTATCGCATCATCCATCACTGTTACAGCTAAATCTCGCGTCTATTCGTGCCAGTAGCATAGTTATAATTAAGAACATGTCTGGAGTTTGACATGGTTAACACTAATCTTAATTATCATATTATTCAACCAACCAACCAACCTTATTACAATACTGTTCCAATATTTGCTTTTAATGAGATAACATTGTTTTAGGTGAGAGCTAAAGAAATTATAAATATATTATTTTAAGATAAAATCGTAAAAAAAACTTTTAAAATTGACCTGATTTTGTTTTATTTAGGTTTGATTGAGTTAATATTTACATAAATTTAAATAAAAATTAGATTTAAACTAGGCTTTAGATATGTTATATTAGCTTGTCATGTCAAATCAGGTTAATAACTATAAAAAAAATATTTTTTTTTTGAATTTTTCTTTGATTTGACACGTCATAAAGTTTATCCTTATGATTTTTAGAAATATACAATTACTCCTTTTGGTTCATATGGTAAAAACTTCAAAAAATTGGCAAAAACCCATAAACCAGTTAATAAATCCAAAGGTTATAATTCTCTTGCTCCATCCAAGAAAATAAAAAAATCATATGGTAAATTTGCAATGACCATGACGGTTAAAATATGATTAGATGGAGACTAGTTTTTACACGTGTCAGGAAACAAGTGGACCTTGAGATAAATTTATTACAAAACATGAAATCTAGTGGAGCTCAGAAAAACCATGTTCACATTCTCATACAAGGGTGAAAGAAAACAAGAAAGAGCCACACCGCTATCTCTGTCTCTACCCCAATGCAAAACACTCTATAAATATAAGCAACTATATAGTTTGTGCCACTGCTTTGGTAAGGGTGTTGGTGTCTCTTGGGTGGCCTTGGTTTGACCAAGATAAGATCACTTATGGCCACCTGCTTTGTTCTTTCTCGTCTTCTTTTCTTGCTTCTCACTCTTTCAGGTTAGTTCTTTCTTGTTTAAACTACCCTCTGCATGCATTGTTCTGTTTGTTTCCCTGGAAACTTCAAGAAACGAAAAAACAAGCTTAAGCTGTTGTCTTGGCTTCTCAATTGGGTTATTGCTTTACATACATATACTGCATGTTCAAGCATGAAAACAAAGTTCCTTGATTCTGTGCAATTGCTACCATTATTCAGAGAACTTGTTTCTTTCCTTTCTGGCAAGTCTATGATGAATTTAGAGGGATTTTGCTTGATTTTGTATTTCTTTTCTTGATTTCCTTTGATGAATTTGCACCTGAAATCTTAATCTAACTGAAGCTTAATGGGAATAATTATGAATTGGAAAAGCAAAGATTCTATTACTTGTTGAACATTCATAGTGGCATGTAAAGGTAGTAAAATTTATTCTTATTCGATTTTTAGACTGGGAAGGCTTTCCTTTTCATGTCACTTAGAATTATTTAATTAGTTTTCTTCTTTTTTTTGTTAATTTTTGAAGCAAATTTTTTTTTTCCCATGTGGGCATATTTTCTTCAATATATTTTAATTTTTAATCCTAAATAGTTTTTAATCCTCATATTTTCCTGCATTCTGCAATTATGTGTTATGATATTTGATGATTCTTGCTCTTGTTTCTTAATTCCTTGCTTTATCCTTCATGATTTAGTTTCTTCAACTTAAAATTCTGTTTTTTACTCTGTTTCTCAGATTCAGCTGTCAGGGTCGTTGGTGCTGGGCTTGGAATTAACTATGGTCAGATTGCCAACAACCTTCCATCTCCCTCTCGCGTTGCTGTGATGCTTCAATCCCTCAATGTCAGCAGGTTAAAACTCTATGATGCTGATCCGAATGTCCTACTTGCGTTTTCCAATTCAAATGTTGAGTTCATTATTGGGCTCGGGAACGAGTACCTTCAAGACATGACTGATCCCATCAAAGCTCAAAATTGGGTTCAACAACATCTTCAACCCCATATAACTCAAACCAAAATCACCTGCATCACTGTCGGAAACGAGGTGTTCATGAGCAATGATACTCGGTTATGGTCAAATCTCCTCCCGGCGATGAAAATGGTGTATAGCACTCTCGTTAATCTTGGATTAGATAAACAAGTGATTGTCACCAGTGCACATTCTTTTAATATCATAGGAAATTCTTACCCTCCTTCATCCGGGACTTTTCGGCAAGATCTTGCCGAATACATCCAGGCAATCTTGAATTTTCATTCTCAAATCAAGTCACCATTCCTTATCAATGCATATCCTTTTTTTGCATACAAGGATAATCCAAACCAAATATCTCTAGAATATGTCCTTTTCCAGCCCAACCCAGGGATGACAGATCCAAACACAAACTTGCATTATGATAATATGTTGTATGCTCAAGTAGATGCTGTGTATTCAGCGATTAAAGCAATGGGGCATACAGATATTGAGGTTATGATTTCGGAGACAGGTTGGCCATCTAAGGGGGATCCTGATGAGGTCGGATCGACTCCAGAAAATGCAGCTCTATATCATAGTAATCTGTTAAATAGAATTCAGGCGAGGCAAGGTACACCAGCAAAACCATCTGTGCCGATAGACATATATGTTTTTGCGCTTTTTAACGAGAATTTAAAGCCCGGTCCAACATCTGAAAAGAACTATGGACTCTTCTATCCTGATGGTACTCCAGTTTACAACAGTGGATTGCAGGGCTATCTTCCTGGAATAGTTTATTATTCTTCAGCATCCACTATAAATGTAAGTCATATTCTCTCTTATCATTACTGATGCATGCCTTAAATATAATCAACAATGAATTTAATCTCATATAATGCATTTTAAATGATTCTGCAGGCATGGTCCATCTTCAGCTTGGTGATCTTTGTTTTGTCCGTACTTAAGATCACCTGAATTTTGTGCAAGGAGGGAGAGATAAACAACAAAAGCATCACCCAACAAATCGCACGGCCACGAAATTTTTTCTAGGTGAGATACTGAGCTCATTTTGATTGAAGGAGTGACCGTTAAATTCTGAAATGTTCATCCAAATTTTAGAATCGGATGATTTTCGGTACTGTTTGATATTCATGGATATAGTGTTGGTTAGAATAATCTACAAATCATAAGGTTGAATTTTGGAATCATGTAATGAACATTTAGGGTCTACAAGGTAGAATCCACCTGCATCTGATGTTTCCTACATCGAGCATGCATCAAGTGGATGCTTTGACATATTTTCCCTGCTTCATTGAAATCTAATTCTGCTATTGAAAAAAAATATGGCAATGGGCCATCATCGTCCTCCACTTGCAATCATGCATGTGAATCTTTCCCAGCAAAATTCTTGTTATCTTCAACTAGACAAAAGTCCAAACCTGCTTCAATCAGGAAAAGAACCTGCTAGAGTCCGGATTTCAGCATCTGTTTTTTCACAATCTTTTTGTTGTTTATTTTTTCCCGACTGCTCCAAAATGGACACCTCACCATTTTGTTCTATCTCGGAAGACGGGTACCTTTCTGTCCACACCTTTATTATCTCCATCTCAAAAAAGAATTTATTGCATCAGCAATAGTTGGAGTAATCCCAGGCCTATTTCAAGTTCACATCAGGAGGCCAAACACGGCTGTCTAGTGAGAGCCTTTTCAGACTCCATGAATAGCAAAGGGTGGTCTGGTCTTTGATCAAATTAAAACTCTGTTCAAGTTATTCTAGCATCACAATTGCTTCCTTCCAACCTGTCCTTATCACCTCTAAGTCTTCAAGAATTCGAGTCCAAGTTGCTTTCTCTGCTTGATATTTTTATCTCAGAAAGCTAAGAGCAAACGACTCTTCAGGTTTTAAAGGTTTTTTGAAGTGGTTTTGTTCCTAAGCCTGTCTTCTGGCTTCAAACAAAAGATTAACCCTACGACTTGTCCTTTTGGTGAGTGCAAGTTTTGTTTCATATTCAACATGCAATAACATCAACCAATACTTGAGCATAAAGTGGGCTGGTGGCTTTCCACGTCATGGACAACCTGCCTTCACATTGGATACCTTCTTGCATCAGCAATGGCCCCAGCAAGGATAAGATTGGCAGATCATAGGCGATTCCACTTGACCATTCGATAGAGTAAACTAGCTAGCTACTACAACGTTTGATTCCCAGCAAATATTTAAGGAGCTGCCATTGCAGAACCTACCAAAGCTCTCTCTCGATGGTCCCAAATGCCAAGAGACTAAGAAATCCAAGTGGTTATAGATGATACCGATTGGTTTGATCTTGTTTGGTACTCAGAGACCATGTCATGTTGAGGAAACACAGAGCAAGTTGTGCTAGCAATTGGCTTTTAATGGCAGTCACATCCATAACACGTCACCCCACCAGCATTTGGTGGGCTGGCAACAGTTAATTATGATGCTCACAGCTTTTAATCACTAACTTCTGGTGTTATCTAATCTATTGCTCAAACACATGGCTAATATACTGCTACAACATCTTTATGCAGGGAGAGAGAGAGAGAATGGCAGCAAGGGTGGTCTTGTTTCTATCACAGCCATATGACGAGAGATGTTGTTTCTCAATATCTTTACCTCAATGGTCTAGCAAAGCATCTATACAAGTTTCGTGTGTACTAATATTGACGGAATGGCATTAATCACTTACATACCAGGATGTTGTATCTTGGATTGATAGTTCATCTATAGATATTAATTATAGAAAATTCTGAGGCAACAAGGTGAAATTAAGATAGGTCTTCTTCTTTCCCAGAAAAAATACAAAAAAAATAAAAAATCAAGCAGGGTTCTTAAATTCAAATTTCTAATGAAAAGAAAGAACTTGGAGGAGATGTTTAGGGTTCAACTAGTTTTGTTTTATAGAATTTTAGGATTAATTATTAGTAATATTCTTGTGTATACATCACATGCTTTATTGGTATCTCACCTTAATTTGTTGAAAATGAATTATCTTAACCTGTTTAAAAATGTACTTTTTTATGTGTGTAAAAATTACAAAAGACATTAATTTACATATTTTACAACAGAAATTTGTCCTTTTTTTTTTTTTATCGAATTCATCTCACATCTACCTTGAAATATCTCATGCATTTCAATCTTTAGATGGCAAGAAGATTATTTTTACCAAATTAATTACTAATTGGTCACACGACCCGGATATCACATCCATAACCAGCAATATATATATATATATATATATATATATATATATTTATATTACATGCATATTAAAGATCATTTCACTAATCCAAAAACAAATAGAACTAAAAAAAATATCAGATAAAAAACCAAAAAATCTTATTCAAAATCGTTCGAAGAACTTACAATAAATATACAAAAAAAAACTTAAAATAACATAAATAAAAGATTTCAATGCATAAAAGAAAACCAGGTTTAGTCTTCTAAATGTAGGGACTAAAACAACAATTTTTCAAAACAAGGACCAAAATGTAATTTCACCAAAATTAGAGGACCAAACTGTAGATACATAATCATACTGAAATTTCACCCATAAACCATCCTCAATTATGTCCAGAACGAACCAGGGACCGAACTGTAATTTTTTTAAAAGTTCAGGGACTAAAATGTAAATTCCTAATATTGAAGGACCAAAATGAAAATATTCCAAAACAATTATCAAACTGAGATTCATCATCCTTAATCTCGTAATAACACTATCCAGAATCTCAAAATACAGTTAGAGGTCAAATTGTAATTTTTTAAAAATTTAGGGACTAAACTGTAATTTTCATAAATCAAGGATTAAAATAAAAATTTGTCATCTTTAACCTCAAGACCATTCTGTCTAGATTTTCCAGAAAAGTTGAAATGAATTTCTTAACCCATAAAAATCAATTTAAACAAATTAACTTGTAAATTCTTATTTTTAACAGCAAATCCAAAATCAATCATTCAACCTTAAACCCCTAATAATCATCAATTAATCTCGTAATAACACTATCCAGAATCTCAAAATACAGTTAGAGGTCAAATTGTAATTTTTTAAAAATTTAGGGACTAAACTGTAATTTTCATAAATCAAGGATTAAAATAAAAATTTGTCATCTTTAACCTCAAGACCATTCTGTCCAGATTTTCCAGAAAAGTTGAAATGAATTTCTTAACCCATAAAAATCAATTTAAACAAATTAACTTGTAAATTCTTATTTTTAACAGCAAATCCAAAATCAATCATTCAACCTTAAACCCCTAATAATCATCAATTAATCTTAACAATATAAACTTCAAATCCTTACAAACTCTAATCTCTTCTTTAATCCTTTTATAAACAAACCATAATAAAAAATATCATAAGAGAGAATCATTTATTTGCTATTTTTACCTTTCTTGAAATAACAAAATTTAAAATAAAAAACTGAAATCTTTGATCTGATGAAAGGAAGGTTACGGTGGCCACAAGAATTAGAAGAGAAAAAACAATTATCTTGCAACTTTTTTTTATATACCTAGATTAACTTAGGTTGTGTTTGGGTTGACTTGAGCTTGAATGTAAGTAAAAAATTTGGATATCGCATGATTATTGAAAGAAAAAAAAATTAATAAACCAAATTAATTATTTTGTGGGGTTCTTTTGATTCTTTATGTAATCACTTACCATTCAAGTCTGTAGAATTGAATTTTGATGGCATTACCGCATGACCCAGTTGGAGTTTTAGACTATTTTGTAGTGAAAGTGTCAGGTCCCTACTTCATTTAAACATGCATTGCTTGCAAGCAAAACCCTAAGTGCTTACTAAAGCCTGAAACCATCAAGGATCCCAGTTTGTGTAAGAAAGATTGCACTTTTTTCTGTGACAGCCAGATATTGCAATTACAATGAAAACTATTCCAAGCTACGCCCCTGAACTTCCTGTTCTTCATCGTAATGTGTGAATTCTGAAGAAGATTGTTGAACCTTAAAATAGGGGAGAGAACAGCATCAATTCTTTCTAAGACATAAAACTTAAAAGTAGGCGGATGATAGAGTACTATTGCTGATGTGATGATTAACCAGTAGAGATGATTCTCCAAGTGTACGAATTGCTGACAGGGTGACTAGAAAAAAAAAACTACTATTGAAATCCCTTTATTTACTAATGGTTGTAAGATTTCAGAATTCAAGCTTATCAGAAGTAAAGATTTCAAAATTCAACCGTCTTCCAACCAATTTTTTAGTTTCTTACCAGGTTTCAGTTCTATTTCCTCGTTTCTATTCAATTTAAGATTGAATCAGATAAGGGCACCATATGGCTGAAAAGTGGATGTCTTTACAGGACAGATTTAGCTCATCTGCAGCCTGCCAGATTGGTTTGTCAATTTCAGTGACTTCCAAGTTTTCCATTCTGAGAAAAACGCTTGAATCATTATTCTGAGGTGGCTCATCACTGTTCAGATTTGAATTAATGTCGATGCTGATAGTGACACAGCCTGATCAGATAGCAGGTATATTTACAACAGGCAATGCTCGGAATATAGAATGGGCAGAGCAAAAAAAATCAGATTTTTGCTTTCATTTCTCAAACCTAGCTCAATTTACATAAAAATCATTACACACTTGGCACTTCTCAATGTACAAGAATTTTTGCAAGTGAAATGCCACAAAAAAACAAATGAATGGATGAATGAATACAAGAACTATCACAATCTAATGGTATACAATGAAAATCTTGATGATCAGTCATGTGATACAAGAAATGGAATGACCATGGACATGAATTCGTCGTAATCAAACGATGCTGTGCCGGTATAACCCTTATCCTTCTCCTTGAATTTTTCAGTCAATCCCTGAAATCACAGCAGATTCACAAGCTCATATCAGTAAAAACCAAAACAGAATAAAAGGAGGAATGTAACAAGTTTAAGTTTGTAGGATTATGGTCTCACCTTCAAAATCACCCCGCACCTGCAAGTCAAATACAACAAAGCAACAAGTTTAGTCAAATCAGAAGTCCCAGTAACAAAGAACGAAAAATGCATACAAGAGCATCGACATGAGAAACTCACTCGACGAAACTGTCGAAATTGAGCTCAATCTTTCTGCCACTTCCATCATCGTACTTGGAAATTAGAACTTGAAGAACTGAAGATGGTGTAGCAAGCCCAATGCCATAAAGAGCATCCCTCAGTTCAAGCAAATCAATTTTACCGCTCCTGTCTCTGTCATATCTCTCATATATGCCCTGCAAGAAAAAAAATTAAATTCTCCCTTTTAATGGCTGAAAGTATGTCATATGATAGCATAAGAAAATAGTGCCAACAACGTATGCAAGAACCTTCAATTAGGTTGCATTGATAAACTAATGTGATCCTCCAGCGATATAAAATATACTCCTCTCCTAGAAGTAGAGGACAGGCCTTAATAACTTTGAGCCAATGGTACATCAGCTAAACGAAAAGGACTACATCATTCCAAATTTATTTATTTAGAATTCTAAAGCAAACTTTTATCTTTAGTTTTCCCTCTTTCTCCCATCATCCTGCATTAATGGAAGATTCTACGGAAACCTAACATTTAGTAGATTTGCCCTATCAGTAGCAAAAAGCTTTAATAGTAGATGTTGCTAGAAGAGTTTCAAACTTTGTGATTTACTTCTGCAGCAATTCATAATAATAGTTAAGAAGTGCATATGCTTATGAGATAAGTGAGAATCAGAAGAACTGTGTGAACGTAGGCTACCATCAAATAATCCAATTCAACTAAGTTTCACTGTCAATTTTCCTACAAAACCCAAATTATCTTTCTTCCTCCATGATTAACCTTTCCTCGTTGTTATAACTTATAAAGAATGAAGAGCATGAAATGTTTCAAAATGCCTTGCATTCTCAAAGGCAATGTAGATGAAGGAAATATGTTTCAAGAGAAACGAGAAGAGACTGCTCACCCTCCATTGACCAAGACAACTCCATAAAGCAGCAAACTCTTTGGGCCCTGTATCAGAGAAGTACAGCTAAATCAGTACATAGAATGATGCCAACAAAGTAAAAGTAAAAGACATCATTGCAAGGGAAAAGAATCAAAGCATTCTCTCGCTGCGAAATTTGAACTTGTAAAAAAAAATCAATCAAATAGAAAGCCAAAATCCAATCTTGTTCTTAAGTCAAAACTCAACCATTCACATGCAAAATTAGGCCTAAATAATCCTTCAAAATTGAAGCAAACAACAATTCAAGAACCAATTTTTCTAGTAAAATATCTCATCAAATGCAGTCATGACTCATGGGTCATGAATTAAGCCAAAAATGCAATGCAAGAAATGAAACTTGAAGCTATAATAAGAAATTAACATGATAACGTCCAATGGGCCCATGTAGCTATTAGCTCACAAATTCTTCTACAAAATCAAGAAAATTCAAGAACATCAATGAAAACAAAGCCCCGACAAAAGAAAAGGAAAAAAGACTAACCAAGTCGTAGAGAATCATGAGGATTCTTGAAGAGAAACATGAGCAACCTAACAGTCTTAATATGAAACCTTTGATAACCAGAAGAAAGAGCTTGTTGCAACTCATTTTCATCAATAAATCCACTCCTGTCTCTATCAACCATCTCAAAGCTCCTAATAACATCAGGAGAAGTTCCTGGAGGAAACCCTGAGTGCCCATATGAATAACCACCACCACCACTAGTGCCCTGCTCATAATAAGACTGCTGCTGTTGCTGATGGCTGTAGTTACTTGGATAAGAAGTAGTACTGTACGTTTGGCCTCGCTGATCATAGGACTCAGGTAAAGATGGGGCAGAAGGTGCATAAGATGATGAGTGAAATATTTTAGAGAAAAAAGACATAGTTCTTGATTCAAGAAACGCTCGAAAAGGAAACCAGAAAGCTAGTATATTTGTATTCAAGAAATTATGGATTTGAGAGAGATAATTGAAAAGACGAATTTTTATAGGGTAAAGATGTTTGTTAGCTTTGCTTTTGCATTTGCTTTTGCTTTTGCTTATTGGCTTTGGTTACAGCTTGCTTGCTTGCTAAAGTTACAGTTGA
Organism: Populus nigra; assembly: GCF_951802175.1. Taxonomy (NCBI): domain Eukaryota; kingdom Viridiplantae; phylum Streptophyta; class Magnoliopsida; order Malpighiales; family Salicaceae; genus Populus; species Populus nigra. The sequence goes on from NC_084858.1 coordinate 2,778,980, forward strand.
GGTTTGAAAATGGTAATATATATATATTGTTCAAACTTCAACGTAAGCGCGTAGGAGAAGGCGATCAATCAACGTAAGTTCCTAAAGTCGGCGTTTTTTGTCGTGTTGGGGTCTTCAAAGTCAGATAAACCCGCCCTCAGGCCGGGCGGGAATGGTTAACCTAATATTTTTTAAAAATAAATTAAAATAATGTTATTTTAGTTTATTTTATTTAAAATAATGGTTTTTTATTAATTTTTAACTTGGGCCATGTTTGTTTCCTGAAATTTATTTTCCGGGAAATCACTTTCCAAACTTTTCTATGTTTGTTTGCCATTAGAAAAGTTGGTCAACGGAAAACATTTTTCGGTCAACGGAAAACACTTTCTGGTCAACGGAAACACTTTTCGGTGAGCGAAAAACATTTTCCAGTCAAAAAAAAAATTGGTTTGGTTTCTAGGAAAGTGTTTTCCCTTTCGGCTGTGTTTGTTTTCCGAAAAGTGGTTTCCGGAAAACCACTTTCCCAACTTTCATGTGTTTGTTTGCCATTGGAAAAGTTGGTCAACGGAAAACACTTTCCAGTCAAAGGAAAATTTGGCTTGGTTTTCAGGAAAGTGTTTTCCTGAAAAATTTGGGCGGAAAACACTTTCTGAAAGTTGTGAAAAATTTAGAAATGTCATTATTTGCTGATTATATCAAATTTAATTCTCAAACTTTTGATTGCTATATATAATTTGTTTTGAATATTTATTTTTCAATTTCATCTCTTAAAATTTAATTTTTATATTAATTTTGGTCTTTATTTTTATAATTGCTATTTGCTTTTTCCTTATCATTTTTTTATTAAATTTTTTTATCTATCAAATTTGGTCCTCATTCTTTTGATTTGTACTTATTTTATTTGAAATAATTTATGAAATGTTAATTATTATTATTTTAATTTCTTCACCTCTCATTTTTTTTTTTTAATTTTTTAGATTTGATCTCTATTATTTTGATTATTATTTATTTTATTTGAGATAATTTATGAAATTATATATTTTTTTTCAATTTCATTCTCATTCAACTTTTTAATTTGTAAGATTTGTTTCTCATTATTTTAATAAACTTGAAAAAATAAAACATTAATAACTTATTTTCCAGCTCATTTTCCATAACATAACCAAACACTGGAAAGTGTTTTACAACTTATTTTTCATTACATTACTAAACATCAGAAAATACTTTTCCGGAATTCACTTTTCTAGAATTCACTTTTTCCGGAATTCATTTTTCAAAAAAAAACTATTTTTCTACAAACAAACATGGCCTTGGTTAAATTGGATTTTACACCCTTCCAATTAATTATAAAACTTAATCCGAGTTAAATTCTACATCAATTCAGTAGACGGATTCGATTTCTTGGATAAAACCATGTTCTTGAAAATTGAATATTCGGAGGTAGGCAAAAAGGGAAACCTTTACGAGGAGGTCAATTCAACGTGTTGACGTGTTCCACGTAACAATCGTATCATCACATACCTGCCCATGGGAGGCGACGGTAATCATATGGTGAGCTCATGGCCAGGGCCTTTCCGGTAAGTAAAAACCCCCATACAAATCCAGTCCAAAATCGAAGGTGAGCCCAGCTGTCACCAAGACAACTTTATTCATCTCCAATGGCGGGAAAACAAGAAGACCCAGAGAGAGGGGGAGAGGGAGATGGACATGGACATGGACATGGACATGGAGAAAGTAGTGGCAGAAGCAGAGGAGCTGCCGAAGGCTATTGTGTGCCGGATGGTGAAGGATGCTCTTTCACGCTGCTCCCCTGACGAGTCTGAGAGCCTTCATTTTCATCCACTATCTTTCCGCCATGTAAGCCCTAAAATAACCCCAACAAATTTAATCCCTTTCATCTTCTCGATTTTAGGGTTGTTTTTTTGGAATTGCGCAAAAAATTCGAAATTGAGGGTTTTTTAATGTCTAATGTTCTCATTTCTATGTGCTTAATTAGGTCTCAGTTTTTAATAATAATTTTGAGGTTTAGGGATTATGGAATTATGTGGGATTTTTGAGCTAATTCTGCTATTTGTGTGTAAATTTTCTTATGCTGTTTTTGAAGGGATCTTGGTTTGTGAAAATGGGTTTTGTTAATTACTTTGTGATTAGGGCTAATGACATGCAAGGAATCAAAGAGGCAAACAATGAACGCAGATGATGTGCTTAAAGCGGTCGAAGAGATCGAGTTTCCTGAGTTTGTTGGCCCACTCAAAGCCTCCCTTAATGGTCAGTAGTGATCTTTCTTGCAGTGTCATGTCCCTTGGCACTTTGATTTTGAAGTATCCAAAGACCAGGCAGAATCTTATAAGTATGTTTGGTTTCTTGTTGTGTTTATGTAGAAATGAATTCCGAAAGGCATGGGCTTGTGGTCTAAGGTTGCTTGACTACTTGTGTGTGGATTTGTTGGGAATGATAGGTGGGTGGGTGCTGCAAAACCATGCTTCACTTTGCAGCCTCATGGCATATACAGGTCTGGTGTGATCAATTAGATGATGCGAAGGAGTTCGTCTGAATTCAGAAATATGTGTAGTGCGAGATAACTGATGGAGTTTTATAGAATTGCATGAAGGATGTCAGAAAAACTTTCTGACAAAGAATTCAGATGTTTTCTGTGCTGTTGTATACTTTAAGCGGTGGAAAGAAGATAGGATCACCGCAGACCAAAGAGGTGCAAGAGAAGAGGAACATGGAAGAGTCATCGAAGAAAAGTGGAGGTAAAAGCACACCAAAGAAAGGGGACACCAGTAAAAAAAAATGATGCTCCATGATAATGCTCGAGCAACATAATTCTTACCTGCTGCTCGAAATCCTAGTCTATCTCACCTCTGGGATGAAACTGACAGCGTACCAGCATCTGCTATTCATAGCCTGAAAACAACTCTTACTCTTATTTCTATCCTCGTGTTTGCTAGAGAACTCATCAGTAGGCTCCCTTTCCTTTTCTTTTTGTGAAAAAGAAAATGGAATATCATGCCACTGCTTGCTAGTTGTAGAAACTTGCCTTGTCACAGTTGATTTCACGGCAATGCGAAGGGATGGTCATGGCTCGCATACACGAGCACGATCTGTTATGGTTATAATCCCTTCAGCCCTGTGTTTGGCGTGTGGATAGTGGAGGAACGTTTTGCAAGGTGGAAGTTTCATTGGCCATTTTCTCCCATGAAAAACACAGATCCATGCTTTTCTCAGAAGAAAAGGCGAAAGTGATTATAATAAGCTGCAAGCACAAGGATGTACGCAACATTAACAAGAAGCAAATGTAATGCAAACCTGACTGCGTACTATCAACCTCGCAAAGAACAAATGTACACGAGTTTTCAATATAGATGTACGTGTAAAAACTCACAAAAATCAGCTCAATTACACTACAATAATAAGACGGAAAATAAAAAAATGCTAAGAGTTTGACACTGTTGAATAGCATTTTCTTCATCAGTGAAATCAACAAGTATGCAGCACAAGCAATTAGTACGGACGAAATCTGCGACCATGGCTGGCATCACTGCGCTGTCTACCCCTACTTGAACTGCCAACCATTTTGTTGCCACGCCCACTTCCACTCCTACTATCATTTCTTTGATATGAAGTTGGGGAGTGTAGCTGTACTCCTGGCTGTTGCCTGCAAAGGCACAGAAAGGCTTAGTCCTCAGGCATTTACAATTAAGTAGTAAGCTAATTTACTTTGTGAACCAATATTTACTATTGCAGGTATATCTAACATTTATGTGGCAAACTCAAGGATCAGTTGGACTTGTAAGCATCAGTTTGAGCCATGTAAAGTACTCAAGCCTACAGTGTCAGTAAAAAAAATGGATCTGGGGAGGGGTTCCACCAACATTATGATATAATGGAATAGAAAAGATTCATCTTGCTAGGAAACAATGGGGTAAGACATAAAGATCAGGAGTTATCCTTAATTTGGACTATGCAAGGGGAATGCTGAAAGACTGAAGAAATCAATACACCAACTATATCCTCATTGTTGATTACGCTAACTGCAGCTTTTTTCTCCCTTTCATTTTCTCCTTTAATACACGAATGCCTGAGGGAAGGGGGTACGAGGTAGTAAGTTGAACCTCTTTTTTTTTTTTTTTCCTGTTTTCCCTTCCTTGAATACCACATAAAGGACAAGTTTGATAGGATCCCCAACCCTCCATTTGGAGCTAAAAAAATAAAAAAAGGTTAAAGGATCTACAGTCAGCTTACAGGACATATCCGAACTGCCCATCAGGTAGAAGCATTGGCATCATTGCCATGCCAGCAGGGGCTGGTCCACTTCCATAGATCAATGGCTGCAAAATGGGGGAAAAAAAAGAAAAAGAACGAATTTAATATTGGCTGATAGTTAGAAACTGCAGAGTTCAAGTTCTAACAAAGAAGAAACAAATAAATGAATTGTACTAAGAAAATCTGTCATCCCAGCATTCTTCTAATACGGAGCAAACAGCATAAATTTCATTTCATCTTCTTGAGTTAGCTCATTGACGAAAAGTTTGAAACTCTAATATGAATAAAACAAACTAGAATGGAGGAGAAGGAGGTGACAGAAGGTGAAAAAATCAAGTGCCTGAATTACACTGCACCAATAAGAATTGGCATTAGTCTATGGCCTCTCCCTCCTAAAGTTGGATGCTTGGAAGATTCTAATCTACAATTGAAAGCCATCCCATCAGAATAGCTTGGAAACTGAATTTCATGGCCAAGTCGTTGAAATTCAATCACATGCGTGTACATGGGAAAAAAAACCTTAAATTTAAAGCAAGAGTAGATAAAGCTTAAAATATTACAATTCTTTCGAATCATAGCATGTACAAAGAAACAAAAAAGAGAGATCAGTTAATCTTTGTGCGTATATATCATAAAGCCAAAGCTCAAAATTACTAGAAAAGCTATTAGGTAATCCCCTTGCACATTAAAGCTAAATCCGAAATGGTTAATATGCAAAATATACAATAATGATAACCATCCAGACCAAGCAGTTCAAAATAAGATTACAAAGTGTACAATAGCAAAGAGAAACACACAGTCGTATCTTCTGACCTGTGTAAAGCCTGTTGCAACATATCCTGCGCCAAGAGCACCATAGGCACTCCCCATCATACCATAACCAACACCAGGTGGGTAACCTGGTAACAAACCAGTCCTCTGCAAGTTTGACCCTCCAGCAGGCTTCTGCTCTGACTGAGGTTTTGCAAGTGCACACTCGACACATTGGCCTAAAAATCACAACAAAACAAACCAGCATGAATAACTTGTTCACTTACATTCAGATAACAAATGCACATAAGATGGATAAATCAGTGATCACCATTTAGTTCATATTTTTCAGTATCTTTCAGAGCTTTCATAGCACTAGACCTCTCAGCAAAATGCACAAAACCAATTCTATTTTTCTCCTGTCCAGATTTTGCTGGAGGCAAAACCACTTTTGTGATTTTTCCATGTCGTTCAAATAGCTTCTTCAACTGATCTTGGGTAACAGTCTTCGGTAAATTCTTCACATATATTGCCTTAACCTGTAAAATGGAAGCTGGATTGAATTTCAGAGCACAAGACATCTCATAGCATAACCAAAGACAACCAGATCTAAAGAAACCAGATCATGAAGATGGTTAATCAATTCAAATTTATTACAAGACCTGTGAAGAAGTGGAAGAGTCAGCATTTTTAGGGTCAGCCCAGCTCACACTTGGGGCATTATCACCCAGCTTAAATTTTGGATCTATCATCTTCTGCCTAGAATATTCAGCGCAAGCATTATTGTAGTACTCAACAAAAGCATAGCCCCTGTTATTGCTTGAGCTCTTCTCCTGTGACCAATTTTTATAACCAATGAGTAAATTGCATCTGCTAACCAGATTATAAATAATAAATAAATAAATAAATAAGAGAAGAAATAAAAAAACCTTAAAATATCAACAATCAAGTAGAATATTAACTTCACTAACCTTCACCAATTGCACATTGGTTGTACCAGGCCCAACCTCAGCCACAAACTTGCTAAGATCTTCCTCTCCCCAACTTCTAGGAATGTTGCTAAGGAACAACCGGTGCTTTGCCTGAGATGTTGAGCATTTGATTCTTTTACCCTGAATGCGAGAGAAATATCAACACATGCAATTGAAGCAGCATGCTTTAAACAAGCACGAACACAATTCCCACAAACAAAGAAAAGTGAGGACATTCACCTTGAATTCAGTATTATTCAGCTCACCAATTGCTTTAGTAGCCAAATCAACACTTCTAAAAGTCACAAATGCAAAGCCCTTGTTGTCACTTGAATCTTTTCCTTTCATCATACGTACCTGCAGTCATAAAATTTGTTCAGGTTTTTCACCTTTACGACGATCATATAGACAGATACTTCATAAATTGAAGTAGAGCTTACCTCCGTAACTTCTCCAACAGACTCGCAAAAATCCTTCAAGTCCTCCTCAGAAGCATCATTAGGAACACCACCAATATATACTTCAGAACCATGAGGAGGACGGGCAAGAAGCTCAGCATGTTTTTTCTTCTCATCCTCATCTTCAACCTTTGCCTCATCACCTTGATGGCTACTTTGGATATCACCCCCATTAGCATTACTAGCATTTTCCTCCTCTTCTTCCTCCACCTCCACTTCCTCTTCTATTATTTCCTCTTCTTCCACTTCTTCCACTATTTCCTCTACTTCATACTCAACCTCCTCATCCATCATTTCCTCAGGATCATAGTCTTCATCAAAATCAACTTTCTCATCGGACTCAACCGGCTTTTCAGATTCTGCTTCCTCAGCAGCTGCAGATGCATTTCCTTTTGTACTTGGCATCTTATATATCTAAGTACACAAGCTTGCAAGGCAACTGTGAAGAGGGTACAGAGGCCACAAGAATTCATGGGATATATACACATATTGAAAGGAGGAAACAAAATGAAAGGCCAAAAGGAGTTCCAGGTCATGAATCTGAATAGAAATCGTGTCATAAGTTTGAAGGTGGTTGCAACGTGAAAGACTTCTAATAAAGGATTTAAGATAAAATTAGTTGCAGTAGTAACAGAGATGGGCAAACGAGATTTCTGAATGAAAACAATGTAGCTTAGGAAGGTGATGCAACCTATGTCCTGGAATAGGAAGCATTAGTTTAAGCATGAAGGGGCTTCATTCCAGAGGTCGCATTTAAGAAATATAAGAATTAAGATTTTAGCTTGTAGATTCCTTTATCAAGTTATTCAGAGAAAAGTGGAAAGGGTCAGATTTAACAAAGAGGTGATCAAGCCACAACATGATCCAATCTCACAAAAAAATATGAGTTCCAAACTAACATACCAGTCTGTCCACCTTCCTGCAACAATTCAAGGCGACACATCAAACTAAACATACCAATTGAGATGGACATTATACATAAGTTTTTAATAACCAGTACACACTTTCCAAACTAAAAAGAACCCTTCATACCAAACTTTAAAAAGATGGAAGATCCTTATAAGATACAGACCATATACACATTTTATGCAGACAAGATCTACACGTTTTAGGGTGCCATTAACATTGCTTTAAAACTTACCTATCAAAAATTCAGCTTTCTCAACAACCAAGCTTCTTAAACAAGTATATTACCTCGTTTTACCATTCTAGTTTCTCCTCTCATTTTCCTCTAAGAACACCAAATCAGGCTACGCTCAATTAAAACACATATAACACAAATAGAGAACATCCGGGATAGGCATTTATCAAGTCGGAACCGAAAGAATTTCATAGACCACAAACTCGTAGTTCAAATACCACCCCAAGCATCATATTCTTCCATACATGACCTACCTAATTAGAAATCTAAAACTATCAAATACAGCTGTGACACGGAGAACCAGAAGGGTAATATCAAGTTAATCAAGCAACCCACGAGAACCATACCCCAACGAAGCTTGATTGGGTGAGTTGCCAAATCCCAGCTTTTTTCCAGGTTAGCTAAACCTTAGTCAAAGCTTTGGCTCTGCTATTAACATTTTTGCATTTACGTTCTTCGGCTCCTTACTAACAAATCTATAATGATGCATTTAGCTAAAAAAGAATTATTGCATCATTAATTGATTTTTATGTGTTGGTTTTTAAGGTTTCAGTTCAAAATTAACAGCTCACGACCAGATATTTAAACTTGTTAAGGAAAACTAACAGTAACTCAAAAAAAAAAAAACCCCAAAGGACACGAAGAAGAGAAACGTAATTAGCTTCAAGAACGTACCGGAGAGGAGAGAAGAGGCGAGGAGAGATTTCTGTCTGCTATGATTGCTGCTGAACAACTTCAAGCTAAGAGCGAGAGGGATAGTTTTCGATTTTTTTTTCAGGATTTAAAGGGAAAACAAACCCTAAGCAAATGAGAGCGAAGCTTGATAATGATTAATGATTCTTTTGGCTTTGGTTCTTTATTTAAAAAAAAAAGAAAATGGTGCGGTGGATTAATGATTAATCGAAAGATTTTATTCTTATAAATACATTATACTGTTTAAAGGATGTGCTTTTAAAATATAAAAAATATAGAAGTTAGTTTTCGGGCCTGGGGGCTTTCGGCTTGGGATGCCTGTGTCTTCTCTGGGCTTCTCTTTGCTCTTCGACCTCTACTAGTGCTGAGGTCCAGCTGGGTCGTGTGGAACTCATTCGCTTGCTTTTCTCATGCTTTGTGGGAGAGGTGGGCCGTCTTTGTCCTTCGTTTCTTTGCGTCTGCTGGGGCTCCAGTGACCGCGGCTTGGGTTTCCAGGAGGCTATTGATTTCATCTGGCTGCACTCGACTATGATTCGTTGTGGGTGTTGGCTTGGGAGAGATGGCCTATAATCATGACGATGCATTAAATGCAAAGCCCACTTGCGGCATTGGGAGAGCGGCTGATTTTCGGATTGGTTCGAGGATTTTAGTTCCTCTTGCCTTTCATTGAACCTCTAATCTTGTTCGGTTGTTAACGGGTTAGTTGGTGTCCCTACTACTCTGTTTGGTTTCCTTCATCTTAACTATTTTTATGGACCTCTGCTTGCTTTGTTGTCGCTTCATGCTCTGTTTTATTGCATTTCTTAGACTGGCATGATACAGTTCCTCCAGTGCTCCACATGCTTTCCCGTCTTTTCTTTTAGGTCTGGGGTGTGGGTTGTTTCAGGCTCACTTTATCTTGGCTTTTTTCCCCGTTCCTATTCCTTTTCTTTCTTTCTTTTCTGCTTCTGTTGTCTCCCACTGTTTCTCCTGGACCTGCTTCTTCCCTTGCTTCTGTTCTTTTTTATTGTCTTGGCCTGGCTTTTCTTTGTTCCATTTACGGGTTTTTGCTCATGCTTTTTTGGTTTGCTCTCATTGAATCTGCAAGCTTGCTTTTGTTCGTTGTGCTCTCAGGAATAGGTTCCCTGCGCGTCATTGTATTTTGTTCCTTGGCTAGCTCACCGTTTCATGTTGGCTGCTGTTTTAGCATTATCAAGGCCAAGATTAGGAAATCTGCATTCAAGTTTAATTTGATCACACCCTTAATTTGCATAATCATCCATGGAGTGTGACTGTAATTTTTGTTTTGTTTCATACGTGGCAATCTGATTGGTGGGAGGCACCTGGGGTTGAGCACGTGCAGTGCTTTCATTCTGACTGATTGGTGTTCCAGATTGCCATAGTCTTCGAGACAGATATGGTTTTTATAATTACAACTGAATATTTTAGAACATTGCTGTGATCAAAGTCTTCCAGGCAGATATAGGATGGATGAACTCTGTCATGAAACAATCTTTCGCTCACTGAGTAGGGTTAGAAGTTTGGGCTAAATCCTGTAATAGGAAGTGTTCAAGAAAGATTAAATGGATTATGAGGAGGTTATATGTGTGTGTGTGTGTGTGTGTGTGTGTGTGTGTGTGTGTGTAAATGAGATGAAAGAAATGTAACATAGAAAATGGGACTTGTTAGGGTCGGCCTTGGGAGTGATCCAAGGGAACTTGATTATTTGATGAAAATTCTTATGGATTGTAGCTAGTTGTATGAAATTGTGGTTATGAAAATGATGTAAGAACATTAGTTGTTATTGTTCGTTTAATTGGAATTGTTAGTGCACTTCCAAGCATGAATTGTAGGTAGGAAGGTAAGGGTATGGACGAGTGATGATGAATGATACAAATTAACATGGAATTTGTGTAAATGAGAATGATAGCTAAGAATCAAATAACTTGGGAAAATTTAAAGAAAATAAAGACAAGAATGATTTTATGTTGAGAAATTGTGTGTGTGTGTGTGTGTGTGTGTGTGTGTGTGTGTGAGAGAGAGAGAGAGAGAGAATACCTTACTTGGAGATGTATTAGGAAGCTTGGGGTGCTAGTAATGGATTATGAGAAATATAACTGCTAGTAGGTAAAGTAATAACATGGATGACATGGAAGGATTCATCAATACTTTATAAAAGAAAGTAAAGGGACAATAAGTTAAGGAATATAATAGTTAAATATTGATGACATGTAAAGTTGAGGGGTATTAAAATATTAATTTATTTCCTGAATAATAACACATATATTATTTTAGGATAATTTTAGAAATTTATTCAATTAAATCAACTAAAAACAAATAAAAATTGAAATGATTACTCCCGGAAATCTATCTACCGTTTTCTCAATCTAACAAACTGATCCGATTACTACACGATGGGGAAAAAGAAAAGAAAAATCTTGAAGAAAGCAACTCACAGTACAATTTGATTAACCTGTATTCATAATCTAATCAAGAAGTGGGACAGATCTCCCATGACTGCAATTTTGAATTATAAAGATGATGAGTATATTCCAGAGTTTGACTTGATATAATTTGCGATCCAACGGGTTAAAGTAGGCGATTGATAATCAACAATCCACCACTTTGAATCCAGGATGATACAGCACTTTCAAATCTTGATAGGCGAATCAGAGTTCTGACCTGCAAGTGGATTGTGTAAATATGCACATTTCTTCCATGAATCGGTAGACATGCCTCTTCCCGCGCCTGGTAAATCATGAGCAGGTTCCAATCTCATCTTCTATTTCATGTATTCCAACACGCTCTGCGTTACATCTTCAAGGAAAGACACAAAACCCATGACACTAGCAAAGCCACTACCATCAACATGCTGTTCCTCAATGAGATAGTTCTCAAAAACAGAGGCATCATCCTGCCCTCCCCGGATAAAAATCAATTTCGGAGTGATACTCCTTTCTTGCTTCAGTTTGTTAATCGTGCTTCTCAATAAACCTGATAAGAGTACATTGTGTCTTAAAAACAGAATCAAGGATATTCTTTGATGAATAATTTTCCCTGCATAAAAGCAGACCTAGATGATAAAAGCAACTTACAATCTTGGGGTGGAGGGAAAGGAAGTGCTGGGTCTGCTGTAGAAGAATAGAACACAATTAAAGTTGTAAAAGCGTCAAGGAAAAATATTGGACTATCACTGGTAATCAGTACAGCACGACTCAAAGAGTGGCGAGGATAAGCTTGTTTATCTGGTGTAGAATATGATGTCAATACTGGATATATAGCACGTTGAAGGGAACTGGGTTCCAGTGCACTGCAGCAAGAAAAGTTTAAGAGAAGTGAGACTACTAATTTCTCATACAAAAGAAAAGTAGGGTTAATTCTCAAGTAACACATTTAAAGTTGCCAGAGCATGGCCTAATTGATGGCCAACCTCTCCTCTAAAGAGAAGTTACCAAGTTCACCCACTCCCTAAAGCCATTGAATGATCAACAACGAGAAAGGTAATGGACGGTGATGTCCACAAGAAAAGTTAATTGCAATAAAAATTATATAAGTACAAAGTTTGACCTTATGCACAAAAATAAAAACAACAGTTATAGACACCAAGGATGATAAAATACAAAATGCAAATTAGGTTTTAAGACAAAAATCTGCAACATTCTTCCCCACCCCAAAACAGGGGTGGGGAAGGTGTCCTGTTGAATAAGACCACTGGAAATTTTCTGTGACATTATGTTTATCTAATAAATACAGTCTCCATGTGCTTCTAAACTCATCAATAGTTCACAGTTTTCAATTCAGTTCTGACATTGCCATAATAATAATTCAACAGCTGAATCGAAACCCCCACCTCCTCCCTCCTTGTGGGTTTTCTAAAACACTAACCCAATCCCCAGGCATATTAAATATAGCAAGTCAAATGTAAACATGGTGTACCTAAAAAGACATTGGAGGTATATCCGGTAGTCAGGATGAACACCTTCTTCATGGAAGCGAAGAAGAGGATTTCGAAGCAAAGCAAAAACTAGGCGAGGCAAGGGCTGCAATTGTGGGCACTGTGAAAATGCAACATCTACCTGAGCAGTTAATGAACCACCATTCTTAAACTGGACAATTTTAGAGGCATCATTATACTGAGCAGTGAGGATTACGAGCCAATCATGAAGCAACATCCTGCCCTCCCGGACTCCTTGCTCCAAAGAGGCTAATATAACCTAGAGTCAACAAGTTGCATAATTAACCGATGATGAATAAGTGTACAATCAATTAGCCTAAGGCGAAAAGTCATTGTTATTGAGAGAGAACAGAGCAAATCATACTAGTGCCAGGAATGGGGGAGAATAGGGGAGGAGGATTGCCTATGTTGCGCAAATTACTGGCTAAGAGTTCTTTCAGGAAGTAAGCCGTACACAGCAAAACTACAACCAGGCCTTAGGATGGGGTGAATTATATAAGAAATTAGCATTTCTCTCTTGCATACGCCCTGTTTATTGTTTGATTATTTTGGTTCACATTGATCACTGTTTTCTTTATTTTATTGCCTGCTATGATTATGACCAAGGTACTAAATACCCCTAGGTTCACTAACAGAATCAAAAACTTTTTTTTTTCTTCCAACAGATTGTTATTATGCAAGAAATGGGGGGATACCTTGTGGACAAGTATTGATAGAACAACTTCAGAATCAACATTGTCATAAAGTTCATTCATATTCCTAGCAGTACCAAATTGCAAAGTTCTGATTCTTAATCGACGTTTAAGCAAATGCTTGCCTCTGCATAAACATACAACAAACCAAGATTAGCCCAAAAAGTGATGAAAATGCAATAAAATGCTTGCAAGAACCTTATGGTGCATCAACAATATATTATGCAAGACCGGTCATTCATACCAAAACAAAATATTCAATAGCTACATCAGCTTTGTCGTACCTACTAGCAGAAACCAATCTTGGAGATGAGAGCTCCTCAGGAGGCACAACAACTGTGTATTGAAATGCTATCTGTAGTACTGGTTGTTCTGATGCATATCTGCAAAAATAATGAAGCCATTGCCTTTCAAAGTGCAATTTATAATTTAATTACTGAAAAGAAACTCAAACAAACTCAATAACATTTGATGAGTTACAAAAGCATACAAAAGGAAGTGAGCAAGAGTGAGGTGGAATAAATAAAAACAGGAGGCCTAAAAACCAAGTCGAGCCAACCAAGGAATTGTCGGTCAGAATGATAGTTTGAGAAGGCAACGCATGAATCTTATGAAAGTGTCCCATCTTAAGAGCAATAACAAGTGGAAACTTCCCATATCAAGTTACAGCAGATAAGGAACATATCGATCCTCCATCCTCGTCCACCAAATCCAAATATTTGTTCGCACATGAGTAAATGCAGTTTTGTGAGAGATAACATCAACTCAATTGAAAGATCTAAGACACTGAATAAACCAATGAACTATAGTGGGCAATCCTCTACTCCTTAACTAGCTGAAAAGTGACTGAACTGTTCCTTGATAGACTTTATGGTTGACCACAGAAGGAGCAGGTGGCATTCAACAGTTAATATGTGACTTATCAGCATAAGATTAAATAATATTGCAATGGATATGACAAGATGCACTCATAAGTTTTGAATATAAGTGGCCAAACAGAAATCTAATATCACCACATCACTGCCGATTAATAGTTGAACTCCAAGCTGTCTTCTGACAGCGGCTATTTTCGCTTTTTTTTCCTTTTTTGAACAGGACAGTTGCTCTTAGCTTGTATCTATTTTTACATTGTAAGTTGGTCATGTCTCTTATCTAAATAAATAAATGAGGAGATGTTTACACCAAGCAGGTCCACCAGATTCAGTTAGGGCAATACCATTCAGATTACAATAGTATTTGCTTGAAGTTGAACATACTCAACCCAACAAACTGTGATGAAATCATTTCATGGGATCTAAATGAACTTTCCTAGATATTTCTATACAGATTGATACATTAGTCAAGTTCCAATGATATTTAGCCAACAAAAGATCATAGTATATTGGCTCTCAGAAATAGATGGATACCTGGAAAATCCAGTAGCACTTGTAAAATCAAAGTCATAAGCATATGTGGCAAAAGAATCGCAGCAAATAATGTGCTGGACATTCTCATACTGTGGATCTGGGAAGAAATGTCCATACTGCAGGAAATATTTAGAGCACATAAATAAAAGACATGGTACCCTCTTCTCAACAACTCAAATTAAAATGAATGTCACTTACAGAATGACCAGGTTTGAATTCAGAAGATGTCCTCAATCGCAGTATGCAACCGAAAGCATATGGTCGACTAAGCATCCGATACCTTCAAAAGGATAGGACATAAAATCACATGCAGATAATAGAACCACTACAAATGGATTATAAACTTACATCTTCAAGTAAAACAACAGACCAGTATCTATTACGTCAAAATTATTTATTCGTCTTACTAGTTAAACATGTAAAATTGTACATCTTAGAACAAACACCAGACGTTCATTGCACTCACTTTGCAATTAAAATTATGCTACCAGTTCATTGATGTTACATAACAAGAAAGGAGCTAGGAATTCATGTATCTTATACTAATTACTATTGTAACCTGTACTCACATATCCTGAGGAAGTGTTGAGTCATCAGTGTTTGAATAGAGAAACAATGTGCCTCCACTTTCAATACTAAGAAACTTGAGGGATGCCAGATCCGTATACTCATTTGTTACAGCAAATATGTCCACACAAACACCTGCTTGGACAGCCACAGCAGCCTGAAAAATATTTGTCAATGCTCACATTTCCTAAAACTTGCAATGTTGAATATAATTAAAGGCAACAAGATTACCAGATCTTTGTAAAATGGAGTCTGCTCTGGAAGCAAAGCCCTGTCTGCATCCTCTCCTTTACTAGCATATTGTTCACCATACCTTCTTGTATCTAATTGCCCAGCACCATAATCAGGAGGACCGGATATGAAAGCGAAAACTCTAGCTGCAATCAATAACAAAAAGGACAAGCATTTGAGCACATCTTCAATATACAAACTTCGATATAAAAAAGACAAAGGATGCCTTTATAAGACGAACTCCATGCATCATGTACCTAAAGCAAATGTATTTCCGTATTCTGACCCAAGGTATTTCAACAGGGCTTCCATTGCCACACCAAAACCTCGCCCGCCCATTAGAACTCCATCTAGTCCTTGTCCTGCACCTGTGGTTCTCTCCCATGAGGTTGTTGGTCTGAGAGTGTCAAGTGCAGCAGTAATACGGTCTTTACAGGTTTCCACCTGCAGCACAACACTGAACTTAGGATGGTGCCAACATTAAGTAAGGCAAAACCTGGCAATTAAACTGCCATACCCCGTTAGAGAACATTACAACCACTCAATGACAATAAAAAGATGAAAAATATAAAGCTAACTCAACTATGCATTCTATTAAACATCAGTTTGGTTACATGAGTGATTTCTTCTTTCCCATTTAGCTTTATCAAGAGCAACAAATGAATAAATGAAATAAAAAATGCCAAAACATAAAACAGTGTTGCCTGGCATACAGGGGCCAAGAATTGTGACAAAGGCATGACATCTTCGAGCTCAGTTGGAAGGGTTCCTTCCATATCAGGAGGAATAAAAACATTCTTTACAACTGGAATGGGCCCTTGAACATCATACAACCCCATTTTGTGGCTAAAGGTAGCAAGCCCAAATAGAGAACCAGGAGCAAGAGCTGCAGCAAAATAAAACAATAAGTCACCCTTAAAGGACATAACCCATGCAGTTAAGAACTAATATATTATTTTGAACTAAAAATATCGTATAACAAAAGAAAAAGGTCAACCTTCCAAAGCTGCTTGCAATGCACTTTTAGTAAGCTCCAAAAATTCTTCTGAAGCTGCAGACAAACTCAACAAATTCAAAAGCTGTCACCTCATAGAAAAAATCAAAACATAGATTAGAAAGATCTTAGCCTACAGTATAGTATGAGATAATCAAAAGAACTTCAACAGCTATCACTTTTACCCTCTATGTGCGCTCTCATTCTCTACACGCTCAAATCACAACTAAGCAAAAAGAAAGGAAAAAAAAGAGTAAAGATGAATACTTGAGTAGAAACAAACACAATAGAATGCCAATCAATTCAGCAACAAAACGATATCAAATTCAAACGATTCACTATACTGCATTGCTGCGTTTTCAATTCCACTTTGCAAATTCACATGCACGACAGTCACCGGTTTCAATTCAAACACCTCCAATGTGATTAATTTTGCACAGTAAACAGCGATTTCGATTATCATTTCCATCTTCCACCCTTTTGGATATATAAAATAAATGCTCATACATTGCACAAGTACGACAAAAATTGAGAACATTTGCACAGTTTTATAAGTTAATTTTCTGATTCGGCCTCTAATTATTATTGTGAACTTCATAAGAGTTTGCTAAATTACTACTGCAACGGAAAATTCTTCAGATCAATTCAATTTCAATTATATAATCATATAACAAAATTAACTAAAAAAACTAAAAACTAATACCACTAGAGAAAATCAATAATTCTTACACGACAAGTCAACCGCCGCAACATAAACCGGACAGGCTTGCATCATTTCTTCATCCGATCCCTCCACTACACAAACCAAACACTAATCACTAACCAAACCAGATTACAAACTTCAAAACCCTAAATTAAACAGAATATCATTCAAACTACTCACTAGGAAACTCGAGATCGATAAAAGAGGACATCATCTCAGCGCAAGACTGAGGATGCGAGTAACGCGAGATGGCTTGAGAGTCGAGTCCGTTGAGGGTTCCACATAGACTACAATTCCAGGCCCACTGATCAAGCTCACAGTACGTGTTAAAGTAAGCGTAACAGTTCTCGCAGCGAGGTAGCAAATCGCCGTTCGATCCGTACACAGGAGACAGTCCGTTCTCGTCTTTGGAAGCAAATGGCGTAACTGTTATTCCCCACGGTAGTCCTGATGATTCCTGCACATCTTCTTCCATTGGAAATCGCGACATTGTAGCTCGAACCGCCATTGTGGAGGTGGAGGTTTTTGATTTCTCTGGGTTTCTCGGGAAACCGGGGGGATTTGGGGAAGTAAGAGGGGGTGGAAAGAGAAGAGGGGATTTACGTGAAATTTACCAGTGCTGTTATGCCACGTGGGATTAATGGCTGGTTGACGTGGCACTAGTGGTCTTGCTGGCTTTTTTTTCTCCTAGGGAATATTCTTTTAGGAAATATCAAATTAATTACTCTTCCTTGCTAACATAATATTGAATTCTCGATTTTAGAATTATACAATAAAATAAAAACTAGTTAATTATGTTCTCGATACTTTACATACTTTTCAATTGAGTCTTTTTATTTATGTTTATATGGAATTGTAGTGATATGTTAATAACAAAATTAAGATTTGTCTTTTATTTTTTACTTGTTTTTTTTTAGTGTTTTTTCCTAAATTAACATAATAGAAAAAAACAATTATAAATTACCATAATTGAAAAAATAATTCTCAAACTAACATAAAACTTGAGACGTGCAAGTCTTACTCGTACAATCCATCTAGATATGCGAGTAATAAACTCAAATTTAAAAACCCGAAAAAACCTCATAAAACCTAACCTCCCTTGAACTGCGTCAATGAAAGGACCCACTTCTTTTGGGCTCGGTCAATGGAAGGACTCAAACCTTCTTGGGCTTAGCTAAGGGAAGTTCTCATCTTTTTTGGACACAACTATATTTTGAATTTTATTCTCCTTGCACCCATTAGGTGTATAAAAGTTCTCAAAAAACACATCATGTTTTCATCAATGTTAATGTTATGTAAAGAGATAATGTGTAAAAGTCCCTTGAGAGCCCACCATATTTCCATTCACATTAATACATATGTTAGGGATATTTTTTCTTATTAGTACATATGTCAGAAATATTTTCCATCAATATTAATACATGTGTTAGGGATATTTTCCCTCTTCAATACTATCAGGGAAGTATTATATTATCTTCTTCATAAAAAGACTTATGAGCTATAAATAGATCATGAATCATTTAAATAAAAGATTTGAAATTTTCATTCTTCACTGCATATTTATTTCTAGAGTATCTCTATAATATTATTGCATTTTCTCTTAAAAAGTCATTGACTTAATCATCAAAGAGTCTCTAAATTCACCAAAGAAAACTTTTTACAAGTATCAAGCAATCGCCTCCAACCACCTTGTCTAGGGAGAGTGAATCAAATTGTCAAAACTAAGAGATTAATTGATTATCTAAGACATAAGTCTTTCCCCTAAGCTACTTGGATTTTTTTGGGACATCATCATTGACGTCATCTATGAGAAACTGATCAAAAGCAGTCAATTTATTTATAATGACAATTCAAAATCATTACATAGCACATAATCATGACACACCCGAGCTAGAACACTTGATGAATCTACCTGTTACCATGAGCACTTCTGTTCATTCAGACTTTCAACAACTTATCAACCAAGTGGAACCCTTTACCCAGGTTGTGTTGGTCACTTAGTTGCAAAACCAGATTTTACCGCCTGAGCAAATCTTGGCACCCGCGACAGCCCCACCCTTGAAAATGATTGACCAAGGGTCTTTCTATTGCAATAACACCACTCTCTAAGGGATGGATCAGAAGGCTCCCTAGAGTTCAACAAATCACATTAGGATATATTATCCTTGATAGGAAGTAAGTTTATTTTTAAATTAAAATAATTGTCTCTCTAACATACACTTTTTATATATAGATCTTCAATAGGGGGCTTCTAGACTCTTGCACGCTCTCTTTAAAAAGGGTTCTCGCTAATGCGATTACACATTCTTCATGGAAAGGGTTCTCTATAGTGCAATTGCACAATCTCCTTGGAAAGGTTTCTTCCTAGTGCCATTGCACACTCTCTTTAAAAGGGTTCTCCTGAGTGTCATTGCACACTCTTCTTGGAAAAGGGTTTTCCCTAGTGCTATTGCATACTCTTCTTGAAAGGGGTTCTTCATAGTACAATTTCACAATCTTCTTGGAATGAGTTCTCTCTAGTATGATAGTTCCACCTTCTATGATAGCTTAAGATGGCCAACCTCAATAAAGCAACATGACCCCTGTCTTATAGTCAAATATATACCACTAAGGCTAATTGGAACCAAGAGAACCATCTTATCTCTCTTCATATAGGCTCTCGAACTTTATGTTATCTCTAGGGATGATCTCAAATCTCTCACTTTCAGGTTTGGTCTCTCTTTATAGTCGGGGCGCTTTCACGCCCATGTCATTACCAAAGAGGCCAAAGGCCTTCAACTCTAAAAAAAGACAATAACTCTCCAAAAAATTGAATGATTTGGTCTCCTTAATGCAATAACACCACCATTATTGGGTTTTATTTCGTCCCTTAGAAAATTTTCTAAGTATAGGCGTCAACATAGGTATGTCCCCTCCGCCCCTTGAAAATTTTTTAAGTATAGGCGTCGATAGGGATTCACTCCCCTTAGGCTCTTAAAATATTTTCTAAGTATAAACTCACTCTCTTTTGTTTTATCTTCACCTCTTAAGAAATTTTGTAAGTATGAGCATCGACATGGGTACGCCCCCTCCGCTCCTTGTAGATTTCATAAGTATAGGCATCGATATGGATTTGCTCATCTTAACTTCTTAGAATATTTTATAAGTATAGGCTCACTTTCTTTAGGTTCTCTTCCACCTTCTAGAAAATTTTTTAAGTATGGGCGTTGACATGGGTCTGTTCCTTTCGCCCTTTATAAATTTTTCAAGTATGGATGTTGATAAGGATTCGTTTCCTTCAACCTCTTAAATTTTTTTCTAAATATAGGCTCACTTTTCTTAGGTTCCCCTCAGTTATTTAGAAATTTTTTAAGCACGGGCTCTACCCTCTATGGGTTCCTTTTAATCTCTCAGAAAATTTTCTAAATATAGGCTTACCCTCATTAGGTTTCTCCACCTATTAGAAAACTTTTATAAATATAAATTTCTCTATGGTTCTACCTTACTCTCCTGAAAATTTTTCTAAATATGGGTTCCTTTATAGTTCATCTCTAACTTAGAATTTTTTTTTTCAAATATAGGGCATACCCCTACACATGGGCTCTATAGTATATTAACCGGGGTTTTCACCATGAATCTCATATAATTTTTTTTGACAAACTCGTCATACCAGGTACTTTTACAAGTCCTTATGTACAAATATCACAAAGACTTGGGATGATACTGATAAAACCAAATTTTAAAGGCCAAACCCCCTTATAAAACCCAACCTTCCCTAGGCTTAACCAAGGGCAAGACTCATCTTTTTTGCGCACAACTACATTTTATATCTTACTCTTTCTACACTCATTAGATGTATAAAAATCCTCCAATAACTCACCATATTTCTATTGATATTAATATTATGTAAGAAATAATATATAAAAGTTTTTTAAGAGCCCACCATATTCTCATCTACAGTAATACATATGTCAAGAATATTTTCCCTCGTTAATACATATATCAGAGATGTTTCCCTTTAACATTAATACATATGTTAATGATATTTTTCCACTTCAATACTATCAATGCAATATTATATTTTTACCCCTTATATCTATAAAAAAGAGTCATGGTCTATAAATAGTCGATGAATCATTTAAATAAAATGTTCAAAATCTTCATTTTCTATTGTATATTTATTTTCAAAGTATATTTCTATAATATTATTGTATTTTCTCTAAAAAAAATTACTGACTTAATCATCAAAAAGTTTCTAAATTCACCAAATGGACCTTTTACAGATATTAGGCACCCACCTTTAATCATTTTGGCTAAGAAGAATGGATCAAATTGTCAGAACCAAAAGATTAATCAATTGTTTAAGATATAAGCGTTGCCTTCAAATTACTTGAATTTTTTAGGACATTATCATCAAATATAACTTCAATGACTTGTCTATAAAAAGATTTTTTATTATATATGCTTGCATCCCCTTGAAAACAAAATCCATTTCAAGCATTTAACAACAATTTAATGTCCATGAAAGAAACAAAAATAATCAAATGACTGTAATAATAGATGAGATGATGTAAACGACAAGGGAGGAGAGAAAAAAAAAAAACTTTTCATATTATGATGACATACATTGAAGAGTTTATATGGAAAATCATTGCTATTAAAGTTTACATTTTGCTTTAAATAGGCCATACAAGCATGGATGCCTGTGCTATTAAGCTTATTCTATGGGTGACAAAAGCTATTAAGCTTATTCTAGGGGTAACTTTTATCATAGTTTTTTTTAGCAACAAGTTAAAAAGTGAGTAAATGAAAAAACATTACAGGTCGATGAAAGTTATCCATCAAATTTGAAAAATCATTATTAAAAAAAAATGTAGAATTTGTTTGAATCCACAAATAAATAAATAAAGGAGATTCAATCGAAAATATATGAAACTTCAGGGACTTATCAAAATAATATTTTTTTCTTGCATCTCTTGTTTTCTACTCTCATCTAGTCTAGACTCTAGATAGGAAAGAAGGATTAATACGGCCCAATAGCAAGTTTCACACACCCAGTCCCCCTCCTAAAATCATCATCATCATCTATCCGTAAAAATCAAAATCAACGGCCAGGATCTACACTCCTTCAATAACTCCACCTGACCCCCCATCCCTTGCTGCATCTCCAAGCAAAGCCAGCAAAACACACCGCTACCATTTCTCTCTCTCACCGCTTCTGCCTCTGGGCTGCATTTCTTAAATTAGTAAGCTAATTCCTCTCTTAATCCCTAATTTAATCACTATTAAATCCAAGATTTCGTCTCTCTATCATCTGTTAAAATTACTAATCAGCCCTTGATTACAGGTGTCACTCCCTGTCAACAATGGCGACACGGATTGGTTCTGCTGCCAGACGACTAGCATTTCGAAGATTCTCGAGCGGCGGAAAAGTTCTCAGCGAAGAGGAAAAGGCTGCAGAAAATGTTTACATCAAGGTAATAAACAATAAATCTCGAGATTTTCTTCTTTTTACATGGATTTTTTTCCAGAATTTTTTCATGAATAAAGCCATTTTTTAGCTAAAACGAAGAAAATCTATCGTCATCCTATTATTATTTATTTTCTTTTCTTTTCTTTCTGAGTTGGAATTTCTTTTTAGAATATTTTCCTGAATAAAGTCATTTTTCAGCGAAAACGAGGAAAACTAATTAATTAATATTATCGCTGCTGCTGCTGCTATTTAGTCCTAAAAAAGGTGTGCACTGTAGTAGCCAAATTGGACTTGTTGTAATTACTAAGGTGATTAGGGATTAATTGTGTTATGATCTCTTGAAATAGAAATGGTTTGGTGGTACAGTTTTATAGTAATCGGACATTATTTCAACTCATTCTTGTAGGCAGCAATCTTGCAGTTGAAAGTTGAAAGGGTTATTTTTAGCTATTTTCTGTCAAAAGCTGTGCGGCCTTTTTATTTAACCAAATGAGAGATGGGATTTGGGATGGCTTTGGCATGCTAGTAGCCTCATTCAAAGGGGAAAAATGAAGTCCCTTCATTTGTTGTGATCTGCCCACACACATTACTTGATTGTTGAAGTTTGGTATTAAAATGTGTTACACCCAAAGAGTTAAAGAACCCTGAAAAAATAATCGATATATGACTGAGTGGTGGCTTGGCAAAATTTATTTAATATTTGCATGCATCTACTTCATTATCTAGTTGCTGCACAGCATTTCAATGAAAGGAAGGCTGATTTAATTCGACTTCTTATGGTTTATGATACTGCAATGCATTGTTTGACTTTTGCAGAAAGCTGAGAAAGAAAAACTGGAGAAACTCGCACGCAAGGTATGGTTAGAGCACATTTTCTATCGAATCTTTGTTATTGGCATCTTATGTGCTTTTTTTTTAAAAAAAAACCTTGATCTGGCAATGTAGCTTTTTTTGTATGTCATGAATTACTTTGTGATTTTAGTCATTAAGTCTATAACTCTAGCTCCAAAAGTCCTTTGCAGTGAGAAGAGTTCATTGTGTGTCTTTTGTTCTTCTTTTTTCCTTCAAAGTAGAAGTAGAAATTTATTGAAGGTTTGTCAAGTTGAGCAATCAGATTTCAAACAAGCAAACTAACTGAGTACTCGATCAACTGTATATGTAATTCCTTCTTGATATATGCGCTGCCTAGGCTTGGGTAGTTTTACAGGGGCAAAAGTTACCCCTATCAGCTTTCTCAAGAAAGACACTGTATCTGCACTGTGTTCAGTTAGGTTTTCTTGGATGGAACTGTATTAATTCCATGAAGCTCAAACTTGTTTATTTTATTCAGGCGGAGACAACTGCCTCAGGCTCAGGCGGGGCATCAACTGATATCAAAGCAAGTACTGCTGCTTCCCCAACACCACCTGGAGCATCCACTGAAAAAGTATCAACTGATAAATACCGGAATTATGCAGTTGTAGCTGGTACAGTTACAGTTTTTGGTGCTCTGGGATGGTATCTCAAATCTGGTGGGAAGAAGCAAGAGGAAGTCCGGGATTGATGCCATTGTGTTTTGTGAAGAATGAAGGAGGCATCACTTTTTAACTGCTACTACTGCTTTTGGAGTCATAGTAGTAACTAGCAATATGCATGATTTTGCATACGATGTGCCTGGACTTTTCTTTTAATCATAAGAGCAACCGTGTATGGTTTGCCAATTCTTTTCTGCATTTGACAATGGCTTTAAAGATCAGCTTTGTTTAACCTTTCCTGAGACCACTTGTCAATAAACTTTCCTAGAAATGACAAGAATTATTTGAGGAATTCTTACTTGCAATGTTGTAATTTTATGGATTGCAATTGCATGGCATCTTCAAGGTTAGCAAGCCGGAGATGGGAATTTGCTTGGCACTTTTTTTGAAATAACAAGAAATGCATGGATTTTTGTACTGATTGCAATTTTCTAAAGTCCTGTCCTCCTCACGAAAAAATAATGTATTATGAAGTACAATCAAGTTACGGGATACATCACAGGTGCTTCATTTTGTAGATTTTTTTTGTTCCTGGAAATCAAAGCAGAGCAAGATCATTGATGATCTGCTGGATATCTGAACTTGCTAAGATCATTGATGATCTGCTGGATATCTGAACTTGCTATTTCAACGGCATCTTCTGCCTTGCCTTGAGAAACGGATTCTAAGGCTATATGATTGGTCTGTTCGGAACTTTGATTTTAATGTGTAGCTATCATTTTAGTTTACAGTTTTTTATCGCAAACATCACTAGCTAGCCTTTCTGTTTATAATTTTATCCTTCTACTGCCCCTCAAAGGATTGGGAATTCTTACTAATTTAGGGATTTGAAATTGGATCCCGTGAAATGCTTCCCTTCCTTCTTCTAAAAAGAAGAATAAAGCATGTGTAAAACCCTGTATAAACGTAAGAACGAAGATGAAAACTGAAAAAAAAAATGAATAAATGACAGAATAATAATAAATATTATGTAATGGAAAGGATAACCTTCATAGATAAATAGAAGTTAAAAAAAAAATTATGAATTTGAGTTCAAAATCCGTAATGAATAAAAAAAAGATCCTAATGAATTAGTATGGTAATAAAAAATAAACTATATGAAAGGATAGTACAAAAAAAAAGTAAAGAACGAAGGTGTAAATATCGCTAAAAAATTGATAATATTACCGGGAAACGACAACAAGTATATAATTGAAATAAATAGTAGAAAGGAAAAATAAATATATTTAGGATAAGAAAACGGTTTCAAGAATTTAGTAAAATAATTGATATGATTTATGCAATTATTGAATAAGAAAAATCAGATTTCTAAAGAAAAATAACAAATTAATCAGTTTTATGCTATCATGCATAATTTTCAATCTTGCCATTGAATTCTGTTCAAGTTTTATAGTCTCTTGACATTTTTTTTTATTTAAATTAAAATTTTAAATCAATCAAAATTTAAGAAAGACTCATGATTTAGACATAAACATTGTAGTTTAGGTGTAAAAAAGTTTCAAGGAGATACATATAAGGGTATTTTTATAATCAAACTGGAAAGTTATAGCCCTCTCCTTTTAAATGAAGCTGCCAGTAGCAGCCATGGGAGAAAGCTAGAGAGTTCGAGCTTGTTCATTCAAAAATTGATGAGAGATCCTCTAAAATTTTATGGGTTTTGCGTGATTTGTGTGGAAAAAGAAGTAAACATCCAAATCAAGCATGAACCAAGAAGGAAAAAAAAGAGAAATAAAAGAAAGAGAATTCAGATAGAGATAGAAGTGGATAATCTAGAGAAAATAGACCAAAAGCTTCTTTAAACTTCCTTTAAATATGATGGGCAAGTGTTTTTTTATGTGATTACTTTATTTTTATTGAGAAGTTATTGATGGGTATGGATTTATGTAAATAGAATTTAGGCTTATATAATAATTTTTAATGAGGAGGTGTTTTATGTTGAATTTATTGTTTAAACATATATTACATGCTATTTAAAGGTGAATCATGGAAGGAATTTTAGAAAAAATCTATAGGTGGTGTTGGATGTAGTTTAGGCGTGTATATCTTTGATCATCTAACTTATAGCTGAATCTAAAGCTTGAAAATAGTGAAATTTAGAATAAGTTTCTTTACAAAAGTTATTGATAAAGATGTTAGCTTTCAAATAAAACTAGTATTTATTAATTTTGAATTATATAACTCCAACTATAAGCTAAATACTAAGAAAAGGTCTAAACCGGCATAACTTCTGAGCAGATTTCGGATACTATTGTGATTGTTGATTTTGAGCTCAAAAATGATAGAACTGGGTATTTCTTTCTCATCAAAATTGTAATTTTATGTCTTAGCTTTCTATGAAGACAAATCACATTTAAAATCGAGTTATAAAGCTACAATTATTATTAAAATATTGAACAGAATTCTGATTTGGTTTAACCAAACCAACCAGGATTTATTATTTCTAATTCTTTACTTGAAATTGTGCTAAAAAGATAAAATAAATTAAATAAGTAAATTAATAAGCTTAGAAAGTAAGAGAAGAATTTGTTTAAGATATTCAATTTAATTGTGTATAATTGTTTATTCTTAGGGGCTAATTATCATATGTATAAATATGATAAATAAATTTTTTAAACAAAGAAATGAAATTAACCCATTAATGTATATCCATATAATTCGGCCAAAATGAAAAAGTGTAATATGCTTGCTAAGCTGATTGGTAGTACGTGATAATTTATACTTAAGCTCTATTTTGATGACTTTATATATGTAAGAGTATTTTATTTTTCGAGTATTTTCATTGACATTTTAAATCCATAAATTATCTTTTTTTATATAACCCGGGATGCTCAGATTAGCTTACGCGCACCACAACTAATCTTTGAGTCTACTAAACATCTTGCAAGCTCAGTGGACATGTACGACACCATGGGGTGACAGACACGAACAGAAAGGATCGAACTCGGGTGCAGAGGAAGGAAATAAGTTCATTTCCCTACTAGCCACGACCTCAAGTGCAATAAATTATCTGTTTTGATCTTTGTAAATCTAAATAAAGTAATAAAATTTCAGATTTATGGAATAAAAACTCTACATAAGTCATCTTCACTGAGGTTGATATATTAAATAAACTCTCCTTCTTTTTTATTTTTTTAAAAAACCTTCAATTCCACCTTTTCACCTCTTGCAAATTTTGGTTTCTGTAGCTTTAAAAAAAAGCCATGTAGTTGGATTTCCCAGCAAGAACTAGAAAGCACCAACCCCTATATATATATATATATATATAATTTTTGAAGAAGAAGATTTTGGCTTTCCCATTTGGAAATATCTCGATTTTTTTTTAATTTTTTTGCTTTATAGTTTATATAGATTTGAGAGGAAGGAGTATCCTTTGTAGTATCCCGTTTCTTTAAGTTTCCTCCGAAGCTTTTAGTTGTCAATTTTCAAACGGTTCCCAATTTCTTTCAATAAATTTGGTATTTCACTGTACTGTTTCAAGAATGCTGAAACAAAATAAAAAAACACTGTAAACTAATAAAAAAGTTTTAAGAGTATGGTAGCGGTTGTTTTTTAAAGTGTTTTTCGCTTAAAAATACATCAAAATAATATTTTTTATTTAAAAAAATTATTTTTTTACATCAGCACATCAAAACGATACAAAAACATAAAAAAATAAGTTTACACAAAAAAAATTTAAATTTTTTAAAAATACTATTTAAAACACAATTCCAAACAACTCTGGACTTGTTTATCTAATTTAGTGTTGACTCATATATATATATATTTGGAGGTGAAAACACCCATTGTTTTTGGCATTAAAGCAAAGCAACAGAAAAACAGTATGATTATCCACGAATTAAGATCTAATCATCATCATCATCACCATATATTATATTAGGAAGGATTTTTAGTTTGTCTCACGCGTAAGTAAAAAATGATGTAGGTGCCGAGCACGCCATGGTATTCTCGCCCATATGCTTTATTTTCTCACTTTTGTCTATATTATATTCAACAATTTATGATGACATGATTCTTGGTTGATAAAAAAAAATAAATGTTTTTTTCAAGGATCATGCTAATTACTACAAGGCATCTATATAGTAACATAGAGGGATTATTCATTATTGAACAATTGGATATTCTAAAATCAATTTGAAGCTCTTTTTTTTAAAAAAAAATATATTGTAGCAATGTGATACGTTATTTTTGTTCCGTTAGGGTATGGCAAAAATAAAATTATATTCAAATGATTGAATATTGTTTAATAAACATTTAACTTCAAATAATAATGACAACCAAACTCACTTATAATATATTATCAGTTATTAAATATTTTTTTAATAAGTCATAAATTGTTTTAGAATAATATTGGAAATTCCACACAAAAAACCTCATAGAATCTTGCCGAACAAAGGCTAATGGAATAGAGAACATGAGAATTATTAGCATTATATCTACTATTGGATTTAAAAAACCTTGGATTTCAAACAGATTTATAAAGAAAAAATTGTTTGGATAAAAAGCAAAATTAAAATAGATGCGAATCAAATAAAAAATATTAATTGTAACATGTATTTTGTTTTATCAAATTCTTAAATAATTGATGATTTTTATTGAATATAAGTACGGAAAAATGATTCACTTGCTTAAAATCTAATTAATAGAAATTAAAGCAAATGAATATATGATGTATCGTCATATTTTAAAAAATATTTTTTGAACCTAAGTTCTTGATACAATTGACACTTTTGCCTAACCAAACTTCTAATGAAGGTTGTCAATTTCATTTCAATTGATATTTTATTTTTTTAATTGAAATAGTATGTTTTGGTTTTGGAGCGTTTCGGCATGCCGTTTCAGAGTTGTAATATATATATATATATTCAACAAATATAATTTCAGTTCAAATCCAAAGATAAACTAACTTGAAATTATGTAATTCAAATTTCAAATACAAGTAAAAAAGTGGGAGTTGAATCAATATGATTTGATCAACTTAACGAGTCCAAAGACAACTTGGATGAGTGATAAAAATATTGCTGGACTAAAAGAAATTTAATACAACATTTTTTTTATGAGACGACAATATATTGGGCCAATATAGGTCAACTTAGGTTAACTTTTCAAATTCATGACCCAGGTCATGAGACCATGATAACTCAAAATAAAACAAATCAAAACAAATTATGAAACTCAATTACCAATAAATCCATTATTTAATAATGAATTTGAGAAAAATTCAATTTAAAAAAAGACACAATAAAATGATAGTTCTGAACAAAATTACGAATTTGAACAAAATTACAAAACTACCATCAGTAGTCTTGTAAGGACTTTCTAAACTCTGATTACTCTAAAATTTTAACCTGAGATATAACAACATGTAATGAGACTTCTCATAAACTTTTAGCCCGATATAAATGTTGAATTGAGAGGTATAATTGGTACCGTAAATCTGAACAATATTTTTTAAAAAAAAAGCAAAAAAAACATTATTTAGCGAGAAAAGAATGACCGGAATGGAACTGGAACGGTCCGGCCAGAATTTAGGTAGAATTATTTTTTGTTCTCATTATTTTATTTTAAGTGATTAAATATTTATATTAAATATTCTATATATGTTAGATAAAAAAATTTTAAAATAAAATATTAAAAAATTAAAAAATTATTTTCCAGCTTATTTTCCATGACATAACCAAACACTGGAAAGTTTTCTCCAATTTATTTTTCATAACACTACCAAACATCAGAAAATAATTCATTTTTCAGAAATCTACTTTCCAAAAAAATCACTTTCCAAAAAGAAATAACTTTCCAGCAAACAAACAGAGCCTAAGTGTGTGTTTAGTAATGTAGTACATAATATTTTTGCAAAAATATTTTTTAATTAAAAATACATCAAAATATTTTTTTAATTTTCAACTTCAACACATCAATATTATTAAAACACACACAAAAAATTATTAATTTAATATCTTTTTATATAAAAAACACCAACGGCATGAACAAACACTCCCTAAGCTCACCCGTAAACCCAATGTTGATAGTTGAACAATGCTTCTTGACAATTACTATGTAGAGCAAGGTTGCTAAAATCGCGATTTTGACACGGCACGGAAACTACAATACAAACTCGGATCGTAAAAACGGATCGTAAAATCGTAAGGAATTTTAAAATACATTAACAAAAAAATCATGCTTCAAATAAAAATTCATACATAGTTCAAACACCTTAAAAATTCATACATGGTTCAATAATTTTCAGTCCAATTTTCACCCCATTAATTCAATCCAATTAATTCAGTCCTATAATACTGAAATGACATTAAATTCAGTCCAATTCAACACTTTTCAGTCCAATTTTCACCCCATTAATTTAATTCAATTCAATCCAATCCAATTAATTCAGTCCTATAATACTAAAATGACATTCAATTTAGTCCAATTCAACAGTGTTCAGTCCAATTTTCACCCGATTTATACTATTAATTCAGTCAAGATGTATACGGTGGCAGTGTGGCATTCAATTCAACAATTTTCTCACCCGATCTATTCAATCCATCCAATTTTCTATTCAGTCCATCCATTCCATTCAATTCAATTCAACATTATACATATACAATTTACAGGACCGGGCAAAATCAAAATCTATTACATGGGTAATAGACTAACAGTTAACAGGACAAAATAAAAATCTATTACATGGGCAAATTCAACTACTGCAGTGATGATGATGAAGGCAAAATGAACTTACGGTGAAGAGCCGTTGATGATGATGGCCGAATGGCTGCTGCTATTGAAGATGGGAAAGAGAAGGCGTTAAGATTGGATCGGCTGCAGAAGATTGTTGCAGGCGTGCCGCTGTTAATGAAGATTGAAGAGGAAGCCCGAAGTCGTGAGATATTGAGGAGATCGTCATCGCTGTTAAAATCATCGCCATGAAGACTGGATCGTGAGCACTAAGGAAAGAGAAGGCGTGAAGACTGGATACTGGATCGTGACCGCTTTTGTGGAGAATGGAGATCGTCACCGCCGCTTGTGTGGTTGCCGACTTGCCGGTGCCCAGTTGGTTAATTAGATAAGGGGATTAGGGATTAGCCGATTAGGGATTTGTTCGGTTGGAAAATAGAAAAAGTATTTTGTGAATTGTGATTTGTGAAGACTGAACTGAAGAGAAGACAATCGCGTGACTGTGCATTTCCACAACCAATAGGCGCCTGACAGCTGGACTAGGAGGGGTTAATTTTGTTTCAGCGCATCATTTTGGCACAATCGCAAAATCGGTCCTGAAATCGCGATTTTGCGTGATTTCATCTAATTTTTGCGATTTCACCCTGATTCAACCCGATTTCACCTATTTTTGATTTTTTCAAGTGATTCAACACGTAAAGCATGTTTTAACTCGTAAAATTATATGATTTTACGAGTTAAAACATGATTTTAACAATCTTGTAGAGTTTTAACTCTTAAGAAATAACAAAGGAAGTAAAAGCCGGACAGTAAATTTTCATATTTTTTTTTTTACCATGGAAACATACCATTGGTTGTGTGCCAGCCCCCACCTTGCCCCCCGCGGGAAACCAATAAAGCCGCTCCAATTCCCATGGAGGAAGCTCACCTCTATCCTCTCCATGTTAAAGAATGTGAATTTGGTTGTCAAAGACAAGAAGAGGCCACTTGACCACAAGAACTTATTAACCCAACATAATCAAAGTATCAAATCCTTCTACTTCAAGTTCAAGATACTAATTAATCACCCTTTAATCACCTTTTTATTTTCTTAATACACTCAATTTATTTCCCACCAAATCCTCTCCCTCTCTATTTTGCTTCTTCAACTCTTAATATATATATATATATATATATATATATAAAGAGACTTTCTTTGAGTGAGAGTTAATGATTCTCACGTCCCACAAAGAAAGAAAGAAAGTCCATTCCTTCAATCCAACTCCACAAATCTCTTTCTGTGAAAACTTCTTTCAACAACAAATCTTATTTTGTTTAGAGAAAGACTTGAAAAATCAAGAAAACCACTCTCTTTTATTGTTATTATTATTATTATTTTAAGAAAAAAAAAGAAAAAGAAAAAAGATTGGACCTTTTCATTGCCAGCCATGACTGAAGTCCTTCATTCTCCTTCACATTTCCCTTCTTCCCCTCCAACAACCTCGTCTCTGTCTTCTTCTTCCTCTTCTGTGACCTGTATACCCCCACAATCTCCTTCAACACAAGATGTCATTGATGATGATGATGAGGAGTTGGTGAAACAAAAAGAAAGGAATCAAAGGGATCAGCTTTCTTTATTGGCTCTTCTTGTGGCTCTGCTTAGGAAGTCTTTAGTAGCTTGTAAGAGTGACCGAAGGGAATTTTGTTCTAGTATGGAGATTGGTTGTCCAACCAATGTGCGCCATGTGGCTCATGTTACCTTTGATAGGTTTAATGGGTTCTTGGGTTTGCCTGTGGAGTTTGAGCCTGAAGTCCCCAGGAGGCCTCCCAGTGCTAGGTAGGTACATTGTGTTTTTTGATCGAAAGGAAACCGTGGGTTTTCTCTATTTTTATCTTTCTGGTGTTTTATATGGTCATTTCAATTCTTGGCACTGTTAAGTTTCTTTGTTTTGTTAGTGAGTTATTGTTTCTTTGATCTTTTCTTTGGTTTCTGCAATGCAAGTCTCATAAATGAGATTTTTCAGTGGTTAATTGGTGAAAGTTTCTGTTTTTCATTGGTCGATTTGATTTTCTTTTTCTGAGGTTGGGTTTTGGCTGTTCAGTTTAACTTCTTAATTTTTGTGCATGATTGTTTGTGTTAAAGTTGAGTTTTTTCCTCTCTTTGCACGCTGTAATGTTTTCCCTGTTCTTGAAATTTAGTGTTGCTGTATCCGAGTGATGGATTTATTTTTGAGGTTCTATTGCCCCATCCAGTCTTGAAATTGTGGATTTTATTATAATTGATTTCTGGTTCTTCATTCCTTTTTTGTCCATTGGAGTTTGATGTTTTTCTGAAGTTCCATTTTATGGGGAAAAAAGGGGGGGAAATCAACTGTAAAGTTCTGCTGCAGAAATAATTTCTGGAACCAATAATTGAATTAAAGAGATGCAACTGAAAAGTTTAGCAATAAGAGAAATTGGCCTATGCAATTTTGTTCTTATCCCATCTTTTATGTTGTTTGTTATCCGGAATCATGGATCTGAGCACATAAGCAAGCATCAACTTTATCACAAATTGAGAGCATTATCCAAGAGTTATATTGTAAAATATTCGAGCTTTTTATTTCATTTTTGTCAACTCCTCAAATTTGGAGAGACGTGGCAGACCACTCCTCTTTTCTGTCTTATTGATGCATTGTATTCTTGGAATGAGGTGTGGTTGCTGGCCTGCCATTTGAATCCACAAAACATGGACTTTTCCATAAAAAGTCCGCTACTTTTGAGTTTCAACCTTGTTATGCATGGATTGATGCATAGAAATAGCTTCGTGGACCATTGTACAAATGCTTGATTTCTGGAGCCAAGTTTCATTTGTTTATGGGAGTATATGGTTAAACTTTGATACCAGTACAACATTCTCTATTTCTTATGGGAAGTCTTGTCTCCCCCTTGATTATAGACTTAAATTCCTTTTTGTTTCATGTTAGTAATATAACTAAAAAGACCAAGATTATTCACAACTCAACTAAATACAGATGAGCTGATGCCCTCTCCCCTTGGAGCACTTGCACTGGTTCCTTGATTATGGTTTAAGTTGTGTGTGTGTATTCACAAGCACCCCACTTGATCAGTTGTGAGCTAGATGCTTTCTAGGATTTAACATGTTGGTTGTTCTGTTTCAACTTTCACTGCTAGTCTAAAGAAACACCAATGGCACCTTCAAGTAACTTTTCCAACAACAAGTCACTTGATAATCCTTTTATCCCTGGAATCTGTGTTTGTTAAGTTGTTCCTGTTTTTTCTAGCTTTACATCATGCCAATTAAAAGCAGTGAACTATTTCATATGATTGCTGCCTTGCTCTTTGCCTATTGATTTGAATTTTATCATTATGCAGCACAACTGTTTTCGGAGTTTCCACTGAATCTATGCAGTTGTCGTATGACTCAAGAGGGAACAGTGTGCCAACAATTCTCTTGCTAATGCAAAGACGCTTGTATGCTCAAGGAGGCTTGCAGGTACGTCACCTTGTCATTTTTCTATATTAGCATTGTTATGCTGACTCCAAAGATAGGGCCGTTGGGGATAAAATGGAAAACTTCTTGGTAAAATTGTCTGATTTAGGTAAATTGGGGCTCGTTTTACATGTAATTTATTGGATTTCATTTTATTTTGAATATGGTGCTCATAATCAAATCATTAATTATTGCATTCAGGCTGAAGGGGTTTTCAGAATTGCTGCAGAAAACAGTCAGGAGGAGTATGTTAGGGAGCAACTGAATGGCGGGGTGGTGCCAGAAGGGGTTGATGTACATTGTCTGGCAGGACTTATCAAGGCATAGCAACACAAATTACTCTTGGATAATTTACAAATTATGCATCTGCTTATGAATTATAACACATTTAATAGTGAAGGAGTTGCATATTCATTGAAGACTAATTGAACTGGTTAATGCTACATTGAAGATAGTGTAACAAAAAAAGGAAGAAATACTGATATGTAGATCACACATATAAAATCCTAGTGAGCTATTTCTTTGTTACAATTAAGTGGATAAAATAAATTGTAAGCAACAATCAATTTTTTTTTATTGGTGGAGTGCAAAAGTAGAAGACATTGTTTAAGACACTACAAAATCAAATTAACCTTTATCCTAGAAGTTCATGAACCCGTAAATTTGTGAAAACCTGTTTATCAGAATGATCATGTGTCCATTGCTGGATACTACTCTTACAAGTATGATATTGTAAAAAAGCAACTGTACTTTGGGGCTGTAATCTATATAGAAAGCTGTTATTATTATACAAATTCAGTTTTATTTCCTGAAAGCCATCTCAGTAAAGCTGGATCTATGACACTATATTATTAAGCTTTTCTGTGAAGATTGTTTACAACCATAGATCCTGCAGTTTTTTCTTGCCACCATTACCATCCCATTCTCTAGCTTCAATTCCACATCATTGCTGTCACCAAATGCTGCACTGTGACCGCCCCTTTTCACTACCATCATTCCATCTGCAATCCATTTGTATTAATTATATCATCTTTATTCATGGTTTTAGTATATTCTGTCTTCTACGTTTAGGGTGTGGTGCTGTCAGTAGAAAGTGTTGCTGTTTTTTGTCTCAGGATTTACTTCTTTTGTTTATTTTGCATTCAATACATAGCTCTATTTTGACTTGAAGTACAACTGTTTGTCTAGGCTTGGTTTAGAGAGCTTCCAACAGGGGTTCTGGATTCTTTATCACCTGAACAAGTAATAGAATGTCGAACAGAAGATGATTGTGCTTATCTTGCAAGGAATCTACCTCCAACAGAAGCTGCTCTATTAGATTGGGCGATCAATCTGATGGCTGATGTTGTCCAACAAGAACACCTGAACAAGATGAATGCACACAATGTAGCCACAGTTTTTGCGCCAAATATGACTCGAGTAAGTGTCTATTATTGTTTGGACATTCCTGAACTTCAATGATTTTTCTTGTTTACCTATGATCTGATTTGTACATGCTATTTGTTGTATTCAAAGGATCCACCTTGCTTTTCTTTAGGCTTTAGAGAAGCTAATCTAAAGTACTCCCACTTTCCTTTTCACCTTTTTTCTTTGATTATGTCTCTAGATACTGCTAGTACTCTCACCATGTCAGAGCAAATGGATCAGCCAGAGACATGGTTAATTAGTAATGGTTTTCCTATTGCAGTATAAAATAAGTGATTGAATAAGTGAAATTGCCACAAAAAGCTGCAGATCTGGGCAGTTGTTGGTGTGCTGAATGCTGATGGTTGTCTTTGTCTTAATTTTATTGCAGATGGCCGATCCTTTGACTGCATTGATGTATGCAGTCCAAGTAATGAACTTTCTCAAGACACTTATCCTAAGGACACTGCGAGAGAGAGAAGATTCTTTGGTGGAGCCTACTCCTTCACGCTTAGAGCCATTTGACAAGAACGGTCATGAGAGCCCTTCACTGTCCTGTGCCAAAGATAGCGAAGATGAAAATGAAACAACTGAGCAAGCCTTTGTGGCTGAAGAACCTGTTGTAGAAAGTTCGTATCACTCCAGTCAATACAATGCCATAACTGATGAAGCAGGCCTCAGTTATGCAACTTCAGTTGATAAGCTAATTGCCAAAGGAGATCGTTCCTGCGAGACTGCTTCCGAGGCTAACTTAGTCAATGACGCATATAATCATAGAGTTAATGCTGGCAATCAAGCAGGTATCGGAAAGAACAGCATTGGCCAATCAAGTAATTCAAGTCTCAGAAAGAGTCCTGGAAAATTTAGCAGGCAGTCACCTGTACTTCATTTAACACCACCTTCTGACAAGACTCGAGGAATTGGTAGCTGTATAGACTCAAGGTCAGAGCGTATTGAAGCTTGGCGATGAAGGATGTCCAAAAGTAGTTTGGTCCCAACTGATTCTTCGAAAGGAAGCTATGTATGTTTGATTTCAAAACAGTGAGTATGTTTGTGAATTGTTCACCTATGGTTTCTGTGTGCTGGGTGGTTTTCCAATTTGATAAATGACAACAGTGTGAAACTAACATCTTCTTAAAATTTCAGCTGCATTTCTTTAACGCTAGAGTAACATGGATGTTTAATGATGTAATATCTGATGTTAGCTTGTTAATCTTGTACAATTATCATCTTGGTTTTTCCCCTTCGCCTTTTTCTCTCTTCAGAGTGGAACATCTGCTTTCTTTTAAATGTGAAAGCTACACCATTATCCAACGTTGTCTTTAATACCATCTTTTAGTCGTTGAAAACTTCAATTTTGTCCACATTTATGTTGGATTTAGTCCTTGTGGCGGTAGATGTAGCATCTACTCGAATTAGAATCTGAATACACAGTTTAGAGGTGGCACTGCTTACCACAGCCAGTGAACCAGTAAAATGTTGTGGCAGGAGAACACACACGAATATGGGCACTCTATGGTTAGAACAGGACCCGCTTGCCTATTGATTGGCCCTTTCATGCCCTGCCATTATATATCAAGATGGACTATCTCAAGATGAAGATAGGCTATTCGAAAGTGAAGGGTAGCAGCCAATCATTTCCGGGAACAGGATTGAACATGTTCAGAGAACCAAGGAGAATATTCCAAGAGCTGCTGATACTTTTTGTGCCCTCTATGATGAAAATCACAAAAGCAAGATAGATGTTAAGGTCGTGATGAGAAAAAGATACATTATGCTGAGATAATGGACTTGTTAAGATGGGCGGTGATTGAAGATATAAACTGATCTTTCAAATCATCATCAGGATAGTCTCTCCAGCAATACAGCAAAATATCACTATCAAATACTAAATTATGATTGAAATTTGCATTAACATGGCCTTTTAAAACCAACACTAAAATATTATGGTCCCTGTTGGGTTTTAATTTCAAAGCTTGTGGTCTTTTTTTGACTCAGATACAGATCATAAATTAAACATGGCAATTCAGGCTAAATTAAATCTAGAATGACGTAAGATATTGTTTTAAACCATGTATTACTTGAGGTGTGATCAGTCAATTGAGATATAGATTGATCCATTAAATTGATGCAGTTCTATTAGGTTAATCTCCACTCACTTCGACTTGAAATCCAGCTTGTTGGGAATTTATAAAAGGATTTTTATAATATTTTTTATAAATAAATTCAAAAATAAAATTTAATGTATAAAACTTATCGGGAAGTGAATTCTCTACGTTAAGAATATACAAGAAAAGTTACTGCACATGTACATTTATTTATGGCCACCAAATTTCGACCTAGCTTCAAAACCACCCGTTCTTGCTCCTCTTCAATGGAAGAGACGCCCTAGGCCCTAGCCAAAGCAACAAGAAGCATCATCTCTTGATTTTTTTCAACCTCCACGCCAATCTCGTGCTTCTTTATCTCCCTGTTTCTCTCTACCTCCCACCGAGAACCCTAAAAACAAGAAAAGAAAAGGCTTATATTCCTTTATACTAGAGTAGATAGAGTGAGCCAAAACCTAGCTATGGCTGCCTGTGGAAGTCTCCAACACATCTTTGAAAAACCATTACCAGAAAACCCTACACTGCTTGAATCCCTCTCATCACGGAACCAAATCAAGCCTGTAAAACCGATGGAGCAATCCTCCTTCACTGAAATATTCGGTGAGCTTCATTTCAAAGAGAATTCGCAGTCATCATCATCTTCTGCTTCTTCTTCCTTATTGTCAACTTCATCTTCCTTTACTCTATCACCCTTCTCCTCTCCTTCATCCTTCCTAGATTTGAACCCGGAAGCCGGAGCAAGTAGACTCAACAAGAATGACAGCTTGGAGGGCAAAAAGAGCAAATCAATATTGGACTGTGTCTCGAGAATCACCCCGAAGAATCATCAGTACACAGGTTGTCACCAGAATGGTCATAACTTTTCTAGAATGAATTATGAGAGCTTGCAACTATGCACCGAGGGGCTTGGTTTTGAAAGTTCTGATGATGTTGAATACTCGAAGAATGATATAAATGAAGACTGGCGATACCAGGAGGAGAAAGTAAGAATCACAAGGCATGCAGCATCAGATGATCTCAGCAGACCAAGATCAGGTAGACGGACATTTCCTCCGCCGATTTCCTGTATTGGAAGGGGTGGAAAGCCTCGGGCTATCTTCAAGTCTTATAGGCATGACGGTAGGTTCGTTCTTAAAGAAGTGAGGCTGCCCACCTTCAAGTTTTTGCATGCATGTAGAGAGGACGGGAGATTGACGCTGCAGTTTGTTCATCCGAATGATGAAACCATTGATGAAGCAGAAGATGAGGTGGAAGTTGAAGAGGACTATGAACATGATGCGCGAGAAGAATCTGATGACGAAAAAGGCAACGATGATGATGATGGATGAAAAAAATAAAAGTTGAAAGAAGCAGACATGAAGCCAAGGACAGTTTAGGTAGGAACACTTTTGCTTGCCAGTAAAAATAAAAAATTCAGCTTCTGCTTTTGTGGTCCAGCTACAAACCAGTAGAGAAAAGAGGAGACAATAACTTGAGAATCTATACTAAAATTCCCTTTTCTGCTCCCTTTCAGATCATTTCAAGGATGGAAATCCCCCTCCTTTTCACTGTTGTGAGTATTTTGTTGTACATCATCAACCATCATCGCAATATTGTTTAATATTATATAATAAAAATTACTTTTTAAAATATTTTTTATTTAGAACTATATTAAAATAATATTTTTTTTATTTTTTTAAAATTTATTTTTATCACCAACATATTAAAACAATAAAAAAATAAAAAAAACAATCACACCACAGTAACAAACAAGCTCTGCCTCCAAAAACTTTAAGAATTGCCATAAGCTCAGTTTCATTCAATCGATCTCCGAATACTAATAGTCTCTACTGCCTCCACCAAGTAAGGAAGTGCTCTATAGAACATGCCATACCATCACTATCACTAAAATGAGTGGAAATAAAAAGTAAAGGCATATGAAATGCCTAAGAATCAACTAGAAAAGAACGTTTTGAGTAAAAGTTCACACCTTTAGAAAGCAAGAAAACACTATGTGCTCGTAGCCTAATTAATGCCTTTGCTTTGGGTGCGTCTGAAAATGCATTTTTACTGGAAAAAACATCAAATTTTATCATGAATATGTCAAAAAATAGCGAAACACCAAATTGATGCCTTTTCAGCCCAAGGGCCCTTTTGTAGAGAACAAGAACAGCATTGTCAAACGCGAACTAAAAATAAACCAAACCCCACTAGCAGCATATTCTTGGGTAGGTCTTTATTTGCTAACAGAAACCTGCTTATATATATAATGGCTCCAAAATCAAATAACACCTGGCTAATAAAAACTCATTGAGCCATCCTGGATTCCAGGGTCAGACTGTCAAGACAACAAAATCAAGTACAAAGTTGAACAAGACACAAGTGTTAAAAGCCGATGATTCATGGAGGAGGAAACAAAAAAACAAAGTTAAAGCAGATAAAGAGTGAGTTGGGAACTCCAAAGTAGTTGTTATATGCTTGTATTACGGTTCACTTAAAGATAGCTTGCACTCTGGGGTGAATTATGAACTGGTTACACTGGTTCAGCATACTCAGACAGTCAAATAAGAATATGGCAGGGCCAGTATGAAGAAGTAATCAATATTGACTTTCACCTCAAGAACTCTGGTCACCTTCTTCAGTAGTTGGAATGACAGATATATACAAGTCATCTCTTTTCATTGATGGAGGCAATGGGCTAGATAGAAATGAAGGTTCAAGAATGTGATGACTCGTGTAACCCAAACTACACCTTTAATTAGAAAACTGTGATAATAAACACCTCTTTAGTTTCCAATTTTTCGGCCTCATGTAACTACGTGAAAGGCAGTTACTGTAGTGCTGAGCGCACCTATTCTTAACTCATAAAGCAGTAAACAATATATCCTTTAGCTTATACTCAGCTGGAGTGTAAAATGATCTGTGCCAATTGAAAATTATTGCTCAGTGCTCGGCTAGACAAAGAAAAGGGGAACGCACATCATAAAAAACAAACTTAAAATCCAAAAAAATACAAGTTTTGGCCCCAGACCCGTTCATTGTGATCCAGAATAGATTCTTGGTGCAAGCTTTTTCCTAATGAATGATGGTGAAAGAGAAAGACTTCTAGAAACATGTTGAAATGGAAATATTCTAGGGATGGAAACAGATGATCCTTTCTAGACTGGCAGGCACACGGCAAGACTTGTACCCCAAATCCAAAAGGGACAGGACATTTGTTTCTTTTCCATAAAGCTACGTGGAGCATCTTTGAAACGTACAAGTAGCTGCAAGTCCAAATCTGTGGCTATGATACTTTAGAAAAGTTCTACCGTTTATTTGAGCATGACTGCCAAGCAGCTGGCGTGGTTTAGCTCCTAAGAGGAATACATGACAAAAATCTAAATAACTAAAATCCTTTGCAAGATTTCTTCCTCGTGGACATGATTTCAGGCTATTAGAAACAGCTGAACCGTCCCATCAGAAAAGCTTCAAGAATAGTAACATCACTCGTGTAAGTGAACATGAACCTTTGGATTATTTATCAATAAAAATAAATTAAGAAAGCACCCACAAAAACAATGAAGTTTCACAAAGCACACAAATACAAACACCCTGTCAATTCAAGTCTTGAAATTAAAAATACTTAAGACACCTATTGAATAAATTCAACTTGGACTTGGGACCACTACGTATTATTCTGCATTTTTATATAAAAATTATGGCATGCATTGACTTAGCTTTCATCCAGTAATGGATCGTAGTGGATTACGACTGAACCATGTAAAAAAATTTACAACAAAGAAAATAAAAGCAAAAAGAACAGGAAACAACAGAGTGATGTTTTGTGAACCACATAGCAGGTAAGGGGTTCAAGTCAATGTGCCCAAGCACTTGCCTTTTGATATTTTATTCGAGTCGGGAGTTTTATCTATGATTACCCACACCTTACTCTTGCTCATTCTAGAGATATAATTCATGGAAGGGGAAATTTTTGGAAAGAGTTTACAAGAACCTAGAACAAGGGGCGTTAAATCACAAAAAGGGATTACTGCCATCTAATGTCAAAAGAACCTTGTATAAATCTGGACGTCGATCACGGAATACCCCCCAACCATGCCTCTTGGACTTGATTTTCTCTAGATCAAACTTTGCAACAAGAACACCTTCCTCTTTGTCATCAGCTGCAGCAACTATTTCCCCTGTTGGTCCTGTCAGTGAAATCATTTATAGTAAATTTACTTTCACCATGGTTAAATGTTCATACTGACTGGATGACTGTCCACAAATAATTTTTTTTTATACCCGCTATAAAAGAGTTTCCGTAAAATGTAATCTCACTGTTTCCATGCTCTGTCTGGATTATTTCCTTTCCAATGCGGTTTGAAGCTACTAGAGGTACCTGAATTTGTCAGAACATACGTCAAACATCTTTTCTATGGCAGCATTCTATGACAGAAACCACACTACAGAGATGTTGCGGGACTCTCAAAGAGATGGTATCTAAATGAAGTGGACCACACAACATTGAAGGTAAAATCCTTGGAGAAGGCATGCACAAAACGAGGATCAGGACCAAGTTAAAATCAACATGACAAACCAAACATGAAATACAATTGCCAAACTACAAACACAGCAACTCACCAAATTTGCCCCAGCATGGCCCTGCATAACTCGTTTCCAGTGATCTAGAGAATCAAGTCCTTGATCTTGAGGTTCAGAACCAATGGCAGTGGGGTATAATAATATCTCAGCACCTTGCAGAACCATAGCCCGGGCTGCCTCTGGAAACCACTGATCCCAGCATATTGCTGGCATTATTAAAAAAAAAAAAAAAAAAAAAACACCACCAGCTGCTTCAATTTTTCCATTCTTTAATTCCTCTATAGGAAAAATGACAAATAGAAATGGCTCTGCAACACATTTTGGATAACCAGCTAACTGGACATTTTGACTGAATAACATCACCAGCATGGCCAAAAATTTGAATCAAAAGATACCACAATATCTAGTAAATATGACCAGAAGAAAGGGTGAAAAAAAGGGGAATGTCTCGTACCTATTCCAATCTTTGCAAATTTAGTTTGGAACACCTGTTTAATAGTGAAATAAGTAAACTATTTAATACAAAATGAAGGCAGATTTAATAGGTTCCAGAAAAATGCTAAACTTCGAAAGAGAACATCCAACAACCAACCCTGAAGCCAGTGTCGCCTGGATTAAAGTAGAATTTTTCCTGGTAACCTGAAGTCAAAAGCAAACAGAAACGGTTGTATAAGAAACCATATATGAAGCATACAGATTCAAGCAATAAAAAATATTCAGCTTTTCATATACCTGGTCCATCTGGAATATGAGATTTTCTATAGAGCCCAAGGTCAGCCCCATCAGCATCAATCATGGCTATGGAATTGTAATGGGCATTATTTGCCTCTTCAAAGAAGCTAACTGGTATGACTACACCCAGCTCTTTTGCCAGTTTTTGCATACTGTAGAATGCACACACAAAGTAAATTAATTCATACTGAAATGCATCTGGAAGTAAAAGCTTAACTTCTGTTCCTTTAGTAGGAGTTAGGACAACAGCCATGACAACAATAAATACAGCTTGCAAAGTAATTTAAGAAGCTAATTGGTTTTGATCCAGAAGGAGACACCCCACTTCATAGTCCTAGGTTCAAGATGGGAATGGAAGATGTTATGGGGTGGAGGAATGCTTGCAGGGTTGTGTAGCGCAAAGCTCTGATGACCACCAAATAAAACAGGGGAAAAAATGTTTTCTGCTTCATCTACCTCAGAATTGTAGGATGGCCCTTGTAAGGCTTAGCTCGCTGGAAAAAGTCTTCTCTTTGAGCTTGACAGAAGTAATATCCCTCAAATAGTTCCTGGAAGTGAGAGTCATAAAGTTTGGAGCTTAAACAACATGGAAATGAATATTTTTGAACTCAGAGTTCGAAAAATCCTACAATTATGGAATCTCTTCAATTAATAATATACACAGGCCAGAGCATGTAAAGAAACCTATCTTTATTCACATCGCTTTTAATCATCACCCCACCCCAAAATAGACCACCAAATATATCTGTAATCGCTGCTCATGCAATAGCATGATACGCATTTTTACCACCAGCAAAGACAAGTCCATATTGACTTATACTATCATGATCCTACATTAACAACATAGACAATGTTTATATGTTTAGCATGAGCCCTTCTCTCAATTTTTTTAGTACGTTGGACCAACCTATTCATAGTCACTTTCTTTTTCCAGAAAGACCAAGCTTTAGTAATTTCATCAGCAGTTCGTGAGTCTAGCTTTCCACTTAAAAGACATAGACATGCAGCCATTAAAAAACTCCATAACACCACCATTACAAGCAGTAGGTATCTTAGACTGTCTTTGTCCTAGTGTGGCTAACCATCCCCTTCCACCCATTTTCGATCATAGCCCCAGTAAGTCATCACCTGAGCAGGCGAGCACAACCAATTCCAAATGCTGGTTCCCCTTCAGCTTATAGTTTAGCTGTAAACTATCTTCATAACCACAAAAACCTTAGACCTAAACTCCTTCCCTCATCAAAACAACTGATAACTTCCAAATTTCACAACTTGGCAACAACTTCATTGCATTTCTTATAGCATACCGCAACAGGAGAGTAATCTCTCGGCAGTGACAAGAAAACTGCTAAAATACTTGATATTTCATTTAAGCAGTGATGGGAATATTTCGTTTCATTTACTCTTCTAAGTTGTAGCTTCAAATTTAGCAAACAGATTGTCACCATAACCTCCATACCTGAATGAGAATGATGTTTGATCCCTTCTTGTGAGCAGCTCTAACCAATCTGAATAGAAGAGGATTAATCAGATTCAGTAAAAACCAAGATGGGGTTATTAATTTTAGAAAAATAAAGCAGAAAAGTTTTTTGCAGATGGGAATTAACAAAACCCATTTGATGAGTGAAAAAATTCCTTGTAAGTTATAAAAAAAAATCAGAACTTGAGCTACTTTGAAATCATACATAAAAGAAATGAAAAGGTAAGAAAGAAAGAAGCAGGAGTAGGAAGACCTTTCAGCGGTGGCGAGATTAGCTGCGACATCATCGGTACAAGCAAATTGGAGAGCGGAGACCACCACCTCTCTTCCTTTCCCCTTCTCCATTTCCTTTCTTTATTCTTCTATGGATTGCTTCTTTGTTTTTATTTTTTTCCCCTTCCTTCCTTCCTTCCTTCCTTCCACTTCAGAGTCAAGAAGACGCCGAGGGTGGAAGGGTCTGTGGCCGCTAAAACTTCAGTAAAGATTAGTGGATAAAAATCATTGCCGTCCCTAAGCTATTCTTATTAGGCCAAATTGAACCTTGTAAATGATTTAGGAAGAGCCATTGTCCAATGATGTACTTCATCTTCCAAGTAAAAACTTATCCTAATAAGTACACATTTCTTTCATTGATAACATATTTCATTTTCTAAATACAAGAAGATTTTTTTAAGAGAATTATGAAAACATGTATTTAAAGTAAATAATTATTTCTTAATAATTTTCAAGAAATATATATTCAAGAATAAATATTTTAAAAGTAGTAGCATTCATTTGTTAATGCTCCAAAATCCAGAATGTG
Source organism: Populus nigra (assembly GCF_951802175.1). Taxonomy (NCBI): domain Eukaryota; kingdom Viridiplantae; phylum Streptophyta; class Magnoliopsida; order Malpighiales; family Salicaceae; genus Populus; species Populus nigra. The sequence goes on from NC_084858.1 coordinate 2,823,964, forward strand.
AGGGAAATTACTTCTTACCATGTTTAGATGATAGATGGTCATGTGTTCATGTCCATCTTTTATTTTTCATAACTAAAAATTCTAGGGGTTGGTGATGGGAGTGTATTCCTACAAAACAGTCTTTTATTTTTAGGATTATTCAATAATTAAGTTGATGATTTTATTATAAAGAATTGTTGTAAATGAGCATTAAATTCTAAGAATAAGAAAATTTGTCCTTGGTCTATGTATAATAAATACTAAGAATGAGTTATAAGAGAGTGAAAACGGTAACCCTATTTTCTAGGTCATTTAGAGAATATTTATAACCTTGAATTTTTCTTTTTCCTACTCGAGGGGCCATAGTTGTTGGTATTTTCCTTCTTCATATTCAAATGGGAGAAAGACCCTTACCATCAACATTAATATTGATTGTAAGTGTCTCATTACAAGGCATTAATTGTTAATGGAAGTATCACGTGTCTATAGAAAAATGATCTTATATCAATCTACATTCTCTGAACGACATTAATATTGATTGATGTATGGATGGTCTTTAGAAGACTTTTTGCACAATTAGGATGTATGGAGATGATAACCCTAAATTCTCACCTTAGATGCTTGTGTTCGGAGAAATCCTTGGATCAAAATGACGTTGATCCTAGTACGTGGCCGAGCCCAAAAGGGTTGGATCGAGCGTCTTGCCAAACTTGTAAGTATTTGGGCTTAGCACGCAATCGACCCCTAGGGGCTTGAGTCTGGTATCTCACTAGACTCATAGGTATTTGGGCTTGGCATCTAGGCGAGCCTGAGAGGGTTGGGTGTGATATCTCACCAGACTCACAAGAACTTAGGCTTGGCTACAAGGGGGTTGGGTCCGACATCTCGTCAGATCCATAGATGCTTGGCTCTGACATCTAATTGAGCCCAAGAAATATGAGTGTGGCATCTCACCACACTCACAGGTGCTTGGTCTTGGCACATAGCCAAGCTCAAGGAGGTTAGGTCTAGTATCTCGTCAAACCTATTAAAACTTGAGCTCGACGTGTGGCCGAGCTCAAGGAGGATTAAGTCTGATATTTTGCCAAACTCCCATGTAATGGATCTTGATTTCTGCTGAGTATCTTGTTAAACTTATTAGAGCTTGAGCCTAGCGTGCAGCAAAGCCGAAGAAAAATTGAGTTTAATATTTTGCCAAACTCTCATATAATGGATCTTAATCTCTGCTGAGCTTTTATAATGGATCTTCTTTCTTTTGGTCTCTTTATAGTTATGTCATTTATAAGAAAGAAAAAAAGAGTTTTCAATATCAAATACATTAATCCATTAATTTGCCTTTTGAAATTGGGAATTGAACATCACTTTTAAGATGAAAAAAAATACAATAAAGCTATATTAGTCAAGATTTAGCTGGTTATTTACAAAATTATTTGACGTTTTAAGCATTACATAATAGAAGAAATAAAGACTTCTATTTCTTACATAATAAAATAATAAAAAGTTATTCAATACATGAAAATTTACACTTCCCTCCCTTTATCTCATAAAATTAATGATTTTATTAACAATTTTAGTTACCTAATAATTTCTCATTTAGTTAAAAAAACTCCTTTTTAATTATTAGATAAGACATTAGAAAAAAAGTTAACAGGCAATTAGGATTAAAGTACCATTATATAATTCTCAAAATAAAGAGGACTGAATTGAATAAATAAAAAAACTACAGTTACTAAATAAACAACTTAATTAAGTTCAATAATCTCCTTCCTCGGACAGAGATTAGGTCTCTCCGGTCCCACTCTTTGAAAAAATACGCACCAACGTAGGACTGTTACGCTTGTAAGGGTAAACTCGTACTTTTAAATGTAACTGTCAGATTCTCCTTCTTCAGCTAAGGGACCAAAATTCAACCACCCCAGAAAGAAAGATTCCATTTTTTCCCTCCAAATTAAAGTTACCAGATCACTGGATTTCCAATTCTCCGATACTGTTTTCCGGTGCCTTCGTCGGAGACTTAAAATCTCCGATCACAAAAATAGGCCCCAGACCTATCCCCAGGTAGGACAAAAATGAAGAAGTATGAGTTGCAGCTAAGACAAACACAGCAGAAAAGGCCACCAAGGCCTCCACTTCCCTCGGCGCTTGGATTTGGAGGAGACGAAGACGATGACGTGGAGAAGGATATTACATTTCAGGCTGCTAAGAACAAATATCTCAAAGATGTAATCACTAACCCTTTTCAATCACTGCTTTTTTTTTTTGAAATTTTTGTTTGGTTTTCAAGATGGAAGAGCAGCAGAAGAAAGCGTTGGAAGAGGACCCATCAGTGTTTTATTATGACGGAGTTCATGAAGAATGAAGCAGAAAATTGCTCAGCCAAAAGCCTTAGATCACGAAAAGAGAGAGGTATTTTGATGGTATTAACAAAGAGTTTGTTAGGCACTTCTGTACGTCTTGCTCCCTGTAGGTGTGGTTGTTAAGGTAGGTATCACTTACAAGGGAGCGATGCATCTGGAATATCTACTTGATAGTTTAGAAGGGGAAAAATGAGTGATGAATATGTTGGTTTTGTGTTTCAGTCTAAAAATATTAAGACTTTAATGGAGAAGGCACAGGAACGACAACGACAGCATGATAATGTTTTTGAGAAAAATCTTAGAGAACTAGAGATGATCACCTTTATGCCGACAAGGATAAGTTTGTTACAGCTGCTTATAAGAGGAAACTTGCAGAGCAGGAGAAATGGATGGCGGAAGAGCGTTTGCGTGAACTTAAAGAGGAGAAAGAAGATGTATGTGTAACCTTTTCTGCTCTTACTTTGATTCTGTTGCACATAGTCATTGCTTGGTTGGTGTTGGATTGCTTTTGTCTCTTAATTGAGTCGAGTCGTTACCATTTTGTTAAAAAATTTCATGCTCTTGGTGATTCTTGATCTGCTGGTTGATAACTGCTAGTTGTATTGTGTCTCTTTGCTGTCACCGTGATGTTTTCATATGTAGTGTTATTTCCAAACTGTTGACATGTTTTTGAGCTTGTTGGCATTAAGTCATGAATAATGCAACTTCTTGATAGCAATAGAAATCTTAAATTCCCATATATGCGTTGGAGATGGGTTGGTTAGGAGCTGGGGTTTTTGTGTTTGATATAATGACAATCATGCAATTATTCTGGAGTACCAGTTGCTCAAACACTATAAACAGCAGTCAAGAAACACATCAAGGTCTGAATTAATTTGCCTAGAAGAACACGAAAAGGTTCTCTAATTAAGTTGCGCAGATTATGTTAAGTCTACTGCTGGATTACCACAACTGCTACTGTGTAGATATAGAACACTTGTTATGGTTGTTAGAATATCGATCACTAGGAGATCCATTGTAGGAATGCTGCGTCTCAATTAATTGGCTCAGGCTTCGATGCCTTGAAGGGAGAGATTTAGAACATGGCTGTCTGTTTCCTCAACTTATTGGGTGAATTGAGTTTGGGACTGCAGTCCTGTTTATGAAAGAACTTTAACAACTTGATATTTACTTCATTGTGTTTGATAAACCTACAACAAGAATTTTATGAATCCAACGTTGACAACCAACCATACTTCACTTCGTAAGCAGATAGGAATTTGGTTAAAAAAAACAGAGAGCATTGCATTTTGATCAGCATAGCAGAGGGCTGCTTTATTGCCCTCAAACACTACCGGCCTGGCTCTGGTGCAGGGAAGTTGAGTTTATTACCCCTCACTATTCAAGCATTATTATGATTTGGAAGTTTGGCTGCAAACGGGCTTGATGTTTGGTGATGTTAATATTCTTCTATCCTAGATGTCATTGCTAAATTGAGGAAGGTTGGGGAGATTTAAAGTTTGTACTAGAGACAGGTTGCTTGTTGGTTGAAAAATGACCCTATTACGGTTCTGGTATCGACAGATATTTGTTGAAGCTAGGGAATATGATGGCATTTGCAATTAGATACTTTAGCTAAGAATGAAATGTCTGTATATGCAGCCTATTAAGGTTACGTTCAGTACAATTTAGATGCAATGGGCCAATTAGAAAACATGTACGTTCTGTTCAACAGCATTATTCAAACTCGCTTCCATTTGCTTTGCCAACCATCATTGAGAAATCAGACTGTCTGTATCTTCTATATGAGAAATGAACTGAAAGAGAGGCTTTAAATTGCGTTTTACTTTTGCTTAATGTCTTTGAACAAAAGAAGTTTCTCTTTTTTATTTTACCTCCGCTTTGGAATAAACAAAAGTTTTCTATGAGATTTATGGGTTATGGACCTGTCAGATGATTGTCTTATTTTTCATCACCTGAGAGATAAATCAGGCAAGTGGCAGTGGAAGTGATGTTTCTGGAGCTGGGGTTCTTGGGTTTCTACGGGAATTGTGATTTTGATAGTAGTAGTTTGTGACTGGCCAAGTTTGAGATTGGCTTTTAGGAATCACAAAACTTGAAATGTAAACAGTTTTTGGTTTCCTCAAAACTGGTAATATGGTACCAATCACCCCCTTGGCTCTTCGGTTTCATCTTCATTGCTTCATGCCCAGCTTAATTATTTAAGCCTTAGCTTACTGTACTGGTGTGTTTCAAGACTTAGCTTACTGTAAATTGTTAGGTACACATGTTAATATAGTTTTGCGCTGAACATATTACTTTATCAAGCTTATATGTTTCTGTTGATAGGAAACATGCTAAGCCATTTGGTAAGTGATGCAGGATAATAAATAATAAGAATTAAAGTAAGAAAAAAAAAGCTGAAAAGAGAAAGTAAAGAAAAAAAAAAGGAAATTGAAGATATGCAAAGTCTACAATATTTTTATTAATCATTAAAATTGTTTCTTAAAATAACAGAAGAACATATAAATAATAAACCTTAAAACATTCCGTTATTAAGTTTAGCCCACCAAATCAAACTATGTAACGTAAATAATAAAATAATAATGAGCATGTCTAAATAGATTAAATAAGTAAAATAACGATGAAATAAGCTTAAATGGGCTTAGTTTTCCAATCAAAGTGTGATAGACTGAGCCATTCTATGTCGTTTATGTCCATATACTTTTATGGTTTGTGGTGTGGGTCTGATATCTCCACTAGTAAGTTACCAGCTAAGATGTATTTTTTCTTGTTTTAAAGGTTACCACTTGAGTGATTTTTATTTCAACATTGGAAAAAATCTTGCACTTGGTGCAAAAGACATAGCTAGTGGCCAAGAAGCAAGGGAAACAAGAGAAGCAAGCTGAATTTAGGAAGCTGGAGAACCTGGATGATCAAGCGCTGGCGAAACATCTGACAGAAATCATGCATTTTCAGGCCCAAAGTTCGTGTTGAAGTCTTCCAGTGTGAAAGAGGCACATCTGAATGAAACTTCCCCTCCTAGAAGTTCTGAGCCCTTGGATCCTAAGCCAGTATCTGATAAACCAGTTTCAGGCACTTCAACGCGAAGGAAAAACTCCAGCTGAACAATCATCGGCCAGTCAACCAAATCACGATCATCATAAAAGAAATCAAGATGCACTAGCTGCAGCTAAAGAACAGTTTTTGGCACGGAAGAAGGCGGAGGACCAGTGAAGGCCTCTGTTGCTTACTTGGGTATGTAATGCGATTGAGATGTAAGCCAAAATCTCTTTAAAATCTGGAAAAGCGTGTGCCACTCACAGAAATTTATTAAAAGTTGCTCAATAACCTAGAGATGAAGAAGTCAACTCCGGTGGGAGCAGCCAACGAAGTGCAACTTGTCTGGTTTTCAGCTCAAAGCCGAAGACGGGCAGACAGAAAGGCAATAACATTCATGTGCTAAGATGGAGCGTGTGCCCATTGCCAAAGATTTAGAGACAGACAAGAGGGCTTTATGGTTTCTAGGCCTCCCTCAATCCACACGAAAAGTAAACTACACGTTTATGTGCAATCTGCACCCATCCAATTCCTGCTGCTGGGACCTAAAAATCCCACCGGAGTTGACTTCTTCGTTGGCTGCTCCCACCGGAGTTCTCTAACGATAAGAGATGAATTCATTTTTCAAACAATCTTGTTAGTACATCTCAATGCACCTATTTGATGTATCTATTTTCTGAGAGTGCTAGCCTCAGGTTTCACGAATGGTCTTGATCAGCCGAACCACCTCCTGGGTGTTAAAGTGTGTTTCTCTGAATCGCAAGCTTATCCTTGCCTTGCCATTTAGCATCAATATGGCTTTTTTCTCTCTCCCTCTTTTAAGGACATGCACATTGACAGCTGTGATGTGATGAACCATTGAAGCAAGCAGAGTCCCAAATTTTATCACCCCCAAACCTTCCTGTCACTGTCCCGTAACGTCTCCTTATCAACCACGTTAAACAGCCATGGTTTCTGTGTCTTCTTCTTTGCTCTATTGTCTATCTCTTCTCTCTTTAAAATTTCCCCCCACTTCTTCTTCTCTTCTTCTCCTTTCATAACAATCCCATTACGACATTCCCAAACAAACCAAAAGCTAAACCACCTTGTCACAACCTCCCCAGCAAGAGCCCTCCACCTAGATAATCCCCAAACTACCCCTACAACAAACACCTCATAGCCATGGTGGTGGCTACTCGATTTCTCTTAGCTTTGGCCTACCACCTCAAACCCTCTCTTTCATCATGGATACTGGCAGGGACATTGTCTGGTTCCCCTGCACCTTTCACTACCTTTGCAAAAACTGCTCTTTCTCCTCCCCTTCCTCAAGAATCCAACCTTTTATCCCTAAACAATCCTCATCTTCCAAGCTTCCTGGGTACAAAAACCCTAAATGCTCTTGGGTCCACCACACAAACATACGCGCGCTGTGATCAAGACTGTAGTGTTAGAACTAACACGAACTCCTGCCTCAACCAAACTTGTCCACCTTATATGATCTTCTGGAGGCATTGCACTATCAGAAACTCTCCATCTCCACAATCTAACCAAACTCAACTTCCATGTCGGGTGCTCCGTTTTCTCTTCCCGGCCGCCAGCCCGCGGGATTTGGACGTGGACTATCATCTTTGGCAAAGCCAACTTGGTCTTCGCAAGTTCTCTTACTGTCTGCTCTCTCATAGACTCGATGATGACACCAAAATTAAAAAGCAGCTCTGTAGTTCTTGATTAAGAACAGTTAGATCCTGACGACGAAAAAACCAATGCCTTGGTGTCCACTCTATTTGTGAAAAACCCTAAATTAATTAAGTTGAAGACAAAAGTGGTTTCTCAATTTACTACTATTTGGGTCTCCGGTTGGATCACCGTCGGAGGCCACCACGTTAAGGTACTGTACAAGTTCTTGTTGCCTGTGTCATATTACATGAGATCGTGTTTAATTTTTTTTATTAATTAGTATAATATAATGAAATTTAAACTCATTATCATTTAATCAATAAATAATCATTTAATCAATAAAATTATAATACTATATTAACTATATTATAATACAATATTAAATAATTATCTTAATTCAAAAATTTAAGTTTTTAAATTAAATTTTAAAAATAATTTTTATATTTCTGAGGCTTTTGAGCCATTAAGTGATGATTTTAATAAATAAAAAATAAGTAAACAAAAAAAAAAGATTTCATTGGAATTAATGGAAAAGGAATTTAATAAAAATAAAAATAAAAATAAAAAATCCCTCCGTATGGGCTGGGTCTTCGCTTGTTTATTTTGGACTATATATATGAAGAGCAAACCCAAACAGATCCTTCTTAACAGACTCGAAAGTTAAAACTTCCTTTTCCCTGCTTCATTTCTCTGCCCACAAAGCCAAACACGCTGCAAGAATTCCAGGTAAGCCAAGTCCTTGCCTTTTAAAGCTCTCATTTTGGGGTTTTTTTTCCTCTCTATTTGCTCATATCTTCCATGCTAATAGATATTTCAATCGGTGGTGATGAATTGATTATTTGGTTTCTATCTGTTTTGTTTATATTTTAAAGGAAAGCTCAATTTGAATGGAATTGTGTTGTGTTTGTTTCCTTTCTTGCATATTTTAGGTGAGATTTATCATGGGTTTTGTTAGATGAAAACAAAAATTTAGTTAGTATCTTGACTTGGTGAAATTATGTCTGCACCAAATAGTCTTTAATAGTGTTGATGAGGAAACCTTTTGCAATTTTAAGAGTTCTCTGTGTCGCATTTTTTAGAATTTTTCTGAAGAATACAATAAGGAAAGTTGGTGCTTTGTGTCAGAATTATTGGTCAATGGACTTGCAAATTTTGTAATGGTGGTGTGCAAAACTTTTGCAATTTTATGTCAAAATGCTAATCCTTGTACTAGCAGGATTTGATAGCTGTCTTAGCATTGCTGCATTGGTTGTTGATGTATTGTGAGATTATATGCCAAAAAGCAAAAGAGGTTCAACACAATTATTGATCAACTTGGACCCAACTTATTATTAGTTTCATTAGTCTTGTTTCCAAAGCTAATACATTCTTTGACCATACGATGTTATGCGTCCATCAGATTTTAGAAACAAAACACATCTAGGCACCATTCATGTTTGGTTTTTTGACATAACTTTCCTGACAAACAACGTCACATGTGCATGATCGTTGACTAGATCTTGAATCTTTCCACACACAATTCTTTGGCATGCTACTTGCACCAAAGTTTGATAAAAAATCAACTAAGCATTGCTGCCTGCCGTTGTTTCCACATGTTCCGGGAAATGTGGCTTGCTAAGGGCACCATCATAGTTGACCTGCATTTTGAAAGAAAGAAAGGCACATATTCATTATTTTTGCAAATAAAAATTCAACTGTAATTATTCAATACTTCATGATATTTGATTTCATTTTGTTAGTAGCATGTAAATGAGACTTTGTTGATGATTTGAAAAAATATCTACCTTGAGCGGAGTGAAGAGACTAAATAGTGTAACACAAGAAATCAAGAGAAACACAATTGGCTTCATCATCTTTGATTCTATTATTTAAACTCTCACTTATCTGATGTTACAATGCTAGAGCGTATTTCAAGTTCATGCATGCAACCTCAATTTATATTTGTCCACCTGTGTCAAATTAGCAATATAGATTTTTTCAGTTTTTTTGGTTGCCTGAATGGAGACAAAATATCTACTTACCTAATGTGGAAAATTTAAATTTGGCACAGGTGTGGACAATTATAAATTTGGGTTGCATGCATGAACTTGAAATAAATTTGAATCTTGTTGGATTGATGATTTAAAAACTTATTAGTTGTCTTCATATATACAAGGAAATAGGTAAGAGCCTAATCTAGTGTTTGTTTTTTAATGATATTTGTATATACATAATGTTTTAGACTTAGTGGGAATAAATTTTAGCTTCGATATTTATAAAATCAACAGAATTGAACCTGTAAGGTATAATTAGAGGGAAAAAAAGAATAGAGTACAGAGGACCTAAATTTTCACCACATTATAAAACGTCAAAGACTATTGTGTTGGTTCAAGAAGACAATGGTCAATCTCTAATGTGTTTTGTTTGGTTCAAATCAACTCTCATCAATTTAAATTCCATTTTTACTTTGCTTCATCTTAAATATTTTCTCCATGCAACATTTGGGGTAATTTTTAGATTAGACTAGAATATGGTGTATAGATGAGATATTCTTTCTTATTAGCTTTTCCTATTTTTCCAAATTGAAAATTGATCCTGACTGGTAGGAAACTGTCATTTTTTACATGACTGGCCTTAACAAATTTCCTATCCCTGAATATCTGCTGTGGAATTTTGTTGTGCCGCACCCAGTTCTCATTTTCACAAATTGTCATTTAATGAACTCTATCTGGGGCTTCAAATAAATCACAACCATTTAACTATAGTTTAAAATTCTTTTCCCTTCATTCTTGCATGTTTTAGGCAAAGGGAATTTGAGCCATGTACAGTTTGTGTATGGCTTGATACTTGATTTTGAAACTTTAGGTACTCAATTGCCTTTTTTCAATAGATGGTTTCCTAATTGTAAACAAGGACATGGCAGATATCATGTCTTGTTAAGAAATAGAAAATGTCCAAGATTCTAGACGGTGCAGGCTGAGAATGGAATCCATTCTTAAGCAGGCTGCATAGCCTTGTGACACTGTTGAGGGACACTATTGTGGCATGAACCATGTCAAATAAGATAAACTCTTTTTCATATTTCAAGCTTGTTGGTGAATCTGGTTTGCTATTCCTGGTATTGTCAGTAACATTTTTGTAGCTTTGAATACCACCAAAGATGCTTAGTTATGTTTTACTAGTGGGTTTCACCAATCCCTTCCGGTTTACTTTCTCCTCCTGTCTGTGGACTATATTTCAAGTTTAATTCTTATCCTCAACTCTTTCATTCCATGGAATTTTGAATTGGTGATCATTGGTTACAAAAATTTCCCAGTGCATAGCGATTGACATTAACATAAATTTGTGGCTTCCTCTCAGCCATCAAGATGTTGAGTGTCTCTGTATTTGGTTTAGGATTTCTTTTGATTTTAGCATGGCATGCAGCAGTGGCAGTGCTTTCAATGTTTATCTTTGATTGGGATGGATCTTTCTGCACAATATCTATACTAACTCCAACTTTCTCAGGCACAAGTTGTCCAAGAACTTTCTCATAAAATTAATTTTAAGTAAATTGCTAAATCTTGATCAACCAAGACTTTCTGCATTGTTAAAATTATGTGAGACTTTGTGGATGCAACAAAATTACACATCCCAAACTCGAGATAAAATTTATGATAACTATTCCTTCAATTCTATGTCTTCATTTCTTCTATGATTTACTGCAGCTGCATTCCCTCATTTCTTCTATGATTTACTGCAGCTGCATACTATCTTGTCCCCTTTCTGAAGCTGGTCAAGCATGGGAAACAAACCTGTTAAACAAGAAAGAGAAGCTGTGTCTCCATTGGCACCAAACAGGCCAGAGTTTCTCTTAAAAATCATGCCACCATTGGACCATGCTTATGTTCGGTGGCTTGCTCGTGATCTTGAGAGGATTCATGGCTTTACTCCAAGAAATTGCCGTGCAGTGACACCACCAGATCATTATGTTGAATACATGCGATCACATGGTTGGTTGGATGTGAACCTGGATGATCCTGATCTGGCTCATTTGTTTCCCAGTAAATAATCATGTAATCAAGGCAGGTGGTGATCCTCTTACTAGAAGTGTAATTAGGGAAATGGAATTTCTAATCTTTGCTGGAAAGTTGAACATGAGAGGTGGGCTGTTTATCAAATCATCATCATCATCATTTTGCTGCAGATGTGTTGCAAGAACTTAAGATAATTTGTAATATCAGAAATCCCTAGAGGGACAAGAAACTCTTTAGATAATCAGTTATGCTTCCTGGTATAAATATTGGTGCATTTCCAATGTCAGGAAGCAGAGTTGACAAAGGTAACAGGAAATGTGTGTCTTGTGATATCTTGCTTCTAAACAGACTTGAAAAAGGTTAAGCAGGAAACGTCTGTCTTGTGAGTTGTGATGTTTTGCCTCTACCAGAGTTGACGAAGGTTTGCAGGAAATGTTTCCCTAGAATTACTACAGTAAATGGCAATGCTTTGTGCATTGGTAGGTCTAGCATACTTCTGATGTCTGATTAATTAATTTTGAAAACAAAGAAGAAAATCTTGATGGGTCTCATGGTACTGCTACCACTGGATTGCTATCATTATCCAATGGCTCCTAATCTTCTTATAGTTTAAATTTTAAAAACAAGTCTTGTTCTTGCTAGAATTATTAAACCCCTCTTGAGAAGTCAATACAGTGACCCACCAATATATTTTCTTATCAGTTGAAATTTAATTTTATCTTGTCCGTCTAGTTTGAAATATTTTATTTTATTTTTAATTTTAAAATTATATTGTTTTGGATTAACCTAAATTAATTTAAGTTAATCCTTTTAACTTGTAATTGTGCTAAGAGCAATAACTTTATTACCTTGAACATTGGGAATAGTAAATTTTATTAATTCTATAATTAGTTGATCTTTTTAGTTTAAAAAACTTAACATAAAATCCCTAAATTTTTATATTTGTTTGTAACTCCCTCATTTTCTAAAATATCCCTTTATTTCTGTACTCAAATCTTCCAATCTTGCCCATAAAAAAAAACTTGTACTTAAAAAGTGTAATTTTAACATTTAAAAAAGAATTAACAGTCAGATGAAGGGATTATTAACATACGATTTTAAAACTACTAATTTGGAAAAACGTATAGAATACAGGACTAAGTTATAACTTACTCACTACTATGTGGTCCAGATCCACTTCAAACAAGTGTAACAGTTGTTCATCATCATCATCATCAGCTCCTAAAACCCTAGACCCAGGCAGGCACATACATATCTGAACTGGCTAAAACCCTACCATCATATGCCCACTTCATTTCGTGCAAAACCCACAATACCCCCCCCCCCCTAGATTTTCAATCTTGACATGAAAATTCAGCCCCCCAGTTGATCAGAACATGATAAAAAGGAGACCTTTTTGTCATGCTCTCTACTTCAAACCCAAAAAAGGACCAATCACTCCAACCTGTGCTGTCTCTTTAGACCCCCAACCAATCCCAAATGACCACACGTCCCTTTGCCAATCCTTAGTTCATGACCTTCTTCGCCGCGGTCTTTTGTCCTCTGCACAGCAAGTTGTTCAGAGATTCATTGCCAGCTCTCCAACAGTCCATGATGCAATCTCCGCCGTCGAGTTTGCCTCCGCGAGTGGCATGGACCTTGGCCCTGGAATTTCTGGTGAACTTATTAGGAAATTGGTTGACTTGGGCCATCCTTTATCTGCGCATGAGTTTTATCATGATCTTGTGGTTGCTAGAGGTATTGAGCCGGACTCGAATATTGTTAATTCTCTCGTTATTTGTTTGGCCAAGTTAGGGAAATTAGATGATGCCGTAAAGCTTTTTGATAGACATATTGGTAGTGGTGATTGTGTGGTTAGTAATGCTGCTTGTAGCACGATTCTTAAAGGGTTTTACGAGCAAGATAAGTTTGTGGAGGCATTTGATTATTTTGTTACGATCAGTGATGCTAATGTGAAATTGGGTATGTGGGCTTACAATGTTTTGATTGATGGATTGTGTCAACAAGGGTACGTGGGTGAAGCGATAGAAGTGTTAGATATAATGTGCAGAATAACTGGGTTGCCGCCTACTCTGCATATGCTCAAGACATTGTTTTATGGGCTTTGCAAGAGAGGGTGGTCCATCGAGGCAGAGTGGATTTTTGAAGAGATGGAGGCACAAGGTTTCTTTGTGGATAAGGTGATGTATACTTCGCTGATGAATGCTTATGGTAAGGATAAGAAGATGAAGATGGCACTGAGGGTTTATTTTAGGATGCTGAAGAATGGTTATGACCCGGATATTTGTACTTGTAATACTTTGATTTATGGATTTTCAAAGATGGGTTTGTTTGATAAAGCGTGGGTGTTGTACAACCTGATGAATGACCTGGGGATTCAGCCTAATGAGGTCACTTATAGTATAATGATTCATAATTATTGCAAGAAAGGGAAGTTGGATTGTGCTATGTCGCTTTTGAATAGCATGGCTCTCTGCAATTTGACTCCTTGTGTGCATTGTTATACGCCTATAATGGTCACTCTTTATAAGCTGAATAGGTGTTTGGAAGTTGATGAATGGTGTGAAAGAATGCTGGAAAGTGGAATTGTTCCGGACCATGTTTTGTTTTTTGTACTCATGAAGAATAAACCTAAGGGGCTTGGGTTTGAGCTTCAACTCTGTTTGTTGATGTTGCAGGCAATCGCCAAGAACGGGTGTGGGTTGGACTGTTCTTCACTCACAAATTCTGATAAGATAAATTCCACTCTGGCTTTGGAGCAAGAAATTGAGCTACTTCTGAGAGAAATTGCAAGAAGTGATTTGAATCTAGGTAATGTGGCTGGTGGTTTCTATGTTAGTGCCTTGTGTGAAGGTGGAAAGACAGAATCTGCATTGGATTGCTTGGAAAATATGGTAAATGCGGGATGTGTTCCTTTGCTTTTCACTTTCAACTCTCTGATCAAACGTCTATTCCAGGACGGGCTTTCTGAGGATGTCAAATCTCTGATTGAAATTATGCAAAACTGGGGCATATCTCCAAACTTGGAAACTTATCTGATAATGGTAAATGAATACTGTAGACAAGAGGATCTGGCATTGGCTTTTGGTATTTTGGAGCAGATGGAGGAAATGGGTCTGAAACCTAATGTAGCTATCTATGACTGCATTATTGCTTGTCTAAGCCAACAGAGGAGAATCTCTGAAGCCGAAACTCTTTTCTGCAGGATGCTTGAGAATGGTGTGGATCCTGATGAAGTTGCCTATATGACAATGATCAATGCTTATGCTAGGAATGGAAAAGGTGTTAAAGCCCTCCATTTGTTTGAGATGATGATAAAGAATGCCATTCAGCCAAGTTCTTATTCTTACACTGCACTGGTAGCGGGTTAGTGAAGAGAAAAATGACTATTGAGGGGTGCGTTTATCTTTAAAAAATGTTGGCAGAGGGTTTTGTGCCAAATATTGTCTTGTATACCTTTCTTATCAATCATTTTCTGAAGATGGGAGAGTTTAAATATGCCTTCAGACTAATTGATTTGATGTTTAGAAGTCAGATCGAAGCTGACCTTGTCTTGCACATTGCTTGGATTAGTGGTGTTTGCAGAAATATCTTTGGCACCAAGAAAAGATGGTACATGACAAACAGAATGTCTACAAGGGCTAGAAAACTGCTATTTAATTTGCTCCATCAAAAAGTTTCCTTGCCTGGAGAAGATGTTTTTAGTGTTTCTGCTTGTTTTTTAGGGAATAAAAGACTTAGCATTGAAGCTCATGCGGAAAATAAAAGAACAGGGTTTATGCCCAACCTTTACCTCTATAATGTCACTGTCTCCGGATTTTGCGGGGTAAATTTGATAGAGGATGCTTACCATCAACTTAGACTGATGCAAGAAGAGGGTCTACTTCCAAATGAAGTGACTTTCACAATTCTCATTGGTGCACATGGCAGGGCTGGTGAAATTGATCGGGCTATTGGATTGTTTAATAGGATGAATGCAGATGGTTGCAGCACCCCTGACAGATGTGCATACAACACTTTACTGAAATCACTTTGCAGGTCTGGTAGAGAATTAGATGCTTTATCTCTTGTGCATACAATGAGCAAGAGGGGCTTCTTTCCAAACAGGCTGGCTTATGAAAAATCACACCATTATTTTTGTGCTGGTCACATGAGCATTCCTGCCTTCAGGATATTTGAAGAAATGGTTGCTTGCAATCTTGTGCCTTGTCTGTATAGATGTAACTTGCTGCTTTATATCTTATGTGAAGAAAAGAAACTCCACGAAGCTTATAGGGCGAGTGATGTGATGTTTGAGAGAGGATTTCTACCCGACGAGTCAGTAATGAGGTTTCTAGTTGAAACATCTGATAAACACCCCCTGCTTCTTGTGATCCATGTTCTGAACAAATATGAACAGCCCGCTCTTTCTCAGTAGATTTCGACTTTCACCAGTCTCTCACAAGTCTGCAGAAATACTCTTTATGGCTCTGCTTGCTTTGATCCACCTTGGTCACTTTTCAAGTTTCTGTTCGCAGGAGATCCCACTGTCTCCTATGAAATCACAATCTCTTACAGCAGTTCCTGCTCTCTGGGAGTTCACCATCAGGTTTTCTTTTATCTTTCCTTCTTCCTGTAGACTCGACCTCCTTCTCTCTGGGTCATGCACTGACTGGTAGAATATTTATAAAGTTACCTTTTTGTTGAATATGATGATGGTTTCCTTGGATCTTTCTTTCCTTTTTGCCTGCCTTATTTATTCCATCTCTCACCTCATCCTTTTTTTGCTTTATGTCATCATATACAGTGTGGCACTTGGAATCTCTTGCAATTCAAAATTACAACAAATCTTTATGATGAAAAAAAAAAAGGTTTTGAAATTCTCTTCAAAATTATGTTTAAAACATTTTTATATCTTCATTTATGTAATCAACCATGTTCAACTAACACTAACTAGAGCAACTAGGAGCTAAGCGTATGTTTGAAAATATAATTATGATTGAAAGTATTTTTTAAAATAATTTTTATTTAAAAATATATCAAAATAATTTTTTTTATTTTAAAAAAATTATTTTTAATATCAACATATTAAAATAATAAAATACTAAAAACAATATTAATACAAAGTAAACAAATAAAAAAAATTAATTTTTTTTAAAATATTTTTAAAACACAAAGCAATCCAGAATAAAAAGATATTGGAATTTCTTTGTCGTGGTCCCCTCTTTCTTGATAAAGCTAAAAGTCAAAAGCTTGGGCACGTAAGGACAACCATTTAGGCCGACAAAATTAGTCTAAAGTAGTCCTAAATCAATTTTCATAAAACTGGTAAGAATTGGGCCAAAATGACAATTACTGGTTAAAAGTAGGGTCCAAAAGAAAATTTGCAAGAAAAAGGCCCAAACCCAAATAACAAGAAAAGAGCCGTGTAAACAGTTGCCCTAAGAGCGTGTTTGGCAGTATGGTTGCGGGTGCTTTTCAAATAACTTTTCGTGCCAAAATGCATGCCAACGATGTTTTTTTATTTTTTAAAAATCATTTTTGACATCAACACATCAAAACGTACAAACTATATTAAATTTTATCAAAAAAAAAACAAAAAATTTTCAAATTTTTTGGGAACGCGGCCGCAGCCGCGTTCCCAAACGGTGCCTTAAGTGGTGGGAAAGTGCATCGAAGTGGGGAGGGGGTTAGGCTTAGGGTTAGGGTTATGGCGCGCCAAAAGATCGCAACTTTCTCTTCAGAAAAGGTGAGCAATCGCCGATTCTAACCTAACCACCCCTTCTCTTTTTTTTTTTTTTTATAATCTTTCTTTTTTCATGATAATTGAGCAGATTTATTGTTTTTTGGGGGTTTCTTAAGAGTAAATGATAATTTAAATCCTCGCAATTTAATCTTTTTAGTTTTAAAAATGATCAATTTAACTTTTTTCGGGTAAATGATAAAAAAATATGATAAAAATTAACGATATTACAAAATTAATATAACCAGGGTGATTACATTATAAATTGCATTGTTGTAGACAGGGACGGAACAGAAAAAAATATTAGAAGGGGCTAAGGGAGGGGCATTTTCTTGCAGCATGTTACTTTTATTAAATATTTACAAGGAAAGGGTATTTTCTTGCAGGGGTCGGAGTTCTTGTCAGCCCCCCTTTCTTCACCACTGGTTGTAGAATCGAGTCTGTTTAATGGTTGACTTGAGACTCGGGTGATCCAACACCTAGGCTAGGTTTTACAAAGTTAAAAAATAAAGTTATAATTGATCCATTTAAACCCGAGTGATTTGGAGAAACCGGGAGAGACTGAAATTTTTTCTTAAACCTTTTATGATTTTGATTTGGGGTACAAATCTCAACTTTCTAAAAGACAAGTAGCCACCATGCTTCAGTACTTCTCAATATGCTTTCTCTTCATTTTCTTTTTTCCTCGTAATTTAGGGTCTTATCCTCATCAACACCCCCTGAAATAACTCCTCTTACTCCTCCAGTTAGTTCATTGGCAATGAAAAGTCTTGCCTCGACTTTTCCCTCTGTCATATCAGGGGAACAAGCTACCAGATCAATCATGGCACTAATGTCTATGAAAACACATCATCTAGTGATCCAAGGGTTTGAACATTAGTGTTGCAGTCGCAGTAGGCTTTGTGGCTGGGTTTTTTTGTGTGGTTTTTTGTGGGGTAATTTTGAAAAGAAAAGGTAAAGAAAGAAAAGGAAAATGATGTGATTGTTGACAATGAAGATGAAAGTGGTGGTGCAAATGGCAAGCCTGTTGGAGTGTAAGCTTCATGTTCGATTTGTCTTGAAGTGATTCCTAATAATGGGGATTGATCATGGGCTAAGCTTCAATGTGAACACAATTTCATCTGGGCATGTTACAAAGTTTGGATTTTTATTTATTTTTTATGGTGTTTTTTGGTTTTGATCTGGAATTTTGAGATCTAGTAGGTGTAATGTTGTTTTAGTTATGGTTTTTGGGTAACTTTTGGATGTTTGTGCATTTTGTGTTTGGATTTTAAATTTATTAGCTGAAGATGTTGTGTAGCTTTTCATTATATATAGCACATAGGATTATATGTGATTTTTTTTAACATGTTATTCAATAAAATATATCGTGTTTATGTTTTTAGTTTTTAGGGCATGGTTTTTAGACCGGCCCAGTAACCGGTAGGGATGGGAAAAAAATTAAAAAACTGATTAAACCAAAAAAAATAACCATAAAAACTGAACAGTAAAAAAAATTAAAACGACATCGTTTTAATAAAAAAACAAAAGTTAACGGGTTATAACTGAGTTTTTGACCGGGTTACACTAGGTTTTTCTTTTCCATATTTTTTCTTCAGCCTGAGCCGGTTTCAGCCCTGGATGGACTCACCGGGTCAAGTTTTAAAACTATATTTCAGAGTTAATTCAAGTCAATTCTCCTAACTCGTGACCCGGATATTTCCCTGGGTCCTTAAAATCTATGATAAATGAATGTGAAAACATGGGGATTAACTGATTATGTTTTAAATCAAAAGGACTAAATTGTTTATCTATTAAATAAGGGGGGCTGGGTTGAGGTTTACATTTACCAAACTGGGACACCTGGCCCCACTACACAAGTTATGCTCTCAGTCCCATCTTGCACGTCAGCATCCCAGTCAAAATACTAAATCCAGTAATAATAATAATAACAACTTATTAAAAATGTTAAGAAATAAGAATATTTTCAAAGCAAAAGGATATCTATTTCTTTAATTATTTAGGATATATTTGTTTTTTTTTAAAAAATATTTTTTTCTTTACTTAAGATTAATATTTTATTGATGTTTTTATATTATTTTAATATATTGATATTAATAATTTTTTTAAAATAAAAATATTATTTTAATATTATTTTAAAAAATATTTTAATTATAATAGAAGTAGTCTAAGTTTTAATGAGTTTGAAACGGCAAAAATATAAATAAAAAATATAAAAGATTTTATGATTATTTTTTTTAATGTGAATTAAATAAAAAATCAAATTAAATATAAATTATTTTTATTCCTTTGGATGATGGGATCCAATCCCTGGCTTTTCTAGATTCTGTGAAGGGTACACATGCTCAAACCACTGGTGTTGTTACCATACAGAGAGATCAAAATACGACAATGACAAATGAACTTTCCTCCTCCTCCTCCTCCTTCTTTTTTTTTTTTTTCCTGACAAATTGCACTTTCCTTTTTCTATTATTAATTTATTTGAAACTTTGCACAGTCCCATTTCTTCGAAATAGGATTCTTTGTATAAAATAATTTAAAAATCACCACATGTGTATATATGATATATTCGGAGTAGTTTAATAAAAATAATATCATGCTACAATTATGCTCACTTATCTATTTTTATTTAAAATAATAAAAATATTTTCCCTAAATCTAAACACTGATCACTTTAATTTAATAAATAATTTAATAATAAGATATTGATTTAGTAATTAAAACACTGTTATATTTCTATAAAGATAAAACTACATATTTAATCTTATTAGAAAAAACAGTCATAAAATGATTTCATAAATAAAAAACATAAAAAAACCCTTAAATATTAACCTAATTAAATAAGAATTTTATAGTATCCATGAATAATAACTGGTGATATTCTATTACTTATTTTATGAAAATTATTTTTTAAAAATATATACTAATCACCTAATTGAAAGGGAAATAAAAGAAAGGAAATCTAATTTAAAAAATACAAATTACATTTAATTATGAATTAATGAATTAAATAAATAAATAAATAAATAACGAAGGCAGCACTTCCCTCCACATCTATATCCGAACCAAATTCCCTCCTCCTCTTCCCTTCCCTCGTTTTCCACCTCCCTCCCTCCCTCTCTCTCTCTCCCGCTTTTTTTATTTTCCTTTCCTTTCCATCCAAGCACCCCCAGATCTCTCCGTCAATTCCATTTCCCTCTCCTTTCAATTCCCTTTCTTACTTCAATTCCCTAAAAACCCTCCAAAAAAGATATAATTTTTAGTTTTTTCTTACTTAAAAATTCTTGCGATGTCGAATTCTCAAGCACAAAACAACCAATCAATGAAGCAGCCGCAGCAAAGCAGTATGCAGAGTCACGCACCGAATCAGCGCCAGCATCAGCAACCGCTTTCGTTTTCTTCAATGAAGCCACCGTTTTTGCCTCCGGGTGACTACCACCGGTTCTGTGACGACCGACGACGTGCCGTTTCTGATCATGAAGTTGAGGGCATTGTTGTGAAACCTCCTGTAAGTATTTACTCTTTTTTTTGGGTTTGGGGTTTTGGTTTTGGTTTTTTTTTTTTCGTGGTGATCTGCTTTGTTTTTAAGTTTGACTGTTTTTAAGGGTTTTGTGATTCTGGGATTTTTTTTAATTTTAATTTTAGTGGAAATTTGATTTTTTTGGCTAATTTTGTGTTCTTGAAGTGAGTTTTGGAGATGGGTTTGGTTAAATTGTTGTGTTAGTGGGTTTTCTAGAGCTGAATTGGTGTATTTCACGTGTTTTTTGGGGTAAAGGGCTAAACTTTCTGCTTAAAAATATTAATTTTTGTAACTTATTTTGTTTGTGCTGATTGGGATTAGATGCCCTCAGTAATGGTTTCTATTTTGGGGTTTTTGTAAGAGTTTAAGTGCTTCTTACATAATCTTGGTGAGTTGCTGTCTTAAAATTCACGTATTAGGATCCGTTGTTCAGGAGGTAGGAAGACGAGGGGAAGGGAGTGGTAAAGGATGGTAAAAAGCTGGTGGTGAATGATACAAGTGGTTAATTCGGTGTGTGGTGTCTGGCTTGTGATAGCATACGGGGAAATATTAGGGACATGTGGTAAAGATTTGTGTCTAAGATGTAAATGGGACACGGTAATGATGCATAAGTTTACTAGAGGAACATTACATTTAAATTGTAGGATTCAATAACTTAAGTTTCCTTATCAATTTGTCTTGTTTCAAGTTGTGGTCCTAAAGTCAAGACATTACACACCTAACTGTTTGATAAATGATGCCAAGGCTTTGGTGAGGGAAGTAGACCTTCTGTCAAGTTAGGTTGATTTATGGTTCCTTAACATCTACTGCAAAAAGAGATGAGTACTTTGCCTAAATAATAAAATTGCTGCATTTTGGTTGTTTCTACTTCAAATGCTTTCTGAGAAACTATGACATCTTATTGTGATGTATATGCCTGGTAAAAATGGCTCGCAATGTAGCAGTGCCATTGATTACTATTTTTCCCACCAGGCTCTGAAAGTTGTCCTTGCCTATTTTCCCTCTAATCAAGGATCTTTTGATGCCTATGAAGTTTCTGGAAGGCAGCATGACTGCGAGTCCATTATGATGTAATTTTGGAAGGAACATGATGCTTATGCCATGAGCTTGTTTCAAGTTAAGTGATGAAGGTGGCTCAGATAAAGTTGCTTCTAGCTCGCCCTTTGTGGTCTTCAAGCATGTGATCCTCCTGTGCTTGCATTCACCATCCTGACATGTTTGCTTCTTGCAGAATACTTATAAACACAAGTCTTGATGTTTTATCTTTTTCTGTATGATGTTTTCCTATTCTCAGAATTCAATTATCCCTTAAATATGTATATTGGGAAGTGTCTAACTCTTGTGCTTTCTCCTTTACACTCATTTTTACTGAACACTTAGGATACACAATTTGGAATTCATGTATGTTTCTTATAGCTTTCATTTATTGATATAAGTTTGGCTGGTGGTGTCAGCTCAGAGGTTATACAAGATATATTCTGTGTACTACCTTTTAAAAAGCAAAATCTCATGAGCTCATTTGTTTTATAATTGTCAACAACTTACAGTGCGATAATATAAGTTAAATGTTGTATATCAGACATTAAAGCGGAAGAGTGATGCAGCAGATCATCAAGGTGAGTCCAGTGACTGGAATGCTGGTCATGGATATATGGAAGTAGTGACCAGCCCCCTGCAGACACCTGTATCAGGAAAAGGGGGAAAGACACCCAAAACATCAAGACTCTCAAAGAGCAGTAAATCTGGATCTCAGAGTGCTGCTGCTGCTCTTGGTGAGTATATTTGTTTTAAACTTCTACAGCGGTGTCTCATATTTGTGGTTCTGGAGTGTTTTTTTGTCACTGGTTAGGTCAGGGTAAATCAATGACTAAGTTGATTTGTTGTGAGTTTCTTTTATTGTGGAAGAACTCTTCTGACCGTATTTTAATTGACTTCATTGGTGAAAAGAAGGAAGTGAAAGTAAATACATGTAGTGAGAAACGTTCTCTGAATTGGCAGGTTCTCCTGGAAATAATCTTACTCCATCTGGTCCATGTCGCTATGACAGCTCTCTAGGTAATCTTTTCTGTTCGTGCATTTCTGTATGTGCTTTTGAAACAGAGTAGTTGGTGATTATCATGAACTCCATTTCAAATAACTCGTGGAAAAAAGAAAAACTACACTGTAAAAGTGGTAATATATTATGTGATTCTGATTCAGGTCTCTTGACTAAAAAATTCATCAATTTGATCAAACATGCTGAAGATGGCATCCTTGATCTCAATAAAGCTGCTGAGACTTTAGAGGTTACCTTCAGTTCAGTTTCCATCTATTCTATCTTATGTTGTAAAATTCTGTCATTTAAAGGTTTGCTTTCATTTCAGGTTCAAAAAAGGCGGATATATGACATAACAAATGTTCTAGAAGGAATTGGTCTTATAGAAAAGAAGCTCAAAAATAGAATTCAGTGGAAGTATGGACTTCAATTCCTTTTTGATGTCACTTGTTTTAAATTGTAAAATTGTTGCATCATTATCTACTATTATTAAAGTTATTTTTGCATGTGATGAGTAGCATTTGTTTGAATGTTATCAGGGGACTTGATGTATCAAGGCCAGGGGAGGCGGATGATAATAATGTTGCTACTTTGCAGGTATGCAGTTATTGACAACCAGCAACTCTTTTTATTTCTGATCGTGACAACTGACAACTTGTTTCTTGGCATGGCATTTTTCTCTTGGATTAGGCTCTGCAAAGCTGTTTGTAAAGCGTGTTGCTTTAGTTTTCCTTCCTGGAAAGTTTTAGAGCCAACTATGGCAGCGTGTTTAGAACAAACAGAGCAATAGATTGATAAGCATAAAAATCTAGAATCCACTTGGCCAAATCTGCAACTGCACAAGGGGCACTTCTTGGATCCACAAGAACAAAGAACCAGCTCAAGTTTCATTCACTAAAAGGTCTCTTTATTACATAGAATACTGTGCTTATAGTTGCACATGAAAACCTCAATTTGCCCTTATAGTATAAAACTTAATTAATATCAAATGTCAACCAATGCTGAATAACCTACTATAGGAAAAAATTTTAAACAAATTAAAACTTCTGATTTGATAAATAACGAATAAAATTATAGTAAATCCAATTCATATTTTCCCTGGACTGATGCATTGCTGGCTGCTGACCCTATTTGGATGAAAGTCCTCCATCCACAGGAAAGAAACGCTGATTCTTTAATGGAACAGCTATGCGAAAATGTAACAGACTCTTGTATGCCAACCAGTTAGGTTGTCCTTGCAAATGTCCTATGAGCTTCATTTTGGGACACAACTTCTATAACAGTCTGTAGCATCAATGCAATGCTTAAATTTGAATTCCTAAGGCTGCACTAAATGCTATTCTCTATGAATTAGTTACTTGAGTTGAGATTTCATTTTCAGTTACAAAACAGTGGATTATGCACTGTTTCAATGAACAAAAACTCTCAGGAAGTACTGGATTTTACTTCATCAATGATTGCCTTTTTCTTGCAGGCAGAAGTTGAAAACCTGACCATGGAGGAACGCAGATTAGATGAACAAACAAGGTTATGCTGTTTTTCCTTCTGCTTATGCGATATCCCCACGTTGCTTTTCTGAAACTTTTAGATTGTGCTGAGGCTCTAAATTATTGCAGAGAAATGCAAGAAAGATTGAGGGACCTCAGTGAAGATGAAAATAATCAAAAGTAAATTATTCTCCTCATGTTTCCATGGATTATTGATAGTTTGTACAGCAGTTACCTATTTTAATTAAGAGACTCAGCCCATTTTGCTGATTTACCATATTAGGTGGCTTTTTGTCACTGAGGAAGACATCAAGAGCTTACCTGGCTTCCAGGTTAGTTTTCTTTGTTTCATTATCAAGTAATAGACTTGGTGCTTGGAGTGTCACTGCCTTTCCTAAAGAAAATTTTCTATATTGCTAGCAATTGAGTTTGTAATTTTTTTCTGTTACAGAATGAAACCTTGATAGCAATTAAAGCTCCACATGGTACCACTCTAGAAGTCCCAGATCCCGATGAGGTAATCCCAAAAGCAGTCAATTCAGGAAAAGGGTTACAGTGCGTGTACATTTTTGTTCGTTGTTATAGTTTTTCCTTTCCTCAGCAGGCAGTTGATTATCCTCAGAGGAGATACAGGATAGTCCTTAGGAGTACAATGGGCCCAATAGATGTTTATCTTGTCAGGTATCTTTTCATTTATTTTATGTTACTGGCAAGGCCTAATCTTCATTCTAGCAGAGCAAAGATTCATTGGTCACTCAAGAATTTATGTAACTGACTTTCCTGATGCCTCTCACCTACTCAGTCAATTTGAAGAGAAAATTGAGGATATTGAAGGTGTTGAGCCACCTCCAAGCTATCCATCAACCTCAGGCTTCAATGAAAATCCAGCTACTACAATGACCATGGAGGAGAGCAGAGGAAAGGAGGTTGAAATGCAGGAACAAGATGGTCATAGAATGTGCTCAGAACTTAACACCGCACATGACTTTGTGAGTGGGATCATGAAGATTGTTCCCTCAGATGTTGATGTAAGTTTTCCTTGTTTGCTGTCCTATTTTTCAGAAAAATGCAAGCTGTCAGCTGCTTATGTTTGCTTGGAATGTTAACAACAATTGCAAGCACAAGCAATGAAGCACAGCAGGTCGGGAAAAGCACCTGATGTTCAGATAATTGTCTGAACTTTGTGGGATTCAACCTGTCAATAATTGATTGGTTTAACATGCTGTCGTTTTTCCTAACACGGATTTGAGTTCCATGGCATGTGCTCTACTATCTTTTTACTAAAGAAAGGAACTACCATTTGTAAAATAAATAAGTTTCCTTAATTCTAATTTTGTTGTTTAATTACAGAGTGATGCAGATTACTGGCTTTTATCAGATGCTGGTGTTAGCATTACAGACATGTGGCGTAACGAACGTATCCTTGTTAAGATATTGAATTGTGTTTACCTCATTTGTGTTCTCATCCTTCATAAAGTATAGACCAGCAAAACTTCTGAGTTCCTTGACTGCAAAAATAGCTGCGGTTGAATGGAATGACTTGGACACACTTCATAATGATTATGTCATGCCAAATGTCTGCACACCACAGCCCCAAACTCCACCATCTAATCCAACAGAAGTGCCTCCCGGTACTAACACGACTGCTGGATGAAAGGGAAATGTTGGCGAAACATGTCAAAGATAAATGGCTTTTTTTGGGTCAAGAACCTATGGCAACCACCATCTGCCTTTACCGTTGTGATATTTTGGAGGTTGGATCGAGGGTTCCTGCAAGCTACCATAGCTCCAAAGAAACTAAAGATTGCGGAGGTAGCTAGTTCATTGTACAGCTTAAGTAATATTCATGATACGTATGATTCTAGTGGCAAATAAAGAAGGTAACTGACTTGTGATCGATCCTTGTATATTTCTCCGCTTCATGGCTTTGTTGTATTTACTGACTTGATATCCGTTTAGGTGGCAAACTATGTAATATATAATGCGATGACAGTATTCACTCCTGTTTAGAAACTGAAAAATAGATATATTTTCTGAGGTGTTTGCGTCTCTTTTGCTGTTCTACAATTGATTTGTGAAACCAAGGCACCAAATGGCAGGATTGAAGCATGTCCTGATAATTGACATCTCAATGTTATCGCCTGTGGATGCAAGGCATTGGCTACCTCCTTGAATCTTCCCCGTCTCCTGAATGGATTGGTTGTTCCCGTAATGCAGTGGTGATTGTGGAATTTCATTGCTCGGTGTTGTTTATGACCCAAGGAACTCTGGTGATTTCGCTAGTTGCAACCCAAAGGACCTAAAAACTATCAAATAAATTGCTTAGAGGGTTGGTAAAGATCTGAATTCATGGATTTTGTTTTCATTTGTTCCATACCAGAGGTATGCATCTTGTATATTGTGTTCATGCAAAGCTTCAGTCTTGAAAAAGAAAAAACCACTGTAAAAGTTTGTGTCATTATAATGGCTTATTACTGAAATTATCACCGACATCAAAGGACACATGGAATCCGAGCCAAGAACAAGTAAGAGCCAATCCAGCCAGCAACAATGGGAGTAAGAGCCACAGTGGGGGGAAACCTTATTGGAGATGCAGCCTTATGTGCAGCATATGCCAGAACAAATGTCCCAACTTTCTCCGCAGTTGCATCAGTTGAAATTCCCACCTGCAAAATCCAACACAGTTCCGAGTTTAAAATCCATTACTCGTGGAGGACAACAAAATGACCCAAAATCCAGTTGATGTTTTCACTGATAGATGCTATTTACCTTTTGCAGCAAGGCTTGAACATCAATGCCAGCACTAATGAGTGCATAACATAGTGAGAAAGAAATCAAGGACAGAGTAATTGAGGTAGCAAGGTATGCTCCTCCATATTTTGCTAGCAGCTCCTTGGCTTGATCTCCCTTGGATTTAGTTTTCTCACCATCTTCCTCCCCCTCCTCTTTTGAGCTAAATATCTTCATTTTTGGAAACAATAGGCTTGGCCAATTAGTCTCTTGCCTACTAAAATACATAGTTCTCCAAGCAGTGTTTAGGCAAAGACACTAAATTCAAAGAAATTACAAAACAGTGGAGATTTTATAAAACAATATAATAATTCTTATCCAACCTGCTTTATCCACAATTTATGCAAAAAAAAAAGGTAAGAAAACCAAGAAACCACATTATGGGCACTTAAAATTCACATCAGGAAAGGCAAGAACTGAAACAAAAGTAGGGAAAAGAAAAGAACTTAGAGAAGGGAGTAACTACCTTCCATAGACCAGCTTCAAGACCATACTTCTTGGTAACTTCCTCAACAGAGGAAGAAGATGGGGCTTTCCTTTCTTCAATTAGCTCTAGTTTCAAGTCGTTTAAAACTGGATTTGGGAGGTTGAATATAAGTACTTGGAGCTTTTGTTGTTCAAGAAAGAAGCAAAAGAGAAAGGAGGGAGTTGAAGTTGCAGAGTTGCTGTTATTTGCCAATCAAAAGCAAATTAAAACTATCCTAAAAACAGTACATGCTCGATCTAAAGTTCCAAGTAGTGAAAAGTTCTTGGAACTTAACAGGAAAAAAAAAATCGAGGACTTAAGCCAACCAAGAAAGGTCATTAATGAAAATAAAAAAAGGAAAGTGAAAATCTTACCACATTACTACCCTCACAGTTTTCAGTTATTAATTAGACTAGATTGAGATGGACTTGGAAAAAAAGATTTTTGATCTTTTATTTTCTTCCTGTTTTTATGCTTTTCAAATATGAAAATCACTTGAAAATGAAAAATCAAGGAGATAATTAGAGATATGATAAAGTTATGGATTTAAATGGTAAAATAACTAACTTTAGAGATTTCGGTTCTTTCATTTTTCTGATATTAAATTTATTTATAAATCTTGAATTTCTCTTTTTGCATACGATTTGGACTCTGCATATATATATATATTTCAATCTGGGTTTGATAGAGACACTTGATATTTAAAAGAGGAAATATATAATCATAAAAAAAGCAATTATTAATTGACATGATAAGGAAAAAAAAGAAGAAAAAACAGAAGATCGAGAGACCAGTTACATGAAAAAAGATGTTTAATTATTAACTACATTCATGCTTCTTCGACATTGTTAGTTGATTTTATTACACTTATATATCGAATAGGTAGAGCAAAAAGCTAAAGCATGGAAAAATCTAAAATATTATGAAAATTTTAGTTTATGAAAAATTTGAGTTTAAGGATAATTTATAATTATCAGCTCACAATGAATTATCTTAAATTCTTTTTGGTTGCAGATTTAGATAGATTTATGATATTCTATCCAAAAACTTAAATTAATTATCTTAATTTTCTTCTTAATTACTTAAGCCCCATTTCCTACTTTCTGTTTAACCTCGCAAATCTTCAGATTACTCACAGGAACCAAAACAAACCATGGCAAGCAAAAACACCAAATGTTCTCCAACGCAATCCGAAAAACTTTCCTTCATAACCAAGACAAAGAGCAATAGCTTTCCAACAGCCCTTTGTGAAGAAACATCAAATCCAAATGCCAGTTTGAAGCATACTTTAAGCTCTCCTTCACTATCCTATACATATACTTCTGTGAAGGATTTGATTCCTTGTGTCGAAAGCAACAGTCCTTTATCACAAGGTGGTTTTTGTACTATTCGATCAGCTGAGGATATAGCAATAAGCTATGTTCTGGTCCAAAAGGCTGCATGGTTATACTTACAACCTTTGCCTAAAACAAGAACGTCCTCCTCCTCCTCCTCCTCCTCCTCCTCCTCCTTCAAGAACTTACTTTTGGGGTCACATTTGGAACAAGCTAATGAATACTTGTCCCAAATTCATCAACAGCAACATAGTTGGGAAGATTACACATGCCCTTGACATGGTACGAAGAGCAATTTATGTTGTCTAGCTAGTGACTGAGTTCATGTGCTGATTTTCTTGTCGTTGCTTTAGTGATAGTTGCTGGACAGTTTTTCAGCTGCTATGGTTGTGCATGGCAGCTGTTTACTTGCAGGGAGGGTAGTTCAAGTTGCTGTTTTCTTTTGTGTTCTTTTTGAAGTCTTATATAGTTGTCTTTATGTGGTTTGTGCTTGGCATCATCTTGTTGGCTTCACTGATCTGCTATGGTGGATCTTGTACATATCTTTAATTCTAGTTTTCACACAAGTATTGTGTTTCTCAACTATCATATAGAGTTAATTAAAATTAATGAAATGATCTATTTATTCATTTTTTTTTATCAAAAATTGTTTTGAGTTACTCATCATGATGAAATGAAAAAATTCATGATAATTTTGGATCATTAATTAGTCTTTATAAAATTCACATATATCATATTCTAGAATTGTTTAAGTTAGATTTTCTGTTTCTCAATTAAGTTATTTCAAAGAATATGATTATTATTATTATATATATAAAAAAGGAAAGAAAATATCATATTTGATTCAAATTAATTACTCGTGAATTTTCTTTGAAGGCATTTTAGAAAATGCCAAAACCCCTTTTCTAAACTCTCATCTATCCCTTTGTTCTTTTAGTTAAGAAGAATGATCTAATAAAACCAACCTCCTCTCTCAACAACTCCTCTTCCTCCCTCTCTCTTTTCTCTTCTCTCTCTAGTCCCCAAATGCTTTAGAGTTTTAATCTTGAAAAGGAGTCTCACCATTAACACCTCCTAGCTAGATCCAGGCCAACTAGTACATTAAACCTTGCAAATTAAGCACAAAAACTCTTTCAATGTCTTCAAAGAAGAAAAATCTCCTTCAATCCATACTCACACCCAATGCAGGCAGTGGCTGTGGCTGTGGCAGGCCAAAACTCTCAGATGTTTACGAGCCAGCACCAAAACCTAAACCCAAAACCTCAATTTCCAAAAAAGATCCGAACCCTAAATATTGTTCCTCTGCAAACTCATGTGATAAGAGTGTAGGCTTCTCATTACCGGACAGTGAAGAAGAAGGCTCCACTTCCACTACTTTCACTTTGAAAAAAGACAACAACACGTCATCAACCCAAAACTCCGAATCCGAAACCGATCCAAAAGCATCCAAAATCATTGACAGCATTGCTGTGGTGAAGGATTCTGATGACCCATTTCAAGATTTCAAGAATTCTATGTCGCAAATGATCTTGGAGAAAAGCATCTACTCTAAAGATGATCTTGAAGAGCTTCTTAACTGCTTCTTGGAGCTGAATTCTCCTTGCCAACATGATGTTATCGTTCAAGCTTTCACTGAGATCTGGAAAGAGATCAGATGTGTGTCACATGAATCCTAGCTGTGCATGGAACCTGTATGTTGGATAGTTTTGATCATGTTTGTTTACAATACTTAATTTGGCAGTGAGATTTTATTTTGGAAAAATTATTTATTTTCTTGACGGTAACATTTTACTTAATTTTTCCTTACTTTTACTGTTGTGATTGTGTATAAATGTACTTACAGAATAGAAAAAATAGTAATGATAATACAGAACCAAACATTAGCAATTATAACTAACTGTGGAGTTTTAATGGCAGTGGTTGGCAATCTGTACGTGTTGCTGTGTTCTTTATACGTTGAAAAACTCTTAGCTTTTTAGCTCTGGGGTTAGCATTTCCCTCACTTTCAAGCTTCTTCTTCTCAGTGACTGTCAGATTGTCCACTTCAGTAGCTCTGTAACAATGGCTATTAAATATTTGAAGGTTAAGTATGACCAAACATAATAACTGTTACCACATGCACTCAATATTAATGTACTTTAATTAGGTTATTATATTCCTCTTCTTTTGTTCTTGAAATTCATAAATTCGAATCACCTGCAGTGTATAATCCCTTTAATTTTTCTTTAGAAAATAAATTAAATCCTTTCTATATTCTATAGAAATGGAATTTCCCAGTGCTACGTCTTGTTTGAAAGAGAAATGAAAGGCATGACTTGCGCCTTATCAGCTAATTATCAATTTAATATTTTTATCAGTCCCTCCTTCTCAAAGCATACGTTTCCCTCTTTAAATATGATCATATTCCCTCCTTCTCAAAATACACACACACGCTTTTCATTAATATATATATATATATATATATATATATATATATATATATATATATATATATATATATAACATCATAAAATTTCTCGTTAGTTTATCCTCAATTTTGCATAAATAATAATGGTAACAAAATTTCTCAATTTGATAGTTGGGACTCGAGAGCTATATAAGGTTTTGATTGACATAATTTTTAAAAATTAATTTCAGTTATTTTTTTTAATTTTTCACTCATAAATTAAAGTCATAAATACATTTGGTTAGAAATATTTTTTAACTTATTGTTTTTATTTAATTGAAGTTCAATTATTTGAACTTTTATCTTATGATTTCTACTAAACTATTCTTTGATTTTTTTATTTTATTAAAAATCTCATTTGGGTCATATTTACTAAATATATTATAATTTAAAGTTATTTTTACTTATTCTTGTCACAAATTATTTATGAAAAACTAGTTCTTAAACTATGACTCAAAATTGAAAATCATTTTTTATAAGGTATGTCAAACAGATTCTAAGGATTTTGACTTCCATAATTCTGCAAAGATAAAATGCCGAATTATATATTTTTTTTTTAAATCTTCTTTTTTTGAAGGTATACGTTCCTTGTATTTGAACCATAGATTGAAAATAAAAGAATATTACGGCTTCTCTAATTCTCAAATCCTGCACAACCCCCTCACAAGACCTTCATTATATATATGCATTTCATTATAAATAACTTATAATTAGTGTATAATTAAATCATTGATTGAACTCGAAATTATTAATTAATGATGGCATTAATAAAATAATTGATAACGTTAAGAAACATGAAGAATCCAATACAGGCATATTGTTTCTCTTGGCTTCAGATGATGTGAACTGCACTTGCACAACGCATGCATCTTCTTCATTTATTTGACAGAATTCGCCATTAAATGTTTGAAGAAAAGAGCCATAAATAAATCAATGGAGTGACACTGAAGGCAGTCCTCCTTGAACAATAACCATTCACCAAAAAAGTCCGTTTCTGATGCTGATTTATGAACTAATTCAAGACCATTCTTTTCGGTCATAGCTTATCATGCACCCCCCGGTACGTTCTATTCAATTATTACTTTTCAGGGATGTGCTTATGCCAAAACATGTTTTTTCTTTTTTTCTTTTTTTTTGAATTTGACCTTAACGTTTTTTTTTTTTTTTGGGAGAAACTAGTTTTTAGAACCGCGCTGCGTGGTAAGTCGGATTAATTTTTTTCTAATGTAACAAATTAATAATAATAAGATTGTAGCAAACTATTTGATATTTTTGTTAAACTTGAGTCAACATGTTATCTTTGATATCTCCCGATCCAAGTTGTTGCCTAGTTCAATTTAAAATTAAATTAACCATGTGAGAGTTGGTATGAGGTAATTTAGTCAACTTGGCTAGTTAAAAAACAACCCAACTGATCAATAAATAAATTATGAGGATGAAATTGATACAAAAAAACCTTCAAACCCAAACTTTTACCCCACTCTAGTTTAAAATTCAATCATGTGGGAGTTTTTTTTACATGATCTAGTTAACTTGGCCAGTCAAAAGACCAGGAGACTGATAAAAGAAGCTTGAGGGGGAAAATGAAAAAAAAAAGATGAAATTAAGTGAAATAAAAAAATCTGTCAACCCGATTCTTTGACTAGCTCGGATTTAGAATTAAACCATGTGAGATTTTTTCTGATATGACCCAATCGACTTAATCAGTTTAAATGTTGTTATTCAAGGATTAAAGCAACTTAACACCTAAGAAGAGAGTAAATTAGGTGTATCACTAAAGTTTATAATTAAGACAAATTACTTAAGTAAATGCAATGACTAACAATATAATTAAAGTGTAAAGTAAATAATTAAGGAAAAGACTTTGCAAACTCGCTTTAATTTAACGTGATTTGAGAAGCTTACATCCACACCTCAAGTACTAAATCGTATTTGAGTATTATTTTTTTTCACTAGACATTCAAGTTTAAGAGTATAATTATCCTTGATGAACCTACACTATACTTTTTACACTACTTGAAGAAATTCATTCTTCAAGATTTTACCCACTTGAAAATATGCTCTCTTCGAGATTTTTTCTTTGATGAAATTGCATAACCAATACCAAGAGTTTTTTTCTAACTCTCAAAGGTTTACACTGATGTTTTGTTTTCACAACAAACTCTCTCAATAAAATGAATTTTATAATTGAAGTTTTAATATCTTCATACTTCACTAGAGACCACTTGTAGGATATGAAAGTGTTTAAATTTAGTGAGAATGAAATTGAATATTTTTTGTGCTAAAATATAAAGGTTTAATAGCACAAATTAGAGTATGATCATGAATTGATAATTCTATAGTAGTTTTACTTTTATAATAGCTTGTATATCATATATGTTTAGATTTTATTGATAATTTTGCAATTAGACATATATATTTTTAAAAAAAACTAGTCGTTTATAATCATTACTATTTCTAGCAACTAAATTGATCAAAGCTAATTAGTCGATCACTTTTTGCAAAATTTTCAAGTGTTCATCACTGATGAATAAACGGTCGATCGATTTATTTAATAACTCCAAACAGTCAATTGGCTCATGCAGAATTCCACATTTAACTTAGATTTTATCTGATTATTATCATTCATTTAATGCATACAAAGTAAAGTGTGTGAGTTCATTTTAATTATACTATCGAGTAAGATATAATGATTTATATTCTTCAATTTTCTCTATTCTTTGACTTCTGAATTATTAAAGTTAGTATTTAAAAGAATTTATTTTCAAAAATCTAATTAATTATCAAATTATATCCTTCTTCGTGATAAAATCCAAACTAAACTATGTTTCAAGTAGTGAGTTTACTAAGTTGATAAATCAAGCTGAACTAGACTAACTTTCATTAAATTTGATATAAAATCTAAATTAAATTAGATCTCAAGATGGGAATTTACTCGAGTTGAATTAAGTTTATTAACAATAATTAATCATATATATATATATATATATATATATATATATATATATATTTGGTAAGTCAACCAAAAAAACTGTATTAATTGAGGTGGATCAACCACTCGTTTTGAAGACAGTACGTACTTTCATCATTATCGATCTGCATTAATTTACAATGTTACTGCTAGCATTCACTTGATTAATTTTAGGTGGATCTTATAATATGAAGACATGAGGAGAACCTATCCTGTTATATACACCCCCCCGAAATCATACTTAGAACACCAAGAGATTAAATAAAATTAATATTTATCATTTCCAATTGAAAAGTAAATAAAAGCTTGTTTTCATGCAAGCTTTAATGCCTAAATATATATTGATGTCGGCATAAAAATAATAATATATTAAAATGAATTATATTTACAAATAATCAGACTTAACTGGACAATAATAAAGTAGCCAGTCTAAAAGACTTTGATATTATAATACAGTTATTTTTTATTTTTTAAATTTATTTTTAATATTTAATATAAAAAAATTAATTTAAAATAAAAAAAATATAAATTTGACAAAAAAGAGCACCGCATGGACAAACAGTGTCAGTTTCCCCATAGGAACACAGCACCGCTACTCTGTTCTTACTATGATTACTGCTATATTTTTTTTACAAGTTGATATATTTAAATTTTGGCATTGCTTATAAAAAGTGAATTTTAATTTTAATTTTAAATTTATAATTTTTTTTCATAAATAATTTATAATAAAAATAGGTTGAAATTAGCTATAAAAGAAAGTGGGTGAGAAGGCTACTTTAGCCCATTCATTTTCTTTTTTACAACATTCTTAAATTATTTGTTTTTTATATATCAAGTTATTAGTACATTTGATAAAAATGACTCAATTTTTTTAAAATGAACATAAATATTTTGAATCAATTTTATAACAAAATTTTGATACGAGTTACAAGTCATTTCTGATTAAATATATTTATGATTTTTTAGTAAAAAAACCCTTAAATAAATTGAAAAAATAATATCAAATAGAAATATAAATATATAACCTATTGTTAGTGTAATAAAGGGGATGAAATCTAACTTAACACTTATCACATCATGGTAGCAGATTAATTTGATTACCACGGCACAAATAATAGACTAATTCAATTCCTAGCAAACATGGCTTATATATTGGAATATGTTTGATATTGTAATAATAATTGTTTTTTAAAA
The DNA here is from genome assembly GCF_951802175.1 of Populus nigra. NCBI lineage: Eukaryota > Viridiplantae > Streptophyta > Magnoliopsida > Malpighiales > Salicaceae > Populus > Populus nigra. Next base: position 2,858,955 of record NC_084858.1, read on the forward strand.
TATTTATTATTTTAAAATATATCGAAATAATATTTTTTAATATCTTAAAATTTATTTTTTAACATCAGCATATTAAAATTATGTCAAAATATAAAAAAATAATTAATTTAAAGTAAAGAAATAAATAAAAATATTTTAATTTTTTCAAAAACACATTTAAAATACAAAATCAAAAACACTGCTCGTAGATAGTAACAGGCAGTAAGACAACTGAAAAAATGCAGAGAAAGTAATATGAGAAAATAAGGAAAGGAAAAGAAGGAAAATCATTTTTTTTTTTGTTGTGGTTTAGTTCAAGAGAAGTGAGTGATGAAGTCTTCTTTGTGTGGAAATATTGATTAAAAAAAAGGAGGAAAATAATATTTTAGAGGATAAAAATGAGTAAAATCATTTCAATTTTCTTTTTTCATCCTTTAATTTCCTCCCAACTTGAATGGAAAAGAAAAGTCAACTACTTGTGATGAATCAAAATCCCACTGGTCATTGTTCTAACTCACTGGTCAAAAACACCCTAAATCCCACTAACCATTATCATAACTAGCTAGCTAACTACATAATTTCAGTCAATCCATCCAGACCAAGACTTAAACTGTAGTCAGATCCTAATTTGGGTATTAATCTTAACTATGAATTGCAAGAGAAAAGAAAGGGAAAGCGTGCAAGCAACTAATTATGCTCGATGACTTTGACCAATCAGAAGCATGGGTGCCATGCATGCTCTAGCGAACACAACTGACCTCGTCAAGTCAACCATTTAAAAAATTCAGTAATCTCATATTAAACTTTAAAATATATTAAAATAATATTTTTTTAATTTTTTAAAAATTACTTTTTAATATTAAAACATCAAAACAATCTAGAGATAATAGTAAAGTAATTAATTTTAATAAAATAAATAATTTTTTTAAAAACACTATTTAGAATTTAATTTAATTTCATCAAATCTCGAGATTTCATCCCGCGTCGCCTTAGTTAAAAGGCCACCATAACACATGCTAATATACCATAAAAGAATTTCTTTAATTATTTTTCAAATTTCTTCAACTTAATTTACAATATCCAAATTTAATAAATGAAATAATCCGTGCATGTTTTTATCAACAAAACACCTCTAATCCATACAAAACACCAGCATGTTGCTCCGGTCCATCTTTCACAAAGAACACATCCCTCATCTTTTGAAAAGCGTGCCACGTCAGCAAACTATCCGAACCGGCCTGGTGACATTTCCCAACCTCCCGGTTCACTTCCAGGGTCCGGGCCACCCGGTCCAACCCACCATACAAACTCTTACAGAACCGCATCATGTGCTTGACATCGTAAATGTTATTTCCGAAAAACACCCTCAACAAACTCAAAAATCCCACCAACCCAGACGGCAATTCCCGGCGCGTGAGTATCTTCACCAAGTACCCAAAATCATACGCGCTGTGGAAAGTAACCCAACTCACTGACTCGTTGCAGACAAGCCCAGACGACATCATCAACTCAGCAAACCTCGCCGAGTCAACCCCCTCCTCTCTATTCCTCTCAAAGTCAATCCCTTGTCGCCTCAGCAGCTCAATCGAGTCTGGAGCATGCGAGTCACGCTCCACGTCAAAATCCCTGAAGTTGAACTCCCAGATGAACCGGTTTCCGGTTCCCAGATCAGGCAAGTTTCCCTCCGCATCGGACAGCGTGAGACCCACCTGGATAAGATTCAAAGCATCAACGTTGGACTTAAGGATCTTGTAATGATCCGACGGCTTGAGTTGTCGGAAATAATTCCTGTTGTTCGTGGGGTCTACTGGTGGTCGGAAAACAACCCCAGGAAATTCCGTATCCATGGAGATGTACGGAAACTCATCGATTAAATCACGAATCAGCTCGAATTCCGACTCCAAATTACACGACCACACTTCACGAATTACAATCTCCTTGCTTTCTTCCATTTCTATTTTTTTTTTAATTGCTTGAAAGAGAGAAAAAGAGAGAGAGGAGGACTCTTAAGTGAAATCTTCTTTCTTCTTCTCTGCTGGTCTGCTGGGTATGAAGAGAGTGAGAGGGAGAGGGTGTGGTATATATATTATATGGGAAGAAGGTGGGGGGTGGAGGAGGAGGGAGTTGCTTGGAAAGCGAGGAGGGTTCAGTGCTGCGGTGTGTGTGTAGTGTAATAAAAGTTCAAAGATTCAACGCGTCAGGAGTTTGACTGACTTGGTCCAAATGAGGCCGCTTCCATTATTATTTTATTTATTAATGAATATTCATTTTGATAAATGCCATGAGTTATAAACAAAGCCAGCCATCGTGGATCCACTGCCTTTATCCATTGCTTTAAGCAAGAGCCCGTTCGCTATTAATTAGCTATTTTTCATTTATAAATATACTGAAATAATATATATTTTTTATTTTTTATATAAAACATAAAAAATTTAAAAATCATGAAGTGATTTATATAAAAAAAATTAAAACATAAAATCTATTTTTTAAATAATCTTTATTTTTAATCTTGAAGTGATGTAAAAATTATAGAAAAATCACATGCTTTTAATCAGGCTATTTATAATGGAGTTTGGGTCTTAAAATGTATATTTATACTTGCATTCATGCTAGCTCTTCAGATGATTTCTTTCTATGGTTTGATATCATTTACAATTTTCTCATATTTTTTTATTTTCATATATTTCCAAAGAGAAACTTATAATTTGTTTTAGTTTGAATATTTTATGTAATATATATCGATCCATCATAGGCTCTCACATATTGGTCTAATCTTTGTAAGAAGAGTAAGAAATTCTGATAATTAAAATAAAAAAAATAACCTGTAATTACGATGACAAATCTCTTAAAACACAATCGTTTGAATTCTTTTTTAACAACTAATTACTTTTTATTATTATTTTCCAAACAAAACAATACCAAACAAGATTTATGTAACCTAATACATACATACTTATTATCAAAATTAAACATGAAATGATATAATTAAATAATGACACCCTATTATTTATTTTCTAGAATTTACCTTAATGAAATAAAAAGCTTGATGAAGATATTCTTATTATTTTATGTGGGTCATGAACTTTATATTCTTTTATTTATTTTTAAATAATTTTTAAAAAATAACTAATAAAATATTATTAATTACTTAGGAGAGAACTTTCCTCAGGATACCATGTATTTATGGTGTTTAGAATGTGAATAAAGTGTTTTTTTCATTCATCTTTAATAAGTTCCAAGTGGGTTCACCTGGAGAGTTTGGATTTCGGACCATTTTCAATGTACCAGGTGGGTATTTTAGATTAAGAAAAATACGTCGGCAGTGTTGTCGTCTAATAGGATCAGGTGGGAGCGGAGAGAGAGAGAGACAGGAACAGAGAGGATACGAAGCCAAAATCTCTAGATATTACACGTAGATCGCAATGAAGCAGCCAGCTGCGTCCACTTTCTTCTTCTTGGTGGTTTCTTCCATGGCTTTTGCTGCTTGCCTGGGTTTCTCGGACATTTTCTTGCAAGTGGCTAGTTACTGGTTTCAACATCACCTCTTTGTTTTATAACAACACTCGACTCGGCTTTGACATGGAACTTGCACCGAATTTACAAGGTTATTAATAATTAAAATAATGTCCGTTTCTTTGTAAATTTGCTCTAATTAGACTAATAATGTCCGTTTCTTTGTAAATTTACTCTAATTAGACTATTCTCCTTTTTTTTTTTAATCTTAATTTTTAGAGTATTTATGGACGGGCTTTCACTTCAAAATTAAGTATAATTCTGATTAGATCGCAAAAAGTTCATCCCATTTAATTTAAATAATGCATTTACAAAAATAAAATGTTTTCATCTAATATTTTCATATATATATATATATATATTTGGAATTTTGGACAATCTTAACTTAAAGAGCAAACATCTTAGAATATTAAAATTACTATAAGTTAATGCAGACTCATCATGCACGTGGGATTTGTGATTAAGTTGATGGATATTTTATAATTAGAACAATCTTGATGAAAAAAACAAATTAATTTTCTGCTAAGCAAGTTGCCAATACAAGTGATTAATTAACTAATGACAATAATTAATTAGATGATATAAGATCAGTTGCTTGTCTTATGAAGGACCAAGATGCAGGTTTAATAATAATAATAATAATAATAATAATAATAATAATAAAAAGGGAACCAGAGGGGATGAGAAGCTCAACCTTCACTCTTCTTCCGTGGACAATATATCGTTAATATAAAGGGATTAAATTCTAAACACCTGGTCAAGCTCGTTAACATCGATCTGTAATAGCTCTGAATTTCTCGTGTTTTTTTTTTTAAAAAAATATTTTAATATGTTGCTTGACTTTCAAATATGGTTGCTTTGTGGGTCAAAGTATCTTACCATAAGAACGAAGGACGAATTGTCAATCAGTTGGTGATTAGCTGACTAGATTCCTTTTGGACTAAAATGTATCAAACCTCCCTAATTATGCTGGTTTTGTCCTCGAATTAGAAGATTCAATTATTTGCTACCCTTTTTTTTTTAAAAAAAAAAGAAAATTAAGTCCAATGCCTTCTTAGATATTTTTGGAGCATCTGGTTACATATTTAATTTGTTTTTTAAATACATGCAATAACAATTTATAAATTGTGTGCTTGTAATTCATAACAATTTAGTTCTGAATTCAAATAATCAATCTCAACCCAGGTTGGATGTCAAAAAATAATTAACTCGGAGTTGACTTAGTAGACTTGATCAAGCTCGAGCTGATTTTATTTTTAAAAAATACATTGACTTGAATCAACCACGATTTAATTTTATATTTAATTTATCTTTTTATATTAGGTTTAATAACTATACTCTTAATACATTACTTCTCCACCCACATATAACTATAATCAAAAAAAAAAAAAAAACAGGATGGATCTCATTTTTACGTGATTAAAAGGTTAGATTAACAACAGTCAGATGTAGTTGGGATTGTATTTTACTCCAATAATAGTTTTGGAAGTTTTTACTTTATCAATACACACCGTAATTTTACACCGTGTTCACTAAAAAAATCACCACGGATCTATTGCCCATCATAAATACAAGTTACCCAAAACACGAGCCAGTCCTGTCTGCTAATTTAATTTGTAATGATGATGGTGATTGGTGATACCTGCTGTGGTCGATGCTTTGGGCCTCTGAGAAGTCCTTCTTCACTTCTGCGGTTTGTACAAGGCGTAGCTGGAGGATTACGAGTACTGTACGAAGAAAAGGGGGAAATCTTTTAAATGAAAAGATGCCTGATTTTGTTTTGTGGAATATATACACATAATTCAAACTGGCTAATTTTTTTATGGAATATTTTTTCACAAATATTTTGTGGAAAAATATTTTTGAAAAACACTTTACACCACTATCACGTGTCTGTGGCGTTGCAGCGATCATTCTTTTATATTGGGATAGTTAGGAATGATATGGGTGGAAAAAAAAGAAGAATTCTTGTTCTTTATCAGTAGAAAAAAAAATGAGAGTTTTCATCTAATATTTTGATTATTAGAAACCCTAATTGGTCTAAGAGTTTGAGAAAGAGGATTGATTGTGTAAAGGGAATGCATTAACACCCCCAATACTCCTTATCTATGTAAAAATCACTATAAACAAGTTATTGATGTAAAGAACCACTATATTATTGGTTAATCATGCATGAGAAAGGGTTTTTTTTTTTTCAAAGAAATGGACTAACATTGGTCCAAATCAAGAGTCTAGGACAATGTTCTTTTCAAGAACACAAAAAACATTGCCCAGAAATCAGGAAAAAACCAGCCATGAGACGACTACTGCCAAGCCTAGAAATGAGCATTTTTGGCCTTTACAACATGCTTTTGTTATCTCAAAAAAATCATAATATCATACACAAACATGTTTGAATCTAAAAAACTAAAAAAAAAAACATCAAAACACTAAAATCAAATATGAGATACCAAATCCAAAAACTAACAACCTAAAATAGCCTACATATTCATGCAACATGGATTCAAAATTGATTTTTTAAACCCATTTTGTGCATGAACAGGCTCAACAAGTTAAGGATAAACATCATTGCTTTAACATTAACTTAAACTAAACCAAAGCTAAAACAACATTTATATATCAAAAAGAAAACTTAAACAACAACTTTAATACATTAAAAACATAAAATAAAACTTTAAAACAATTTCATTAAACGAAAATTAAAACAATAAAGAGATGAAGACAACATTACTTGTTGCATTTAAACCTTTTTTTCATGCTTATAAACATATAAACATAACAAAAAAAAATAACAAAAGCAAGTCACAAAGAACTTGCTTTTGGGTTTGCAATGTATACTTAAAACAACTACTCTCTCTTGTTTTTCATTTGGAAAATTTTGCCTCACAGCTTACAAAGCTCAAAAGAACTTTTGTTTTTACTCTCGAATCTCTACCCTTATATTTATTATTGATATTACTCTCATTTTTGTTTTCTTTTTTCTTTTTTTCTTTCCTTTTTTTTTTGTTCAACCTCTTTTTGATCTTGAAGGGAGATATTTATAGGGTTTTTAGAAGGTCTTGAATCCATATCAGACCTATTGATCTTGAGAGGAGTATTGTGAACCCTTGATAAGGACCCATTAAGGAATTTTTGTATGTGAACACACGAAAACCAAATCGTCTTTTGCATGATAGTTGTATTGTTAGGGTTGATGAGTTGTCCACTTTTGAGGCTTCCTCAAAGCAATTCTGACATCATCGTTGTTTAAAACCACCTGAATTTGATAGAAGAGGTGCACACCTTTCATTTTGATTTATTTTTGCTCAATTTGAAGGTTCATAACTTTACATTTATTCGTTCAAAACTACCAACATGATCAGCCTAAAATTTGAAAATTAAGTGATGGTTAATCAAGGATAAGATGTTGTGGACTTCCATGGAAAAATCAGGATATTGTAAAAATCTAATTTCATGGAAATAGGGTCTTAGAGGGGATGTTTTTCTTCCATCTGCAAAAAATCTCTTGCCATTTGGAGGTCTAGAACTCCACAACGAGCTATTGGAAGGTGCAAACCTTATCATTGTGAATTACCAAGAAAAAAGATAAACAGAGGTTGAACGACGCGTTATCTAGGTTAAACCCTATAAATTAGGGATTGTAATTTGGGATTTGGAAAAGTTTCAATTTAATCTCTGTTCTCTCAATTGTGGCACATGCACTCTTAATTAACATAAAAAAAACTTTTTAATTGCATGCAATTTAACTCTTGCTAGATTCAAATAACAACATCAAAGTTTAGCACTATTTTTATTTTGATCCTTAGTTTCTGATTTGTTCAATTGAACCCTCAATTGACCATTAAACTTTTAATTTTCATCAATTTGGCACCTGATTTCATTAATTTCAATCCCTGAAGTCTTGCGCGTCTTATAAGTTGATCCTTGGTTTTAGATTTCTCCAACCAAGTCCCTAATTGCTCATAAAACTTCAATATTTATGCAATTAAACCCCTGATTTATCCAAATTAACTCTTAAAAATTGTGACTCGACCTTCAGACTTTAATTTCTTACAATTAAGCCTAAATTGACTTCAAAAATTAATATTTTTTGCAATTAAGCCCTTAATAAATTCAATTAAACTTTGAAAAATTTCAATTGATTCCTTAAAATAAATTTTCTTTGCTAATAGGAACTTTGTTAGTCGAAATCATTAGATTCATCCTGACAAAGTCTTCTGATGTATCATCTATATCTTTCATGTTTTTTAAAATCTTCCAGGTGAGAAATTGAGCTTTCGAATCATTCATCAATCTATGAGATGGCTCACCCATGTGAGCTTCACTGAAAAGTAGATGTAACTTGGGAAAACGTTGCAATCTCAACCAACCCATGTATTTCTAGTTTATATCATGAGTTTGAAAATTCTTACCTGATAGTGCACATGTGGGTGTTCGATGTTCTTACAGGAATTTTGAGAAGTTAGTTCAACTACTCGATGAAACACAGTTGAATGCATTGATACTGAGACATACGAGCTTAATGGATCTACCATGGACCCAAAAGCCACATGCATGCTGCCATTGATCTGTTGCCTTCTGCATGCAGCAGAATTGATTCCATGCTATTGCATGAAGTAATTGTTGTACGAATTTCTAACAAATTCGTGTAAGAAGTGAGAAGCTAAGAATTAATGAACACCCAAATAACATCACAGTAGCTAGCTAAAAGAAAACCCACTCTAACTTTTCACTGCTCTACCCTCCCTTCTAGTGGACACTGCGTCATTGCTCTGGGAATAGTAGTTCTTTTTCTTTATTATTAATATTTTCATCATCGACTTTTATTTTTATTTTTTTACTATTTGATGCTCACAAGTTATGTTTGTATGGCTTTTTATGTTAGGATTTGTTTTTCTTTGCATGTTCTCCCATGAGTGAAGTGTTTGAAAATATTCTGATATTAAATTAAAAATCAATATAATACAATAAAATTTTAAGTTATATTTAAAAAATTAAAAGAATAAAGATAGTTTCTAGATGTTGAAAAATAAGAGGGAAAGTTGTTGAAAACTACTCTTGATATTAATAAATTCTTCTTAGAAATGAAATTCAATAAAAGTGATCTAAACCTTTAAATATATGAGAAAAAGTAGATTGGTGTCTATGAATTTCTTAAATTCAATTTGTTTCTTTTTTTCATGTGACTAGATAGTGTTTTAGAGTTAAATTTTGATTTATTGAGATTTTTAAAATATTTTTGAGGTATTTTTTAGATAAAATTAAATTTTTAGGAGCATAAAACTCATATAACCTAATTTGTGATGCTATTCTTCATTTTTTTAGAGAACTTTGAGTTCCATCATACCCTTTATAATAATAATAATAAAAAAAAAAAACGTTATGAACTGATCACTCTTTACTCGTCGTTTTGTTTTCTTGTAAAAACAGTTATGATTGTGTTCAACCTAGCTATTACCGAATATATATGTATATACATTAGTATAAACAAAATCATGTAAAAATCATCAGTCTTATGGGTAAAAATTTAATTATTTGAAGCAGTAGACTTGTACTTGTAAACCATAATATAAAGAGAGAAACATAAAAGGCATGAATAAGAACACACTCATTTTTATTTGATAAAAGGCAAAAACTAAGCCTTTTTGGTTTTAGAGAAGACAGAAGATCAGAATGTTGCTACAAACATTCATAAGAAACTGTAGCAATGGAACCCTAAATTGCATGCGATCGATTTGCTTATTGGCAACCAAACTGCTCTCAAACAAGAACATTGAACAAAGCTAACAAGCTAAAAACTGGATCAACATGGAACAGAGAGAGAGAGAGAGAGCTAGGAAAGAAAAAAGAAGTAAGGCTAGATAGACATAAATCATAGATAATAAAAAAGACCTTCACGTAGGTAGGAAAGTAACATGTTGTTTGTCCATGAATAACAACAAGAAGAACCCTTGCTAGGATCTTCCTTTCAGCTCGTTGTCTTCTTGGTGTTTTCCACGCTGAGAAAATCAAGCAAGACTGTGCTCTTGCATTTCGGACATTTCGGATCCACCTCGGATAACAGAACATACATGAGGCATCGAGGACAGCCAGCTACTAACATAGGAGCTGTGACGAGGCTTCTGGGGAAGTTAACAGTCATGTCTTCAGGCTCTGATGAAACACAAGAGCTCTCTGCTGACAATATTTCAGAAGATGAATTCGAAATCGATGCCTTCGGTGATTCGATTAGCGGGTTAGGCCTAGATGGTGAAAGGTTCAGCTCCAAATCCAACATGGGGCTATCTCCTACTCGACTCATTTCCTTAGAGAATGAATGAAACATTACAATCAGGAAATTAAAAATTTTTTTTCTTAAAAAAAAAAGATTAACATGATCAGGAGGTGTCAAATCTATATAAGAATTGAAGAAAGTGGCGTACCTTGTGTCAATTAGTGTAAAGTCTAGCCAATTAATTAGTAGAAGGAGATTGGAAGTCTTAGAAGTGCTAAAGGTAGAATTGGCAATATGAGGACTGCGTACTGGCAGCTCCTAAACTAGCTACTATGCACCGTCCTCCACCGTTAACAAGAGCTTGGCTTCCTTGTTGAAATCTCCCACTATACCATTAATTATATAGTGAGTTTGAGGAGGAGAGGTGGTGGGAGAGAGAAGATGGGGTTTTCTTTAATGGTCAATCAATTATGGGTAGGAGTAGAGGGTAAGGATAGAAATTAAAGAGAGAAGGCAAAAGGTGATGAAAAGTGCATTTGATGCAAGAAAAAAAATGGCGCAAGAGGGTATATTAATGTCTCAAATTGTATTAATTGCGGCGGGCAATATACCCCGAGATGCTTCGGCACAGGAGGAGTAAATATTGCCTCGCATGGCTAGTAGCCGCCGGACGATCATGTATCATTTTCTCCCATAATCGATAACCAACCATCTCAAAACTTGGAGTATGTTCTTGACAACGTGATGCTCCCCACGTTGAAAGCATATGTTCTTAACATAATGCACCGCGTCGCTAAACAAGATTTTAATCATGTTTGGTTATCACAACTTAAATCTAAATTAATCTTGATGTGCATGATTTTTCTTAATTTTATACATGACAAAATTAAACAGAAATTAATATTTAGTTTCTAAACGGCAGTAAAATCAATTGTTAACCTCCTCGAAGCATGGGATAGAATTGGTTTTATTTTGTGCATGTGGGAGAAGTACGGAACATCATTCATGCCAGAGTTGATTTATGTCAGCCTTACAATAACAACCTTAATTTATCTCCTTTTTTATTTCTTACCAAGGTTGGGCGAGCACTTTCAAATGTCTCTTGCGGTCTCTTGCGGTTTCTTTGTTTAAAGACCAATAAGGGATGTTTCCTTTTTGACCAAATTATTAATTTGGGGCTCCCTCATTTTCAAAGAGGTATTAAAGAACGGGCTAGGGTAGGCTAAATTCATAAACCACCATTAATTACAAGGATTGAATATATTGACTTTTATTTTGCTGAGGACTTAAGAACATGGCGTATGAAACTCAACCATTTTGTCTTAATTAATTGTGGATATTTGTGGCTGATATATAAGCTTAGGAACGTTTTGACCATCCTAGAGCAAAAAAACTTGGACCAATACGTTCTTCTTCATCTTTCTTTTTCATCAAATTAATTGTAGAATAAGAGTAGGCAAAAGGGATAAGTTACATATTTCAGCCCCACTTTCTTAGAAAACGTTTCCGGCCACAACATTTCTGTTGAGAATTATTATTTTTTGTATTTCAGTTAATGATCTTCTTCTCACATAGAGAAATAAAGATGTAAAATGATTTTTTTTCCCAAGAAAAAGCCTGCCGTCGTAATTTACTCTGTTATAAGAACATGAAGAAGCAATATATACTTGATTAGGGATTCTCCTAACCATGCTAATTTAAATTATCAATGAAAATATTATGATATATATTTTTTTTAATAAAAAGTAACTTGAATAGTCGTCCAAGAATGCCTGTAAAGGTTATTTACATTAGATTTTTCTCTGTCAATATTTGGTTTTCCATTAATAAAATCAAATTTGTACTATTTGATGAAGAAAGTTTTCTCCTTATATATATCTTAATTTATTCTTTGTTTAAATTAAAAAAAAAATTATAAGGTAGAGAGGTAAGTTTATCAAGTTTTAAACCTAAATAATTTTTATTTGAAGGGTTGTAATATCATAAAGTAACATTAAATCTCTCACGAAACCTTATTTAATATTTTTTTTAATGTGAACAAAATCAGCCATCCCTCGTCCTGACTAGAAGACTGACATTATAATTAATATCATTTAACTTTCTATCAATGCACGCGACCCACCATGATAGGAGGCTTCTTTTCACCTCTTTTGTATTGAGTTTATTTTTTATTTTTTTATCTTAACAGTTGGAATCCTTCGGGAAAATACTAACCTCGATGCCCGGGTTTTGTTATGAGACGATCCTATTTTTTAAACCCGACTTGATAATCAATTCGGTTTAATGATTGGGTCACGGGTCAAATGAGTTGACCCGAGTTAACCCGGTTCAACCCAAAAAAATCCCAATAAAGTAACCCTTCTCCTTAGTCTCTTCGCTTCCAAGGTTGCCTATTGGAAACCATCCCTAAGATCTATAAGCAATAGGAGCTAGAAGAAAGAGATGATACGCTGGATCAAGGTCAGCCCTTGAAATTCCTAAACATGTACATGTTCCTTTATTGAATGGAAAAGGTGGAATTTTGATGAAGGATAAGTCCGTTGTGAGTGAAGATTATTTGGTAAAGAAAGAGATGTAAGCCAAAATGATCCTTGGCTCACCTGGGTTTTCATGTTTTTAACTGTGAATGGAGATTAGTATACATGTCAACAAATGAAAACCCAGGCGAGCCAAGGACGAGTTGGGTTGCAGTGTACGCAACCGAGTTAACACCCGGGGTGACTCAGAGACTCACCCCATATGGAATTTCTGATTTTAGCCCTGCAATCTCTCCTTCTTGCATTTACACAGTTGTCGCTTCTTATGAAGAGAGATGATGGAGCAGTGAAGTGGAGGAACTCAGCACAGACATCTATATATTTTTGACTCGTGATGGGACTAACCGAGTTAAGGTGGTTGAACACGGAGGTTGACTGAGCTGGGTCGACGAGTCCACCTTGTACTTCCACAGAAGAAGCGTAGAAGATAACTAGATAAGTGTTAATAAGGCGACTTTACCGAATCATGGACCGATCTCGATTGAGACAGTGATCGTCGAGCGAGTTACACCATCTGATCTTCACGCGTTCACCCCAGCTACTTCTCCAGGTAACAAGAAGTTTATAGCAGTAGCCACGAGAAGATGAAAAGCAAGATAGTTGCCAAACAAAATAAGGTCGGGTCTCAGCCGGGTTTACCCGGGTCGACAGGGTTTCACCGGGCTAAATTCCCGGTTGTTTTTTACTTAGACCCGGCCCAACTCCAGGCCCGGGTCAGCCGGGTTCCGGGTCAACCCGCTGGGCTGGGTCGGGTTTCAAAACTATGAACCACGCTATTCAGGGCTGAGCACGCTATTTAGGGCTGAGCTAACCTGAAATATCCTACAAAACCTCCAATCCAGATAATGTGAATTAAATAACCCGATTAAAAAAATAAAAATAATTAGAAAGCTCTTTCCTGTCAAACCCTCGGCTAATATTATATAATTGGAATAACCTGATTAAAAAAAATAAAAAGAATTATAAAGCTTTTTTTTCTATAAAAAAATCTGTGTTAACTTTTCAAACCTAAGATCCGAGTCATTAGACATGAAGCATCCAATCTAGAAAAGCTATGAAGTCCAATTCTCAATCAATTATTTATTGAAGGATGAAATTGAAAAAAAAAATTATAAAAAATGATTTAAAAAAATTAGCAATAAAAAAAATCAAAATCAAAATTAAAATACAAAATAAATTTTATATTTAATTGAAGGGTGAAATTGAAAAACAAAATCAATTTAATAAAATGACCAATTTTTTTTTAAAATGAGGTTCAAAATTAACATATATATTGAAAATAATAACTCTTACAAAAAGACCAAGAAAAAAAATTAAAAATCAAAACAATGAGAACCAAATTGGATCAAATACAATATTTGGTAAATTAGGATTCAATGATGAAATTGAAAATAAATAAAACTTCTACAAAAAGGTCAAGACTAAAAATCAAAAATCAAAAAAATAAGTAAAATTGAAATACTAACAACCAATAGGACTAGGTTGTAATTTTCAAGGGATGATAGAGAGAAGAAGGAGAAAAAGAAGAAAAAATGTCCATAGCAACAAATCGAGCCACCATCGGAGACACACGTCATATCAACAGGAAGAGAATATAGTAGCGTTTCTAACGACATGACGGAAGAAAATTTTTTGATGGCAAGATCAGGTGTCGCCCGCGGGCATGCCACACATGCATGTCCTTTTTTTTTTATTTATCTAAATACAGAAGTGCCCTTGAGCCATTTTTCTAATTACGAAAAAAAACCATTGTAAAAAACCAAAAATACCCTTTGACCTCAGGCTTATTTTTTAAAAAAAGTTATTTTTGTTATTTTAATATGCATTTCAATGTTTATTATTTTTTATATTTGGTCAAATACCAAATCACCCCTCAGCTTAAATTATAATAATAAAAAAACCTTTGTAAAAATATGAAAATACCTTTTGACTCGAAGTTTAAATTTTTTTCTTCCAGGAATATTCTGGTCATTTCATTGTGCAATCAAGATAATAAAGTACATATTTGTCCTGGATTATTTTGGAAATGACAAATAAGTCATTTGAAAAGACTCTAATGTCATTGGAAGCCAGTGTAAAGTTTTTAATTTGGATAGAGATGCAAAAACACCCTTGCAATTAAAGTTTTTAATTTGGGTAAAGAGGTGAACGGTACCAATAAGTCTAGAGCTACAATAATTTTAATTTCAAGTCTAATTAAATTTTGTTAATAAATAACTAAAGGAAAAATTTTATATGTAAATTACCTAACTAATGAATGAGCACCCTAATTAAGTAGAAACTAAGCAATAAAGAACAATGGGCGATGGGAGGAATAGTTAATGATTGGTAAATGGTGGTTGAGGTTGAATTGTCATTCAACTAACTTAATTGAAAGCCCAATTACTAATTAAAGGAGATGACATGCCATTGCTTTGAAGATGTTTAAATTAAGGTCTGATTTACCAAGATAACTAATTAATCTATCTATCTACTTTCGTTGTTACAATTTGGTTTGGAAAATGATTGAATGTAAATATATATGTTCATTAATTCCTTATAGCTAGCTAGGAGGTAAAAAGATATAGCAATAATAATAATAAAAAAGGTAAGTAAATATATATATATATATATATATATATATATATATATATATATGCATTAATTTACATGGATGCAGAATTAATATAGTTTAAATAATTGTAAGAGAAAATGTTAAGATACAAAAGTATAAAATGAAGAGAAATACTTAATTTCTCATTAACTTCACATAAAGCAAACAGTACTTCATGGTTTTGTAATTACTAGATGCTTGCATCGTAAAAGAGATTGATACAAAAAAGAGATAGAATCATAGCAAAACTTCTCAGACCTTCCACTCCAGAATTATTAAACTTCGGTGATCTTTCCTTAATTTGCAAAGGCTTGTCAAAGAAGCCGCACTATATCTTTTTGGTTACAAGCAGCAGTGGAATTTGAAACTTGTTCATCCATCTTTTAAAATAACATAATTTATCTAATTTAAATCCCTTTAAATTTTAAAAAATAAATTTTAATACACAAATTCATTTATGTTATTTTTCAGTCTCTAGTTAGAGAGAAAAGAGATGAGAGGTTGTTGGATTCTAGTGACGAGAGAGAAAGTTACTCTTCACTTCATTCCCAGCCACCAAAATAGGTTTTCTTGGTTTCAGTTTCTTAAGCTATTTTTTAGATATTTGAAGTTGATTAAATGGTTTGTGGGTGTTATAAGGATATTGGTGAGGTGTTTTTAGGTTGACATGACTTAAAAATTAAGTTTTTTTGCCAAAAAAAATCGCTGCCCCGATTTTCCAGCCACCACTGTGGTGGCTAGAATCTAGACTTACAGATGACACGTTGTCTACTTATTTTTTTAAAAAATAAAGATGGATAACCTGCCATCTACCTCCTTAAAAAAAATCAAAAACAAGCTCAAGCCTAGGCTTAAAGGCACGTCAACGCTCCTAGGCTCTTCATTGTTATGGCCTAAGCACACTGGGTCATAGACCTATGAGTCTAGGCTCTTATTGTTCTTTTTTTTAGGTTGGATATAAATTCAAGGGAAAAAATTTATTGAACTTGGTTGAGTTCATGATGTGCGTTACAAGTTTGACGAATTAAACCACAACACACCGGCTATTTTTTTTTGTATTACTTTTTTAAAAATATATTTTCAAGTTATATTTCAATTAATTTCCATCATCTATGATTTTTTTATTGTTTAACTTTTTTTTAAATAGAGATTGTTTTTTGATGGTGTTGTGGGTATTTAATTTTTGAAAACATTAATTCGATTCATCTATAATTGTTTTTTTTATATATTTTGTATACAAGAATTTTATTTTTTTAATAATAAATTTTTATTTTTAGATAATATTTATAATATATGTAGCCTTACATAATATTTTTTTACTTTTATTTTATTTAATCAATTTCATATGTGTGTCTATTTTTAATATTATTTGATTAAATAAAAAATTAATTTTAATAAACAAATTTAGTAAATATCCTATTTTACAAGGTTAAATAGTTTGATCTATACACGTCTCGTGACTTTTACAGTTTTATATTTAGTTATTGTTAATAATTTTTTCTCTTTTATTAACCCATATAAATTTTAAATTATTTGATTATTTGTATGTATAAATTTTTTAATTTATATAAAACATTTGAAAAGATATTTTTTTATAAAAAAATATTTAACTAGCAATAAAGCGTGGATAAAAAAAACTTAAATAGTCTATGAATATATTCAGAACACGTCACATGCATGCTTAGATTGGCTTTTCTGACTCTCCATGCTGCGCTCCGTCTATTTGTCCTCCTACCCTCCCGGAATGAGTGCTTGATACGCGGCCTCATAGCATGGTTCTTCCGTACTCCTTCAATCCTTTACAAAAATTTGTACTCGTGCGATCCTTGTTCATCTCCAACGGTACCGTACCGTTTATTTTCGTGGTTCCTTATGCGTTTGAAGGCAACCACAGGAAATAAATATTTGGTAACACCTGAAAACTCAATTTACTGTGAGCCTCATTAATTTCTGTGTTGAAAATGCAGCACTATTGAAAGCAGTACAATACTGCTTTAAGCCGTGAAAAGTTCTCACTATCTATTGTTTATTTAAGTTAACAGGGAAAAGTGTTCATGTGAATAGTGAAGTATGTTTTTATTGTTCTGTTGGATCGGGTTCGGTTCAAAGATAAATACATTAAACTGAATCTGATTCAGTAAAATTAAATTAAATTTTATTATTTTATTTTTAATTGTGTTTTATTGATGATATAGCATTTGCAGAATTTGATCGCAATCTCAATTTTGTTCCTCGTTATATTTTTCCTGATGTTGTTGTGCGCTTAAGAAATTAAGGAAACTGTAGTCCTTATCGGATGTATTTCATACGTGATGGAATTGTAGATAGTTTAAATGAATAATAAAAAATATTTTATATAAAGTATTATTTATTTCATGATGTAATAGAAATAGTTAAATCTACAATATTTAAATTAAAAACCATCAATATTAATAAATATTTTTTAAAATTATTTTATAACCTTAATTTCAAAAACATTCTTAACCAAATATATTAAACTACTTTTTCTTCAACCTCAATTTCAAACACAATTTTAACCAAACATACATAAATATCAAACTAATCTCAACTAAAAGTACTTTTTAGTTTTTATAAAATAATTTTTTTTCAAATCACAACTACAAAAAGCTACCACAATACCAAACACACATTAGTTTTTTTGTCCAACATAATGACTAATAGCGACTGATGATGGATAGATATATTTTACTAGTATAGTATAATGATATTTTGTTTTTTTTATCTAAGAAACTTAAATATAGTTTTTAAAAGCATTAAAAAAAATTATATGATCTATTTATCATTTCTAAATTTAACAGGGATAAATATATATTTCTATTTCTCATCTTAATTGCACAATGAAACAAAAAAATATTATTAGAATAAAAAATCTTAAAACCTTGAGACAAGGGGTATTTTTAACTTTTTACAATATTTTTTTTATAATTATAAAGTTAGCTCGTGGACAATTCTATATTTAACTAAATGAAAAAACAAAGAAGGACATGTGCAAGGTGTGTGGGAGGTGCTTGCGCTCTACAGGCAGTGCATGTGGCACCTCTCAGTGTCCAAAAATAATCTTCGGTCGTGTCATTACAAGTGTTGTTATGTCCTCTTCCTGTTGGCGCGTGTCATAAATGATGGTCTAGTTTGGCACTGTTGAGTCTTCTTTTATTCTTTTTTCTCTATTCCCCTGAAAATTACAACTTGACCTTCTTAGTTGTTAGTAATTTAATTATAGTCCCTATTCTTTTTATTTCTATTTTTTGTCTTGATCTTTTTGTAAAAGTTTTATTAATTTAATCCTTCAATTCAAAATAATGGTATTATATTTTTCAATTTGGTCCTTAATGTTTTGATTTCTAATTTTTTTTCTTGGCCCTTTTGTAAAAATTATTATTCTTTTCAATTTCACCCTTTAATTACAATATCATTTTTATTTTAATGTCAATTTTGATCCCCATTCTTTTTATTTTTTTTCTTTTACTAAATTGATTTTTTTTTCAATTTCACCCTTCAATTAAATATAAAATTTATTTTGTATCTAAGTTTTGATTGTTCATTCTTTTAATTGCTATTTTTTAAAAATTCTTTTGTATAATTGAAATTCTTTTTTAATTTCATCCTTCAATATATGATTAATTGAGAATTGAACTTTATGGTTTTTTTTTTAAATTGGGTGTTTCAGGTCTAATGATTGGGATCATGAGTTTAACAAGTTCACTCTTTTGTTTTTTTTAAAGAGCTTTATAATTCTCTTTATTTTTTTATCGAGTTATTTTAATTACATGATCGAGACCGCATGTTTGATAAGGTATCAGAGGTTGATTACCTCAGCCCTAATTAATATAGCTATAAGTTTATCATGATTAGTTTTTTATTTTAATTTTTTACCCCATTTCAACACTTGAACATTATTTTTCACATACATAAAAAGAAAAATCTAACCCCACAACAAAGCATAGACACCGGGGCTAGTTTAATTTCAATAAAGAGCTATATAATATTTTAATTTAATTTAATTCTTAATTTGATATTGTTATCTAATCATTAAATCCTTCTGTGCTGCAAATTTACAAATAATCATATAAAGCGGCATTGAGAGACAATTAAACTTCTACATCGATGGATCATCTCATAATTGCAAAAGGTTATAGAGATCTTCTTTTGAACATATATTAAAGAAGAGATCATACTTTTTCTTTAGTTTTTTATACATATTATATTAATTGTATAAAAAAATGGATTTGTTGTTTTCCTTTTAAGCCAAATGAATGGATCTAAACTGGGATTTTCCTATATATATATATATAGTCGAAACTCTAATGTGATATATATATATATATATCACATTAGAGTTTCGACTATATATATATATATAGGAAAATCCCAGTTTAGATCCATTCATTTGGCTTAAAAGGAAAACAACAAATCCATTTTTTTATACAATTAATATAATATGTATAAAAAACTAAAGAAAAAGTGTGTGTGTGTGTGTGTGTGTGTGTGTGTGTGTGTGTGTGTGTGTGAGTGTATATCACATTAGAGTTTCGACTATAGAACCCTTAGTGTATGTATAGTGCAGGTTGCTTGAGTAAACGGGTTGGTTACTAAATAGGCCAGATGATAGCACTAACACTTCTTTTTCTACATTACTTCCCTAATTATTTTCACCAATTTATGGTACCAAGCTACCCGAGTATTAATAAGGAGTAACATGTAATTAGGGATGAAGATGGATGGTCATGTTTGGTATTATTTATACTTTAATTTGAATTCAAAATAATTATCTGAATCCAACTCAAAGACTAGATTTTTAATACCTGAACCAATCCGATCGGTTTTTGACAGGTTACAGAGCCTGAAAACCAAACAAATGTTATAATTTATAACTATTTAGTATATAATTAACTTTCTGTATATTTGATTTTTTTAAAAAAAAATTATTTATTTATTTATTTATTTATTTCAGTAAGATATTTGAGTTTCAAGCAGGGCTCGAGGTTGGGGAGGGTTCAAGTTTTGAGAATATTAATTCACTCCGAGGGGCTTTATGAGTAAATAATCAAATCCATATTTCTACTTTGAGTTTTGATTCGTGGACATGTATGAAAACTCATGGCCAAGAATTTAGAATTATAACAATTAATACGTACGTTATACTTTAAAAATTACAAAGACTTTGTTACTAACTAATTTCTACTTTATTATTTATTCTCCTCCTATAACGAGGGGCATTTTCATATTAATTTATATGTTAATCAAAACTAAATATTTTTTAAAATTTTATTATTTTAAGACCACACCTTTTATGTTGTAATAAAATATAATGAAAAACAGAAGCAAAATAAATTTTGAGGCATATACAAACATTATTTTCTTAATATAAGGTTATTGGCAAGCTTTGCAAACACAAGAAAAACTATGGTTTTTCACCACACCTTGATTATAAAAGTGCAAGGTATATATAGACTGCAAGCTTATAACACCCAGGGAGGAAATAAATTAAAAAATTAAAGAGTTCAAAAAATAAAAAAAATTGTTAGAGAATTAAAAAAGTTTTAAAATAAAAAAGTGTATTGTATATATAGATTACAAGCATGTAATAGCTTGGTAGGAAATAAATTAAAGAATTAAAGAGTTGTTACAAAAAATAAAAAAGCTGTTAAGGAATTAAAGAGTTGTTAGGATTTTATAACGGTTAGAAAATTAATTCTAAGTATTTAAAAAAATTATGATTTCAATTTAAAAATCAAGAATAAATTATTATTAGGGATAAAAAGTTCAAAAAATACAAGTACATTGCCTCGCATATGTTTGGGGTGCAATTAAATATTTTTTTCTTGCTCAACTCAACCTTATAGGCATGATTCCACTTTTCTTTTCTTGGTGGTTGGTATCACATATCAGGTTCCTGCATTATATAAACATTAGAATGTTTTATTTTCTTTAATATAAAATAAAAGGCCTTATATATACTCAATGTTTATAAAAAAATAAATTGTGTTTTTTTAAATATATAATAAAAATCTTTTAAAATAATTTTATTATTTACAAAATTTTTATTTATATAAATTCTGTTCCAAGGTTTGATCTCAACAAGAGATCACAAGAGAGAAGACACACACAGTCGAACCTTTTCCTCAGAGTTATTAATTTCTCATTTAATTCGATATTAATACTGACAGTACTTCTGGAGCAGCATGATTGAGCGTGTGGAAATGCTATTATACTTGCGTTTTTAATTTTTTTTATATTTTAAAAGATATACTAATTTTAATATTATAAAAAAATATTATTTTAACACATTTCAATATAAAAAATATTTTAAAAACAAAATTTAACTACGTAATCAACAGTGAATTACAAGAGACGGAGAAAACAAGAATGGATGAAAATACATGAGCAATCCCAATAATATTTTTTATTTTTTAAAATTTATTTATAACATTAATCACTCATAAGGTACTTAATGTCATTGGGCTCCATTATTTGCCTGGTTTCTGTGAGCATTTTGCAGGTTTCTGTTTTTTTTTTTTTTTTTTGAGGTCTGGATCTCAATTCAATTTCAATGTGTGGGGTAAAGTTATTAATTAATTACTAGCCACATGTTCCACAATCAGTCCTAAGTTTTAATTACTTATATTTATTGTGAATGTGATTTCGATTCAGGTTAGGAAATCATCTGTGACATCGTTTGATATTGTGTTTGTAATTGTATTTCATCAAAATTTAAATTTTTTTTTTGCTAAAATTGAGTGCGGTTTGTAGTTATTAGATCGTTTTGATGTGTTGATGTCAAAAATAATTTTTAAAAAATAAAAAAACATCATTGGCATGCATTTCAGCATAAAAAGCTATTTAAAAAGCACCCGCAACCATACTGCCAAACACGTTCTTTATCTTTATATTTCTTGCTTTCTTATCATAATTGTTTATTTATCAACTTCATTATTTATTCTTTATACCTCATTTATACTAATATTCCTAGCTAATTTAAATCTATCTGATTAGTTATAGATCTTAATAAAAAAATAAATAAAGATAATGATGTATAAAACTTTATTAACAATCAATTTATAATCTCTTTTATCAACAAAATCACCTACTTGTAATTTGAAAAGGCATTTTAATTCTTTCACAATATTCTTTTTCAGACAAAAGTATTAATAGCTCTTAATTTCTTATTTTTCTTTTTTTCCATCGATCTGGCTCAAACAGTAAGAGATGACTGATTCCACACTTGAGCACCATCAGATCAGTGTACAAAAGCAAGCTAAGAAGGATCATCAACAAATATATTTCACTTGTCATTGATTATATGGATGGTGAACGTTTGACATTGTGACAGCAAATAAGATGTAGACTTTTGCATGGGCGGAACTTCAAAGAGTGAACAGATAAGGAAAAGCTTTCGTTTCCAGAATACACCCTGAGCAAAATTCTTGCAAGGTCGCATCCTAGTCTTCCAGGATCTGCTGCCTTTCAAGCTCAATAATACGTTCAGTCAAAGTGCCTGAAGGGCCAGTTCTTGGTTCGTTAGTACACTTGCATTGCAAGAGTTGCTGCTTAAGACTCCGGACAAGCTCATTAAGCCTGTGAATGTTCTTCTCTTGTGATAAGATAATCTGCAAAGTCAAAGACGTCCATTCGGTGTTTTAAGGAAAGAGTACGCAAAATTTTGAGACAAAACAGCAATTCTTATAGTTTTTCTATTTATTCTAGAGTTTGCTCTGCAACAAGTAAAGATAAAGCTTGACAAGATAAACTACAATAAGGATAAAGTCTCCCTGTTAAGGGACACCTCAAGAATCACTAGAATCTGAGTGCTACAATGATATGCCAAAGCTCCATTTTAAGAATCACAAGCTAAGAAAATGGAAACAGCCCCAGTTACATCAAAGTACTACATTAGTTAACCCGAAAAAAGACATGGTAATTACATGAATTTAATAATGTAAATATTCAAAAACAATATCCTCGAATGAACAAAATAAGTTTACAATTCCAGGATCCAAGAAACTATAATGTCCAGGTTACCGTGACAGAACTACATGCAGAAATCTCCACATATGAACAACTAATCAACTAAGACAAAGAAGCATTAGAAGTTGATTACAATTATTGGCCTCCAATTGTGATCAGGGCATCTTTCTATGTGGATTATTTATAACAAACTAAAGGATTAGCATTTATGTTCTATGACAAGACTTACTAATACAAAGTCAGTACGATCATTTCACATTTGTTTCTTAATTGAGAGCTCTCAAAGTAATGACTTAAAAGATCATATATCTTTTCTGAATAATAGATCTTTCAAGAGAGTTATCGTGGCAGAACCACTCAATACAAAAATGCCAAACTATTGTCTTCAATTTGATACTTAAGATGAAGAACTAGCATTTTTATTGGACATGATTATCAGAATGTCAGTATAATAAGATAACCTCCATGGATGTTTGACAAAAGCAGAGTAGATTTAGATATGATGGGTGTTCCAGGTTTGAACCTGGCATGGTGATGCAGTGGATGTTAAAGAAATGTCAAGTTTTCTCTGATTTGTTTTTTTTTTTTTGTAATAAGATAACAGTATTCTATGATCCTATTACAGAATTTTGGTTTTCTACAACCCTAATTTTTCACTCTCTTGTTTAAATTCAATTTCATTCTAGCTTTAGCCATAATTCTGCGGTAACTGCAGTTTTTTCCATTTCCCTACTATACATCGCATTGGATCTAGTAGCAGCATCCCTAAGAAGGCAGAGATTGTTACATACATAGTCTAATACTCTAATTACAACAAACAAATTGCATTATCTAGCGCCATTGTATTAGCAAATCATAATTAGTAGGATCACCCCTGCACTAGTTATCGAACTGATTTGGTCTACATAGACTGTCTATCAAACACTTATCCTATCAAGGAAGCCAAGGGAAAACAGAAGACATAGACTTCAAAACATCAATGAGCTGATAACTCCAAAAAAAAACAGCTCAGGTAACCAATACATATTACTTATAGCATGGAAGATGTTCTAAGTACTAAATGCAGCTAAACTTACAATTTCACAATCAAAATATTCTTTAACAGTTGCAACCACAAATGATTTCATTCACAAACCAACCCAATAAATGGATGAAGAAAACATAGAGAACGACGACACTCCTTACCTTCTCTTTTACACCTTCTTCCCACTTTGAAATCTGTAGCTGCTTTGGGTTGACAGCAGGCTTCGTGTCAATGTCATTTACAAGAGGTTGTCTCCACTCAAATTGGGATGTGATTATCAGTATCAGTAACAGAAACACAAGTAACATAGGCCTAGACATCATTATAAGCTGCTCTCACAATACCTGCTCAAAATCTAAGAATAAATACTAAAAAAAAAAAAAAACTTCACGGTCATTCTTGTTTCAAAATTATAAATTTAAAGAAACCCATTTGAGATTGAGCTAAATAGTCATAATCTAAACACAAGCCAGCCCCAAATCGAACATTGCTAAAACCAATTAAGCCTAATTTGCCCTAATATTCTGTTTGGGTACTTAGAAACCAGAGTAAATGAGATGCTTCTACTTCAACTTGCAATCTTATATATACTAAATGCTCAAAAAACTCAAAATTCTTTTATCTATAAAATGCAAATACGAAACAAAAACAAAACAATATTAAACGAAAAAAAGAAACTTACAGATCATCGAAGAAGATGAGAAAAGCCCAAGTCCAAATTCACGATCGGTTTTTGCTAACTTTTCTTTTTTGACTTTCAGGTGTTTGGATTTTGCTTTGTGATGATGACTATCCTTTTGAAATTAAGGTTTTTTTCAGGAATAGTTTAATTTGGGGGACTTTAAATGCTTGTTAAGTAGAATTTTTGAAGCAAAAATGAGATTACTTAATATTCAAGAAGCTTTTGCTACAGTAGTTTGAAAATTAATCAGTTTCTATCTTAAAGAAAGAAAGAAAAAAAGGTGTTGATTTTAAAGATAGTTATAGATTAGTCCCTTTAGTTTATTAAAATTAATTAATTAGTCCATGAAATACCAGAATAATAACATAGTCCCTCGGTCAAAATGTTGACCAAAGAGTTCTTTTGGTCCAAAAATACCTACTTTTGTAGTCAAAAGTTTCCTTCTTACCTACTTCAATATGTTTTCAATTCAATTTATATGTAATTAACAAAAAAAACTTGACAGATTTAAGAGTATAATGATTGAATATGTAGTTTTGAAGATTTTATGGATTAATTAATTGTTTATGTTATAACATAAAGACTAAGTTATAATTTACTCACTTATTATAAGGGATTGCAATGGATCATGTTGGAGTTGGATTATGCTCCACCGACTAAGTTATAATTAATTGTTTATGTTATAACATAAAGACTAAGTTGTAAAATTCCTTTGAAATATACCAGGGATTTTTAATATATGTTAACAAGATTATTATTTACGCTAAGCTACATATTAGATTAAAATTTTTTTAGGTATAAAAAGAATTCAAGTGTTGTTAATATGTTTTTTAGTGTATATATATATATATATATATATATATATATATATATATATATATATATATATATATATATATATATATATAAGGATTAACTTGATGTGATTTGGTTTACTTGATAGATAAAAAAAAAAAAGCCTAAATGATCGATAAAATTATAATTTTACTAAAACAAATCAAAACAACGTATTTTTTTTAAATATTGAAACAACAATATATTAAATTAACTCGAATCAACTCAGGTTAATAACCAAATTCGATACCCAAGTCATGAGACCCTAATATTAGAAAACAAATCATTTTTTTATTATTAAATTCAATTCTCAAAATTGAATATTGAATGATGAAATTGAGAAAATATTCAACTAAAAAAATGAGTCAAGTCAACTCGGATAAACTTGCGAAAATTGAATCACAAGACAGGGATAACCCTATAAAAAAATATAAAAATATTATGAAGCTTAATTCACAATCAACTCAATATTGAAAGATAAAATTTTAAAAAAATCAATTAAAAAAAAACATAAAAAACCACCCGAGTCAACTGATCGGACCCGAGATCGGGTCATCAGATCAGAATTACCTCATAAAATATAAATAAAAAAAATTATGAAGCTTAATTCCAAATAAATTAAATATTAAATGATGAAATTAAAAAAAATCAACTAAAAAGAGATAAAAAAAAACCCGACTCAATCGACCTAATCTGCAACTTAGGTCATAAAAATATGATAACTTTATAGAAAGAAAAAAAAAACAATTATGAAACCCAATTTCTAATCAACATAATGTTAAAGGATAAAATTAAAAAAAAATAAGAAAAAAAATAACCCGGGTCAACTCAGATTAATATGTTAAACTCAAGTCAAGAGACCAAGATAACTTTGTAGAAAGCAAATAAAAAAATTTATAAACTCTAATTTTCAATCAACTCAATGTTGAAGGATAAAATTAAAAAAATAATATTCAATTAAAAAAGGATAAAAAAATTTTAAGTTAACCTCACTAACCCGCAAAACTATGACTTGTGTCATAAAATCATGATAATCCTATAGAAAAAAATTAAAAATTTATAAACTTCAATTCTCAATCAATTTAATGTTGAAGAATGAAATTGAAACAAAAAATTCAATTAAAAAAAGAACAAAAAAGAAACCTAAATTAATATAACTAACCTGTAAAATTATAATTTGGATCATAAGATTGTAATAATTCCATAGAAAGCAAATTAATATATATATATATATATATATATATATATATATATATATATATATATATTCTCAATTCTTGATCAATCCTGTTGAAGGATGAAGTTAAGAAAAAAATAGTTAAAAAAGAACCAAAAAAATAATTTGAATCAACACGACTTACTTGTAAAACTTGTAATTCAGGTCATGACATCGAAATAACTTTATATAAAATAAATTATAAAGCTTTATGCCAATAAATCTAATATAAAAAATGAAAATCGAAGAAAAAAAAATTAAAATTAAAAAAAATATCCTGACAATGAAAAGCCAAATCTTTATAGTGTATGTTAATATGGGAGAAAAAAGTGACCCTACGAAGTCTTTCCAAAATATCCAAGCATCTCTTGGGTCATTGTGGCCCATTATGATTTTTTTTTTTAATTTTTAATTTAGCCTTTCCTAGAAGGCTAAGACCAGAAGTTTGGCCCCATCTTAGAAGGCCCTTGAGAAATAACACGTCCGAAAATCGATTAAATGAAGTCAAAATACTACCTAATCCCAATTTCGATCCCTAATTTTCACGCATCCCAAACTTTAATGATGTTATGTGTTCGGCAATGTAGTATATGTATTTTTATAAAAGTGTTTTTTAATTAAAAATATATTTTTTATTTTTAATATCAACATATAAAAAAATATAAAAACATTAATTTAATATTTTTTTCAAAAACAAAAACAAATATTTGTCTGTAATGCTCTACTAATCTATCCCAAAAAGCCTCTTATAATAACTAGTACAAGGATCCTTTTGGCATCAAGAGATCAGAGACCATACACACTTGGGTTATCATACATACAAGAACCATTATTTACGATGGTGTAGCCGCCATCTACCACAAGATTGTGGCCGCTCACGTATCTCGAGTCATCGCTTGCCAAGTAGAGAGCTGCTTCAGCCACATCTTCAGGCGTCAGAATTACCCCCTTAAGGTTAGAATAACCACTGCGAATTTCATCATCAGTCATCTTCAAGAAATTTCTTGACATTTCAGTTGCAACAGTGTACGGGGAGACGCAATTTACACGAATGCCAAATTGTCCAAGCTCAACAGCTGCATTTCTCATTAGCCCTAGCACGCCATGCTTTGAACTTGTGTAGGCATGGGATGCAAAACCTCCCAGAATACCACAGGCACTAGAGGTTGTTATGATGCTGCCTTGTCGAGCAGGCTTCATCACACGAGCAGCATGTTTGGTGCCCAGGAAAGCACCTACTAGGTTAACCCTAATGACTTCCTCAAATTCAGACATGGAAACATCAACCATGTTGGTTTTCACCACTCCTACAATGCCAGCATTATTGAACATAACGTCTAGCTTGCCATGCCTTGAAATGGCTGTGTTCACAGCATTTTCTACATCCGTTTCTTTTGTAACGTCACAATGGATAAAAGAAGCAGACTCAGAGTTCAAATCTTTGCAAACAGAATGAGCCAACTCATCTTGAGTATCTGCAATCACTACTTTTGCTCCATGTTTAAAGAAGTGTCTTGCAGTTGACTCTCCAATGCCACGAGCCCCACCGGTGATCAACGCCACTTTACCTTCTAGCCTATAAATTCCACACGACCGCCACATATAATGCAGCCATGTCAAAAACGTGCTTCATGCTAAAAATTTGACTAACCACTTAAAGTTTCTTTAATATATAGAACTTAGATTTAAAAATCTAATTCAATAAGATAGCTCAGCCTCAAAGAGGCCCCCCAATTAATGACCCAATGAAAATCTTGAAGTCTAAGCCACTTTATAGATTTCAAGAATCTTTTATATAAGAGATGAGTTTGAAACAATACAAAAAATTGAGAATTATTATATCCATGTTTGAGGTGCCTAATGCCTACATTTCTTTATGATAAGCAGAAGACAGATGGTACTGATCTGGCTAGTTCCAGTCTATATATCTCTTAATCAAGAAGTAAAAGAACAAATCAGAGAAGCTAAACGTTTCATTTACTTTATAGCAATCTGGTTCCATTGATTCTCAGCTAGCTAGTTCAAAGTGTTGAAGGTGACAAAACTAAGATTACGTACCTTCTTGCAACTGTAGAAAGTAGCGAGACACTTCCCATGTTAATTTGATCACTTTGATGAGCTAGGTATGCTCTTCCAAGTAAGAGTAGATTCTTATTTTTTCGGATCAAGACTAGAAATCTTGAGAATGAAATAAGTCTCTAAAGAAGATTATCTTAGTTCTTAAAGTTATGGCCTCTTCTTTTAATGGAAGTCGCAATCGAGTGTCGATACAGAAATCGTTTCTTCTCCACTACTTTGTAAGTTGCCATCATTTTCAGACGATGGATCTATCACATTGGCATCTTCCTTGAAATCGCATAGGCTAACAAAATAGAATGGCCCTACAAATAATGAAAGCTGAAAATAATTGCATTGGCTTTCTCATCTACATTAATTGTTTCACAGCATAGTCGAAATATTTTACTTGGATCTAACCCGGTTAAAGACCTTGTTTGTGCGTTCATCAAATCAATTTATAAATTATCGAGTCAAACTAATTTTTTACTTAAAACAATGTTGTTATGCGAGATATAATAATATGTAAAGACTTTAATTAATTTTTCACACTACAAGATTTCACAGTTTTACCGACGAAAAAATTCTGTCAGTGTGTGATTAGAAGTTCGTCGGTGATTTTTTTACCGACGTACTCACCGACGGATTACTTCCGTCGGCTTTCCCTTTGTCGGTGATTCGCCATTCCGTCGCTATATCGGTCTGAAAAACAAAAAAAACATTTGCTGATGGTTTTACAGACGGAATTTGCGCGCCAAAAAAAAAAAGATTCCCGCTTGAAATATACCGACGGATTTTTAGTCCGTCGGTATATTGTGATTAACCGACGGAAACTATCCGTCGGTAAATCTGTCGGTGAATGTATGAAATACCGTCAGAATAGGTCCGTCTGTAACTTCGTCGGTGATTGTGGAAGCTACTGTTAAATGTCGACGGTTTAATTCCGTCGGTAATTCTGTCCTTGGTAATAGTTTTTTTCTTAATTTGTTTTTAAAAAATTATTTAGGATATATAATATAAAACTATATAAATTAATTGTAATACAAACCAATTATGCAAATAAAATTTATATTAAACATAAAAAAAAAAAACAAAGTTAAATAATATTCATTACAAACTGAATATGTTTCAAGAAAAATAATAAATGAAGTTTTAAAGGTAAATAATGTTGATTACAAATTAATATAAAGATGATGGAGCTTGAGGAGGAGGAGGAGATCCTGGCGGAGGCTGATGGTTATACGACAAAAAAGGATTAGGCGCACATGTTCCGCTATTTGATAATTTCATAATCATTTCGTAAAGCTGGTCATAAGCCGTTTTTTGCTGTTCATGAGCCGCTTCATACTCCGCTTTTTATTGTGCTTGAGACGCTTTGAAGTGCTCAGACTCTGCTCTTTGTTTCGCTCTTTGTTGTGCATGAGACGCTTTGAGTTGTGCGTACTCCGCTTGTAGGTTATCGTATTTCTCGGTGAGTTGCTGCAAAGCCACGAACTCCTTAGATTGGGAGCTCGATATTGATTGGGAGCTCCCAACGGTTGAAACACTACGGGTCGACCGCAAGTTGTCGGCCGTAGTGTTGGAGAGCCCGTAAACCCGATTTTTATCGGGTCCACCTGACGAGCCAACCTCCATCCACAAATCCGGATCGAATTCCGGATGGGTCAAAGTATCGTCCCCGTATCTCTCCCTCAACCGATTATTATAGGTCTCCTGAAAAAAAAAAAAAAGTAATCATCATATTCAATACAATAAACATAATAACTTACAAAATAAAATGGTTGAACAAACATACCACGAAATGCTGAGCACGGTTATCAACGAATTGTTGCGTCCCCTTCTGGCGGTCTTGACTCCGCACGTGCGTCTCCACAAACAGCTCCATCGGGCTCGGCTCACGTCCAAGAGACGCAGCTTATAATGAAAAAAGATATATTAACAACAACTGAATTTAACGATATATTTCATTTAAATTAATCTTACCATCCATTTCGCATGTGCAGCAAACGGAACGGAGCCGCCAGTGTGAGTTGTCACCCCGCCATGAATTGGCCGATTTCGATTGCCAGCATCGGACTGTGAGCATCGTGTGAACCGCTCAGACGTCACGTGCTCAAGATAGTGCGACCATATATCTTCCGGGATGTATATCGGTTTGAAATCCCTCCAAACCGCAACATCGTTCCAGCCTTGGAAACCCCTATCCCTCGCGGTTTTTTTTGCCTTTTTCTGTGCTTCATACCAAAAATCACGCAACCTGCTTCACGCAACCAAAAATTACATTTCGAAACATAAATTTTTGTCTAAAAAAAATCCTGTATTGTTTTCGATCTTACCTAGTTGCCGCGTGATTTTCCCACACCCTCCTCACAACAGTGTTATGCTCAATGTCCCAGCAGAATTTGTGCTTTGTATAAATAAACAAGTTTAAATAAAAATAATAATTTATTTACAATTATATTAATAAGCTGAAAATTATAAATTAATACCAACCTCAAACCTGTTAAACCATGCATTGATTTGAGGCATCCATTCAGGATGCTTGGATATCTGACTTCATTGAAACAATGGAATCTCCATCGACGATTTAAACGCCGATGACATTACTCGGGTGGCTTCAATGTTTGTGAACCTGAAAATAAATGAAATAAATTCAATAATGATTACTTCATACATTATGTTGTAATTTTTTTTTAAAAAAACTAAAACCTTAACAAACTTACATTGAAAGGTCGTCCTTCCACTGTGCCTCGTACTTGCGGGTAAATTGATTCCGCTGTGAAGGCACGCCGCCTCTGCGCTGTGAAGTACCGCTGGAAGAGGCAGCATCGGTTGACGGCGCAGGTGGTGTAGGTGCCTCTTCTTGAGAGGCACCTAAGGAAATATCATCATCGCTGCTAGACGAACTAGCTGCGACCGTACGTGAGCGACCAACTCTGCTTTTCATTCTACGCATCTACACAATTTTATACAAATAATTATATAATTAAATTCAAATGTTAAAAAAAAATTCGACAGCACCTCCCCTATACCGGATAGTACCCAAATCCACAAACCTGCACATATTAACAATAGCCACAACTAATTTACCCAATCTATACTAATTATTCCAACATATTCAATTACTAATCCTAAGGTAAATTCAACATTAAGAATTACAAATCAAGTAATTATTCAATAAATATGCCAATACAACAAAACAATAAATTAAAAAAAACTCTAGAATAACAATCAAAATAAATGAAAAAAATTAAACACAAATCATGCAATAATAAAGTAAAATTAATAATTATTCCAACATATTCAATTACTAATTCTATGGTAAATTCAACATT
The DNA here is from genome assembly GCF_951802175.1 of Populus nigra. NCBI lineage: Eukaryota > Viridiplantae > Streptophyta > Magnoliopsida > Malpighiales > Salicaceae > Populus > Populus nigra. The sequence goes on from NC_084858.1 coordinate 2,890,923, forward strand.
AACAATAAATATTCAACAAATTAACTAATAATAATTATGCCAAAAAAACAATAAAAAATATTCAATAAATTCAAAAAAAAAAACTATAGACTTTAGCAATGAATTATGCAAAAAAAACTATAGACTTTATCTACATTACAAAAAATACACCAAAACAAAAAAAATAACCAAAAAAATAGCAAAAAAAAAACCATGAAAGTAAAATGAAATAGAGGAAACACTAACCTTTTAATCTGATGGAGATTCACGATAAAAAAAGCTTGAGATCGGAGTGAAGAACGGAGTGAAGAACGAAGAGGAAAAAAATGGTGAAAAACTGAGGAGAAGAGAAAATGAACTGAAGAGGCGGTCGGGGTAGGTTAGAAGCCAGTTTTACCGACGGATTCACCGACGGATATAAAATTAATTATTATTTTAATTTATTCCGTCGGTGATGTGTTATAACTCCATCGGTACATTTTGAATTTCGCACCAAAATTTTTAATGCCCCTCCGTGGTCCGTCGGTAATTCTGTCGGCAAGATTACGTGGTCAGAGGTGCATTTAATGCGCACCCTTTGAAATTCGTGCAGTCCGTCGGTAATGTTGTCGGTAAAATTGACCCGCCGACAACGTACCGACAGATTTAAATACGTCGGTATTTACGCCGATGAACTTAAGGCCGTCGGTGATTGGGTGGCATTTCAAGTAATTATTTCCGAACTCTCTGTGAAAGGCCGACGGACTTAAGGCCGTCGGTGTCGCCGTCGGTGATCTGGTGGCATTTCAAGTAATTATTTCCGAACTCTCTGTGAAAGGCCGACAGACTTAAGGTCGTCGGTGTCGCCGTCGGTGATCTGGTGGCATTTCAAGTAATTATTTCCGAACTCTCTGTGAAATGCTGACGGACTTAAGGCCGTCGGTGTCGCCGTCGGTGATCGAGTGGCATTTCAAGTAATTATTTCCGAACTCTCTGTGAAATGCCGACGGACTTAAGGCCGTCGGTGATCTGGTGGCATTTCAAGTAATTATTTCATGTCACAAAATATATCATCCATGATCAATAATTATTTCAAGTAATTATCTCATAATTGTGGCATTTGAACTAATTATTTCAAGTAATAAATATTTTGTGTTTCAAAATATATATATCATTCATAATCTAAATAACATGAACAAAAGGGTTTTACATAGGGCTTCATTTTGGTAGTTAGTCAGAATTTTCTTATTCTTCGTCATCAATTGAATTGTCATCACCTTCATCGCAATCTTCAATATGAATATGATCTTCTTCATCGATATTTGGTTGTCCGCTAGAGCTCAAAACAAAATTTAACTCCTCTGCGTCAACATCAACAAGACTATCATCGAAAACACGAAAATTTGAATTTTCTTTGAATTCAATCGAAGGAGCAACTCGATATGGTTCAACCACCTCACTAACTTGAAAGATTTCATCTCGCACACTTGTGTCTTCGTTCTCATCCTGAACAACCTCGACACGACCACGGGGTTTCGTTTTTAGAACTGACAACCAATCCACTCTTGATCGATCCTTTCTAAATGAAGGGGTGTATGTGTAATAAACTTGTTGACATTGCTTTGCGAAAACAAAGACATCGTTTATGTTGCGGAGTCTAGCTTTTGAGTTGATTTCGACCAGACCATAGTACGGATCAACTCTGATTCCTCTGTCAGTCGTGTCATACCAATAGCATTTGAATAAAAACACTATATTCTGCTCGTTATAATATTGCAGTTCGACGACCTCTTCTAATCTACCATAGTAGTCAACTTCTAACTCACTACTAGTGGATCCCTTAACACAAACACCGCTGTTGTATGTCTTTCTTCCTTGCCCGTATTCTTCAGTATGGAAAACATATCCATTGACAAAATACCCGTTGTAGCACTTACATTTTCTTTCAGGCCCCAGGCTTAGTGAAGACAATGACTTAGGTGCACTCCTTCCCATTTGATAAACCTTGTATGTAATGTACATCAATAAACAGTAAATGAACGAGAATCTCGTAATGACATGCATACGTACAGTAATTTTGCAAGTTAGAATGAGTTTGTGATAGTGCTTACATGTGTTCTGAACCACGTGGCAAACTGCTCATCTTGTAATTGAAAGATCTGGGATTCGGTCAGCTGTGAGTTATTGGAGAGCAAATATTGACGATGTTGCCTGCAAGTGATAATGAGTGTATGATATTACAATATATAATTAACAGTATATTACTAACAAAGTTTAATTAGTATAAACTTACTGAATAAAAGGTCTCAGCTCATCACAGTTAAATAGAACATAGTTGTGTGCTTGTTTGAACTCTATTTCCGACAAATATCTTCCTCTTACGGCATTTTTAGGTGTGGGTCGTCCAGTATTGGAGAATATTGACAAGTTCCCACTGGAAGGCACTTCACCGCCATCATCATGCCGTGGAACGCGATTGATTCTCGTTCTCAGATGAGGTTCAAAATAGTACGAGATAAATATTGAGATCTCCTCAACAATATAGGCCTCACATATCGAAGCCTCAACATGCACCTTGTTCTTAACCTTTTTCTTGAGATTAAACAAGTACCTGCATTGAAATATTAATCAAGTATTTTCAATTAAGAAAAACATAAAAAATACTTTTATATATGAATTACATTGCAACTGTAATATCTAACCGTTCGAATGGGTACATCCATCTATATTGGACCGGTCCTCCAGTTTTTGCCTCGAACGATAGATGTATAAGGAGATGCTCCATTGAGTCAAAAAATAATGGAGGGAATATCATCTCAAGTTTGCATAGTGTCTCGACGATATTCGTTTGAAGCCTCTCAATGTGATCAACATTCAACTTGCTGGAGCATATATCTCTGAAGAAATGACTGATCTCCGTGAGTGCATCCCATATTCCCTTTGGCAACAAATCACGAAAAGCTAATGGGATGAGTGTTTGCATAAACACGTGGCAGTCATGACTCTTCATTCCATACAATCTGCAGTCCTCTATATTAACCAGCCTTGATATGTTCGATGTATGTCCATCCAGAAAACGCAGACTCTTAAGCCATTTGTAGACTAGCAGTTGTGCGTTTTTCTCTAACACGAAGCTTGCTCTTGGTTTTGCGACCCGTGACTCATCATAAACCAACTCCATATTTTTATGGTTACAGTATAAAGCTATATCCAATCTAGCCTTGATGTTGTCCTTTGTCTTCCCCTTCACATCCATGACGATGTTGAAAATGTTCTTAAACATGTTCTTTTCGATGTGCATGACGTCAAGGTTATGGCAGAGCAGATTGGTCTTCCAATAAGAAAGCTCAAAAAAGATACTTCACTTTACCCAATTATGGGTCAAACCAAAACCAGGAAACTTTTGCTTACCTGATTGAAGGCCAAACACAATGTCACCGCACTCTGAGACAACATCATGCAATTCTTCACCAGAAAGACGCGGGGATGCAACATCTTTTTCAACTCTGCCAACAAAGAAATCTTTTCTGTTCTTTCTGTACCTGTGATGAAGTGGCAAGAAGCGACGGTGACAGTTAAAAAAAGAAGCTTTACCTCCATTTGCTAGCGTGAATGCCTTGTTGTTTTCCATGCAGTATGGACATGCGAGTTTCCCATGCGTGCTCCAACCAGAAAGCATTCCATAAGCTGGAAAATCATTGATAGTCCACATCAATGCCGCCCTCATAAGGAAATTTTGTTTCCTCGATATATCATAAGTCAGAGCTTCGGAGGACCACAACTGCGCCAACTCATCAATCAACGGTCGAAGACAAACATCTATATTCCGCCCCGGGCTTCTTGGACCGGGTATGACAGTAGATAAAAACATGAACTCCGGCCTCATACATATTCCCGGTGGCAAGTTATAAACTATGAGTATGACCGGCCAACAAGAATAAGGAGCAGCAAATGACCCAAATGGGTTGAATCCGTCTGTACACAACCCAAGACGCACATTCCTTGATTCAGCTAAAAAGTGAGGATGAACACTGTTAAAGCGTTTCCACGCTTCGTCGTCAGAAGGATGAACCATCACTCCATCAACCGCATGGTGTGCTTGGTGCCATGTCATGTGCTCAGCAGTCCTTGGTGACATGAATAACCTCTGCAGTCTAGGTGTGATCGGGAAATATCTAAGTTTTTTATATGCCACTAGAGTCTTTCCCCTGCCAGTTCTAGGTTTGTAACGGGAATGCCTGCATGTCATGCACTCGGTCATCTCAGCATTTTCAAGGTAGTATAACATGCAGAAGTTAGGGCACATGTCAATTTTCTGGTATCCTAAACCGAGGGGTTTCATCATGAACTTCGCAGCATAGAAGTTCTCTTTCAGCCTGTTCCCTTCAGGTAAAATGCTTCTTGCCCATTCAATAATCTTGTCATACCCGGCCTCACTCAACCTGTGATCTGACTTGATGGTGAACACCTGTGCTACGGCCGATAATTTACTGTGGTTCGTGCAGCCATCCCATAATGGTTCGTCAGAATCTTTCAACAAATCAAAAAACCTAGCTGCATCTACATTAGGTTCTTCTTCTACGATTGGACATTGACTGCCATTACCTTGATTCATTCTCATTGCATCTATAATCATATTTCTGTAAGGATTAGTTTTGTCATTTGCCGTTTCATGCACGTTGCTAGCACTAGAAGTAGACCCAACCACCGTTTCTTCCATTCTCCTCTCACTCTCGCTAATAAATACTTCTCCATGTGTATACCAACACTGGTAATTCTCCATAAACCCTTTGTGTAGAAGATGCATCATTACAACATCTGGATGCAGATACTTTTTATTTTCACACTTCCTGCATGGACACCTAATACCGCCTCCGGTAAAATTTCTGGGAATAGATGTTGCGAAATTAATAAAACCCTGAACCCCATTACAATAATCCATCCTCCGCAATCCTTGGGGTGAATCTCGATACATCCATGAACGATCATCCATGACTTATATCGAACCTCTATAAAATTATGATGACATCATGTATTAATTAACTAAGTTAGGTAAATAAACTTGTAAAAATATTACTTTACCTCGAGATTATCCAACAAACCATTCACAACTTCTCATAAATATTAAATATTCATTATCATTTATCAACGTCCATACGAATTAAAATATATAAATTTACAGAAATTACCACTCCGCAATACCATTGATAAAACTTTAAACGGGCCCATTAAGCAAGCTATTAATTATTTCAAAATAGCACATGTAATTCGGTAATTTCATAAAGAAATAACAAATTACAAACAAATACAATCTTACAAAATCTAAAACAAACCATAACAGATACAAAATTATACATTCATATACTACAAGTTTGTTTGAGAAATAACAATAAAACATGTACATCTACTAACAAAATGCATATACTATAAAAAAACAATAAAATTGACATTTAATTAAATCTTAAAATTTAAAAAGATATAATTACTTACAAAAATTGATAAAATCCGTCGGTAAATCAGAACACGGATGTTGTGACCACAAAACTTCAAGAAATATAACTTGTTGTGCTGATATGAGGAAGATTTTTTTTTAAAGGGGGAGGGGGGGCTGGTTGTTTGCAGATGGGGAGAGTTGGGATGAGGAAGAAGAAGGAGAAATAGGGGATGAGAGGGTCGGCAGAGCTGTCATATATTAACTTTTTCTGACGGTTTCACCGACGAAAACTCCGTCGGTGATTCTGACGGAAACATAAACACGTCACCGTACGGATCTGCCATTTCAAATCCCTCGGTAAGTCCATCGGAAATTTAAACGGCGAACCGATCGCATCACTGTATGGGCTGTCGTTTTGAATCCGTCAGTGATTCCGTCGGCAACAAATAACCCGCCAAAACCTCCACGTTAGCGACCCGCCTTTTTTTTAAATTCAGAAACTTTTCCGTTCGTAATTCAGTCGGTAACTACCGACGGAAATTTTCCGTCGGTAGTTACCGACTGAATTACGGACGGAAAAGTTTCCGTCGATAATTACAAACTGAATTACAGACGGAAAGTTTCCGTCGGTAAGTTCGACCTCAAAATACCAACAGAAATATTCCGTCGGTAAATCCGTTGGTATTTAGCGAATTTCTGGTAGTGTCAATTCCGTTGGTAAATCCGTCGGTAAGTCCCATTTGATAGAGATGAGGACTCTCAAATACTTAAATAAGTATATTTTTAAATAGATAATTTTGTACACCTAAAAGATGAAGGGAGATTAGGGTCTAAAACATCAAATGTAGTTAAGTTCATGAAGATTGGGTTCTTCCCCTAGGTTAGACCCAAGGGAGGATGAATATTCTCTTGGATGTGCCCGGGGCTTGGTCATTTCATTGGGCGTGCCAAGGGAGGATAGTCATTTCTTTAGGTGTGCCTCAGGTTTTGCACACTACTAAGCCCAATCGTAACAGGGTCTGGCTAGCGCTAGACCCAACGTACTCGAAACTCGGCACAGTGCCAAGCCAATTCACATCTAGGTCTTGATAGCACCAGACCCAATGTTCTTGGGGCTTAGCACATCACCAAGTCTAGTGTCCCGGGGCTTGGCAAACCGCCAAGCCTAGCATGCCGAGTCTAGCTAGCGCTATACACAACACGCCTTAACAAGGATATACTCATTTTTCTGAAAATTTATACTCATAAATCTTTCTTGATTTAGTGTTTTTTTAATAAAAATATGCTACTAAAAACTTAGTTGATAGCTTGTTTAAACGAGTTCTGCACTGCTTCGGGTCAGAAGGTCAGTGTTAGCAAAACTAAAGTATTGTTCTCCAGAAATGTATCAGACTCGTTAGCTCGAAACATTAGTAGAGACTGTGGTTTTGGGAGAAATGAGGACTTAAGCAAGTACTTGGGAATTCCTCTTCTGCATCAGCGTATCACGAAGCAAACCTATGGTTACCTCGTTGAGAATATGCAGAGGAAGCTGGCTAGTTGGAAGTCTAATAACATCTCACTAGCTGGACGTATCACACTCTGCAAATCAGCTCTATCCACCATTCCTCTTTATCCAATGCAGTCTACAATTCTTCCTAAAGGTATCTGCATGGAGATAGACTAAAGGTATCTGCATTGAGATAGAAAAGATTTGCAGAAGATTCATCTGGGGCATGAAGGAGGGAAGGGGCAAAACCCATCTCCTTAATTGGAGGACACTTTGCCGGCCTAAGTTAGAGGGTGGTTTGGGACTAAGAAGGATGCAAGATATGAACAAGGCATTCACTATGAAACTGTCTTGGGGTATTCTTAATAATAACAGCAGCTTGTGGGTGGAATTTCTGAAGGCAAAGCATGCAAAAACTCAGACCCAGATTACAGAGGTGCAAGCGACGAGCCGGGATTCTTCTTTGTGAAGGCCATTTGCAAAATCTGGCCACAGGTTCGCTTTTGGACAGACAACTGGTTGGATGGGTTTGGCCCCTTAATAAACAATTCCATCCAAGAGGTTCCAGTGAACATGATTAATTTAACAGTTGCAGACATGGCAAAAGACGGAAAGCATCGGAGCTGGGACAAATTTGCCCACACGCTGCCTCTGCAATTGGTGATGATTTTGGCTGGTTGTCCTCCACCAGCATAGGACATGGAGAGGGACTTTATGAATTGGCATTTATCTTCGGGTGGGGAGTTTTCAATCAAATCAGCTTATGGGCTGCAACAGAGCAGTTTGGATGCACATCGCGACAAAGATCCTTTATGGAGACTCATATGGCATTGGAAAGGTATAGAGAGGGTGAAAGTCTTTCTGTAGACTGTTGCACATGAAGCCATCATCAAGTTGCTATATATGGCTGACTAGTAACCTAAAAGACACGAAACAGCCTATATTATGAATCTGATTACAACTCCTAGGCCTTCTATCAGGAAACTCACGGATCCTAGTCTTACTCCTCTCATAGTACTCCCGGTTTCCGTGTTACTTTGTGCTTCTATTTTTACATGCCGCAGCACGTTTTCATTGATGCATGTGAGTGTTTCAGAAAATTTTTACTCATTAATCTTTCTTGATCCAGTGTTGTTTTGATAAAGATATATTGTTATAAACTTGGTTCATTTATAAGCCCCAATCTTTATAATATAATAATATATAAAAACTTTAATTAATCTCTCAATTCAGTTCAGGTAGAATAATGAATTTTGTTGTATAAAAATAAGGTAAGCCAGGAAAAATATAGAGAAATATATACGTGGGCTAAAATAAATCTTTCATATACAAAAATACAATAATTTATACTTGAAAAATTTATAAGAGATTGAGGGTACTATGTCCATCATCAATATAAATTTTTAAGTAGTTATGTGGAACCTAATAAAACTGAACCTATACTTGAAAACTTTTAAGTTATTATAAGTTTTTAGTAAGTGGAAATCTGTAGTTTTTTCAGCATTGTCACGGGACTCAAAAGTTATCCATCACCATGATCTCTTTTTTTTTTTTTTTTACAGGGCATGAGAGTCCCAATTAAGAGTAATGAGTACATAATTTTGCTATTTGTATTGGAAGATCAATCACAGAAAATCTAGTTTATTTTCAACAGCAGCTGTGTTAACAGTATTTTCAACATCTTTTTCTCGGGTAACGTCACAGTGGACGAATGAGGCTGATTCAATCTTCAATTCTTCGCAAACAGAGTGGCCTAGTTCATCTTGAACGTCTGCAATCACCACTTTAGCTCCATGTTTGGCGAACAGTCTGGCAGTGGACTCTCCTATGCAACTAGACCCTCCAGTGATTAATGCCACCTTACCCTCTAGCCTACAACACCAGCAAAAAGCTTTCATTAGATGCCCTGCAAGAGATTAGCATGTAGGCTCTAGCTAACCAAATCAGACATCAATTTTTTTTCTTTCAACTTCTCACCGTGTTGGTTTTTCCCTAATCCATTTGAATTCATGAATAAAATCAAACATAGTGAGAATATAATTTAGAGAAAAACGAAGATATGTTTTTAATTGGACAGAAGAACAGGCCATTCGACAAGGAAATTCTGAAATTGCAGTCTTGGTTTGGACCAAGCCGAGGAGTGTTGAAAACATGCTGCTAAGTTAACAAAAATCGAAGAAGCCATGCCATGATAGTGCTCAAATCCCATAAACTAAAGAATAATTTACTCGATGCCTTAGTCAAATTTAGGCATGATGCTTTATTATAATCATGCAACTAAAAAAATGAACACTTGAAATACTTTCTTTAATCATCATTTCTACATCTTATCTTCTTTCTCGTGCCATTTTTACTCTGTCCTCTTCCTTTGTTGAGAATTTGGCCTTTAGGATTTTGGGAAATTTTTCCCAGCCTCTCCCTTGTATAAAATAATTAGGGGCATAATTATTTTTTCTTGCTCCGCCCCTGTTTTGGTGCCCAACACTCCATAGATTTTAGAAAATGAACAAGCTGGCAGCAAAACAGGATATATAAAGAACTACAGGATTTTGTCCTCTCTCCCAAGTCCCAAGACACTTCTCTTTCTCTGCTTTGTGCTTAAAAGCAGAACACTGATGTGAAAATATGTCAAACTCAGCACGCCGTATATCAAGATATATATCTTTAAATTCTCAGAGGGATGATTTAACTTGGTTTGATTTTATATATATTTTTTAAATTATTAATTTAAATTTTATAAATTTTAGTGTAATTGTAGTTTTAGATCATTATCTTTAGAGTATGTAGAATTAATTGAGTTACGGTGTAAACAAAAAAATCTAAATCTTTGAATTATTGGAGCAGAGTAAATAGCAGATTCATGTACTCCAGCACGAATCAAAACTAAAACTTCCACCCAGTCATTATCTTCCAACACTTTGTGTTTGTCCTGAGTGGCACCATTAGAGAATTGCTGGTCAGCACAATTAGAGAATGGCTGCTGTAGTAGTCGTACAATTAGAGAATTGCTGGTCAGCACTCTTTTTCAAGCAAGTGTTTTTCTATTATTAAATGATAGTACCCCAGCAATAGTTTTTTTCAAGAAAATATCCACTGAGAACATTACTTCTGACCACAACCTTTTCAAAAACATTGCTTGTGATTTTGGGTGTATTACGACTTAATTTCTAACAGTGCCATCTTGTTCTGACCGCAAGTTTTGCCTGAAAAGGGAAGGTGGAAAGAGTTCGTTGAAAAATAACATATCTTGAAACTGAAATGATTATCAAATTAAAGAAGACTTATCTTATTGCTTAAATTTATGGCTTTACCATTAATTTAATCATAAATCCAGATTCAAATAGATTGTGGAAACATACAAAAACCTGGATTAACAATGGTGAAGCCCCCGTCTACAATCAAATTATGTCCACTAACATACTTGGACTCATCACTCCCCAGAAAAAGAGCAGCCTCAGCAATGTCTTCTGCTTTCAGAACTGCTTCTTTCAGATTAGAGTAAACACGGTATACTTCATCATCATCCAGCTTAAGGAAACTCCTCATCATTGGGGTCGGAACAGCGTAGGGCGACACGCAATTTACACGGATGCCATGCTGCCCTAACTCCACAGCTGTGTTTCTCATTAACCCTATCACACCATGCTTCGAACTTGTGTAGGCATGTGATGCAGCACCTCCAATTGTTCCGCAAATGCTAGCGGTTGAGATTATGCTACCTCGCCGAGCAGGGATCATTACGCGGGCTGCGTGCTTAGTGCCTAAGAATGCGCCCACTATATTAACACTAATGACCTTCTCAAATTCAGCCTTGTCATTGTCAAGTATGTTTGGTTTTGGCAAGTCTACTACTCCTGCATTATTGAACATGATGTCCAGCTTTCCATGCTTAGAAACAGCTGTGTTAACCGCATTTTCAACATCTTTTTCTTGAGTAACGTCACAGTGGACGAATGAGGCTGATTCAGTCTTCAATTCTTCGCAAACAGAGTGGCCTAGTTCATCTTGAACGTCTGCAATCACCACTTTAGCTCCATGTTTGGCGAACAGTCTAGCGGCGGACTCTCCTATGCCACTAGACCCTCCAGTGATTAATGCCACCTTGCCTTCTAGCCTACAACACCAGCAAAAAGCTTTCACAAGAGATTAGCATGTAGGCTCTAGCTAAGCAAATAAGACGTCAATTTTTTGTTCTTTTAACTTCTCACCATGTTAGTTTTTCCCGAAACCGTTTCAATTCATAAATAAAATCGAACATAGTGAGAATTTAGGGGAAAACGAATATATATTTTTAACATGACAAGAGTTAACAAAAACCAAGGGAGGGAAGCCATGATAGTGCTCAAATCCCACATGAACTAAAGAATAATTTACTCAAAAGAAAGCAAATTGAAAATCAATTACCTTCTTAGGGCTGCTGAGACAAGTGAAACACTCCCCATGAATCAGTATCAGCTCCCCTGGTAGCCACTCTCTGTGTTTTCCTAGCACATGATACTTCCCTAATATAGCCATCTTTGAGGCACCTATTGCTGATCAAGCACCTGTCCACATGGAAGGCATGTCATGTACAAAAATTAAAAAATAATTGTTTATTTTAAATACACTTTTTAAATAAAAAAAATATTAATCTAAATATAAGTAAAAATAAAATTAATTTTAAAAAAATAGAAAATTTTTCTTCTTAAATAAAAAAAAGTGAACAATGTCGTCCACAGTAAAACTTGTGGGATGAACCCAAAGCATGAACTTAACCGAGTTTAATATTTTTTTCTTTTAAATTTATAGCAAACCTAAAAAAAAAGTAAATAATATCGTACATAATAAAACATGGGGGGATGAACAGTGCGATTACACAATATTCACCTCACACGCTTTAGTTTATTTAGGGTGAACCCGAACTATAAACTTAATCAGGTTTAATATTTTTTTTTCCTTAAATTTATAGCAAACCTAAAAGGAAATGACCAATATCATCTAAAATAAAACATGAAAAGATAAACAATGTAGTTATAAAGTGTTCACCTCAAATATTTTCCTCTTAAACATGAGAGGGTAAAAACTACAACTTTCACACCATGGTTGTTATCACTCTGATTTGAATGTATAGACTTCCAATCCTTCTACAGTGCCATATCTATAGGTTTAAAATTTGATCTGGAATTCACTTCGAACAAGACTCAAATCACGAAATCAAAACAACGTAGTTATAAAATAAAATCAATAAATTGAGGGATGAGTTTTTAACGGGTTAAGTTTTGATTAACCGAGTTGTAAATTGACTTTGGTTTTTGAAAAAGTTAGTTAAGAATTTTTTTTATTCAATTATTTTTCAACTTGAATTAATTTAGTTTCAAAAACTCTAATTGACCTATTAGGTTAATCAAAATTTTATAATAAAAATTTGAAAGCAGTTGGGAGAACCTTAGTTTCACATCAAGATTTTTACCCATAATAGCCATAGGCTTAAAACAATTTGATCCATTTCTAAACACTTTTTAATGGCTCAGTTAGAATACCCGAGCCTAGAAAAAGGATTGGGCTTAGGTTGAAATCTAAGCTAAAAAATGTGTTAAGTTTTTTTTTTTTTCTGTTAATACTTATTAATTCTCATTAATGCTTATATAAGAGATAATTTTATCCATCATAAATGTTGTCATTATGATATCACTCTTAAATTTCTCAAATCAAGAAAAAAACAATGTCCAATAATTATAAATACCTCTTGAATTACTGGTAAAGAGCAAATATTTTTTTTAACTTTAAAAAGATACAAATTTAACACAAAAACAACTTAAATCTTAGAATTTAAAACTCTTTAAATGTAATTATCACTCATTTTCTTTACAAGATTAGTGATTTTATCATTAAAATAGCTTTAAACACACTAAAAAAGATTTTTTAACAAGTATAGAGCATTCATCTAGAAAATTTATCTTAATATTAAAAAAATATATTTAAAAAGGCACTTCACCGATCAATCATTCAACCACTAAAAGACATTATTCTATGAATAGTTGTGATTTCAACACTTCATGACACCGTTTTTAACATTAATGGCCGACAACAAACAGGCCTCGTTGCATTGTTTGGAGACGAGAATGCTTCAGACAAACACTAGAGGTTGTTATGATGCTGCCTTGTCGAGCAGGCTTCATCACACGAGCAGCATGTTTAGTGCCCAGGAAAGCACCTACTAGGTTAACCCTAATGACTTCCTCAAATTCAGACATGGAAACATCAACCATGTTGGTTTTCACCACTCCTACAATGCCAGCATTATTGAACATAACGTCTAGCTTGCCATGCCTTGAGATGGCTGTGTTCACAGCATTTTCTACATCTGTTTCTTTTGTAACGTCACAATGGATAAAAGAAGCAGACTCAGAGCTCAAATCTTTGCAAACAGAATGAGCCACCTCATCTTGAGTATCTGCAATCACTACTTTTGCTCCATGTTTAAAGAAGTGTCTTGCAGTTGACTCTCCAATGCCACGAGCCCCACCGGTGATCAACGCCACTTTACCTTCTAGCCTATAAATTCCACACGACCGCCACACATATAATGCAGCCATGTCAAAAACGTGCTTCATGCTAAAAATTTGACTAACCACTTAAAGTTTCTTTAATATATAGAACTTAGATTTAAAAATTTAATTCAATAAGATAGCTCAGCCTCAAAGAGGCCCCCCAATTAATGACCCAATGAAAATCTTGAAGTCTAAGCCACTTTATAGATTTCAAGAATCTTTTATATAAAAGATGAGTTTGAAACAATACAAAAAATTTAGAATTATTATATCCATGTTTGAGGTGCCTAACACCTAAATTTCTATATGATAATTAGCAAAATACAGATGGTACTGATCTGGCTAGTTCCAGTCTATATATCTCTTAATCAAGAAGTAAAAGAACAAATCAGAGAAGCTAAACGTTTCATTTATTTTACAGCAATCTGGTTCGATTGATTCTCAGCTAGCTAGTTCAAAGTGTTGAAGGTAACAAAACTAAGATTACCTTCTTGCAACTGTAGAAAGTAGCGAGACACTTCCCATGTTAATTTGATCACTTTGATGAGCTAGGTATGCTCTTCCAAGTAAGAGTAGATTCTTATTTTTTCGGATCAAGACTAGAAATCTTGAGAATGAAATAAGTCTCTAAAGAAGATTATCTATCTTAGTTCTTAAAGTTATGGCCTCTTCTTTTAATGGAAGTCGCAATCGAGTGTCGACACAGAAAGCGTTTCTTCTCCACTACTTTGTAAGTTGCCATCATTTTCAGACAATGGATCTATCACATTGGCATCTTCCTTGAAATCGCACAGGCTAACAAAATAGAATGGCCCTACAAATAATGAAAGCTGAAAATAATTGCATTGGCTTTCTCATCTACATTAATTGTTTCACAGCATAGTCGAAATATTTTACTTGGATCTAACCCGGTTAAATTAAGACCTTGTTCGTACATTCATCAAATCAATTTATAAATTATCGATCAATTTAATTTTTTAATTAAAACAATGCTGTTATGAGATTTTTTTATAAAAAATATATAAGTACTACTATACTGTTTTAGTTTTTAAAAATATCGTATTTTTGGTAAAAATAAAATTCAAAATGAAATATATCATGAATCAAGCTCTGGATGTTCGGTCACTAAGTTGATTCACATGCTAAATTTTATAACTATATGATTTTTCATTATAATGACAAATAAATTAGAGGAAAAATTGTTCTAAAATCTTTATTTAAAAGGAAATTGCTAGCATTAAGAGGGTAATTTATAGACGGGTAGAAAACCTGTTCGAACAACTCCTAGGCCTTCTATTCAGGAAACTCACGGATCCTAGTCTTACTCCTCTCATAGTACTCCCGGTTTCCCTGTTACTTTGTGCTTCTATTTTTACATGCCGCAGCACGTTTTCATTGATGCATGTGAGTGTTTCAGAAAATTTTGTACTTCTTTTTTTACGGGACTTCCCCGTCTGGTGATTATATGATGTTGCTATTTGTACTTGAAAAATCAATTATATTCATTTCTTGGAGATTATTGTATATAACACTAGAAAGATTACATTTATTCCTTAAAAATTGGTGCATATAGCACTAAAAAGATTACATCTATTCCTTGAAGAGTGGTGCATATAGCATTAGAGAGACTAATTAAGTACATCCCTTCCAAGGTGTATTATTGAAAGGCTCTAAGAGATCACCTAGAGAAAATGAAAATATTCATTTTAAATAAGTCATTTATATATAAGAAACTTACATTTTTATCCTTATTGGTTATGGTAATTTTTTATTTGAGCAGAGTGTCCGACGTAAAGGAGACTCTTCCTTTTCCTTTGGATAATTATAAAAAATACTTCACATATTTTATGATTTGAACTAACTTTCCACTCGTATTTGTTGAAAGCTTTTCAAAATTTCAAGGCTCCAACTTCATTTGTGAAATTGGCAAAGCATAACCCAAATTTGCTTGTCTCACATTGAGTGGTTAGTATTGCCTTAATGAGGAGTCAGACCTTATTGAAGAGTTGTTGAAGCTTCGTTTGGGCAGGAGTGTTTGCAGCAATGAGAAGACTTGCCCTGCGTTTTGGCCCATGTGGGTATTTGTTGTATGCCATGGAATGATCTGAAAATATCAAAAGCAAGACTTGCCATACAATGAGTTAATCAATTAGTTTTAGCAATCTCATTCATTCTCCCTAGTCAAGGTAGTTGATAGCTTATATTTGATGCTTGGTAGACCAAGATGGTTTGTAGCTAGTACCTGCAAAAAGTCCTTTTTGTTAGAGGTGGGGACTCTCCAATGCTTAAATAAGTATATTTTTAAATAAATAATTTTGTACACCTAAAAGATGAAGAGAGATTAGGGTCTAAAACATCAAATGTAGCTAAACTCATGGAGATTGGATTCTTCCCCTAGGTTAGACCCAAGGGAGAATGAATATTCTCTTAGGCTTGGTCATTTCATTGGGCGTGCCAAGGTAGGATAGTTATTTCTTTGGGCGTGCCAAGAGCTTTACACACTGTTAAGCCCAATCGTTATAGGGTCTGACTAGTGCGAGACCCAGCGTACCCAAAACTTGGCACACTGCCAAGCCAATTCACATTTGGGTCTTGATAGCACCAGACCCAATGTTCTTGGGGCTTAGCACATCGCCAAGCCTAGTGTCTCGAGGCTTGGCAAACCGCCAAGCCTAGCATGCCAAGTTTGGCTAACGCTATACACAACATGCCTTCACAAGGACATACTTATTTTTCTGAAAATTTATACTCGTAAATCTTTCCTTCCTGATTTAGTGTTTTTTTAATAAAAATATGCTACTAAAAACTTAGTTGATAGCTTGTTTAAACAAGTTCTGCACTGCTTCAGGTCAGAAGGTCAGTGTTAGCAAAACTAAAGTATTGTTCTCCAGAAATGTATCAGACTCGTTAGCTCGAAACATTAGTAGAGACTGTGGTTTTTGGGAGAAAGAGGACTTAAGCAAGTACTTGGGAATTCCTCTTCTGCATCAGCGTATCACGAAGCAAACCTATGGTTACCTCCTTGAGAATATGCAGAGGAAGCTGGCTAGTTGGAAGTCTAATAACATCTCACTAGCTGGACGTATCACACTCTGCAAATCAGCTCTATCCACCATTCCTCTTTATCCAATGCAGTCTACAATTCTTCCTTAAGGTATCTGCATGGAGTTAGACTAAAGGTATCTGCATGGAGATAGAAAAGATTTGCAGAAGATTCATCTGGGGCATGAAGGAGGGAAGGGGCAAAACCCATCTCCTTAATTGGAGGATACTTTGCCGGCCTAAGGTAGAGGGTGGTTTGGGATTAAGAAGGATGCAAGATATGAACAAGGCATTCACTATGAAACTGGCATGGGGTATTCTTAATAATAACAGCAGCTTGTGGGTGGAATTTCTGAAGGCAAAGCATGCAAAAACTCAGACCCGGATTACAGAGGTGCAAGCGACGAGCCGGGATTCTTCTTTGTGGAAGGCCATTTGCAAAATCTGGCCACAGGTTCGCTTTTGGACAGACAAGTGGTTGGATGGGTTTGGCCCCTTAATAAACCATTCCATCCAAGAGGTTCCAGTGAACATGATTAATTTAACAGTTGCAGACATGGCAAATGACGGAAAGCATCGGTGCTGGGACAAATTTGCCCACACGCTGCCTTTGCAATCGGTGATGATTTTGGCTGGTTGTCATCCACCAGCATCATAGGACATGGAGAGGGACTCTATGAATTGGCATTTATCTTCAGGTGGGGAGTTTTCAATCAAATCAGCTTATGGGCTGCAACAGAGCAGTTTGGATGCACATCGCGACAAAGATCCTTTATGGAGACTCATATGGCATTGGAAAGGTACAGAGAGGGTGAAAGTCTTTCTGTAGACTGTTGCACATGAAGCCATCATCAAGTTGCTATATATGGCTGACTAGTAACCTAAAGGACACGAAACAGCCTATATTAAGAATATGATTACAAGTTAAAGTCCTAAGCAAATAAAAAATCGAACCAAACAAGAAATTTATTCTAACTAGAAAGTAATTTTGCCGACTCAACTGTTCATCTTGGTTTTAAAGAACAAAAAATCTAGTTTATTTTCAACAACAGCTGTGTTAACAGTATTTTCAACATCTTTTTCTCGGGTAACGTCACAGTGGACGAATGAGGCTGATTCAATCTTCAATTCTGTTGGTTATAATTCTTTTGTTGCAGAACACAAGTGCAAGCAAAACAGACGTAAAGAAGAGTTTGTAGAAGAATGATATTATTGATCTCAGAATTCTCTTTAAATAGAGTTAGAGTTTTACTTGGAAACAAAAACAATTTAAAATTCAAAAACATTGCATAACAACAGATCAGATATGATCAGTAATTTATTCCTAAAATCTTGGTCTTCAGCAGAGATCTTCATTGATGAAATACATGCAACAGCAACAGCACAGCTTCCTAGTCTTCTGCAGCTTTCTAAGACATTTCATCAACACTCCTCTTTGTCTTAACAGCAGCAGATACCAAGCTTTCTTCGTAAATCTTCAAAACTTGCTTTTGGAAGAGCTTTTGTTAGAACATCTGCAATCTGGTCATTAGTTCTGCAATATAGCAGAGTAACTTCTTCTTCTTTTTGTGCTTCTCTTAGAAAATATAACTTGATTTTGAAATGCTTAGTTCTGCCATGAAACACAGGATTATTTGCAATAGAAATTGCAGCTTGATTGTCAACATAAATCTTTGTTGGTTCCAGTTGATTCATATGCAGATCAGCAAGAATTTTCCTTATCCAAATAGCTTGATTGACAGCAGCAGTAGCTGCTGCATATTCAGCTTCAGCTGTGCTTTGAGCTACACTATCTTGCTTCCTTGAACACCAAGAGAACATGCCTGATCCAAAACTAAAACAGTAGCCTGAGGTGCTCTTCATGTCATCCACAGAACCTGCCCAGTCACTATCAGAGTACCCATGCAGCATGAAATTCTGAAGATGAGAGTATTTTATTCCATAGCTTATTGTACCTTTGACGTATCTTACTATCCTTTTTGCAGCTTGAAGATGCAATTCACTTGCACAATGCATAAAACGTGACAGCAAGCTCACAGCAAATGCAATGTCTGATCTTGTAGCTGTAAGATACATTAAACATCCAATTAAACTTCTGTACTGACCTTCATCTGCTTTGTTTGTTCCATCATTCTTGCTGAATTTTTCCTTCAGATTCATAGGTATGCTTGTGCTCTTGCAGCTTTCCATGTGAAATTTCTTCAATATCTCTTTAGCATATTTCTGTTGACATATGAAAATTCCATCATCACTTTGTTTCACCTCCATTCCAAGGAAGTAAGACATCAACCCGAGATCTGTCATCTCAAACACATCAAACATCTCTGCCTTGAATTCTTCAATTTGTGTCTTATTACTTCCTGTTACAAGTAAGTCATCAACATAAACAGATACAATAATTAAGTTTGCATCAGCTCCTTTTACATACAACGTTGCCTCACTTAAACTTTTAACAAAGCCAAGTTTATGTAGATGATCATCAATTCTGCTATACCATGCTCTAGGAGCTTGTTTAAGGCCATACAAAGCCTTTTTCAGCAGGTAGACCTTCTCCTCTTGTCCCCTGACTTCAAAGCCTCTTGGTTGCTCTATGTAAATCTCCTCCTGCAGGTATCCATTTAAAAACGCAGACTTTACATCCAGCTGATAAACTTTCCAATTCTTTTGTGCAGCAACTGCAAGTAGTAATCTGATTGTGTCCAAGCGTGCTACTGGTGCAAACGTTTCTGAAAAATCCACACCAAACACTTGAGCATAGCCCTTCACAACTAATCTGGCTTTGTATTTGTTTATAGAACCATCTGCATTTTGTTTGGTTCTATAAACCCATTTGACTCCTATGGCCTTCTTGTGTAAAGGCTTGTCCATCAGCACCCATGTATCATTCTTTTCAATCATTCTAAGTTCCTCTTGCATTGCTTCAATCCATTCACTCTTCTTTACTGCTTCTTCAAATTCTGCAGGTTCACAGATAGCAATATTGCTACTTTCATAAATTTCAGCTAATGATCTTGTACCTCTTACTGGTTCATCGTCAAAGTTGTCATTAGTAATCTCCAAGATTGGAGATTCTTGCTTCTCTGTTGATGATTCCAGCTTTTCTTCTGGTTGCTCCCACTTCCATTGCTTATCTTCCATAAAGTTGACGTCTCTACTTACCAGAATTCTTCCATTTTGAGGCTGGAAGATTCTGTAAGCTTTTGATGGACTGCTGTATCCAATGAATACTCCTGGTTCTGACTTCTTATCCAGCTTATCTCTTTTCACCTGTGGTACATGAGTGAAACAAATACAACCAAAAATTTTTAAATGTTGCAGGTCTGGTTTGTATCCAAACCAAGCTTCAAAAGGAGTTTTTTTCTGCAAGGCTCTGGTTGGCATTCTGTTCAGCAGATACACTGAGGTATTTGCAGCTTCAGCCCATAATTTCTTTGGCAACTCTTTTTCGTGCAGCATACATCTAGTCATTTCCATGATACTCCTGTTTTTTCTTTCACTTACACCATTCTGTTGAGGTGTGTAAGGTGCAGTAAGTTGATGTTCAATTCCAGATTCATCACAGAATTGCTGAAATCTCCCACAGGTATACTCCTTTCCATTGTCTGATCTTAATGTCTGAATCCTGCACCCACTTTGGTTTTCCACCCATGTTTTATACTTCCAAAACACATTAGCAACTTCTGATTTGAATTTAAGAAAGAAAATCCAACAGAACCTGGAATAATCATCAATGAAGATGATATAATATTTGCTGCCATTCAGTGAAGCTGTACTCAAAGGACCTCCAACGTCTGTATGTACCAGCTGAAGTTTTCGTGTTGCTCTCCAGGTTGCATGAGGGAAAGGTTTTCTGGCCTGCTTACCATATTGACATGCTGCACAGTTTGCTGACCTGTTCTCCAGTTGTGGTACTCCTTTTACAAGAGTATGTTTTTGCATATACATAAGCCCTGCATGATGAAAGTGTCCAACTCTTTTATGCCACAATTCGTCACTGCATGTTTTTGCAGAAAACACACTCTGCTCCTTCTCCATAAGGTTTAAAGTAAAACCTTTTGATTTCATTTTTACCCTGAACACGTTGTTGCCCAAGTTGTCTTTGATCAGACACCATTGATCTTCAGAAAATTCTTTTCCAAGCAATCTTACTTTGTTTATTATGCTTAACAATCTGTCAGCATAATCTTGGATGTTTTCGGTTTCCTTCATCTTCTGCATTTCAAATTCTCTGATTAAATTCAGAACCTGCATATTTTTTGTTCTTTCATTGCCTTGATATTCCTTTTTAAGATAATCCCAAATACCTTTTGCAGAATCCAAATTCATGATTCTTGTGAATACTGTATTTGATACTGCAGCATATAAGCAAGCTTTGGCCTTGGATTTTCTTGTCTTCTTCTCCTTGTGAATCTTTAGTTGGGCTATAGTTGGATTTGCAGGCAAGTCAGGAACAACATAGTTTTCTTCCACAGCTTCCCAGAGATCTAGCGCCTCCAGATGCACTGTCATTCTGATGGCCCATGTTTCATAGTTTTCACCATTGAAGATTGGTGGTGAACCGTGTGAGATGATTGTTTCAGAATCCATTTTGTGTTTTTTTGGTTGTGTTTGTGGTTTGATTTGGTTTGTGTTTTTGTTTCTCTCAACTCACAAGTCCCTCAAGATAAACTATTGCTCTGATACCAATTTGTTGGTTATAATTCTTTTGTTGCAGAACACAAGTGCAAGCAAAACAGACGTAAAGAAGAGTTTGTAGAAGAATGATATTATTGATCTCAGAATTCTCTTTAAATAGAGTTAGAGTTTTACTTGGAAACAAAAACAATTTAAAATTCAAAAACATTGCATAACAACAGATCAGATATGATCAGTAATTTATTCCTAAAATCTTGGTCTTCAGCAGAGATCTTCATTGACGAAATACATGCAACAGCAACAGCACAGCTTCCTAGTCTTCTGCAGCTTTCTAAGACATTTCATCAACAAATTCTTCGCAAACAGAGTGGCCTAGTTCATCTTGAACGTCTGCAATCACCACTTTAGCTCCATGTTTGGCGGACAGTCTGACAGTGGACTCTCCTGTGCAACTAGACCCTCCAGTGATTAATGCCACCTTACCCTCTAGCCTACAACACCAGCAAAAAGCTTTCATTAGATCACCTGCAAGAGATTAGCATGTAGGCTCTAGCTAACCAAATCAGACATCAATTTTTTTTCTTTCAACTTCTCACCGTGTTGGTTTTTCCCTAATCCATTTGAATTCATGAATAAAATCAAACATAGTGAGAATATAATTTAGAGAAAAACGAAGATATGTTTTTAATTGGACAGAAGAACAGGCCATTCGACAAGGAAATTCTGAAATTGCAGTCTTGGTTTGGACCAGGCCGAGGAGTGTTGAAAACATGCTGCTAAGTTAACAAAAATCGAAGAAGCCATGCCATGATAGTGCTCAAAATAATTTACTCTGTCCTCTATTCCTTTTGTTGAGAATTTGGCCTTTAGGATTCTGTCCTCTCTTATCCCTTTGTTGAAAATTTTGCCTTCTGGTGGTCCACACTCATAGATTTTAGAAAATGAACAAGTTGGCAGCAAAACAGGATATATAAAGAACTACACGATATATAAAGAACTACAGGATTTTGTCCCCTCTCCCAAGTCCCAAGACACTTATCTTTCTCTGCTTTGTGGTTAAAGCATATCAATTACCAATATAATGGATAAGGTTTAATTTAATTGTTCAGATTTTATATTTATTTTTAAAAATTATTAATTTAAATTTTATAAATTTTAGATTTATTAAAAACTTATACCATTAACTTTAAATTTATAGAGTTAATTAAGTTATATGCAAACTAAATCAAACATTCATATTAATTAAAAAAAAAACTAGATCTTTGAATTATAGGTGCAGAGTAAATAGCAGATTCATGTACTCCAGCACGAAACAAAACTAAAACTTCCACTCTCAGTCATTATCTTCCAGCACTTTGTGTTTCTCCTGAGTGGGTGCTGTAGCAGGAGTACAATTAGAGAATTGCTGGTCAGCACTCATTTTCAAGCAAGAGTTTTTCTATTATTAAATGATAGTACCCCAGCTACAATTTTTTTCAAGAAAATATCCACGGAGAAAATTACTTCTGGCTACAATTTTTTCAAAAAACTTGCTTGTGATTTTGGGTGTATTACGACTTAATTTCTAACAATGCCATCTTGTTCTGACCGCAAGTTTTGCCTGAAAAGGGAAGGTGGAAAGAGTTCGTCGAAAAATAACATATCTTGAAACTGAAATAATTATCAAATTAAAGAAGACTTATCTTATTGCTTAAATTTATGGCTTTACCATTAATTTAATCATAAATCCAGATTCAAATAGATTGTGGAAACATACAAAAACCTGGATTAACAATGGTGAAGCCCCCGTCTACAATCAAATTATGTCCACTAACATACTTGGACTCATCACTACCCAGAAAAAGAGCAGCCTCAGCAATGTCTTCTGCTTTCAGAACTGCTTCTTTCAGATTAGAGTAAAGACGATTTGCTTCATCATCATCCAGCTTAAAGAAAGCCTTCACCAATGGGGTCAAAACAACGTAGGGCGACACGCAATTTACACGGATGCCATGCTGCCCTAACTCCACAGCTGTGTTTCTCATTAACCCTATCACGCCATGCTTTGAACTTGTGTAGGCATGTGATGCAACACCTCCAATTGTTCCGCAAACGCTAGCGGTTGAGATTATGCTACCTCGCCGAGCAGGGATCATTACGCGGGCTGCGTGCTTAGTGCCTAAGAATGCGCCCACTATATTCACACTAATGACCTTCTCAAATTCAGCCTTGTCGTTGTCAAGTATGTTTGGTTTTGGCGAGCCTACTACTCCTGCATTATTGAACATGATGTCCAGCTTTCCATGCTTAGAAACAGCTGTGTTAACAGCATTTTCAACATCTTTTTCTTGAGTAACATCACAGTGGACGAATGAGGCTGATTCAGTCTTCAATTCTTCGCAAACAGAGTGGCCTAGTTCATCTTGAACGTCTGCAATCACCACTTTAGCTCCATGTTTGGCGAACAGTCTAGCGGCGGACTCTCCTATGCCACTAGACCCTCCAGTGATTAATGCCACCTTGCCTTCTAGCCTACAACACCAGCAAAAAGCTTTCACAAGAGATTAGCATGTAGGCTCTAGCTAAGCAAATAAGACGTCAATTTTTTGTTCTTTTAACTTCTCACCATGTTAGTTTTTCCCGAAACCGTTTCAATTCATAAATAAAATCGAACATAGTGAGAATTTAGGGGAAAACGAATATATATTTTTAACATGACAAGAGTTAACAAAAACCAAGGGAGGGAAGCCATGATAGTGCTCAAATCCCACATGAACTAAAGAATAATTTACTCAAAAGAAAGCAAATTGAAAATCAATTACCTTCTTAGGGCTGCTGAGACAAGTGAAACACTCCCCATGAATCAGTATCAGCTCCCCTGGTAGCCACTCTCTGTGTTTTCCTAGCACATGATACTTCCCTAATATAGCCATCTTCAAGGCACCTATTGCTCAAGCACCTGTCCACATGCATGGAATGCACCTGTCCACATGGAAGGCATCTCATGTGCAAAAATTAAATGCATAATTAAAAAATTATTGTTTATTTTAAATAGACTTTTTTAAATAAAATAAAATTAATCTAAATATAGGTAAAAATAAAATTAATTTTAAAAAAATTGAAAAAAAATTTTTCTTAAACAAAAAAAGTGAACAGTGTCCTCCACCGTAAAACTTGTGGGGTGAACCCAGACCATGAACTTAACCGGGTTTAATATTTTTTTTCCTTTCAATTTATAGCAAACCTAAAAAAAAAATATCGTACACAATAAAACATGAGTTTTTAACGGGTTAAGTTTTGATTAACCGAGTTGTAAATTGACTTTGGTTTTTGACAAAATTAGTCAAGAATTTTTTTAATCAATTTTTTCTTCAACTTGGATTAATTTAGATTCAGAAACTCTAAGTAACCTACCAGGTTAATCAAGGTTTTATAATAAAAGTTTGGAAGACTCAAAAAATTTTGGTTATTTTCAAATACTTTTTAATGGCTCAATTAGAATACCCAAGCCTAGGAAAAGGATTGGGCTCAGGTTGAAATCTAAGCTGAAAAATATGTGCTAAGTTTATTTTTTTTTATTTTTTTGTTAATATTTATTAATTTTTATTAATATTTGTGTAAGAGATATTTTACTTATCATAAATGTTTTTATTGTGAAA
Source organism: Populus nigra (assembly GCF_951802175.1). Lineage (NCBI taxonomy): Eukaryota > Viridiplantae > Streptophyta > Magnoliopsida > Malpighiales > Salicaceae > Populus > Populus nigra. The sequence continues at coordinate 2,915,649 of NC_084858.1, forward strand.
TTACTCTCAAGTCTCTCCAATTAAGAAAAAAACAAGGTCCAATAGTTATAAATACCTCTTGAATTATCGGTAAAGAGCAAATATTTTTTTAACTTTAAAAAGATACAAGTTTAATATAAAAACAACTTAAATCTTAGAATTTAAAACTCTTTAAATGTAATTATCACTCATTTTATTTACAAGATTAGTGATTTTATCATTAAAATAGCTTCAAACACACTAAAAAGGATTTTTAACAAGTATAGAGCATTCATCAAGAAAATTTATCTTAATATTAAAAAAAAATATTTAAAAAGGCACTTCACCGATCAATCATTCAACCGCTAAAAGACATTATTCTATGAATAGTTGTGATTTTAACACTTCATGACACCATTTTTAACATTAATGCCCGACAACAAACAGGCGTCGTTGCATTGTTTGGAGACGAGCATGCTTCAGGCATATTTACCACATGCAACCTGACATTAGGGGTGGAATCAATCACCTTGGTTAGGCCATAATTGCTTGGCAGCCCGTCTCGTTACTGTAAAGTGATTGTACAAAAGACTTTGTTTTCCATTTATGTTCAGTTTCTGTCATAGTTTTAAAATCCGACCCAGTTATTGACCCGATTCAGTGATCGGGTCACGGGTCAGATGGGTTGACCCGGGTCAACCCTAAAAAAACAAATATCTATATAAAACATTTAATTAGTTACAAACTTACAATGCAACACTAACAATAAGAAATAAGGAGACATCATTTAAAAAATGAAAAGATTCTCGATCAACAACGATCGATGGGGAAAGAAATGTGAATTCTCATCATCACGTCGTGATGTTTATTAATTACAAGACCTGTAACATATGTCAAAATTAAGAGTTTAAAATTCCAAGTGAATTTCATCGAACCATAAGAGGGAAATAAAAAGGAAGACTCAAAACACTTACATATTAACCAAAATCATTCATTGATGATCAACTATATATATATAAGTAAAACAATATTGTCCCCCTAATTTCTTTTGTTTTCCCGTTATATTTTCCCTTGCACAGCCTCAATTATATGTACTGGTAAAGCAGCAGCGAGGCAGAAGGTCGCAACAGCACTACCCCCTTCTACCATGCATGTTGCCCTTGTTGGAGGCTATCTACACTGAAAGATTTCACATACATGTCTTTTTTCAAATCTGAGGATTTCTAGCTAGCATCTTCAGTTGAATGTTTCAAATTAATTAAGTAGGATAAAAATATAAAATATTTACTACTACATATAAATATATAATACAGGGGCTAGTACCAAGTTGTGTATGATAACTGGATAAGGAGCATAGAGACGAAGAATTCAAGAGAGAGAGGAGCTTTCAAAGATTCCATTAATAGACTAAAAATAAGTGAATTAGCTAAATTATGATTCCTAACTGTGGTATCTGCATCAGCAATGGTGACCCGGGCAGCAATTCTACATCAGCGCATCAGTGCATCTCGTTGTTTTGGTCTTTTAACCAAAACGACGTAGTGTGACTTTATACATTTAAAAAAAAAAAAGGAGGCCGGGTCTTATCCGGGTTTACCCGGGTCGGCCGGGTCCCGGGTCGACCCGCCGGGTCGACCGGGTTTCGCCGGGCCAACTCCCAGATGGGTTTTTGCTTAGACCCGGACCGGTCCCATGCCCGGGTCAGCCGGGTCCCAGGTCGACCCGCCGGGCCGGTCCGGGTTTCAAAACTATGGTTTCTGTTGATTTGTGAACTCTTGGTTCCTTAATTGGCTTATTCATCAGAGGTATTGTCAAGAGGTTAATGGGTAAGGATTTTAAAAATAGTTTGTTGGTAATAGATGTTAAGAAAAGACTAGATATGGTTGGAAGGTTGATTTGACTGGATTATAAGTTGATAAGGATCTTGGAAGTCTTGGAAGGGATCATTAAGTTCATTCTTTTTAGATTCAAAAGAATCAAAGGATGAAGAGATGATAGGGGCTGATAATCTAGGTTTTTTAGAAGTGATTGATATTTGAGTTTTTCCTTTATCTCTTTTGAAGATAGATTTGAAAAGTTTTTATATGTCTGGGTTTTCAAATAGTTAAGGTGTGGTAGATGGAGGTTGTGGATTGTAGAAAGGGAAATGTTTAACCCAATAAGGGTCTGGATAATAAGAGGATATTCTATGTTGTGAAGGTTCAGGAAATGGTAAAGGCTTGGATTTAAATTAGCTAATTCATCTTGAAGAAACTTGAATTGGATTTTAAGAGATTTAATCTTTTGTTCCATCTGAGGGTCTACATATCTACCGTTATAAACTTGAATGAGTAAATGCTCATGGATGGAAAAGATTTTTTATTGAATTTCAGCACGCAGTTGTTCTAGATTATTATATTAGTTTAAACCAAATCAACCTTAAATTCAATTCTATGAAGAATAGAATTTTAGGTGATGGCATTTTGACTTTGCCAATTAAAAACTATTTTGGTTTGGATGACTTGTTTAGAGCGTTCATCTGCATCTATGTCTTGGGTTGTCCATCAGCATCTTCAACTCCTAATTAACTGCGATCAAAACTCATCCTGGGATCCCAATCCGGTGATCCTCTGACTTCTAACGATGATGCACCGTCATTAAGGCTATTATTCAACTTTTCAACGTGAAGCGAAAAGTGTAGGGTTCCGCCTTGTCTGATTGCTTGACGTTCCCCTCCCCTCCTGTAAAGCCAAAACCACAAAAACGATGCCCACATTTTCAATTATGCATTTTTTAATGAAGGAAAAAAATAATTACATGACGTGTGGGATATTCCGATTTTGATAACCCATAAAAGAAACCCTTTCCAATTCTACCAAATCAATATTTCTTATCATAATTATTTAAATTCATGATTTGAATCATGACAATGTGTTAAATAATTTTTAAATTGTTTTTCTTTTATTATATAATTATAAGCTGGGTGATGGACTTAATTTGTTTTGTTATTTTATTCTTTTTAAAATTGTTTTTGTTTGTATCAACTAGATATCAAGATATTTATTTTAAATTATGATAAATTTATAAATATCAAATTAAAATAAATTATATAGTCCAATTTAATTTAAAATAAATAAAGTATTACATAATGAAATTGATATAAAAGAATTAAGAAGAAAAATAAATAGAAAAAGAAAAAATCAAATGAAAAAATAAAAGAATAAAAATTAAAATCCCTGGGAAGCCGACTTGCTCGACCCAACGTGCTTGTGCCTCAATAAGATTCACGCACCTGGACGTTTTTTATAATTTTTGTTATATTTGCAAGGACAAGGTCAGCAACGACAAAAACAAAACTATAAAAGCTAGCATAAGGGCTAGTGCTTGGAAAAATCTTAGGAGGTTCATCCAGTGGTGATGGAACAACTTCACATGCATACAAAATATTGTGAACACATCTAGTTTAATTATTAGATTTTGAGTTTGTTTTTTTAAATATCATTAATTTAAGTTTTATAAATCTTATGGCCATTGAAAACTTATATAATTATTAACTTTAGGATCTGTGGGATTAATCGAGATGCATGCAAACTAGCCCCGACACCCATGTTAATCTAAAAAAAAAATTGTGAACAAATGAATGTTATATTTATTGAGAGATTATAGAATAAACTAGTGTATTGATCAATGCTATAACGGGTTAATAATAATCTTTTAAAAAAATAAAAAATATATATTTTACATTTTAAAAAATATTTTTAAAAGAGACTTTGATCCGTCGGTCATGCTCTTGGGTCTGGCAGCCATTTTCATACCCTAGTCTTTTGGGTCTGGCGGCCAAGCCAGACCCCATAGCCTTGGATCTGGTGGCCGGCCAAACTCAATACCCTTTGGATCTGACGACCATGCTAGACCCAAGTTTCTGAGGTCTGGCTCACCTAATAATAATGTTTATAATATTAATAATAATAATAATAATAATAATCTTATCTAATTAAAGATCTTATAGTTTTTAATAAATTTGAAAAAAAAATTATTATTATTGAACAAAAACTATAGATTTGATTTGAATATATAATAATAATAATAATTTTAAATTTTACCCTTCAAATCAAATCTATGGTTTTTGTTCAATAGTAATAATATTTTTTTCAAATTTATTAATAATTATATTAATAATAATGAAAATAATAATATTAATAATATTAATAATAATATTAAACATGTTTGACCCAAGTTCTTACAGGTTTTTAATTTTATCCTTCAAATCAAATATATGATTTCTCTTCAATAGTAATAATATATTTTTAAATTTTAATAATAATAATAACAACAACAACAACAATCATATGTGATGTTAAACTCAGGCGTGCTAGTCTAGCCCGAGTAGCACTAGCCCGAGTACTTAAGATCTGCCAGACATACTTGATCTTAGTGTCTAATATCTAATAGTCATGCCATACCCAAACACCAGACAAACACCAGACGCTAAAAAACTTCCTCGGAGCAACAATATTTGAGTGCTATATGTCCCGGGACAGGAAAATCTATGCTACTTTCACCGTCTTCTGGCCAGGAATTCTACGCAGAGAGAATCAGGACGTCATTGACCTAGAGAAGGATACCGTAGGCAGTAACGTCATCTGGGTAGCAAGAGATGATGGGATTTATTTGAAGAGACGAGAAGCTTGTTTTTTCAGTTGTATATTCTCCAAACCTCCCGTGAAGGACTTTTTGTACAAAAAATGGGATAAAAAATGATAACCATACGGCTCATAATTACGGAGTTAATTTTCAAATTAAATAAGTACTACCTTTTAATCTTATTCCCTTCATAAACTCTTCCCCACGTCAGAAATTAATTCCACATGCATTCTAACTAACTTCATCTTTTTTTCTTTTGGATTTCAAAAGAATAGAGATAACCTATTTTAGGTCCTATTTTGGTGCGTTATAAATGGGGTGAATTAGTACAAGAGTGATTATTTTTATTGGCGAATTGGTTCGAGAGTAATTTCTTAAGATGCAAGGATAGAAATTATCTTGTAAAAATTGTTTGGAAGCAATTTGTGTTTGGTTTTTCAAAACACTTACATGCAGTAAAAACAATAAATTTAAATTTTTTCAAAGTCCTAGGATCTCATTAGACATATTAGAGTTGTTTAGGGTTTGTAAGAAGATTATCTAAAGATCATATATTTTTTTTTACATTGAATATTTGCTTCAAGGATAGGTTGTCGCAAAGCATAAGTCATTTAAGTGTCTAGTCTCTAACGGCAATTCATATGAACCACCAGTGAGAAATCTAGTAAACCCTTTTAGGAGAGAGATTGTTAGGCATAGCATTTTATTCATAGGAAAACCTAAAAAAACCATATAAATAACAAAATATCAATTTGCCCTTTAAATAATATCATATATATTATTTAGGATGATTTTAAAAAAATTCAATCAAGTCTCTACTTGATTTTTCTAGGTCTAGAATTGTAATCTCCTTTATTAATTACATTATAACTCTCAATTTTTAAAATTTATTTACAATCAAGTCACACTTGATTAATCATTCCATTTTAATTTCTTATCAATGGTTATTATGTGTGTGACCCATTAGATTCCCTAATAAGTTGACCCAAATATAAATCATAATCCTAAATAAAATAAGATTAAATAAATTTAAAATTTTAATTTATTATCAATTCAATAATTGATTGATTTATATTTGAAGATCAAGTACATTATTTAGCAATCTGTTATGATCCCAGATATTAGGAAAGTCAAAAGTAGTTTGACTTGACATTTCAGTGATTTTTTCAGTGTAATTATTATCCCTTCATCATGAATGTTTTGGTTTAAATATTATAACATGGAGTATGTCTACTTTGTTAAATCGTTTTAGTTTTCAACACTATAATCATTGATTATTTGAATAAGATTTTAAAACTTTTTTCAAAACACATTCTACCTTGGCCAAGGATTTCATAATCAATACTATTTGAGAACAAAGTAGACATTTTCTCTAATTCACCTAGGGTGATGAATCCTCTCTTTATTACTCAAATACCTTTATATAGTTTATGTTATACCCAATATCTGCTCATTTGTTACCCTTGATTAGGACAACGTGTGGTCAAGATGAAAGCATAACACTCACTATATAAGATAACTTAGTGATTTCAAGTCTAAGAATCACTTACACAACTATCATGAGAGTCTTTCCATAGATATATATGATCTCTTCATATGAGATTTTCTTGTGGCTAAATTCAGTGTATATATTATATGACAAGTACTTGTATATTAGTTTCAGGTCTCCCTTATATGCACATCAAGTTTATGAAAGCAATTGTTTCCTTTTATAAAGGAAAAAATATAAAATACAGTGGTCTCAACAAGTCTAATTAATATCTAGTCTTCATAGAATAATATTGATTAAAAATATTTAGGAACAATGCTTTTATGCAATAAGAATCTTATAATTATAATAACTTTATAATTTTCTTTGCAAACCTTTTTTTTTATGAACTTTATATTTACTCTAGATTCATTAATCAAATATAAATAAATATTAAAAATGAAAAAAATATTTTATTAATAATAAATATATTTTACATAAATAAAATCAGTACTACATGTAATTAACTAATTGACTATAGGATCAAATTTATCAATGGTTTTGATTAGAATTGAATAAGAAAAAAATAATAAATATATGATATGTACATTGATCAGACAAACAAGTGGTGCAGGACGTAAATCTCTTCATTTTTTGTTTAATTTAATTCATTAATTTATAATATATATTTATTTAATTGTAAATATTTTGTATGAGGTTGAACTTTATTTAATTAGGAAATGCTTTTGTTGAGGAATTACCAATAACTTAATTAAGGATTTTATATTTTTTCCTTACGGAAAATTATTTCTATTTAGTTACCACATTTAGTAAAATAATATTCTTTAATTTCTTTTGTCTATTTCAAATTATGTAAATATCTTCTTGATTAACTTTGATGAATACAAGTTGAAAAATTGAGAGTTTCTCTGTTGCTTTAATCGATATTAAAGAGTTTTAACGTGTAAAAAACCTAGTAATCTTTCTCACAGCTATCACAATTAGATGTAAAATTCACAGCAGGAAGGTTTTTGAACTTGGTGGCGTGTTGGAGAATAAGGAAAGGAAAATTAATTAACTGTAAAATGAATATATCTTTATAGATCCCATTTAGGTTTGCATGTCTACCACAATAAAAAAAAAATATAGATTTAGTTTGAAGTGCTTCAGAGCTTCAAATCTTAAAGTCATTAAGTTTTTCTTCAAATCTACGACAAGAAAATTAAAAAATACGATCATGACAATTAAAAAAAAAAAGTCAAGAAACTCTTGAAATCTTAAAACATAAAAGAGAAGGAAAGAAAAATGGGTTTCCAATGAGTTTTTATAGCATATTGATATAATATCAATATATACGCTACAAAAATATTCTATTAAATCTAATCAACCCGCTATCATTTTTGAGATCATAAATTGATATTATCTAGAAATTAATTAATGTCGCTAAGAGAGAGAAGTAAGCTTTAATTATTTTCCAAAGGAACCCGGAAGTGAGAATTAATAATATTTATTGCATGACCGAAGTAACGCCATTAATTACTATATATATATATATATATATATATATTGAGAGTGCTTTGAGACACCAGGCAGGGGAATAAATATAGGAATAAAAAGAAGGGTTTCAAATATACAATAATATTCTTTCTTCTCCTGGCAAATGCCTTGACTCCCTCCTCCGCAGCTTGGGACCTGTGGACTGAGAAGATGGGGTGGAAAGTAAATATCGTCAATCAATTGAGCCACAGCAAGAGGTTGTTTGTGCACTGCAAGTCTAAAGATGATGATCTTGGCCCCCACTATGTTCAGAGCAAGGACCGGTTCGTGTTTCGTTTCGTAGAGAACTTCTACTGGGCAACTACATTGTTTTGGTGCTCTATGTCCAAGGACAGAAAGAGTTATGCTTCTTTCGACGTGTTCTGGTCTGCAGATAATCATGAGAAGAATAAAAACTTCAACCTACAGGGATTGACCGGCACGAGAGAAATCATTTGGCTAGTGAGGGATGATGGGATTTATTTTAGGGCACAGAGAAACTATGGGAACAGTTATGTGCCCAGATATATCACGGAAGAGATCTTCTATCGGAAATGGGATAAAAAAAAAGTAACCATGCATGAAACAACTCGTGATTGAAGAGTTAATTATCAAAATAAATTAAGTGTTTTGAATCTTATTTAATTCCTACTCACTTTTTTTTTTGCCATATCGGAAATTATCTGCAGATTGTTTTCTAAATTATACTCTCTCCTTGAACAGCTGTTGTGTTCCTCTGTTGCTCTTGTCGATATTAGTGTATTATTATGGATGGACTCTGTAATTTTTTTATTTTTCAATTTGATCTTTAAATTTTTTTTATTTGTGATTGCATCCTTTTGGGTCAATTTCAAGGGAAATTGAATAAAATGTATTGGCTAAGAGTGAAAAATAAAAAATTTAGAATCAAAATAGGCCACCAAAACGGTTTCATTTGATGAGGAGAATTCACATTATGTGATTTTTTTACCTTGAAATTTTCTAAAACACAAATATGAGATTAGAAATATTTTTTGTTTTGAATTGATTGATGATTTTATGATTTATGCCACCAAAATGGTTCATATTTTTTTTCTTCAAATGATTTCATTTGATGAGAAGAATTCATATGATGCGATTTTTTTACCTTGAAATTTTCTAAAACACAAATCTGAGATCAAAAATATTTTTTGTTTTGGGTTGATTATTGATTTTAAGACTTTTCTGGGATTTTAAAGGCCATGAAAAGGTTTATTATAGTTTTTAGGGTGTTTTTTAAGTGTTTTAGATTAAAAAATAATTGAAAATTAGTTTCCAAGACAAAAAACAATCTAGCTTGATTTTTTAATCACCACAATAACTAAATTCTAGAAAAATTAGGCCATATATTGTTTGCCGCAGCAAATGACAATTTGTTTTTTTTCCTTAAAAAATGATGCAGACTATAACATAAAAAAAGTGTCCATGTGCCCTAACCAAGATTTTTTATATTTATATATAGATTAACACTTTTATTTTATTTTATTTTGTTTATAGAATCTCTTTTAAATAACTGTTATTTTTTTACCTCCTTTTTTGCCCTCTTTATATTTATATAAATTTAAGATAAAAAAAATATTATTTAACTTGTTTGAGTCTTTAATCTGGATCATGAATTTGACAAGTTAAGTCACAATACCAAGATTATTATTTTTTAAAACTCTCTTTTTTTATTAATACCTTTTTTAATATCTTTTTTTTAACAATTTTTAAATTTATTTTTTAATTAATATCACTTATTTGTGATTTTTTTAATCTTTTATATAGATGTATTTTATTTTTTAAAATAAAAAATCATATAATTTTTTTAATATATGTAGTCTTGCATAATATTTTTTTTCTTTTATCTTATTGAACAATTTAATTTATATGTTTTTTTCTATTATTGTTTAATTGGATAAAAAAAATTATTTTGATTAAGAAGATTTAGAAAACACAACTAAGTAAATATCATGTCTTGTAAAATTAAATATCTTAATCTATATTTGTCTATCGATTTTTCTAATTTTATTTTTAGTTAGCTTTAATTTTTTAAAAAAAAATTTATCAACATACATAGTTCTTAATTTATTTAATTATAAATATGCATAAATTTGATTCGCAATTAAAAAATCTCTTGGTACAAAAACACATAAAAAAACTAGCATATATAAAAAAGAAAGAAACATGTACTATCAGAAGGGAATTCTAAAAATATCATCATAAAAGTTTTACAGTGGATCATAATATTCAAAACCAATATATAACGTAAATATAAATAATTAATACTTCTGTTTTTTTAATTTATAAAATTATCTTTAAAATCAAACTTCGTAATACATTTCAATCTCGTTTCTGCGTCTAAAAAGGGTGATTTAGAAAAATAATCAACAGTCAATTTTAGAAGGGATTTATTTATGATTTTTAAAGCTAAAGGGACTAACTTGAAAATTATTAAAAAGGGGACCTAACTATAATTTACTCATTTTTTAATTTGCGTTGATTTTAATAAGAGCCAAGAACACTTCATCCTTCCGATCAAAACTTTTGTGGTCACAAAACTTCCAAAATAAAGATTTTGTGGAAAATCAATGGATAATATAAAGTTTTGCAAAATGAAAGAAGAAAAATTGAAAAAAAAAAGTGAAATATTAACATTGATAATTCCATTCAAAAACCTACTCAAATATCTCTCTCTCTTTCACCTACTCAAATATCTCTCTTTCTTTCTCTTCTCCTCTCCCTTCAGAGAGTTAATAATATTTTTAAAAAAATATAAAAAATATAAAAAAAATATTTTAAATCTCTTGAGTCTTGCGGTCAAGTCAAATCCAAAAATTCAGGTATGGCGACTATACCAGACTCACACCTAAGTTTAGCGGTCATATCAGACCTCTGCATCTTGATCTGACATCAAACATGGTTGTCAGACCCAATTTTCTTAAACCTGGTATTGTTGCCAGACTTAAGTAGCTTGAGTCTAGTTTGGTTGTCAAACCAAAGTAAACAACAAACAAATAAATGATAATTGTGTATTTTAGTTGTCAAGAGAGGAAAAAAACGCAAACAATTAATCATCGACAACAATCTAACGATGATATCTTTACACACACTGCATCATGTGGAAGAGGACACGTCTATATATCTATCTAGACGATGTATGGCCAAATTTGATCATTAAGAGATATCTCATGTGTTTCTTTAATGCTGCGGGCGCCATCTATTCACTAAAACATATGGAATACAGGCCAATAGTTTTTTAATAAAAAATAAAAAATAACATTAAAATATTAAAATATCTTCATGATTTTTTTAATGACACACGATATTAAAGTAAATTTCATTATCATAATTTATAATAATTTGTATTTAGAGCTACAGTGAAAACCTCTACTTATATATATTGGACATTAATATATAGAAACTCGACATTCGCCATCCCTAACAAGAAGCTTGATCAATCTAGAACTCTCTTGTACCTAACAGAAGCAAGATAGAAGAGTCATGCAAGCAACTGTACCAGTTTCATCATCACTTCATACAACAACTACAGCAGCAGACCCAACAGCGCTCTCCACACAGACCAACAACATGGCTCTTGTCCCTGCCCCACCATCAGAAACCCCACTTTTTGCAGAAGTAGACATGTGTTCCGACTCTTCAGCAACTACTGTCCGTGCCACTGTTATCCAAGCCTCCACTGTCTTCTATGACACTCCTGCCACTCTAGGTACTTCGATTCTTTATGCCCCACTAGAAAAGGAAGATTTCTTTTGTTAGTTGTCATGTTCTAAGTTCTGATTCTTGTTTGTGTAAAGATAAGGCTGAGAGATTTCTGGCTGAAGCAGCTGGATATGGGTCTCAATTGGTTGTGTTTCCTGAAGCATTTATTGGTGGTTATCCTAGAGGATCAAGTTTTGGTGCTACCATTGGTAGTCGTACAGCTAAAGGTAGAGAGGATTTCAGAAAGTATCATGCTTCAGCCATTGATGTTCCTGGTATGTAAGAATAAGACTAAAAGTTTTTCCTTTTATGAATTTATTTTGTTGATTGATTAAGGGTTTGGTTTTTGATTGATTAAGTGGTTATTGGTGATTTATGTAAAATATAGGTCCAGAAGTTGACCGTTTGGCTGCAATGGCTGGGAAGTATAAGGTGTATTTGGTGATGGGTGTGATTGAGAGGGAGGGATATACACTCTACTGTACTGTGTTGTTTTTTGATTCTCAAGGTCATTACATGGGGAAGCATAGGAAAGTTATGCCGACGGCGGTGGAGCGTATAGTATGGGGTTTTGGAGATGGATCAACGATTCCGGTTTTTGGGACTCCGATTGGGAAAATTGGTGCCGCTATCTGTTGGGAAAATAGAATGCCACTCCTAAGGACTGCAATGTATGGTAAAGGTGAGTTATTGTGATAGTTCTCTCTAAGAGTAACTGCACTTCTAGTCCTACAATTCATGCATGGGCGAGAATCTTTCCTGCATTTGTCCATTCACTCTTGGGTGGCCCTCTCAGGATGACAGTTTTAGCTGGACATCAGATGAATGTCTGTGTGGATGTGTGCTTGAGTATTTGATTCATAATGGGTGTGTGTTTTTGTGTCTTCCTGTGTTTATTAGCCTGTGCCGTGTTCCAATTTTGATCTGAGCTTTGAGTTTTATTCACTGCTGATCAGCTCAATTAAAAGAGCTGATTCAGAGTTGTGCTAGGATAGAGTTGAATGCATAGAATATAGATCATTGCCAACTTCTCTCTTTCTGTGCATTTATGCGTTTGTTGAGATTTTATTGAACATTTAGCCATGTAGTTCATCTTCTATGTCCATGCCTGTGTTTGATATCGCATTTTGGAGTTTAATAGTATCAGGCTGCTCATTCGCATAGTTGCAATAGTAGTTTGCTCACAGCAACATGTAATCTTCATGTTCTAGAATTGTCAATGTCAATTTGAATACTCTAGTAGAGTTTGTATATCCTCATTCTGTTTAGACATGAGCTGTTAAGTGATATGAAGTCATATTTTTTCGTTGTAGTGATTGACGGTCATGGAAAGTTATTTACATTGCTTGACTATAACTAGTATCAATATGATATATTTCTCGTTATTGTTTGGCTGAATCAGATTGCTGTGTGCTTTATGTTTTAAATTCTCTATTTTGACTGCATCTTCTGTACCTTTTCATTAACTCGTGATACTTTTTTATGTTGTAGGTATTGAAATATATTGTGCACCAACAGCTGATTCCAGGGATACTTGGCAAGCAACGATGACCCACATTGCTCTTGAGGGAGGATGTTTTGTACTATCTGCCAACCAGTTTTGCCGGAGGAAGGATTACCCACCTCCCCCAGAGTATGTCTTTTTGGGCGTGGAAGAAGACCTCACACCCGATTCTGTTGTCTGTGCTGGAGGCAGTGTCATTATATCACCATTGGGAACTGTTTTGGCTGGACCCAATTATGATGGGGAGGCACTGATTTCTGCAGATCTAGGTATGTAAATTGTCACTTCCATCTTAAGCTTTTATGCTTCTATATGCCATCAAACTTCATTCTTACTAATGCTTTCCAAAGAGAGTAGTTTCTGTTATTTTCTAAGGAGACTATACAAATCAAATATAAGTGAAGATGTTAGAGAAATTGAGTCTAAGTAGCTATGATGGTTGGTTTCCGAATACATTAAGGAGACACTGGAAACAGACACCATAAATTGTTGAATTCCTGCAATCTTGGAACGCTAATTTTGTTTAACTTTAGAAAGGTCGGTAATGATGTTAAAAAGAGTCATTTTTTAAAATTAAAAGTATAAAGTGCGCGATGAAAGGTGTGGAAAACATTTGGGACAGACAGAGTACATGCTAAAGGGAAATCATGCAAATTTCAACTGTTAGGGCTTGAAGTGTCTATCACAAAAAGTATGTTCTGATGGGTCAGAGAAATTCTCCCTGGTTCTTCATTTGTCTATATCGGTTGTGTAACTGTAAATGTTTTATGATCGGTTACTATTAAGGGCATCCCTAGAAAGTGGATTGCTTTAGTTGTGTTCTTATTTTCGAGAAGAATTCTGATATTGATAATTATCAAAATCATGACCAGATCTTGGAGAAATAGCTAGGGCAAAATTTGACTTTGATGTGGTTGGACATTACTCAAGACCTGAAGTTCTCAGCTTGACTGTGAGGGACCATCCAACAAATGCAGTTATGTTCACATCAGCATCCGAAAAAAGTGAAGCCTCTCGTAAATAGCTATGCTCTCACTTACAAGCTAATACTGCTCAACACGAAAAACGGAGCATCCTCTTCACTAATAAATGGATAGGTGCTGGTTCTGACACCATGATCATCACAAAGGTCGGGTGTATGTTTCCTGTTGTACATTCTTCTATCCACAAAAGCCTCTCGTGGAAAAGTGTGTTACGTTCTTATGGCTGTTAAAGTGCTGCAGCTTAGAGTCATAGATGGTCTAGATAACTCTTCCTCCCAAGACTTCGATTTGGACTAGTTTTTTCTGAGGTATGTATGCTGAAGCTAAGTTTGCATATGTAAATTCCTTTTTGTTTGATACCTGGGAGAACTTATGGGGCTCCTCCAACTATTTCAACCTTGAGTCTTCATTCATCAATACAGGGGCCTAGCTTGAAAGAGTCAATTTGCATGTGGTGGTAAAAAAAAACTATGCTGTAGGGAGCCAGAACAGTACTGACCTTGGTATCAGAAAATTTACCAAACATGTTCCGAGTACCAAGAAATTCATATGAATATATTAATGGTCTCTGCAGACTGACCTCATCTCAAACATTATGAAGTTCAATAATTATAGTCAAAGTTGGCTGTCTCCATGTTAACCTGGCAGAGGTTCAGTTAGATGTGTCATTATTCAACCAAAAAGGCAAATGATTTTTATTAAAATGTCTCAACGTTTTAATAGAAAATTGTCTAGAATGGCAGATAAGGAAATACTTCCACGCTTCGTTTCCTGAATACATCTGCTAAGTCAATCTCTTCCCTTGATTTTCTCATCAGAGAGAACTTAATAGATCAAAAAATGTTCGAAACATGATTTTTGCGTTCCATTTGCATGGACTAATCTTCTGAGCAATCGCTTTTCATATATAAATATGATATGCTTGTTGTAGATCATGAATGGTATTCCACGCAAGCAGAATAATAAGAATACATAAGTATTGGTTGACAAGTGATCTCAGATCCCTATAGCTTGTATATGATTTGTATTTACTGCGGGAAGGCTCGAAATTTTAGAAGAAAATGCAAGCACTGCATTTCTGCTAAAAGGGAAAATATAATAATAATAATTTAGAACGTTTAATGTCTGGAGCTTGTTGAAGTTCGACAATTAACTCCTGTTCCTGCTATCCTGGGCTTCAAATTATTCCCTTGTATCACAGGTGAACCATCCGAAACTACACTGCCAGACTCTTGAAAAGGCAAGGATTGCCCCCACAGCCGCGTAGGACTGGCAAAGTTTTGTATTGGTGATCTTTTAGGGCCAGATAATATGTGGTCTTTGAGAGTCCTCACTGACCTATATTTCCTAATTTCATCTTCATGACCTTGTGCTTGAGAATTGAAACCAAGCTCGGCTACCCTTTCCTGATCGGGCATATCTGGTCTTGCCTGATTTTCACTGATCAAGTCACGGCCAAGACCATCAATACCATTGGAATTTCTTCTTTGCAGACAAATGTTTCCCCATTGAATATTATCGGAGATCGACTTCCTTCCCTTGAAATCTTTACCTCCTGAAAACCACTTCGAATTGTCCTCAGAAGCGTAACACCATTTGTAGCTCTTGCTGTTATTGTCCATGTTTAATTCAATGGAATGAAGATCACTATCCGCTGAATCATCTCCGTCATGAACTTCTCCATTTCCTGTTGCACCCCCTTTATTTTCTTCTCTCTCGGCCTGTTGACACGATCCGAATTGGATTTCCTCTAAGTAAGCTTCAAGCTCTTTAATCCTGTCATAATTTGGAGAGCCATCAGCATCTTTTTCACCTACTTTTTCTCTCAAGTAGATCTCGAGCTCATTTCTTAACCTCTCCACCGCTGCATTTTTCTCCTCGAAATGGTACTTAGCGTCAGAGAGCTTCATCTGGACTCTTTCTTCACGCAATACATCAGCAAGCTGAAGCATTTCCCTTTCTTTCTCCACCTCATCTCTCACCTTCGCAGATTCTTTTTTCATTTCTTCAACCTCAGCTCTGTCGTCCCCTATACCTCTAGCCAGCTCATCACAAACTTGCTCTAATATCTCTTTCGCCCTTTTTTCAGTCTCTAGCTCTTTCATTGCCTTTGACAGAGATTCCTTTGTATCGGCCAACTCTTTCCCAAGCTTCTTATTCAATCTCTCTGTTTGTCTTCTTAATTTCCTCTCAATTTCAAGCTCTTCTGCAATGCATGCTATAGCACTGCGAATCCTATCTCGCTCCTTGCTCTTCCAAGCTGCCTTCTCTTCCTCAAAATGCTTAACAAGGTACTCAATCTCACTGCGGTTTGATCGCTGTTCTCTTATCAATTGATTGACCGAAATGCAGGCTCTATCAAGCTCAATCCGAAGGGCGGAGACAAGAGACAAGCCTGATGAGTGCTTCTCCTCAAGACCGCAAACATGATTCAAAACTTTCAAGAGCTCCTTGGAGGTGGTCAGCCCATTACTAACATCCTTCAAACAGGTCTTAATTCCAATTGTACGAGACCGGCCTTTCGGATGACTTTCAATCTGCATTTTGAGAAGTTGGATCGGTTATTTCCCTCATATAAATTATCCCTGTAAAACAACTGTGACAAACTAGCAGATCCTTATTTTCTCACAAATTCTCAAACCAAGCATCCATTGATGATTCAGAAAGTACAAAGAAAAGAAAAACATGAAAAAAAAATGCAATATTACTATGCAACATTGGGCCCTTTGAGAGACAACGGAAAATGTTTGGTCCTGATTCTGAGACGCAATTGTGTCAATCCAAAATCCTGTAAAGATTTTCTTTTTGAACAGGTAGAAGAATTCAAAATTTTGATGTCTTTAATGGCTGTTATTATTATTATTATTATTTCCTGGAGATAACAATGCTGAAAGTACTTTGTTGTTTTCTTTCTAAGAATAATGCTGAAAGATGCATTAAATTTGGTGTCTGTAGAGTCAATTTGAGTGACATTTTTCAAGCACCAATTTTAAAATATGGACCATCCTAATCTTGTATATGCTTTTGAGAACATGGAAAATTATTTGAAAATGACATCAAAAAAAGTTTTCATGTACCTCCATCAAACTGGAATTGCCTACAGAATCCAGACCTCCAAGATGATAATCAGTAAGCTGAAGTGTCTTTGTAACAACTGATGTTCTTCTCCTATGACTATGGCCTCTAGATCGCTCCATCCTCTGCATGGCATAACCCATTTTTTTTAGTTGAGAGTAAAATTCACATGGATATATGAAATCCCGAAAAAGGAAAAGAAATTTAAATATGTTTTCACCTCTGAAAAAGGAGTGTAAGATGGATCTGACAAGTGTGGCAACCTTGCCACCTTTTCTCTGCTTCTAACCTCTTTCTTGTCTTCCAAATCCTTTTTAACTCTTGGAGAAGGTATTCCATTGATCTCCCACAAAGTGGCAGCTAATTTTCTTGCAGAAACTGAAACTTCCTTGGCTTTGCTTCCATTTTGAGGTGGTGTGCACTTGGTGGATTCAGCATTTGGCTCTGCCAAAGTTGGAGATTTTGAGCTTGTCATCCAGATTGGAACAGGAGTACTAGACCCACCTCTCTTTCCAACAAGAATAGCTCTCTTGAATCTGTACTTTTTGACTAAAGAAGACGATGAAGACGATGAATTCCCTCTCTTTCTTATCTTACACTGCTGCTGCTCTCTGCTTTTTGCCTCCATGAAACTATATCATAATCCTAACAATCCAGCAAAATGTCTAATAAAATTCTTACTAAATAGCCTTGTTTTAGTGCTCTCAGGAATGGAACCACATAATTACCAGCATCAAAGAATGTTTTCCAGGGATTTTTAAAGATTTGCAAGATTTGTAGCTTCAATGAGAGATTCTAGCACATTTATGAGGCAAAATACATGCATAAGTGCCAAGTATCTTGCTAGCTGGGTTAATGGTGGCACAAAATTCAAGAATTATACTACTACTTACAAGATTTCAAAATCTTAAAAAGATTTTAGAGATTTGAAGGTTAAAGTTGATAAGAGTGACCCCTCATCATCTCTTTGTTCACTCTTTTTGTTAAGTCCAAACATACAACCACCTTGAATTCCTCAAAGAACACACAAAAAAAAAGAAAGAAAAAGTGGGAAATCAAAGATTCAAGAACCTAAAAAGGGAGAAAGGAGGGTGGGGGTGTGGACAAACTGTCAAGAAATGGGATGTTAGAAGGAAAATTTAGTGAGCTTTGATTCATAGATCTTGAGAGGGAAACAAAAGGCAAAGACAGAGAGGTTAAACACTTAAATGTGTCGTTAGCGTTGCTGTCTTGTCTTGGTTGATAAACGAGGACAAGAAGACGACGTGGCGTACACGTGAGCGTTTCTTGTAGTGAATCGGGGACGTGCATCTGTAAATGGACGGTCGTGATCTTGACTATGTTCATTCGAATTTATCTCGTCTCCCTCGTTATTTGTATTGGAATGTTCTTTTTCTTTTTCTTTTTCTTCTTCTTTTTTTGAATATATACCTTGAAATCTAATCATAAATTTAGGACTCTAATCAAGCTCAAATTGAATGGAGTTTGAAACAATTCGAAGGATAAATTTAATTCTTGGATATATTTTACTTAATATTTTGTGATTAGGTGAAGAATTTATAGATCTTCACACACCAAAATTAAATATATCCCTCCTATTTTAGCTAGCAAAAGCTAGGCTATTCATGTTCGACTGCTCTATTGTTTTCTTTGAGGAAAGGGGGAGGTTAAAGAACTTCTTCAAGTACCATTAAAAGGAAAACTTTTATCACGAGACTACAAAGGGAATTATGGGCCACTTGTATTTCTATTTGTTTCAATAACATGTGATTTATATATATATATAATATTTTCCCATAGATTAATTGAATGTGGCGTGAAATTATTGATTGTTCATCTTTCGTGCATGGAATTAGAACATGGATAGTTGAATAAAAAAATAAGAATTTTTTTCAGGAATGTCTGGGAGTGTGGTGACAGTTGTTTTTCAAATTATTAATCGTTTGAAAATATATTAAAATAATTTTTAATTTTTAAAATTTTTGTTTACATCAACTCATTAAAATAATTTGAAAACACCCAAAAATTATTTAAAATAATAAAAAAAAGTAAAACATAAAAACAAATTGTATATACAAAAAAAAAACAAAAAAATAAGGAAAAAAATATACATGAGGACGTGCTGAAACAATATCAAGCAAGAAAGATGTTAATTGCATAATTAACCCTCAATGCCTCAGCTTAAAGATCTAAGAAGCTAGCAAAATCATAAGACGATCATGGCCTTTAACATTTTCTTCGTGGCCATGGACAAACACATGATAGGATACAAGCTTGTCTTTGAATCCCACAGCATAGCCCTAACATGTCACGTTGAGTGGGCAGAAATTGGAAAAAAGAAGAAGCAAGGGGCTTCTATGCAAATATGAGAAAAAAGGGGGAAGGTACAAGAGTGGTAATTTCAGAGGCCGTTTAATCAGTGCCAGTACATCCATCATCAGACCCTTGTCAGTCAAGATCTTTGTGAGCAAAGATCTCAGAGGGTCGGTTTCGGTGGGAAAAGACCCGTTCGCTCGCAGTGAAGTCTAGGGTTCCGATTCTGTCCCTACTGCTTTACTTGTCTACTACATCATGTCATACGGATTGGCTAAAGTTTTTTTAATATAAAAAATATATTTAAATATTTCTTATATATTTTCTTATAACAAAATTAAACTATGAAAAGGTTGTTTTTATATAATCTAATTGATTTTACTGATAAAAAATAATATGGATAACTCATTAAAATATAGTTTAATTAAAAAAATTCAAGATAATATTTTTTAATATTAAAATAACAATATATTAGATTGACTTGAGTTAATTCGGGTTATGAGATTATAATAATATATAAAAAATTAAAAAAAATTAGAAAAACTTAATTTTCAATTAACTCAATAATGAAATTAAAAAAACAGATCAATTAAAAAAACACCTAAAAAGCGACGTGAATTAACCTGTCAATCCCATGACTCGAGTCATAAGATCAAGATAACCTCATACAAAAAAATAAAAATAAAAATAAATTATGAAATTCAATTTTCAATCAGTCGAATGTTCATGGATGAGACAAAAAAAATAACATAAAAACAACCCAAATCAATCTATCAAGCTCATGATCTAAGTTATAAGACCAAGATAATATCATAAAAAAAAGGAAAAAAACAACATCATTTAAACCGGATTAACTTTTCAAATCCACAACTTTGGTTATGAGATTGAAATAACCATGCGAAGAGGGAAAAAAAACAATTTATGAAACTAAAAATGGCATTAAAAATGAGTCAAATCAATATGGATTAATTTGTTAATCACTATTTTCAGGTCATGAAACATAGATAACCTCATAAAAATCAAGTCAAAATAAATCATGAAACTTAATTCTTAATTAAACACAATATTAAATGATGAAATTGAAAAAAAAATTAATTAAAAAAATTGAATCAACTAGATTAATTTGTTAAACCTGCAACTTGGGTCGTGAGACATAGACAACCCAATAAAAAGCAAATCTAATATTGAAAGGCATGAGACTGAGATAATCTCTTAAAAAAAACGACTTGATTTAACTAAAGTTAAAATACCAAAACCCATGACCCTGATTACGAGACCAAGATATCCTAATAGAAAATAAATCAAAATAGAGTATGAAACTTAATTCTCAACCGAACCAATATTGAATGATAAAATTAAAAAAAATCTCAATTAAAAAAACACAAAAAATAGTTTGAGTCAACTCGAGTTAACTCATTAAGCATTATTCACGGATCATGAGACCGGATTAACTTAATAAAAAGCAAATAAAATAAATCATGAAGCATAATTCACAATTAACTCATATGTTTTAGTGTATTGTTAATAATAATAATATAACCATTAACACTATTATTGGTGTGATACAAGTTTAGTTGTAAAATCTGAATTAGCCTGGCGAATCAATCTAGGACATGAATCGGTTTGGGTTGAAAAAAAATATAAAGAACAAAATTGGGTTAATTTAATTAAAAATTCAGGTTAACCTACTGATCCGACCAACTTAAATCTGCCTTGATTAAAACTTAACTCCATTGATTTTTTTTATCAAAATAATTTTTTTATAATATTTATTTTTAAAAAAATTAATCAGCCCTCCCTAATGACCCGAACCAAATCGAGTTTTACATAAATGGATTCAAGTGAGGTGAAACTGTGAAAGTTATATGTGTGTGTGTACAAGGGATGGAGATAAGAGGTCTCCAATCTCCAATCTCCAATCTCCACCTATATTATTCTTTGCTTCTGTTGGAAACAAAGAATAATATGAAAGTCAAAAAAGATTTACACCATCAATTTTAATCAAATAAAATATGTAACCCTTTATAAAATAAAATAAACACTGTATATACGCAGTACAATTATTCAAATTAATATTGAATAAATTATACAAATTACTCTGGATAAATGTAAAAAAGCTATTAATAATTAAATTTAAATATGGAATTCAATCGGATTAAAAAATATTTATACTTTTATGCTCAGATAAATATTATTGAATATTTTTAACTGTATGCATCTCGTTTTTACAAACACGAAATTCTTTCCAGAGGAGAATTCATGCGAAAGGACAGGGATAAATCTGTGTAAAGGCGGTGCCATCCTATGGGCGGTCAAGGAAGCAAAAAATGAGTGTGATGACTTGGTATGAATCCAAGGGCAGGGACGTGGGGGCCCTCCAACGGCTCTCAAGGTCTGGGACAAGAGGACACGCAGAAAGCTGTTCGGTTGAGGGCCACCACACCTTCTGTCCCCTTGTTAGGGTAGACGTCCTACTTGACTGACAATGCCAGTGGCATTAAATCGACACCATCTTTTTAGCAACAATAATTATCAACACAGTTCATGTATGGTGTTTTTATTTTTTAATTTCAAAGGTGTCTTTAGTTTAATTTTTTTTTTATGATTTTGTATTATTAAAAATAAATTTTAAAATTAAAAAAAATATTATTTTAATACAATTCCAAATAAAAAATATTTCAAAAAATAACTGTTATATCTTGTGGATTAGTGTCATAAGTTAGATGTGTTAATTCGTGTTACCTTGTTAATCTAAAACGATATTATTTTAAGATTTTTTAAAAAATTAAAATGATATCGTTTTAAAAAATTATATCGAGTTTTGATTGGATCAATCAGATCAATTCTCGATCTAATTGGATATAATACATAATATAAATCAGGTTATTAATTGGCAAATCATTGGACTAACCTACCTATAAGATGAGGGGGATGTATTCTATAGCAATGCTTTTGGGTTTGGATTTGGGAAATAGTAGTATTAGAGATTTTTAAAATCATCCCCTTATAGCAAAGAGGAAATAGGAAATTTAAAATATCAAGCACAATCTCGCTACACAAGGGGCCTTCTTCAACATCTCTAAACTTTTAGATGGTTATTGTTATTTCATGATATTTGAAGGAGTTAATTGTAATATATGCAAAATCCACTTGTCATTGAGGGAATCATCATGGTTTTATTAACGTAATGATTGCTGCATCATTAAGGACTTGAAAGAAAAAAAAAAAGAATAAGAGAGAGCCTTTTCTTAGTCAAAAGAAGGAGGAGAGAATGTTCTCAGGGTCAGCAATTGATCATCTACACATTTATTATTTATTATTATTATTAGCATCTACAGATTTATTATTATTATTATTATTATTATTATCTACACATTTATTATTATTATTATTATTACATCTACAGATTTATTATGTGGGTGAGAAAATTCTCCAACTAAATCATTCTGGAAGGAAGCAGATGATCAATGTACCTGCTAAGACAGTAACACCATTTTAATAATAATAATAATAAATAAATAAATAACTACCGGCCAAAGCATGCTAATTATATTTTTTTTATATTAGCCAGTCGTGTTTCTGACAGCGTTATTAAATCCAGTGCTGCAGTGGATTAATTTGATGACATGTGAATATAACTTTAAAGTCAAATAAAATTGAATGTATTACAAGTATAAAGTCATGGACCGATTTAATTATTGAAATATTAAAGCATAATAATAATAATATATCCTTTCAAAGCAACCACTCTCTTTCAAACCATCAGGAAAAAATATAAATAACGGTCCATCTTCCTAACTGAACCAAGCATGCCAGAACTTACTAATATATATACCTTACAATTAATTTATTTATTATACTTTTTTGTCCATCTCCTATTATTTTTTGTGGGAGATCATGATCCTTTTGTCTTCTTCATTTAAGTAATCTATTTTTGTACATATTTAGCTATTATGAAGAGTATCATCGCATGTGATCATGGTATGAATCCACACGCCAGCACATGCCACATTATTGTTGAAATTAATTAAATAAAATGAATGTGATCTATTCTTATTTTAAATAACTTCGATATGGCCAATTATATTCTTATTTTTTATCATAAGGTATCCAAATCTTCACGTAGGATCCTTGCCTCAAATATTGGAGTATTTCAATTCTTCCCCATGTAAACAAATAAGGAGCAAACCTCAAAAAAAAAAAAAAAATCCCCTTCTCGACCAACGGATTTACGATGTTTCGTTAGTTTTAATTTTCCATCAAATAATCTTTCATATCAATTTCATCTTATAAACTTAAAAAACTCTCAATTAATTAAGTCTTTTCATTCATATTTGATCATGGATTTAATAAAAATTATATATTATTTTTTTGATAAATGACATGGTCATGCAGGGAATTGTATCATAAGCACCTAATTGAGGAACAATTGGGGAGAGAATCAGTAAAAAAACTGTTTGAGAGTTGACACTTTCATTTCGGCCATGTTTGTTTTTTGGAATTCATTTTTCGGGAAACCACTTTCCAAACTTTCCTGTGTTTATTTGCCATTAGGAAAGTTGGTCAACGGAAAACACTTTCCGGTCAACGGAAAACACTTTCTGGTCAACGGAAGCACTTTTCGGTCAACGGAAAACACTTTCCAGTCAAAGAAAAATTTGGTTTGGTTTATAGGAAAGTGTTTTTCCTTTTGGCTGTGTTTGTTTTCCGGAAAGTGGTTTCCGGGAAACCACTTTCCAAACTTTCATGTGTTTGTTTGCCATTGGAAAAGTTGGTCAACGGAAAACACTTTCCAGTCAAAGGAAAATTTGGTTTGGTTTTCAGGAAAGTGTTTTCCTGAAAAATTTGGGCGGAAAACACTTTCCGGAAGTTGTGAAAAATTTAGAAATGTCA
The DNA here is from genome assembly GCF_951802175.1 of Populus nigra. Lineage (NCBI taxonomy): Eukaryota > Viridiplantae > Streptophyta > Magnoliopsida > Malpighiales > Salicaceae > Populus > Populus nigra. Next base: position 2,939,722 of record NC_084858.1, read on the forward strand.
TTATTTGCTGATTTTATCAAATTTGATCCTCAAACTTTTGATTGCTATATATAATTTGTTTTGAATATTTATTTTTCAATTTCATCTCTTAAAATTTAATTTTTATATTAATTTTGGTCCTTATTTTTATAATTGCTATTTGCTTTTTCCTTATCATTTTTTTATTGAAAATTTTTATCTATCACATTTGGTCCTCATTCTTTTGATTTTTACTTATTTTATTTGAAATAATTTATGAAATGTTAATTATTATTATTTTAATTTCTTCACCTTTCATTTTTTTTAATTTTTTAGATTTAATCTCTATTATTTTGATTATTATTTATTTTATTTGAGATAATTTATGAAATTATATATTTTTTTCAATTTCATTCTCATTCAACTTTTTAATTTGTAAGATCTGTTCCTCATTATTTTAATAAACTTGAAAAAGTAAAACATTAATAAGTTATTTTCCAGCTTATTTTCCATAACATAACCAAACACTGGAAAGTGTTTTCCAACTTATTTTCCATTACACTACCAAACATCGGAAAATACTTTCCCGGAATTCACTTTCCCGGAATTCACTTTCCAAAAGGAAACTACTTTCCTGCAAACAAACGGGGCCTTCAACCTAGCTATGATTATTTTTTCACCATTTTTTTTACATTTCCCCCCGTTTAATGTGTAAATTAGACATTTGTTTTTACAAAATTACTTGTTCAAGGCACGTCAAGATTGGCTTTTTTTTTTAATCTATATATATAAGGTGTAGCAAGATTACTGGCATGTTCTCAAAGAAAAAGAGCAATATATCATTGTTAATTAGTCCGTTTCCATGCACGTTATAATTGGGCAAGAACAATACCACTTGTATATATAGTTAATTATTTTATTTAATTAAGCAGTTTCAAGACTCGAGGAACTTGGAAGAGCATCGTTTAATTTTCCAGTGGAGGTATTTTCCTTGGCTTGATGCATTTTTACATCATAGCATTTTACCCCAACGGTGCAAGCAACAAAAACGGGAATCACCCCCCAAACCCACCTTTTAAACCTTTAATTCAAAGTTATAAAACACAATCTAGATGTTGATAGCGAGTTAACTCGGATATGATCGGGTTATGGATCAGGAGGATGGATCAAAAATAAAAACATATTTTAAATAAATAGATCCAAATGATAAAAAGAAGGTGAGGTGAAGATAAATATCATACATGGATTACAAATAAAAGCAGGCAGATTGTTACTTTTGGAAGTAGTCCTCAGTCCTCCCCTTGAAGCCAATTTGCCCAAATGTAAGGCAAATGAATAGCCCTAGGTGCCAGGTCACCAACCATAACCTGCTCAATTAGAGTTCAAATTAACCCATTGCATCACAATTTTAGAACTCTTTATGGGACAAAATTGATGAGTTAATTCTTTTTAAATATATCTTTAAGCAAGCTTTCTTGCATCAAAACTAGTATTCACTAACCATATTTTAAGTAGAATGTATTCACACACACAAAAAAAAAAATATCTCCTCGCAATCGTTTTATAATTCAAACCCTGAATGATTATATGAAAAGCTATCTAGAATGATTAAAACAGTGTGTAAGATTGTATAAAAATATTTTTTCGATGACCTTGTCAACAACGGTCCCATGGTCTAGTGGTCAGGACATTGGACTCTGAATCCAGTAACCCGAGTTCAAATCTCGGTGGGACCTTTTTGTCAATTTTTTTATTATTTTAGAACATCCTTATATCCAATTTTTAATTTATTACTCCTAATCATAGATGTAAGAACAAATCAGAGATCCATCTGGTCTAAGGTCCAAGTTGAAGAGTTCAGTAAATATAAGCTTTGATTTTTTTTATATAAAAAGGTTTTTCCATTGATCTCGTCCAAGCCAGGTTTCGTTCCGAGGAGACAAATAACTGAGTTGACCGGACGAGATGCTCTTATAACTAGGCTCCTAACAAGCCCTCTGTAATAATTATAATCTATGCTTCTCAATTAATTAGAAAATATATCTTAATGAGGCAAGATGGATCATGGTGGACCTACCAAAACTGAGAAGTGAGCGGAGGAGGGGTGGGGAAGTGAGCAAGCTCAGTTCCGATGCTCTCGAAGAAGAGCCCAGTCAGGCTCTTGCCACCAATTGCCGGTATGCTTGATGGTGCTAGCCACCCTATCAATCCAAACCCTATCACGTTCAGGTCTTTGCGCAGCCAATCCGCCTGAAAGCTATCATGGAAGAAAAACAAATTAACCAACAATTAATCCATCATTACAAAGATAATTGCGTGATCATCTCCCAAATCAAATCAATTACTTTCTACACTTACCACATGAACTTTCCTCCACCAGTGCCTGCTAGCCCCAGAGGGTTTCTAGCTGTAACCGGAGATTTCACAAACCCTGAAATTCAACCATCATATAAGCTAAAATATAAGATTAAAAAATCCCATTTTCTTAGCTAGGAGGGATGAGAAGTAAATTACTCTACTTTCATTTAGCAAGCACCTGAGCTAAGGCAGATTTTCTTGGGTGAAGAAATGCGAGAAGGGGATGAAAGTGAGCCACTGCCTAACCCTACAACAGCTGATGGGCTAGCAAATGTTGCTGCCATATTTGCTTGGTAGTCAAGTTGCTATGGAAGGATTGACTGTACCAAAAATGAACAATGGTGGTGATGATGATCGATGGGATTAGAGGATTGTATTTTGTATGAGATGGAGATTTTTGTGGAAGAGAAAGATTGCATGGAAGTGCCTGGGATCAATGGGATTATGCCACGTAGGAGCTGCATGGATAGCGTGGGGTTAGATTTGGTTTGATTTGATAATGGACACTGAAGAAAATGCTATCCACAAGCTCTAAACTTGTCGAATGGTGAAGATGGGCTGCTCTTTCTGCTATGAATTTTGCCCAGATTGAGATTGGGCAAGAGACGAGTGCTATGTAGAATAAACGAGCTCCACCTAGACCCAGTTTTGAAAGGTTTCGGACAGAGTACTGGCCCAAATTTTAAATTTACGTTGGTCTGACCACCATTAATTATTGATTATAAGAATTGATTAGGCTTGGCGGGTTAATCTTGATGTGTTAACTTATAATCTAGCCGGATAATGATTAAAAAAAACTGATTTTTTTTAAAAAATGATGTTGTTTTGGGGTTTAAAAAGACTGAGGTTAACTAGAGTTAATTTACTTAATAAATAATCCAAAACTTAAACATTAACTTTCTTTATTAATCCATCAGGAGAAATTAAGAGTGAAATAAAAAATATGAAAGGAAATTTCTCATTTTTAGCTGGCAACCGAATCATTAAAAGGAAGGGGGGAAAGAAAATCACAGAGACTCCAAAAGAGCTGGCCAAGAAGGCATGAAAATTTTGGAGGAACAAATGCCGGCACAGCTACTCGAGATTCACAGGTGCTGTAATTTACTGGCCGGCTTCTTGCCGGTGTTCCTTTGTCCTTTCTTCTGCCATTTACTAGCTGTTTGTTCATATATATATTGACAGAAGATAACAGTAGAACTAGCAGCTAGTTGTGTTTTTATATATATATATATATATATATATTAACATATTTTGGGATTGCAATTTTGAAAAAAAAAAGATTTAAGAAAAAGCATTTTTGAATTAAAAAAATGATTAAAATATATATTTAATTAAAATTATGGTTGAAAAAACAGTGTTAAATAAAAAAAATATTTGATTTAAAATAACTAAAATGTCGGAGATTGCTGGAAGAAGATTATTGTTTTTGCTAAACTCAAGAAGGTTATTTCGGTAAAGCTAATAGTGGATTTACAACTGTAGTTTTCTCATCTCTTCAGACAACGTGTAAAGCAACAATTCATAGCTTTTTCTAGACCCAAGGTTCGGACCGTAGTTTGCTCTGAGATCCCATGCAAAATCACACATACTAGAGGTGTTTAAAAATACTAAAAAATTAATTAAATTGAGAAAATCAGAAAAAAATAATTAAAAAAACTGAATTGTGAAAAAAAATCGATTAAACTGATTAAAATTTTAAAAAAACCGATCTGTTCGGTTCGGTTTTGGACCCGAGCCAAACTGATCCAAACAGAAAAAACCGAGCCAAACCGGAAAAAACAAAAAAACCAAGCCAAACAGAAAAAAACCGAGCCAAACCGGTTTGAACAGGTTCAATTTCGGTTTTTTTAAAAAATTCAATTTGATTATTTTTTTTTATAAAAATCAAATCGAACCGAAAACGAACACCCCTACAACATATTGCAAGTAACCAAACGGGTATAAAATTGTGGTCAGGACTCAGGACAAAACGACGCAGTCCCAACCACAAAAATAAATGGGATATATATATCTTAATTTGTTATTGTTTCAACTTTGGCATGCTGCGTGAATTGGCCGTCACTGTAAGACAGATGAAATGGGAATTTACAAGCTATTATAAATGAAGATATACAACGTCAAAAACCAAACAATTACAACTCCATTGATTGATTTGAAGTGATTTTGAATCAATCCAATTGATAATTCAACAGATATGCCTTTAATGATCTTTCTTCCTCTATCTTTCCAATATAATTAATGAATGAATAAATTCTACTAAATAGTCAACACTCCCTGATTCCCTTCACCTCTTTCTTGTTACCTGAACAAAATGAAGGACCAAGAAGACACAAAAATGGTGATCCCAGTAACAATGCAAACCATGTCCAAAACCTTTTCCATCTTCTGCTTCCTTGCTTTCCTCTCCCTCTTCCTCTCTACAAATTCCTCATACCTTCCTTTCCCTTCCGTCCCACATTTCCCTTTCCTCCTCTCCCCTCTCTCCATTGCTTCTTGCAGAACTACCAAACTCTCCTTCCCGGTCAAGTTCCTCCCTTCCATGTCCTCCATTCCCATACTTATCTCTCTCACCTCCATCTCCCCTCCTTCCTTCTCCCCACAACAAACCATCACTCCACACTCCACAAACTCCTTCTCCCCTCCATCTCCGGCCATTATGGTGGCAAACTTCACCACCACTTCCCCAGTTAGCCAGTGCCTCTGCACTGACACTGGCCTCCCACTTGACAAATTCATAGCCCTTCTTCTTTTTGGATCAATCAAAATCCAACTTAACGTCATATTTTCTTCAAGTTGCTTCACAAACGAGTCTTTTTCACCTGTTTGATATTGTATCAATGTCTGCACAAACTCTTTGGGCTCGAGCAAGTCGACCCTGAAGGGAGAGCACTTGAACCAATCAGTCAAAGTCTCATTCTTTTCAACTTTTGAGAAAATAGCAACATCCTTGTAATAAATATCAACTGCTGAGACAAGATATTCAGTGCTTGTTGTCAGAAACGATGAACTGTGATGGTGGTGGTGGAGGAGAGGGTATGAGTCTGAGAAAAATGACCGGTGCCCGGAAGAGAACGTGGAGATGATGCTACTGACAGTTGGATCATTAATGGATGGCCAAGAGGAAGTGCAGATATTTCGCCAGAGTTTATCTTCTGTAGAGAGAGCATATAATTCTGATGATGCACAGGCTGTAGCAGCCAGGGTTGGGCCGTCTAGGAGGGTGAGAATATGAGTCTGGAGGATGTCAGGGTGGAGAGTAGAGATGGTTCCATCTTGTGTGGTAGTTGATGATGGTTGTTGCGGTGGTGGTGTGGAGAGAGCAACCATTGATGCTTACGATGACGTTTCCTTTGGTGATTTTCAAAAGCGGAGGTTTGAGACTTTGAGTAGGGACAAAGTGGGGGGAGGGGGCGGGGGGGTTTTATAGGGGATAGAGTAGTTGAAAAGTCAAAACTGGATTTTCTTATAATTTTTTATAGGAATGTTCTGCTAGACTTCATTCCTAGTTTAAATTTTTTAATGTAACGATTTTCTTATAATATATATTATAAGAACAAAAATTATTTGGCTAAGTTATGATAAAATTCATGTTTTACGGTATGTTGTAAGAAAAAAAATTATTTTAAAATACATTAGTTCCTAATATGGATGATTTATTGAAAATTCAATAGAAAACATTTAGATTTTATTTTAAAAAATTAATTATTTTAAAATACACTGGTTTCTAATATGGATGATTTATCGATGATTCAATCGAGAAATTAATCTTAGATTTTATCTTAAGAAATCAGTTTTAGAATATTGTTCAAAATATAAAAAAGAATAAACGAAAAATTATATAAAAAGGAATTTTTTTTATTTTTAAGAAAAAGACCAACAATTATTATTATTATTATTATTTTGCTTGGACAGGTAATTAGATGAGAAGGATATGATTCAAATCCAAGTTATATTCTTTGAAAAAGAAAAGGAAATTAATATAATCATGTTCCAATAATTTTAACCATTTTCTATTGTGCATCATTGCATGTGTTTTTCATTAATTTTATATAATCAAGTGTTTTAAAAAGCAGTCAAGAAACTACTCCCATATCACTTTTAAAAAGGAAAAGAGAAATCAAAACCTGACAATTAAATAAATTAAAACAAGGAATATCTTGCATTCCTCGCTGGACAAGGGGAGATCGAGGAAATAATGGAGGGTAGCCTACAAATCAGATTCCCATCTTTAAGCTAAAACTCAAATCAGTTCATAAGAATCTTAAAGCTTTACGATTTGATCCCCAAATCCGTGCTCAGCCTTAGATTTCTGTAGCTCTGTGAAGGCCAACATGAAATGTCAGTGAATTTTAGGGGACTAGACTGCAAGGTTTATTAGAATGGGCACTGATTTGATTGTTATAATAAATGGTGGATGCACTTGTGTTGCTTGGTGCTTAAAATGCTAGTGGTAAATTTTACTCCGCGTGAGCATGGGGAGAAAGGGATATCTCAAAACGTTTGATAATTCTCAATTTAATTAGTTTAAAATCAAGAGTTGCTTGGAGCTTGTCATGTTGACTCGATCTCCAGGGAAAGAGAGAGAGAGAGAGATTTTTGTTTCAAAAACAAAAATTAAGAAATTTGATTTTTTTTTCTTGGTAATTCTTGCAATATCTTACCCGATTTAATATGTCAACTTGATAAGTTGTTGATTTGAAACTTAATATAAATCAAGTTTCCAAGTTGAAGTTGAATCGAGATAAAAATTAATTAATCTGGTCAAATTTAGTTGAGCTTTCACTAATTAACCTGTAAATTAGTTAAAACTCCATTGATATTTAATTAATTTGACTTTTTAAAAAGATTAAAATGGTATTACTTATTGTTTTTTTAAAATAAAATATTTTTAAAATTAATATTATTTTGGACTGAACTGTTCAATTAATTCATGATCAAAAACTTGACCAACCGAATTTAATAAATATGCTACTAAAAATTGTATATTCCATTATCAATGCAATTGATATTACATCATGTACTGATCCTCAATAATCTATTGATAATAATAGATATTTTATTTTATTTGCAGTTGAATTGGTTACGTATAAAGAACATATTTTTTTCATTAACTATAAAAGAATTAAAATAAATAGTTTTTTATGTTTTTTTTCCTTGATCAGTAATTTGTGTTTTGCTATAGAAGAATTAATAGGATCGTGACTAAGCCTAACATGAATAGAGTGCCCATGAAAGTTTGAAAAAAAAAGAATTCTCAAAATAAAAGAAAATATTTATTGCAAGTTGGGCCCATTTCGGCCTAACTTAGGCTAGACTTCACATCACTTTTAATTTCTTGGTCCTTCTCCAATATATATATATATATAATTAAAAAAGAGAGATTATTAATAACAATAAAGTCTAATATAAGTAGAAGTGATGAATGCAGGAAATTAGCAGCTTATTCCTTCTGGAAGGCATGGTGCTAGATAGAATTAAAATAAAACTGGGTTAATTTTTAAAAAAATGTGGGCCCATTCTTTCATTTATTTGGATATGGTATAATATTTTGTTTTCAAACATGGTATGTAATAATAACTTTAGAGTATAAATTTTAATCCATATCCAAATATTATATATGATATATGTGCGAGAGATAGGGATTGTTTGTAGAACCCCGGGATAATAGATGGAAAAATAAATTTTAAATTGAATATTTTTTTAAAAAAATATTTTTATGTGGATAGATTTTGTGAAATACACACATGCCAGTCTGTGTGTATATATATATATTAACTCGGATTAGATAATAGTGGTTTTCAATTCTAGAGGTTAAACTAAGTCATGTACCAAACTTAAACCCAATATTTTTTAAAATTTAAAAAATAAGATAACTAGCCGTGTATATCGATATATCATATATCTAAAAATTAATAACAAAATTCGAATGTAAAAGCATTTTAGATTGAAAATTAAGTAATATAGATTTTACTAAGACGTTAACTTAAAGTTTTTTAGTGTATTTTTAATATCTTGAAGTAAATTATTTTTTGTTTAAAATTATTTTTTTTAATTTTCATTTTAAAATTATAAAAAATACTAAAAGAATATTAATTTAATAATTTATTTTTTAGGGGTTGTAAGCATGAAGCAAGTGGGATATATTGACTATGCACAATATAGCTGCAAGTTGAGCACTGGACTATAGCATTAATTAGCATGAAGGCCAATTCCACAGCTTGATTTGTAGACTTTTCACCATCTCATCTCACTCGTTGTTGATTTTTGAAAAAGAAAAAAGAAAAAAGAAAAAAGAAAAAAGGAAAAGACCAACGAGTTAAAGGCGGCAGTCAGTGATGGCATGCTTTATACTCTCTCTTCCATGGAAGGACTTGAAGAAATTGAAGCCGCCAGTACCTTTCTTTAATTATTAACCAATGAGTTATGATCGTAATTATTCCTATTCACGTCACAGCAATTGAAGCTTCCCAACCCGCCCCCCCCTAACTCGGTTTAAAACCTGTATTATTACTGATAAATTAATTCAAATTAACTCAAATTTAAAATGATATTGATTTAAATTTTTTACATCCAAATAGGTTTTGACTGGATTTAATTAATATAATAAACTTCATGTAATTTAATATAAAATTCATTTTAAATCATGTCTTGGATTAAATTAACTTGCTAAGCGAGGTTAAATTTAATAATACTAACAACAATACAGTGAAATGGTGGTAAAATATTTGATTTATTAGGAAGTTTAGAAGGTTGCAGTGATGATGAAGATGATGTTTGATTAGATTGGTTATTGTTATACAAATTACGTATAAAAAATGAAGCAAGATTATAAATTTAAAATATTTGTCTTGTAGTTTTAGCTACCAAGTCTCGCAATCTAGGAAAAAACAATTTAATTTTTCGTTAAAAAAATTGTTAAGAGGCCACAGGTGTATTTTCAAAATGTAAGAAAAAGTCACGATTTGAGGTTGAATAAGTTTATTTTATTTAGTAAGATGATAAAAAAGAAATGGTAAATGATATCAGGTGAATCGAACTAAGAAGAAGAGAGAGCGAGAGAGAGAGAGAGAGAGAGGAATGAAACAAGAAAAAAAAAATCAAATTTTAAAAAGAATGAATGTATAAAAAAAAGTCCAGAGTAAAACTTTGTTAAACAGATAAATCCATGATTTTAATTATGAGATTTCATGATTTTAATTAAGAGACTAAAATGATTCTATAGAAATGAAACTAAAAAAAACAAAAAATATAAAGTGTTTGAATGATAAATTTAAAAAGAAAAACCAGTGTTTAAAAAAAACTTAGATAATATGATAGTAATTGCTTTTCAAAATATTTATCATTCCCAAACATATATATATATATATATATATATATATATATATATAAAATATCATATCAAAATAATCTAAAAACATAAAAAACATATTAATTTTTAAAAAAATTTAAAATTTTCAAAAACACTTTCAACCACACTACCAATCACTCCCAACTTAAGTGACTAAATAATAAGATTTGTTTGACAATCCTTAACTATCTCAAGGCATGAATCTTTAAGCTGTGATGAATTTTAAATGAAATTAAGTGAAAGGCAGACTTAATCAACCAATCAGTTGCACTTGTGATCGTCTTCCTTTTTCTAAAAAAAATAAAACTTTTCTGGTTGAATTGGGAATCTCTAGCATCTCCTCCTGTGACTGCCGAGATAGATGGCTAGCTTCCAGGGCAGATGCAAACCATATCAATAGACGCAACCTTTGACCTAAGATTGAGAAACATTATAATATAACAGCATAACAAGACCGACATCATTCAAGCAGCAGCAGCAGCCAAAACTGAAAGGTCAAAAGTATCAAATGCCCCCCAAAGACTGGAACCTACAATTTTATGACTACATGTATAATGTTTAAAAATACATTGGTAATACTTCAACAGTTAGTAAAGTATCCTTCTCACCCACGTTTTGATCTCGCATACAATGCTTTATCATAAATAATCCACGTTTCTGTACGCAGAGCTTTTACTGTAGGCAGTTGATCGTGTGGTACGAGCTGAACTAGAAAACAGAAATAGCATGAGGTCTGGCAGAACCAGGGAGAAGATTTTGTCATGCCTCTACTAAGTTAAAAATCCAGGAATATGTAGAATGTCTAGCATGAAGCAGAACACAGGCCGGCACATGCTCACCAACACACACATGACAGGACTCAAATCGTCAAAAATCACCATTCAGCATACAAATTGTCCAAAATTCAATCGTAGCTCGTGATATAGCTGATTAATTTCAAAAAAGTTTTTGATGGTGTGAGAAAAACTCTTCACCAAAAGAGTGCAAGGCTTATGCCCCTAAATCATCATAATACCAAACCACCAATGTGGAGATAAAACAGTGCCTAGAAACTCACCATCTCAATTGGAAAGGAACCGGATGTAGAAGCAGGAGACGTTGGGATGATGTCAGAAGAGTAGCTGAACTAAAGGACGAACACTTAGAAGCCCAAAGCATTCTCAATACCTACTCATCACCCCATGTTGAAGGTCCACCCATTCCAACTTCAACTGCAGGGGACAATGGGACTGTAGAAACCAAACCCTGGTTTTTAGTTTTCTTTTTCTTTGCAGAGACAGCAAGCAAGCCACCCAGAACATTTATACCACTTTTGTCAACTGTTTTACTTTCACTGTTATGTTTCAGATTTTCTACAGCATCAACCGAGAAAAGGTCTGCAAATGATACTTCCCCGTTATCGATAATATCGAGTTCACTTAGTTCTTTCCTTAACTTTTTACTCTTCAGTTTCTTTTCATCATTATGGATCTTATCATCATTGTTTTTCAATAGCTCCTCATGTTGTTTTTTCCTCTTTAATTTCTTTTCAATCACAGCATCATCCTTTTCATCAGTTGAAGCTTCTTCCATCTTTGAGACTTTACCCTTTGTTTTCTTCCTTTTTTGCCTCAAATCCTTCTCCACATCATCACTAGCATTATCAAAGCGATCACGTCTTTGATCCGTCACATGCTTGGAGGAATTCACATCCCTTGTATGGTCTTTTTTCTTTTCTGAATGATAGTCAAGCTCATTGGTAGGGATAAGTGAAGAGTCGTCAGCTCTACCACTGATTTCATTCCTGGCACTTTTATCTACAGGTCTAGCATTGAATATATGCAAGTTTGGCAAAAATTTCTGGACCTGCAGCAATAATCATAATCATGTGAGCAGAGAAGAGCAGAGCAGGAAAGACATCAACAATGGAAAAGTGGAAAAGCAGATCACCTTCTTGGTTATTTTGGCATTCTCAGCAATTGGGTTTCCCAGTAGATTAAGGTTTTTCAGATCAACTAGAGAACTCAGCACCTGTGATTTTATATTTTTGCAATTATTTGGTCAAAAGTATTAGACATTTGGGGACAAACTTAGAAGCAAAATCTTCCTCTACATCCATTACCTTTACATCTGACCATCTTGTGATCAAATTATTTCCCAAGTCCAAATTCTGGAGCTTCTTATTATAAGCCAATTCAGCTGGAAGAGTCTAAACCATAGAGAGAATAATTAGCAATTTAATGGTAATAATCAAACTTCATATAAAAATGATAAAAAGCATCCTCAGTATTGCAGGACAGAAATAAAAATGGAAATACAGAGCACATACCTTGATATCATTATGAGCAAGTCGGAGCTCTTTCAGCTCAATGCAGGATTTCAGTGATGAGCCAATGGTCTGAAGATGACAATTCGAGAGTGAAAGCTGCAAACAAGAATCTATTTAAGAGACATGACAGCAGTTAACCAAAATTGCACAAAAGACATAATGTCCAAGGAACTACTTACCTTTGTCATAGATTTCACCTTGAACAGAGATTCACCAATTTCACGGATTGGATTTCTAGACAAAACTACAGGATAAGGCCAAAGAACATCACTCAATTCTGATAATTATATGATAGAAACTTTTTTCGGTTATGATTCAATTTTCTGGTGATTTGTTTGGTAAAATATTCACATGTCATACACAAACTACATATCATATCAATAGAAATGAGGATGGGTAATTTGGTTGGAGGGTTTGATTAGAAATCCACTACTTGGAAAGCAAAGAGTATTATAAGCAACTTACACTCAAACAGTAAAATGGGTTAAATTAAAAAGAAAAAAAATGGAGAACCAATAGAATTATTACTCTCCTGAGGAAACCTAGAGCTTTTTCAGTCCCAGAGTACTACACATCATGGCACTGGAAATGTTCCATAAGACAATTTATAGATTTACACAACATAAGAGAATAAGTCAATGGATTAAATGTTGCAAAAAGATATATTAAAAAAGCCTAGATCACTCATAAAAAAGGAAATTTTTTATTTTTCGGAATAAAGAGAAAAACAGCTGAAAATATTGAACCACTTTGTAGATGTCTATGGTAAGCTTCAAGACAGCAGTTTTTTTTTAACATATCCTTGAACATGATAAAGGATACTAAAGAATTTAGCCCCGCTGTTACAATACTGTTCACAATCGTAATTCATCTCATTATTTTTATAGAAACAAAAATCTCATAACATTATAAACATTCTAAAAATTAGGGGAGAAAAGAGTACGACAATTGATTGAAGACTTCACATGCTTCCTTTTCTTGGATTGCTAAATCAAATGCTAATCCCTCATTAATCCTTAAAATGATTATGACCACTAAATTTGTGTCAAACTCCAACCTCCATTACACAAACTTTGAAAGCATACTAATCCCTTGTTAATCCTCGATCCAAAACCAAATGAGCTCGAATCATGATTACAACCCCGCATTTTCCCTTCTTCAAAGATATCTCATTTTCAGGGTTTTACCCCTCACATAAACACATAACGAAACCCTATTGCAGCAAAAAAACACGGGAACTAACAATTCCTCACCAAGAGTGTTCAACTCCTTCATTTGATCAAGTTTGCAAATCGAAACAATCTCATTGTCTGCAAAATCAGCAAAAACCCAAAAACTTACAATTCCACCCACCATTAAAAAAAAAAAAACTGATATTCGATTCTTGGATCCTCACCATTCAAAATCAAGGCGCGTAAGCAAACCAGAGACCGAACTTCATCAATTGATTTAATCTTATTTTTTCCCGCGTTTAACACCTGGTTCACATTTTCATAAAATTAATTAAAATTCCAATATATAATAAATTAATTAATCAAAATTCGGAAGAACAAAAAAAGAGCTTACAGTGAGGTTAGAGAGTGATTCAATTCCTTTCAAGCTTTCCAATTTGTTTTGCACAACTGACAACCACTTCAACTTCACACACGAACTCAGTCCCTATTTTTCCACATTTTTTCAATAACATCCATCACATACACAACAAATGAAACAAAAAGGACTTAATTGATACAACCAAAATAGTTAGGGGACTATTTGAGATTCTCAACATACATACCTGGAGAGAAGTGAGATTATTGAAGGCAAGGTCGAGCCTTTCCAAGTTTTGGAATTCGCTCAAGCATGAAATCTACGAAAATCGTAATTTCCGTTAGAGAAGAGGAATTTGGGCAAAAAAATGAAAGAGGAAGAGAAATGCGACGTCGTACATCGGAAAGATTTCTGTGAGTGAGAGAGATAGAAGTAATGGTGTTAGCGTCGCGAGTCTGATTCTCCTTCAACACTTGCTGGCTGCTCAAGCTAGCCATGGTCTGCTTCTGCAGAGAAAGCGGAGCGCGCTGCTTCTGCTTCGCCTTCTGGCGGTGGGGAAAGAAGCGGCGGTTTTTGTGGTTAGGTTATAGAGGGTAGGCAGATTTGTAATTGCAACGTATTTAGTAGTCGAGAGTCGGTAAATGTGTAGGTGACGTGTCGTTAGGTTAAAGTGATTTCTTGTTGAAAGACAAGATAAATGAGTTTAATTAATTGATTTTGAAAACTTTTAGAAGTTGATTTTTTCTTGGAAAATATTATCATGAGAGAGTTTTGTACAAGTTTTTTAAAAAATTTAATTCTAAAATTGATTTTTATTCAAGGAAAATCAATCATTATTTTCTATTCTTCACCATACTTTTTATAGATTTTAATATTTTTATTAAAAATATATGAGAAATAAATTTACTCTTATTTGTAAGTCCAAGGGCAGTACTAAAATAAATTGTCTTTCAATAAAATAAAGTAAGTGATCAAGATATTTAAAATTGTTTAGATTACATGTAAATCACTAAGGCATCACAGATAAAAATTGATCAATGTACGGTCCAAAAAATGTGTGTTCATCCATATTAAAAAGAAAATTAGTCATCCAATGAACTTAAGGTGAAAATTTAGAGCTATAGTAACTAGGTCATCTGATTGATCAATTTTGTAACCCATTAAGCCAAATTTTATATTAAATTAGATATAAATTAACATAATCAATTCAGTCAAATCCCAATTCAATTTTTTTTTTAAAAAAAAACTATCATTTTAGTTTTTTTAAAAAAATCTTAAAACTTTGACAAGATGTCAACTCATGTCAAGGCCAGTTTAATAACAGCAACAATGGCTATACATTACTGCAAAATAATAAAAGGCAAAGCGCAAATATATCATTGCATTGGAAAGTTCATGCAAATCCACCTGTGGAACTGTTAGAATTTAACTCATTTTCCTTTACAACTGCATTTCCAACCCACAGATTGAAGCCAGTGTTCTTTAATCAGAAGGGAAAACCCCATCACATCCAGCATAAAATATGACATTGATCACGAACAAAAAATTGCTACTTCAAATATAAAGTTCGAAAATCACGAAATGTACTTCTCCTGCTGATCCTGAAGTAGCTTGGCCGATGACTTGGCATCCAGATACAATGCACACACTTCGTCGAGGTCCGCCTACATGTTGAGCCAGCCAAAAAGTAAAAAACCCATGCGTTTGATAGTGAAAAACGTACTTAAAGCGCATTCATTCACAAACAACGGGTGCTGACAGATTGATACAATCATTACCTTGCATATCTCTTCTCGACCATTCAGTTTTGCCACAATGCTGGCAGGTGATAATAGCTGAACCGCATGCCTGAGGGGACAAAAAGTTCTTGTTAAAGCATGCTTAAGAAGTAGGTAGTTCTTTTTGCACCTCACATATATTTATGAATTTTATCAAGACCTCAATGATGTGCGTTGTCCAATCTCTCCAAGTTCAGCTAGACTCTCTTCATCTATGTGCAGTTCCTCGACCTGTGCACGAATTGCTAAAATCTGACCAAACAACAGGAGTCCATAACCAGGCATTAGATTGGTGCCTGTCAATTACAAGAAAGTCTACTGAGTACAGACAATAAAATCACAAAAAACTTGGCCTCACCTGTATCATCTCAGCAGGACCATAAGTTTGTGTTCGGATAATCACCAACCGATCCAACAAGTCAACAGGGATGCCATGAGGACTATTCATATCTGTCCCTCTGCACAGCAGCTTGTCCATGTCAGGAATTAGGATATAAGAGCATGTTACAAAGTGGAAGGTTTGCACAAGCTAGTGGCCAATTCAAGCAGAGGGAACATTAACATAATTATATTACAGTCGTTCAGAGCATATAAAATGAAGCTATCAATACATTTCACAGAATTTTGCTCTCGCAATTCAAGATCCTATGATGTCACAAAACTCCATAACCCCAAGATAGTATAGGGAAAACATGTCTTGCCTAAATGAGAGACAAATAAAAGGCCAGACATTATTCTATATTTTGTAAACACAAACACCATAAATACATGAATGCTCTGAAAATTATCATAGAAAAGATTTGGAAAGAACCAAGTTTTTTAAAAGCAAGGAATGGAGGAAGAAGGTTAGAACCCATTGTTCAGTATACAGCAAATTGCATTTAGTTGCCTACTGCTCACAACAATAGTCATTGACCACAGAAAGGAGTCCAACCAATAAAGAGGAAATAAATATTTAAGACTAAACAAAAAATTTCTTTCAAACATTTAACTTCCAATAGAAAAGATGGTTTACCCTTTTTAAATGTTTTCCATCTACTTAATGATTTCATCCTTGATAACTGGTCATTGTGAAGAAAGTACTATTGTTTGGTGCTTGTAGTTAATAAAAAAAGCAATGACAAAGCTTTACGCCATAAAAGCAGATCAGAACTTCAGTGTCAACCTTTTCTTTTTTCAGGTCTCTTTGGATTAGACTTAAGAGGCTACATTAAATGACGTGAATAAAGGTCCTTTTTTGGCACAGGCATAAACTTATTTCAGCAACTACAACAATACTTTGAAGAATGGTATAAATCCCCATAGCACAATTCACCTGGCAATCAATTTCTGGGTTCGAATTTAGGACAATTTACAAATTGAATGAATTTATCATCTATCAACCAAATTCACCATGATGTCAAGTGTGAATACTGTCTTGCCACCAAAATTTCCAACATGAGGATAAAAAAAGCTTTGTTTTGCACATAAAACATCCTTTGTACCTTACGTTACATATTCCTCTATTTGTAGCAAAGATCACTATGGGCGACAACGAGCTCTCCAAAGCACGATTCAAGTACGAAAAGCACTCCATATCCAGCATATGTACCTGTGTATTTTGATTTGATTTGTGAAAAAAAGAAAATAAATATGAGCGCATGAATAAGTTGTGGAAATGGTCTAAAGGAAAAACAGACCTCGTCGATGAATAGAACTCCAGGAACAAGCTCTGCAGTACCCTTATCAATAAATCCATTAACAACCTGTCATCAACAATTTTGTTTTCAGTCACACACTTGGGATAACCCATAATGATATTGAGGTTACGGCAAACCAAAAATAGAGCATTTATTTGTTTGGTATTGAAAAACAGAAGAGACATAAACAAATCGTTCAAGACTTTGTGATCTTAGTGCAAATATTTGCAGATTGAGGATAATTTGGGAACAGAAGAAGATGACAGGTAGATTCTACTAATTTAATTTTTTTTTTCAAATGATCAACTCCGGCCTTGGTCCCCGGAAACAATGTGTAAGTAAATACTACCATGGACTCAGAAGCAGTACCTTATTTATTTCCTGTCGTAGCTTATCAGTGATTTCTGTTTTTCTGGGCTTCATCATTTGGCCCATCAGAGACAAGATATCTTGCCCACCTTGAGGCCTTGCATTGGCAGCATCTAGATCATGCAGAGTTACATCCTGACAAAATGAAAATTAGAAAAAAAAAATCAGGGTGATAACTGTGACACTATTATGAGGATAAGGCAACTGCTTAGAACCTGGAAGGAAAAGATTCACAAGGTGACAAGTTCAATCAAATTAAAGGGTACAAATCCCTAGATGTTTAATTAGATAGCTCACAGCCATTGAGCCACTACTTAAAAATGCAAATCTAAAAGTTTTGGCTAGGGTCCTTTAGGGACACATTATCCAATATTATACACATGCCACCTGAGTCTTATCATTTTGAACACAATTGCTTCAAAGAAGGATGGCAGTCTTGTTTAAAAGACAAAGCACCCCCTCTGCTGAAAGATTCTAATAAGAATCCACTTGAAACAAATACCAGCACAATCATGCACAGATTATAAAAAAGATGCCATTGTCTAAAACACATGAGCAAGATGCCATAACAGTACAACACATCTGATGCTAATAGAGCAATACCTGCACTATCTCCTTCTTTTTGCTAACTTCTCCCTTAGGAAGCGGGACATACTCCTCTGCTTCAAGGTCGAATTCTGTAGCAAAAGCATCACTTCGACCCACTCTTTTGACTGCTCCACTATTTGCTTCAATGTATATAACATCTCCCACAGCTACCTGAAAATCATATTATACAAGTTACAATTTCAGTATCACAAAAGATCAGGTTAAAACTACAAGCAGTAAGAATTTAAAAATCTTGGCAGGCGAGAACCCAAGAGAATAAACAAGTAATCAAAATGTACAAGTCCCTTTATATTATAGAATAAGAATAAGCGATGACTTCTGTTTCTGCACCAGCTCTCAAATAGTTCTAAAGCACATAAGTTGAAAGTACACAAGTACGTGATTAAGAATTTTTGAAACAAAGAATTAAAAGGGCCTACCTTCTCCTTGATCAAGGCATCATAAATACTGGCTTCCAATCGTAGTTGCTTTGTTCCTTTGATGGTTTTTAGCCCAATAATTACACTACCAATGCTTTTACCGTAGCCACCAGTTAAACTTTCAGTTTCTTCTGGAGAGAGTTCAGTCACCTGAAACATCAATACCAAAACATCAGCATCAGGGACCAATTTGAAGATGGACAAAAGATTATGAGGTAATCATCAGTTGACAAAATAGAGTGAATATAACTTGCCTCTCCCTCGTAGACCTCTTTATTCTCCTTGATACGTAGACCAATAGCCCTTCGAAAATTTTCCATCAATACCTCAGTTTTCTTAACTTCAGATGAGTATACTTCTGATCCGACCATTGGACAAAATGGAACCTGCAAAAAAAAGCAAAATCTGTATCATACGAACTCAAAAGACTACCAACTATTTAAAATCCAGACCACGTTCAACAACATCATTAAAAAAACAAAACATAAGACACTGGCCGGACAACTTGAAAAATAAGAGAACTCAAAAATTGTAAGTGCTACCTTAGTTCCAAGTTCCTGGGAAACTCCAAGAGCCAAAGCTGTCTTTCCAGTTCCAGGAGGCCCAGCTAAGAGGAGAGCACGGCCAGCCATCTTCTTCTGCTTTATCATATCGACTACAAGCCCAGCTGCTTCTCTAGCCTCTTTCTGACCCACAAATCCAGCAGCCATATCAATGGCTCTTCCACTAGACTGCAAAGGAACATAGCAAGAAACAAGACAGTCACCTCGGCCATAAAGAAACCAATTCTTGAAAATATTTTTGATTTCTGGCACATATCTAACTAAGAAATGACCCATTTCCACCTAAAAGAAGAAGAAAAAAAAAGTTTTAAAAAACCCTAAACCCTAAAAGAGAGAGGGAGAGTGTTAACATACCTCAAGGCCAAGGCCTCTGATGTGAGTGTGCGTAGCTATTCTCTGTTTCTTGGCAGTGGACTGTACCTCTTCGATATTCATCTTCTCCAGCTCCCCTTCTCTCTCACTCTCTAGCCTTGTCGCTCTCTCTCCGGCTACAGACCGTCCCTAGTTTAGGTTTTTTTGAGCAGAGCAGAAGCGGGTTTAAGCCTTCAAGGCTGTGTGCCCTTCTTAAAAGCATGGATTTTTATGTTTGTACACTTCGACTCATGTAGTTCTCAACATCTTACAATATAAACCTTAAAGTTTTCGATCTGTTGCAAGATCTTCCTCTTTTTTAAAAAAAAAAAGAAAAGAAAAAAGAAATCTTTTTTCATCAATTAATATTTTTTGTTTGTTTATATAAACCCTTTTCAACATAAAAGTATCTTGAATCAGCTTTTATACATAAAAACTAAATTACTTTCTTAAAAAGTCATATATATAAGAAAATATTTTCTTACAATAACTTGAAAAAATAGTAATTTACTTGTTCATTCCTTTTTAAATAAAGCAGAAGGGAAGTCCATGGCTGCTAGCATAGGTTGAACGAAGATCAAGAACGTTCTTTAATTTTTTATAAGTATTTTATAACAAGTGTTTAGAAATTAGAGCACAGGCCTTGAGTATTTTCTTTTTCTTTTTTCTTTTTTCTTTTGTATTTTACATTGAATTGAATGGATGAGATTTGTTAAAACCAATTCATTAGCACTTCTAATTTAGAAATAATCAAATAATTCCTTGACATTAATTATAAACCATCCTCATTTCAGTAGTTCTTTACTCTAAAAATACTTTATTTTAATCATATTCTTCCATCTCACTGCTTCTTATTTTTCTTTTTGATTTTTTAAATTTTAAAAAAATTAAAAAGAATGTAAAATTGATGAAAGGATTGATGAGGTGATAATCATTAAATAAAATTCTAAGAAATGATAGTTAAAATGTAGATTAATTGGGTTCTAATGTCGAGTTAATATTTGATCTGATATAAGACCCAACTAGAACAAGTATTGGTATATCATTGGGTTGATTAACATAAAACTGCTATTAATGATAATTGGTTTAGTGACGTTTGAAAGTGTTTTTGCTTTTATTTTTACATGTTTTTTAAAAATATTTTTAGCTTAAAAAATTATTAAATTAATTATTTTTTTAATGCTTTAATTATTTTAAATTACTGGAGTTAAAAATAAGAAAAAATTATTTTAAAAAACATTATATATCACAATTTTAAACACAAAAGGTCCTTTTATTTTTTAGGTGAAAAAAAAACTTTTAAAAAAAATTAAATTTTTTTTTTGTATTTTTAGATTGTTTTGATATATTAATATCAAAAATAAAATTTTAAAAATAAAAAAATATTATTTTAATATATTTTCTAATAAAAAAACACTTTAAAAAATAATTATCAACGCCACATTTACATTATTATAAAAGAGCTCAAACTTATATATAATAAGATGGTAACAGAAGAAAAAAAAATCATCCCATCTTCTATCAAATTAACTACACAAAAAGAGAGATTTCTCTCCACATCAACTCCTCGAAGAGAACTGGCCACCGTAATAACAGAGTAGCTAGCTGCTAAATATTCTCAAATTAATACACTTTCTAGCATTGCTTGCTTCACCCCATTTCCAAAATTGTCTCCAAGACCTCTTCTTTTCAAGAGAACCTCATTTTCTGTCTCAGTGTTAAGAGCTAGCACACAGCCATGTAGGCTTCCTCTCTGTCTTCTATGCAAATTTTCATTCATTTTTGGTTCTAGAGAATTTAAGCTTCATAAAGGATCATATGGACCATCAATAGTAAATAATAAAATTTTGTTGTTAATACAATTTTTTTTATTTTGTAACATGGGAGGATCGATATTCTTTATTTCTTAGGCCCATTTTGCTACTTCTGTTTACTCTGAGAAATACGAGACTTGTTGTTGACAGGTTTGACAGATATTGGATTGAATTCAGGCTTACGTCACTGTGTTCTGTAATGCTTCTGGTGTTGAAGTTGGTTTCTTTACCGAGTTCAAGTGGCCTGTAAAGAATCTAACTCACCTTGATCATTGGTATATGGATTTTCTTTCTTTTGTTTCAGCTCCTTTTGATTCATGAACTGTCGTCATTTTGATGTTGCTGGTCATTGCAGTTGTCTTTTTTGATTTCTTGTTTTGTACTGAGTGAGCTTGCTTATACCTTCAACTCTTATACCAACAGGCAGACAATCTCTCGAGGGAAATAGTTCCTTCGATTTTCGGGCAAAAGAAGTATAATAAAAAACTGCAGTCATTTCTTTGATTGAGTGATCATGTGCACTCTCTTCTTTTGTGCGAGTCAACAGCTACTTTTGATCTCAGGATTGGGGTAAGAAGTGAGGATCTTAGGGACTCACCGGAGAAATCAATTAAGGGAAGCGGTATTGCTCTTTCATCTCCAAGGCTTGTGATGCCGGCTGCAATTCATGGATTGCGGGTCCTGTCTCATCAATATTTTGCCAATGATCCTTTTGATTTCCAGGTATTCATTGAAACCATTTCTTTTGCAGTTTTATTGCACTCTTGAGAAATGTTCCCAAATGCTGTTGGAGATGAAGAAAAAATTGGTTGGAATCTGTTCGTACTTCATAGGGGCCACATAGCTTAAGAGATCTCTTAGCACTAAACTAAAGACTTTTACAAAAAGAAAATCTACTTGCACTGGGTTTGGAGTTCTCGAATTCAAGGGGCGGTAGGCTACTTTTACCCATGGGAACGAAAGAAAGAAGTGAGTTGATTCTTAATTGTTCATCGTTCTTTTGTTCTTTCACAGCTTGTGCCTGCTATGTCTGGGGTGTTTGTATACAAAGCTGCTGCTCTTGTGCAAGCATACAGAGACAACGATGACCTGAAGCTTGTCTTCCCAGATAGCGGGGAAGTACCAAGTGACTCAGTTCTCCATTCAAGTATTATCAAAGGTCAATAGCAGAATGGAATGCTTCCCAAAGAGCTTGGTAGCCCGTACAGTTCGCAGTTATATATGTTATTTTTATCTAATATCATGTTTAAAAGAGTGAGAAAAAAAAGTGATGATCTAATATCATTAACATCACTGGGGGAGTCTAAGTATATCGAGATATAATAAATTTCCAGGCCTAACATCTTAGAGCTTAATATCTCACTAAACCTAAATATATATAGAAATAATGATCTTTCTAAACCCTATATTAGCTTACACGATTTCATTTATTTATTTTTATGATTCTTAACATAAAATATTAAAGTCAAATATATTCATTTTTCAATATCTTTATGTATATAAAAGTCTTCTAAAAACCTATGTCTTTTCCATTAATATTAATGACGTGTAAAAAATGATTATTTCTCATTAATAATGTATAAATCCATATGAATCCTTTAATTGTCAATATTCACAATTTTTATTCTCTATTATATACTTATTTTTAAAATATATTTCTCTAAAATACCATGTTTTCTCTCTCAAAATGACACTTATTGCATCGAAGAATCCCAAGATCTACTAGATGAGATTTTTTAAAAGTACCTGTCATCAACCATCTAGGTACCGGCTATTAACCATCTAAATACCGGCTATCAGTTACCTTCATTAAAAAAATAAATTAAATTACTGAAATTAAAAGATAAACCGATTATTTAACTCGTAAACCTTAACTCTACAATACTTAAATTTGCGGACCTTATCACTTTGTGTACCTGTGTTGAATATTCCTGCTGATAAAACCACCCGAAGGGTTACTCTCGAAATGGAACTGCTTGGTTTTGTAGATTAAGCTTATGCAACTCCAAGATATGATTTATATTATTCTCTAACACACCTCCTCAAGTGAAAGCCCTTTGGATTTGAAACTTGTACATGCCTACATTACCTTGTGCTTAATTTTTATCAAATAAATGAGAATGGTGGGATTCAAACTCGTGGCCGCTTGGTCGGCTCTAAGATATGATTTATATTATTCTCTAATAATGTAAAAAAAGATGTTTTGATTAGATCATACATACATAATCATCTAATTTCTGTTTCCTCCACAATTTCTGTTTAATGGATTTGCCTAACACTTCCATGTAAAAATCAAGTAGTTGCCATCTCCTGATATTAACGTTTCGTGATTGCCAGCAAGCATTCGAATGAAAGCAGATCGGCATGCATAGCAGATTTCATTTTTATATATATTATACACCAATATAATATCTAATAATTTGTAGGCAAGCAAGAAATTAAGACGTTGATCACTGTCCTAGTTTTTCCCCAGCAAGCATGTAAGCAAACAAGATAGTTCAATGTTTGCTTGTGAAGCAAGCAAGTCTTCTGCCATAAATCGCCTCCAGAACTGCTGCTCCTGCCTTGTAACTCCATCTTTCAACCTGTGAACGCTTTTTTAATGCTTATTACAGCTTGTCTGTCTTCCGGTTGCCACATGAGCCCTTACAAACGACGGCAGCAGATGGGGAAAAGAACCAAGAGCTTGATGCCAGCTAGCGTGGTTCACAATCGGGCGGCACCTGAAGAAGACAAAAGTTTAGCTCTTCGAGCCTAGTTTTGGGCTTGTTTTTAAACTAGATTTAAAATTAATAAATTAAATTAACCGAACAAATCTAATAACTATGAAATTAGATGGATTACATTGTAATGGGGATTGCTGGGATGAACATTTGAGAATTTTTGGTTCAAGAAGCTATTTAAAAAATAGCCTAAATCCTAGAGTAACCCAGCTAGTTTATTTGATTTTTCTTAGCTTGTAACCTTGGACTTACCAATAATGTAGATGTTAACAAAACTAAGATTTCATTTCATGTGTTAAATGCTGAAATTGGATATATTTTTTGTGCCTGTTTATTAACCGGACACGTCAATTTATTTCCATTTTTTCTGGCAAAACTCTCATCAATCCCTCTACTGTATATAGTTTGCAAATTGAGTCCTCTAAATACCAATTCTACAAATTAGCTCCTCCATTGTTTACCTTTTCTCAATCAAATCCTTCTATCAAAATAATTGGAGGTGACATTAAATAATGCACGAGTTACTCACGCATTTTCCAATTTGGTAACGACTTTGTATTGCATTTGAGTCACAGAAACATTAAATTTAACCCTTCTTTGATGTTTCTAACATAGTTTTTAGATCCGATCCGGTGACTGGCTCGATTCAAGATCCAGGTTTCGAGTTTTGACCGGATCACTGGATCGTCCAAGTCAATTTTTTGTTTTTAAAAAATCAAAACGACGTCGTTTTAGTAGAAAAAAACAAAAATCAACGGGTTGCAACCGAGTTTTTGACCGGGTCTTGCCGAGTCAATCCACCGGGTCATGCCGGGTTTTTCCTTCCTCCATTTTTTCTTCAATCCGGCCCGGTTCCAGCCCCGGTCGGCGAGGTCCGGGTCGACCCGCCAGGCCGAGTTTCAAAACTATAGTTCCTAATATAAACATTTTAAAATAATTAAAAAAATATAAAAAAATATCAAATTAATTTTTTTAATTAATTTTTTTTTATCAAAACATATGCACTGTTCTATAAAAAACTCATAGATGTAACAAAAAGCTTACATTTCCTCTCATTTAATATATATAATAACACGTGTAATCCAAATATAAAACTATTTTAATCACATAATTATTTATTTTAACTTATCTTACATCGAAAGAAATAATAGAATACTTTTCCATTTAATTTATTTTAAAAAATGATAAAAAAAATAACACACACAGAGAGTCTAACATCATCTTCAATTGTTTTCAAAAGCTATTAACATATGTCGACGGAGGTCCCAATTGAGAAACCTGATAGATAAGAGACTTCTTCAAGAAACAAAAATAGTCGAGGGACTAATCGAACTTCGTCTTAAACAAATCAAGAAAGCAAGTAAACAGACCTCACTCTCCTTCACTACCTCTGCCAGATATTCTAATTTTTCTCTACGGATCGATCAGTTGCTGAAACCCTAGATCCGATCCGATCCAAAAAACGATGTCGTCAAGGAAACAGCGAGAGCGTCAAATGCTAGAATCAATCTACTCAATGATCGCTCTCGTCTTCATCCTTGTCACCTGCATCGAGCTCTGTGACGCAGCAACTGTCGTCGACGTCTACCGCTTAATCCAATACGATATCTCCGGAGCTCAGTTCGGATCGCGTTTTGCCACTTTGAACCACCACGCCGGCTCCTTGCATCTCCCTCCCGGCGTCGATCTTTCTCGCACTGTCGTCATCATTCCTGTTCGTGAATTGAATATCACGTTGGTTAAAGGTTAATTACATTTCTAATTGCGTATCTAGTCTATAATAACAGCCTACTTACTTAAAATTTGGTTAAGTAATTAAATTGGTTGGTTACTATAGCTTAATTAATTAAGTAAAATTTAATGAAGCAGTTAAATTGTTTGATTAGTATAGCTTAATTAATTAAAATTTAATGAAGTAGTTAAATCAGTTGATTTTTATGATTTTTTATGATAGAGTTTATTGCGCAAAGAAAACCGCTGGGAGGATTATTATTTTTGCTGCCGCAAATGCTTAATTTTGAAAATAGAGACCCCACGTCTGAGAGCAAATATCAAATACATGAGAAGAAGTTGACAAACAATGTTTTGGTGGAGCTTGAACGATTGCTTATTTATGCCAATATTCCCGTGAGTGAAAAAAAATATTATTATTTAGTTCTTTTGAACCTTATTCGATCGAGTTTGGGTGATTTTGGGTTTTGTGATTTGTTTTGGTGTAGTATCCGGTATATTTTGCTTTTGAGGATGATGACATTGATGCTGTGTTGGCTGATGTCAAGAGGAATGATGCCTCTGGTCAGCCTGCTACTGCGACAACTGGCAGGTTAATTCATAACATTGCTGTTGAAAAATGAGAATTCTAGTTGAAGTTATATGTCATTTACATAGAATATAATATAGTCAGCATGCTAAAACGAGCTGGATAGATGCCCCATGATCGTTTCTTGAAAAATTGCATCACATGAGTGAAATTTGGGTTTCTTATCTTGGATATATTGTATGATGTTTTCTGAATCTCAATACCTGATTGATAATTATTTGCTCCTGTTCTCCAAACACTCTCTTCCTGAGATAATCTATGCAAAACATATAAGAAAGAAACAAAGAAAATGTTAAGTGGGCGTAACAGGATTTACATGTTCACTGTAGAATGCAGATGTACAACAATATGGAATTATGAGTTGAGGGGAAATTGTTTTGAATCCCAAGCTGAAATTTTCATGGAGGGAGGAAAGAAGTTTAGTTTAGTTTCTTTTGGAAGGTTGATGTTTTTTTTTTAAAAGAAAAAATTTATTGAGCCAGAAAATGGCTCGATCTAGACCCGTCTTGTACAAACTCTTTTTATTCTCTACTGCTGATTAGTCCATGATATTAATGCTATATAAAGCAAAAACATGCAATGCCTTCCTCTATTGCCATCTGGTTCAAACACTAAACATATCTACTTTCTAACTCATGGTTGTTTATGTCCATGGAAATGTGATTTTACTTGTGTGTGTGCTTGCTTAAGTGGAGATTGATGATATGTGTGCTGGGCTCGTCTATTCATTTTTGCTTGGAAATATTGCAGCTACAAGCTTGTTGTCTCAGCACCAGAACCTAAGAGAATTGCATCTCCTGCCATCACAAACATTCAGGTCACTTTCTGTTCCTTCTTCCATTGGAAATGACTATTCATAACGAAATGGAATATGTTGCATATCATTAACATCTCATCATTGATCTGTCACTTACTAGAAACAGGAATACTGGGCTCTCCAGATTCTGATGGCTAAGGGAACAATAGTCCATTGGCCACAATGCATTGCTGTCAAATTGATGCTGATGCTTGAGGAATCTATTATATATGATTTGCATTTTTGTAACTTAATTTTGTATCTTTGCTTTGATAAAGACACTGTTTCTTGAGAATTTATTATTGTGTTCCCTGCTCTGGTATCTTTAGCTATGTTATTGCATTACCAAAGCTCAGGAACACTTGTCAATGTTAACATAGCCTCAATTTTATTGAACTTAAGACATGATAAAGATATGGTTTTGCGTTCTAACAGGCACTCCAGCCTCTGGCGTGTAAGGTTTAATGGACAATTATGAATTTTGCAGCACACACCATTACATTGCTTGTTTAAATATCACAGCCATCACCAATTATGTGTTGGCTCCTAGATTAACATACAAATTTTTGTTACTAGCTGTGTAAACTGTGCTTTAAGCAAGACTAAAACGTGGAACTTTAAAAGCAGAAATAAATTTAGGTGTAAAAGCATTTGCTACTTGACAAAAAATTTCAGATCATATATTGGTCTTAACTCTTAAAGTTCCGCTTTAACAATTAAAATTATTGAAATTCTGATATAATATACTCTCCATTTTCTTCACATACGAATATTAACAATTGATAAGACATCCTTATTAATGAATTTAGTTACTGTTTTTATTATTCATGCTTGTAATCTGAGCAATCTTGCTGAGCTCTTTGAGCTTCTTCTTCATGCTAATGCTGTTTATTTGTAAACTAAATGATGGTTTAAACTGCGCAGGGGTGGTTGCCAGGGCTGAAAGCAGATGGAGATCCGAATCAACTTCCAACTATTGCTATTGTAGCATCATATGATACTTTTGGAACTGCACCTGTATGTAAATTTACATCTGATATAAACTATTTCCACTTGTATGCACCTTGTAATGTGAGAAATTAGTTACATGTGTAGGCATTATCTGTTGGAAGTGATAGCAATGGGAGTGGCATTGTGGCTCTTCTTGAAATGGCTAGGTTATTTTCACTTCTTTATTCTAATCCAAAGACAAGAGGACGGTATAACTTACTTTTTGGGCTAACATCCGGTGGACCTTATAACTACAATGGAACCCACAAGGTGCTTAGCTCTTATCATCTTTTCCATTAACTTAATTGTATAATCTACTTTTTCTTTATTTTGGCTTGCTTATCTTAGTATTTTTACTTTTGAAGTGGCTTCGGAGCTTTGATCAACGTCTACGAGAAAGCATCGATTATGCTATTTGCTTGAATAGCATTGGCTCATGGGATAACAAATTGTGGATTCATGTGTCCAAGCCTCCTGAGAATGCCTTTATTAAACAAATATTTGAAGTAAGATGATGAAGTTTTTAACAGTACAGAGCTGTTATTATGATGAAGTTTTTAACAGTACAGAGCTGTTATTCTTTTGTGTCAATGCCATTACTGTGTTTTGTGGTTTGATCCATTGAGTTTCCTAGGGTTTCTCTACTGTAGCAGAAGAGCTGGGCATTGAAGTTAGTTTGAAGCACAAGAAAATTAATATCTCAAATCCTCGAGTAAGTCAATTTACTTGAAGGTTTGAACTATTTTGTAAAACCATGAAAAAATGATGATTTATTTTTAATTTTGACATTTTTTTGGCTTACTGGTTCAAGAAAAATTATTTTTGTCAATCTCAAATGGTAAATACTGGAGAATTGTATCAGACATTGAAATAGATGGTTTTCTTTCATTTATTTTCATTTTCATTCTCTGTTCTGCAGCACCAGGAGATGAGTATTCATCATTTAATAAGATATTTTCATAGCCATTATAAAGCTTAACTGTGTGTTAGATTATCTGCTTTTTATTCTTTAAACAATATGCTCATATTGCTATCGTGATGGCTGACACTAGTTTACCATGTATGCATCTTTTTTTCTTATTATGGATGGGGTTTTCTTTGTGTTTTTACCAGAATTTCAGTTTAGTTGATTCAAGCATGCTGTACTCTCAATGCTCTCATTTAGTTCAGGTGATATAGCTGTTGACCTGCTGTAGGTAGCTTGGGAGCACGAGCAGTTTTCAAAGCTGAGGGTCACGGCTGCTACCCTTACCGGACTTTCTGCACCACCTGAACTGTTAGAAAGAACTGGAGGTCTATCTGACAGCAGGTTGTGTTTTTCAACTTGAACCTCATTTATAAAGAAAGTATAGCTGCTCTTATATTTTTGCACAGTACTGAGATCTTGGTTCTCTGGACAGACATTTTGTAAACGAAGATGCAATAGTTAGAAGTATCAAGCTAGTTGCTGAGAGTATCGCGGTAAGGTTACATGCCTTCGAATAAGTTTAATTCATTGTGATGGATCCTGATACCAAAGTTTTGACTTTATCACACATTTGTTTGAAGACTATTTTTGTGAAATTGCCCTTGCTGAGAGTGAGGTCAAGGCACCAATTGTGTGCTCACACGTGCAAGTGCTGGTAATGTGCACGGGTTTAAGATTATTAGAATTAACTATATGATGGGGGTATTGTGTCAGGATTTGCACATTAGGAACAAGTTTATTGCAAATTGTGAACCAAGATAACTAAATTTTTGGAACATTCTTCAAGTTTTATGTTCTCTGACATATTTTATTTGTCATACACAGAGGCATGTCTATGGTTACCAAGGGAAAAACATTCAAATCTTTGCGGATGACACTAGTTTGGCTGTCAATGCTCCTTACATAAGATCCTGGTTGGATCTTTTGTCACAAACACCTCGAGTGGCACCATTTCTATCAAAGAATGACCCATTTGTCATGGCACTGAAAAAGGTGTACACTTTACAAATTTTCTTCAACAAATAATATTTTCATGGTTTTCTTTATTATATGGTCAATGGTGCTGTTCGCTCACATTTGTGTCAGGCCTTGCTAACTGCAGACTACAGTGTCGGACATTTACTTTTATTTTTTCCAAAATTGCTAATTTGAGTTGAAATATTTAAATTTCTTTGGTTACATCCAGCTTCCTTTCTGTTTGACTACAGTTTAACTTTTATTACAAGTTGGCGTGGAAATATTGTTTCTTTCATGTGCTAGGTGATGGAATGTGAATAAACCCTTCATGCTCCCCCCAATATGCAAAATGAAATAAACTTTAATGTTTTTTCTCTATGTTTAAGGATTCGGTCTTCAGATGTTACACAGATGCCAATAGCATTTCATAGGAATGGTTTTGTTCAGATCAATTTCTATGTAAGCTGTTCTTGATCGCCCCCCCCCCCCCCCCCCCCCATATGCTGACTTCTGGAATCTCATTGATTTATCCAAAACACGGCACCTAGTGCTTAAGAGCTACTATGTTGGAAATTGGGAAAGACTTGTTTTTTTTTTCCCCACTAAGAAATTTGATTCGGTATCGGGGTTTTATGAGGCTGGGGCTGGTTAACACTCTAAAGGTAACATAATATACTTTTTTCAGTTTTTTACTTTGCCTTAATTTGTTTGTATCCTTCTGCAGGAATTAGAAGATCATACTCATGAAGTAAATGTGCAACATGAGGTGCTCGATGGGATGTTCACAATCTATGACTCAACTAAAGCTAAACTAAACATATACCAGGTTCGTATTTTTATTTCTCCAGATGACAATTACATTTTTATTTCTTTTGACTTTTGAGATGTATTTTATTTTCATGCTATTCTCTTTTACGAATTAAACTGTTAATTACTCTACTGGACTGAATGATAATCAACTCAAATGTGCTGTTACAGGTTGCTAGTGTAACATTCGACTTGCTGTTGCTTCTAGTGCTAGGATCATATTTGATTATACTTTTCACTTTTCTTGTCATCACAACAAGGGTAACCCCACTTATCTTTATATGAAGCTTTCAATACTTTTTGTTTGTATGGCTATACCTTCACAATCCTACATGAAAAAAACTGAACTAAAAATTGCTGAATTGCCCATTATGCTGTTTAACAGGGTCTTGATGATCTCATAAGTTTATTCCGACGGCCTCCCTCTCGTAAGGTGAAAGCAGCATGATGAATGACGATATTCTCTTAGGTGAAAGCAGCATGACAAAAGAAGCTGGATTTGTGCACCGAAGCTGTTTATCCTTGTTGCTGAAGAGCTTCACATGTAGCATAGAATGTAACCTTTGCCATGGAGGAGTTTGTGTTGTTTACTAGTTGTGCGTTGTCGATTAGGTCAGAATCATGAGGGATCAGTTTAATTTTGGTCCTAGGAGGATAATTTTTTTAAAAAAAAATTATGGTGCTGGAATGAGTTGAGATTTGTTAACATAGGTTGAAGAAAAGTTTTGGTGAAGGATATTTTAAACCAGAGACTATAGCCAGCATTTTTTTGTAGAGGATAATCTGTATTTGTGGCACCAGCACCATGATTTCGTGATGGCCTTTCCTATAAAGTTTTCGAGCAGTTTCCTATAGTAATTATTAATTAAATTGGATAAACCTAGCAGTAATTCAGTCCAAACAAAGTTCGTTCAGAAACAAGCCAGTAATTCTAAGTTGCACGCCTAAAGGGACTTTTACGCTGTACCTGAGGTGTAAAAACTTAGGGCTTGTAGCCCATGCGTTGCTAGCCAAGCTAAGCAAGAAGTGGATAGACCCGGCAAATCCCCAAGTCATGTGGGACGGGACAGTAATGGGATCAGACCTGTAAGAAAACTGGGCTGTGCAGACCCAGCAGATATGGAGTAAAAGCAAGAAATTCCAAATCTTTCTTCTTCTTCTTTACATGACAAATGGAAAGCAGAAAACAAGACTGGATGTATTTTTAAATTTAGAAAAAAAATATTATTTTTTTCCACAAAATTAATCACAAACGCGGGTTAAAGTTTTTGGGCCTTCTTTAATAAATTGACTGTACTTGTTGATATCAAGAAATGGATGCTAAATATATATGTGTTGGGTGTAACAAAATTTGTATTCTTGCCAACAAGAACTTTAGCTAAAATTTTGTGAGAAGAGAGGAAACTACCTTTGATAAAAACTTTAGCAGAAAATCTTCTGATGAAGAACAATAGTGTTGTGAGAGAATTTTGAGCGAGCTTTGAGCCATCGCTATGAATGCCACCATCTCATTTCATTGAGGGAGAGGGGAGGAGGGATTTAGTATCATAATTATTAAATCCAATTTGAAATTTCACATAAATTCACCTAGCCAAGGAGTTAGGCTATATGTCACTTAGGTTAAACTCAGATTAATCCAGAAAAATAAAATAAAATAATACACATACAGACTACAAATCACTATAATATCTAGGTACAAAAAAGATAAATATTGCAAATTGTTTTCACCAATCCACTTCGCTAAAAAGTTTAACAAAATAAAAGATAAAAGAACAACAGGCTAACAAAAGAAATTAATTGACCAACACTTCGGCACAATTTAACAAAGGCAACTAAGCAAACTACAAGTCCAAGGGACCAAACAATTAACTAATTATAATTTCAAATTCTATTATTTTGATAGATATTTCATCACAAACAATATAATTATCACTAAAAAGTTCAAGATTTCATAATATTATAGTTCAAGTTAGATGTAAAAGTACATTGAAAACCAATGTAATATATATAGATGCATCCTTGTCAGCACCTTCACTTTGGTACAATGAATATACTGAGCTTTTCCATGTCCGAGCAAAATCTAAATAAAATGTCGATAGGATGAGATGATTGGGTCGATGAAGTATCAGTATTTGAAGTACTACCAGAAGACATTTTACATTGCTGCAATAAGATCAATGAAAAGACATTAATATATACTATACTATACCAGACATGAAGTAAATGTCAAAATATATATACACCATTTTCTCCTTTTACAATCTCTACTGCGAGCAGGATAGACAGTTTTCTATTGAAATAGATCGAAAGAATCCAGAGACCTTATCTTTGCTACAGAGACTGCACTGCATCTTCACCTACCATGTCTGTTGAAGATCAAGCCAGCCTGCCAATTTTTGAAATGAAACAGAAGGAATAGAAACTCTGGTGAGACAGATGATTGAAATGTGATAGTTAAAATCAGTAGCAAGGCACCTAAAGGGTTGAATGCCATAATTAAAGTAATTAGCATATGCATCTTTCGAAGAATTTTTTTGTAAATAGCATATGCATAGAAAACCCAAAAAGCCTGTATGTGTGAATAAAAAATCCCTCAGCTTATGGAAATGATCCATAACTGTGAATAGAATTGTAACAAGAAACAAGTTTGGAACTATATGCAGTAATGAAGAACCAGAAACCAGCATGACACCATGCAATCAGCTAGTGGAATAGGAACGGATGACATTTAGAATGGGAAGAATATGCATATCCCGTCACATTATAAAGTTGTTAAAATAATCTAAAACAATTTTCTCCTTTAATCAATAAGCATGTTAGAAATTTAAGGAACACACCTCACTGAATCCAATTCCAGATTTCTCATCTTGTTTTGATCACTTAAGCGCTGATTACAGAACTTCTGGCATCTAAAGGGAAGTGAAACAGGTGAGCCAAGTTTCTCTAAGCATCTGAAAATCCTCCCTTCTGTATATCACGAAGACACACGCATAATACTTCTACTGTTCAGTGCTTAGATAAAATCTTAAAAACATGTAGCAAAGAAAATATACCTTTCTAAGATCAGAAGTGGTGGATTTGGAATCCATCGATTCCTTGGTCATCCATCGAGGAACGTTTAAGTAATGGTCAGTTTGCAGATTTTCATCTCTGCCAAAGAGAAGGAAAACAGTCAACACATAACTTCATCTTACCAGTTAAGCCATCTTGCAAAACAAAGATCCTAACAGAGCCCAACTCCTAAGACAGCTCAACAACCCATTTCCCCATCCAAACTACATATTCAAGACAAGCTCACTGGATGTGGTTCATGAAGATCCAGATAATTGGAAGGATTGACAAAGATTTATTAAACTGGGGTGTAAAATGAAGTTGGAAATGATTTTAAGACATTGTCAATTTCTGGTTATATGCTTGCCTCGAACCAAAGACCGTCTGCCATCAGTTGCTCTACCTGCACCTTCCGTATTATTCTGTGGTTGAAAGGAATGACCGAGACTAATTTTAGCAATGGAATTCACAGAGAAATATGATCCATATCTCCAAACCCATGACACCTACCAAATACCTGAAGATGATTAAACCCTTATGGAATGTGGGGCTGAGATGTTTCCTTAAAGTGCCAGAGTGAAGCACTAGTTGAAGGAAGGTGTGCTGACAGTTTTCTTGATGGATGACGATTGCTATTCCTTCCAGGACCTAGAATCAGGAGAAACATGGGTACCTCTGAGAAAAATTCTATTATGCTTTTGCGATTGCTAGTGAAATGAACCACTCTTGTTTGGTTGACTGAGCACGAAAGTATTTTTCTCCTGAATATATAATTACATACTATCATGGAGTGTGAATTTTCATAGAATAATGCAAAAAACCAAATGCTTATTCAGAGGCCTAATAGCATCCTGGTCAGTTGAGCAGGGAAGAGTCTTTGTAACTCACTTGAAACTGAGCTGGTCAAATGAAGCAACATGCGTCCGTGCATGAACCTCTATTCTTCTGCTTCTTATGTAAAAAAAACCAGCTTAGTGAGCATTCAAATCAGAAGTTGTTTCAAATAACAACAGCAAATCCTTCATCACACTGTATCTCTGAGTTGCTAGTTACTTGGAAGCATTGTTTCTTTGTCCACATAATCCCACAATAAGAACTCCTGGTTCAGCAAAACTCAAAAGAATTGCACGTATCTCCTCCTGCAAAACCCCAAGCTGGATTAATGAGCGGAGCTTGCACTGATAAGCAGAAATATTAACTCATTGTTGAACGAGCTCAAGAAGAATTTGTCCCCTTAACCTTTTCCAACTCGCATTTCTGAAAACGTAGCCCTGATTTTTGGGCTTCTTTGGCATCTAGTTCTGGTCTCCGTCTTTCAGCTACCCTAACAAAAAGCTGCTCTTGCTTTATCCAGTCCGAGTCCCCTACATCAGGCTCTTCCCCTTGTCCTTGCCGGCCTCGAAATGCTTTCACCTGGTTGGGCTAGTAATCCATCTGAATAAGGAAAAACCTCTTGGATTCAGAATTGCAGCTAGTGAAATGAAGTAGAAGTCTAAAAGTGCAGGAAAGTAGGACATGTGAGAGGCTGATTCATTGTATAATCTGCATATGAGTTTATGCTTAGCAAAGCAAGCCCCACTAATGAATTGAAACAAAAGTTGAATAGAAGTTGTCAAAATACCGAAGACAATTAGTTCAAACCTAACATGTTTATAAATCACTATAGTGTTCAAACCAAAAATTTCCCTAACTTTCCACCAGTCTTGATAATCACTACCTTTTTGCCTAAAAAAAAGAAACGTAAGTATACACTTCAAAACAGCTAATTGATTAATGTTCTGGTTACATGTTTACCTCATAAAGGATCACCATAAAAGACCATCTTCCACCATTTGGTCCACCAGAAGCTTCCAAACTATTCTATGCAATCTTATTGGAAGAGAAGGACGATCACTAATATTAACAATGCAATTAATGCAGCAAAGTTGAATAATTGGCAGCACTAATCCACATCTTCAAATGCTTGAGACTTACCAAAAAAAACCCAGATGATTAAACCCTTCTACAGGCTGAGACGTTTCCTTAAAATGTCAGAGGGATGCACAATTGAAGGTTTCTTGACCGTTTGCTCGTGAAATGAACCGCTCTTGTTTGGTTGACTGAACAAGAAACTGTGTTTCTCCTTAAAATATACTAGTAATCATAACAATAATTACGTACAATATCACCATAACTATGGAGATTGGATTTTAATGGAAAGATGCAAACAACCAAATACCTGTCAGAAATCAAAGCGAGTGGCTGGCTGCGCAGCACGGAGCCCTTGTTTCTTTTGCGCTAGATCTTCATCTGCCGTTTCTGCTAAAGATTAAGCCAGCAAAAAATCCAGCTGAGTTGAAGCTTGAAATTATTCAATTAAATTATAAAGATAGGAATCAATTATTATCAGCTTTGCATAGAAAAGGGACCCTACACAAAAACATAAAAAATCAGATGAACAGAAAAATTGAAACAAAAATTAGAAAAAAAAATGATTGGACAGTCCATATAAACCCAAGAAGTTTGAAGAGAAGAACCAACCTGAGGAAATTGGTGGTGAGATTATGCTCCTTACTATTTATTTAATTGGGTGAGTTGCGCTTATTCCTAGAAAATTTGTTGTGCAAGCAATTAATCAATGCAATGAAAAAGAAAGAAATTAAACGAATTAAATTTAATATAAATAAATATAATTAAAGACAGCCAGATTTATAGAAATTCAAACTTACCTCACTATGGTAAATCGATATGTGGGATATGAGAAATCTTGGGCCACTCAGACCCACTGTCCTCCGTGCAATTTCGCTTCAAAAGCGAACAACTCCTAATTATCAGACGTGTTAGTTTGGAGAGGCTTTGCATGGCTGTTGAACTTGGCAGATACTTGAGATTCTGACATTCCCAAATTGTAAGCTCTTGAAGAGAAGAAAGGTTGGCCAACCAATCTGGCAATGCTTCCTCGAATCCCTCTCCGTTGAAACCATAGATATTTAATTTCGTAAGGGAGGTGAGGTGTTGAAGTTGATGTGGTAGACTCTTCAGTTTCTTCCACCCAATTATCTTAAGCTCTTCAAGGGAGCCACCTAGGTGTTGGATTGAATTCACTCCAGGAAATGCCTCCAATTCCTGCGAGAAACCACCAATTTGCAATCCCTTCAATTGGTTGAGGCCGCAAAAGAAATCTTCTGGAATATGACTTAAATTTCGACACCAGCTGATATCTAATCGAACAAGAGAATGCAGTCTTCTTTTTAAACCATCAGGAACTGACTTGAATTGATCACAGCATCTAATGACTAGTGATTGAAAACGAGAAGGCCACACTTCTCCTCCATGTAAATCATCAGAGAAGATAAGCTCCCCGCAGATCTCGATGTTCAATTCCTTCATATTTGCGTAGGATAGTGGCCAACTAATTCGAACACTTGCTTTTCCACACCAACCAATGAATACACTTGTAAGAGAACGCGATTCTAGAATAACAGGCGATACCAGATTGTAGCACGTAGAAATAGACAATGCCTCCAGAGCTATGCAGCTTTGAAGGCTTGGAATGGATGACAGATTGGAACAACGCCTTATGGTTAAATATTTAAGAGATGTCGCAGAGGCTTGGAATTCGCCAGATATATGACTCAATGCATCACAGTCTCTGATTGTCAATCTTACAAGTTTTGATGAAAGATGGCTCATGGATGGAATGCTTTCTAACTTGGGACACCCATTAATGTTCAACTCTTCCAGGCAAGGAAATGCTACTTCCATTCCACCACTGCTATAAAACTCCTCACCTATTATCTCCACAACATCCATTCCTTCTATCTCAAGAATTTTAAGATGAGAAGGATGTCCTGCTGGAGGAAGTTTTTTACAGCCTTTCAATTTCAGCACCACCAAATTATTGAGTATTGGCATAAAAAACCATGGTGGGAATTCATCTCCCTGATAATTCTCAATCTCTAAGCTTCGTATGTCTGGGTGAGGCCGGAGGCCTTCCAACACATCCTTGTAATTGATGCTGGAGCTGCTGCTTTCTCTTTCTGAACTCCATACCAATACCAATGTGTTAATATTTTCTTTTCCAGACAGGTTTGCTCCCTTGGCTTCTTCTTTGTCTCTTACATGCTCCAGATTGACTATTCTCAACCTCCCTCTCAGTTCCTTCAAGCATCCCAGTTCTTCAATTTTGTGGCCCTTATCCTGACCCACTTCAAAGAATGGCAGTGATCGAAGACCAGTTAAGCATCCAACATCAGCTGGCGTATGACTAAAGTCAATATGTCTCAAGCTCACTAAATATTCCATTTTGTTGGGAAACTTTATGAGTGACCCGCAGTCGCTGAATCTTAAGGTTTGCAAATGATAGAGCTTCGTGATGGATTTTGGAAGCGCTTTGATATCTGTTCGTGAAACGTCGAGATACCTCAAATGTTTCAGCCTGCAAATTGAATCTGGCAACTCTGTCATACGAGCATCATTCAAGGTCAGACTTCGCAAACCTCTAAATTCCCAAGACTTGTCAAGGAATCTTGAGAATAATGTACGCAATTTTCTACCACCATACTGTTAGAGAATAATATAAATCATATCTTGGGACCTCACCTAACAGCTTAAGCTATTGGGTTGAGATGGTTCTTTGATATGGTATCAGAGCCTTGATGACTAAGTGGTCACGAGTTCGAATCTCACCATCCCCATTTATTTGATAAAAATTAAGCACAAGATAAAGTAGGCATGTGCAAGTTTCAAGCCTAAAAGGCTGTCACTTGAGGGGGTGTGTTAGAGAATAATATAAATCATATCCCGGAATCTCACCTAACAGTTTAAGCTATTGGGTTGAGATGGTTCTTTGACATGGTATCAGAGCCTTGATGACCAAGTGGTCACGAGTTCGAATCTCACCATCCCCATTTATTTGATAAAAATTAAGCACAAGGTAAAGTGGGCCTGTGCAAGTTTCAAGCCCAAAGGGCTTTCACTTGAGGGGGTGTGTTAGAGAATAATATAAATCATATCCTGAGACCTCACCTAACAGCTTAAGCTTTTAGGTTGAGATGGTTCCTTGACACATACATTAGAAATGCTGGTTCATTTCTCTCATCAGAAGAAATGAGATTTAGATGTCTTATAAATGTACCGTCTATAGCTGAGCCAGGCTTCTGAATCACTGTCTCCGATTTTGTCACCATCAAAGCTAGATCGTGCACAAGATTGGGCATCTTGCAACAGATTACATTCCCAAGCTCATCCGTTTGGAAATCTTGGAAAAACGAACGTGCAAGCAGGTCATTAAAGTTTCTATCACCTATATCTTCCATCTCTCCATCAGATGGCCCAAGCAACCCTTCAGCCATCCAAAGCTGAATCAGTTTCTCCTTTTCAATCTCAAAATCTTTAGGAAAAATAGAACAATAAGAAAAACAGCGTTGCAGAGAAGTAGAAGGCAAATGATCGAAACTTAATTTCAATATTTGTAAAACTTGATCATAGTGACTTGACATCTCAACAGCATCACTGTCTCTTATTGAACTCCATTTATCCTTGTCCTTTTCACGAAACAACATACTCCCTAAAACTCTAGCAACTACTGGCAACCCCCCACACTTTTTTGCAATATCTATTCCGATAGCCTCCAATTCTGAAGGAATCGACTCTCCATTTCTAGACACTATTTCCCTAATAATTGACCAACATTCATTATTTGACAGTTGTTTCAGCTCATGACTACATGCAGTCTGACTCTCCATTATTGATGCTGTTAGTCTACTACGAGTAGTAACAACAACAACATTCCTATTATTACCACTAATTTTTAATAGACAATCCTTCAAAATCTTCCACCTCTCATAATCTTCGTTCCACACGTCATCAAGTATGAGAAGAAATGTTTTAGTCTCTAACTCTTCTCGAAGATGTGTCATTATTGCATCCATTCCAGTTCTCCCATCAGTGTTTTTATTAAGAGTTAGCAGCATTTCTCCTAAAATCCTTTCATTGTCAAAACTATCAGAAACACAAATCCAAAATGTTACATCAAAAAGTTTTCTGTCTTTAACTTCTCGGTGCACCATTTTTGCTACAGTAGTCTTTCCTAGCCTGGCCATTCCCACTATAGGAATGACAGAAAGAACTCGTAGGCTGCAAGAACTAACCAACAAGTTAATAATTTTAGAGACATCATCACCCCTTCCTTCGACAACTTCTGAGAGGAAAAAGAAAGAGTCTGTCATTGAGCGGCGTCTAGGTTGAGGAGTTGTATCTGCAGATAGAACTCTAAGCCCATACGAAGTTGCTATTTCTTGAAGCTCATCAAAGGACTCATTGATCTTTTGAAGTTCTTGGGTCAACCTCAGACCAAATGCTATTGGGTTGGAGAGAGAGAAGAAGCTACATACCTTCCCTCTCATACTGTCTTGAGTCTCTAGCTGCCGTTGAATAATCTCATAACCAAGCTCATCCAGCACATCTTCAGCTTGGTAAGCTGTGTCTCGAACCTTATCCAACCAAAGCCTCCACATATCAACCGTAATTTGTCTTTCTTCAGCAACTTGTAGCACTGCTTGAATCATGATCAATTTCGACATCAGCTTTTCCAGCTCTCCCTTAAATCCCCATGCAATATTGATCCCCTGAGCTGCACGAGCTGCAGCAAGTGAACCAACCCTCTTCAAAATCTCCTCAGCCATATTTTCTCTTAGGTAACTATTAATGATAAGGAAGAAATGCTTTGAAAGTTTTGGAAACATTAGAGGTGATTACTCGATACTGAAAGGCATCAACCTTTTACAAGGCTAATTTTATCTGTCGGTGGAAAAAGTAGCATGACTTGTGGCTCTGGTTATGATGAAATTTTTAATAGAATACATTTGTCATTACTAAGAATGTGTTTTCCCGGTTGATTTTTAAATAATTTTTTATGTTAAAATATATATTAATGATATTTTTTTATTTTTTAAAAAATTATTTTTAATATCAGTACATCAAAACGATCCAAAACGTACAAATCATATTAAATTTTAGTTAAAAAAAATTGATTTTTTTAGTAACGCAGTTTGCACCGCATTCCCAAACACATTCTAAGTATGTAGCTATACGAGAGTTTTCAAACCAAGTTGGTTCAAGGCTTGGGTTAATTTTGATCTTTTTAAAAATCAAAATAACATTATTTTAGTAAAAAAATAAAATAAAAGTCAACGGGTTGTAACCGAGTTTTTGACTGGGTCTTGTCGGGTCAGCCGAGTCAGCATGGGTTTTGACTTCCTCTATTTTTTCTTAAACCTGGCCTGGTTCCAACCTCGGATCGGCCGGATCTTGGATCAACCCATTGGACTGGATCTTGGATCAACCCGCCGGCCCGGGTTTCAAAACTATGAGTTAGACGGTATTTTTGTGTTTTCTTTGAACAATATAATTACTTGATTATCCTTCGACAATACAAAAATCACTTGGATTTAGGGACTTTTTAATCTTTATCCTAATTTTAAAGCAAGTAAATTATTTAATTATCTTTGAAAAATAAAAACAATTGTCTTTAACTTAAGGGCTCTTGTATCATTTATATATGTTCATTTGGTAGGTTATTAGATGTATTTGAAGCAGTAGGGTAATTTAATAAATAAGAAAATTAAAAAAAAATCAGGTGAACAGTGTCAATTGTCTTCAAATGACGCGTGTGGTGCTTTCTGGTGGCCAAAACCATGATTCTGAAGTGGTTTTCGAAGCATCTCGGCATCCCCTCTACGAATAAGCAACGTGTGTAGCATTATGGTGGCCGGTGTGATGCTTATAGTCTTTTGTTTTTTTTTCTCTCTCTTTTCTCGATTTTCATGTTAAAATTAAAAAAAAATCAAATTAGACCTTAAAATTTGTTACAATTAAGATTTCATTCCTATTCTCTTTATTATAAGTTTTAAAATTTAGAATACTTTATGAAATTAAGGAGTTTTTTCAATTTCATCCTTGTTCTATCTATCAAATTTAATTCTTAATCTTTTAATTTTATTTTTTTTAAATTTAGATGGTTTTTGCAATTGTTTTTTTTTTTTTTGCAATTTCAACATTCTTTAGTTTTTTTCCTATCAAATTTTTTTCTTTTTTTATTATTGTATTTTTTTTACCTTGTAAATTATTTTTAGATTGATTATTTTATTATTATTTCATCATTCAACATTTAAGTAGTTGGGTATTTAGCTTTTTAGTTAAGTTTAGGTCTAAATTTAACAATTTGCGGGTTTAAAAGATTAACTTTGGTTTACGAAGTTGACATGAGTTTCTTTTCCTTTGTTTCCCATCCTCCAACATTTTGTTATTATTTTATTCACTTTCTATAGTATTTTTTAGTTGTTTTGAAAAAACACGAGTTGCCTCTTTTTTTTATATCTTCTTTGAATTTAGCTTTTCTGAAGGAATTTTATTTTTACATTGAACTAATTGATTTTATCTTCCAACATTTAATTTTTTAGGTGTTGAGCTTCTAAATTGAGCTTGAGTCATGAATTTAATGTATTGCAGATCTGAGAGTTTAACTTGGGTTTACAAGATTCACTTGAGTTTGCTTGATTTTTTTTATTTTTTTAAGTTTTTTTTTTCATATTTCAGTCTCTAACACTTTTTTTACTCTTTTTCTATAAGATTTATCTTTCTTTTTAAAATAACAAAAGTTGCTTTGTTTTTTTTTTTTGTCTTTGTTAAATTCTTTAAAATGAATTTTGTTTTTTAATTAAATTAAATTTATTAATTTCATCCTCTAGCATCTAATTTAAGACAATACTTGAAGAAATTTTGTTTTTTAATTTTTTTTTAAAATTAGTATTCTTTGATTTTTTTTATCTTTTTTTTTTCTGTAGAGTTATCCTAATATCACATCTTCAGTTATGGATTTAGTAGATTTATTGGGTTTGACTCAACTTTTTTTAATTAATTTTAATTCTTTTTTTATCTCGAGCTCGATGAACAAAATCTTCTAATTTCGTTTTAAAAAATTGTATTATTTTGATTTCTTTCCTGCCATAAAAAAATAAAAGGCCGAGAGAAAATTGAAGGAGAAAAGAAAGTGAATTGCATTCGAATGTTGTGACCATTCGAGTGCAGTTTTATCTTTTATTATACGCACCGTTTTATTTAGTTTCGTTTCCACTTATTAGTTTTCCTTCCAGGCGTGGCGTGACTGAGAGAGCTGGTTATGCATTTTATGACAGTTCCTTTAAATGAACATGTAACCGAATGAGAAGGATAATGAGAAGATGATTAGTGATTGATGATTTGATTGGTCTCTCTCCCTCTCCAATAACACATTTTTGTATCTCAAACTGCTTTGCTCGTTCCATTAATTCATGTAGACTGTTAGTATTGGCTCCATTTGAGAGATCTCACTTGCTCTAAGGGGTGTCAGAGCCTCGAATCTTTAAACACTTAGAGCGTGGCAGTGTGGTTATGGGTGCTTTTCAAATAACTTTTCATGCCAAAATACATATCAATGATGTTTTTTTATTTTTTAAAAATTATTTTTAACATCAACATATCAAAACGATTCAAAACATATAAACCATATTAAATTTTAGCAAAAAAAAAAAAAATTCAAATTTTTGGGAACGCAGCCGCAGCCGCGTTCCCAAACGTAGCCTAAGTATGGCAAATTGACATAAGTTCCTGTTACCTCAGAAGACTGGAGAATTCCCTTAACTCCATTAACAAATAGCAAACACAAAAATATGAGCAAGTGATAAAGTTACTGGAGGTATCCAAGCAGAAACTAGAAAATGCTCAAGCTAGCTATGAAGCCAGAATAGGAGAATCGAAGGACCTTATTAGTGGGCTCTCGTTTCAACGAGGTTCGATTTTGCATAAGCTACCACTAACTACTCACGATATCATATTTGATATTGTTTTTTGAAAGTGTTTTTAAAAAAATTTAAATATTTGTTTTTGTTTCAAATTAATATTTATTTATATTTTCAAATTATTTTGATGTGCTGATGTCAAAAATAATTTTTAAAAAATAAAAAAATATTATTTTGATGTGTTTTGAAATGAAAAGCATTTTAAAAAATAATCGCTACTACACTCTCAAACATCCCCGACTCAAGATTTTTTTAATGGGGGTTCGGTTTCAAAAAACCTACTAAACATGTGAAGGGGGCATCATTCCTATAAGATACATAAGCCTATAAAGAACTTCCCATGCTTTGACGGTGATAATGCACATAAATAGCTTTATAAATGCACAATTAATACTTACATAGAGGAGATATATAACTGTAAGAAACTTGAATTAACTTTTTTATTATTTAGATGGTATGGCTTTTTATTAGCATCAAAATCTCATGAGGAGTATAGGAGGACAAGAGATTACATAAGGTAAGTATGTGGATGCTTTATATTATATATTTAGGGGGTTAGAAGGGTCCTTTAGAAGAGTTAAAATATCTTAAATAAAATGAAAGCTTAGAGGTTGATATCTAGGATTTTGATATTTTATAGAACAAGGAAATAGTAAGAAACAAGCTTTGGTGTTCTTTATGAGTGGTTTGGTGGTAAAGATTAAGCACCTAGTTAAATTATTTGAACCAAAGATATTGAAGCAAGCCTATAATTTACCTAGTTTACTGGAGAATACCATATCCTATCAAATAAACCATCATAGCAACCTTAAACATTCCACACATACCATGACCTAAACTACTTAGCCCAAATTTAGCCAACACCCAATCTCCAATAAAAACAAATCCTCTCTCACTAGTAATACCTTAAAGTCACTTCAGCCTAGTTTGTTAGTTACACTTACTCAAAATTTTCCCAACAACCCAATCCTAAAACCAATCAAGTCATTAAGAAACATAGAGTTAGACGAGAGAAGATCTAAGAGGTTGTTTTTTTGGTGTGAGGAGAAGTTTGTTACAGGTTATAGGTGCAAAAATACAAAACTTTATTCTTTGTATATTGTAGATGATGATGATGATGATGACATGAAGAAAAAAGATAAATGAGACAGTACTTTTAATTATAAAACTATTAATCCTCATATATCCATTAATACGTTGGAGGGTATCAATGGATTTCATATTTTTTAAAGTAATTAGAAAGGTGGATAAATATTCACTATTCATTATGGTAAAATCTACCAGCACCTATAATTTCACTAACTCAAAAGTGATCAATTAGTTACATGCAACTTCACATGCATTAGACCTTTAATAGTGGAAATTATCAATAAGGGAACTATGATTTGCTTGGTCATGTGTAGAGATTTCAAATGAAAGATGCAAGGAGCGAAT
This sequence comes from Populus nigra, assembly GCF_951802175.1. Lineage (NCBI taxonomy): Eukaryota > Viridiplantae > Streptophyta > Magnoliopsida > Malpighiales > Salicaceae > Populus > Populus nigra. Next base: position 2,984,669 of record NC_084858.1, read on the forward strand.
TTTATGGCTAAGATATTTAGTTTTAAATTGAACAATTATGATACGGTATTAGGCATTCAATGGCTGGCCATGTTAGGTAACATTGTATCCAATTACAAATAATTATAAATGTCATTTTAATGGCAAGGTCGGGAAGAAATAATTGAAGGGAAAGAACTTGTACAACTTTAAGTCATTGGATTTGAGCAATTTAACAGTTTGATGAACATTGCCTCTAAACTAGTTTGGGTTAGTTTGAAGCTTAAAGATAATGGGAAAAGGTGGCAAGGTTTCATGTTCCATGACTACTATCTTTGTCATGATTTGATCCCCTATTCATGACTAGCATATAGACAAGTTCTCTATCTGGGTTACTTACTCATGTGAGCCTAAACTTTTTATTGAAATTCAATCATAGTTCTATGTAGCATTTGATATCATAATTAATTCTATAATATAAATCAATTATCTTACTACAATCTTTAATACAATAAAGTTATAAGCTTGAAAAAAATAAATAATTAGAGTAAATAACACTCAATATACACCTAAAAGGTAATACAATAAAATATATTTCATAAAGAGGCCATAACAAGAAATATCATGAGGTAAGGCTCGTTAGAAAATTAATATATAATGAGAATAATGCTCTAGATTATGAGATGATCAGTCACCACAAGTTGGTGACTCTCCCAACAAACTACGATTCAAAACTACAATATCCATAAAGGTTAACATTACCATGTTAGCATAAATATTCATATTGGCATATCGTAAGATCATAATCAAACAAAATATAATTATTTTTTAAAGTTTTAACTCATACAATCAATTGAATGAGGAGCTATCAATTCAAATGTACATAATATCTCTTATCAATAAATCAATTTTAATAAGTGATCATGATTTATCATAAACAATAGATAATAAGCAAAATATGTATTATCAAAAAACATGATTCATTTCATATTAATAATCCAAATATCTAAAATATTCGTTATGCATACAAAATATTATTCACTCACGTGATTCAAAAGTAGAAGAAACACAAAAGCATATATCGAAGGAACTATACTGATGCTCAGCGGGTGGGATATCAAGAGTATCTGAATACAAAAGAATACATACTTAAACAAAACTTGAAAACAATATAAAATCTATCTAATATACTTAGCTTATGGTCTAACTCATAACTCTATATATTTAGAGACCAAACTGGCTCTTTTTCAAAAACCCAAAAATCAAACGGTTGCTTAAAATTCTAATTCAAAAGAAAAATTCATAAAACTTGATAATAATTAACTAATAAACTTCAATTATTCATCAAAACCAATATGAAAAACTGAAATTGTAGCTAGGGATGAATTTGGATTTTTCTTAGAATTTTAGGGGCTAAATTGTAATCTTGTTGAATTTAAAGGACCAAATTGAAAAATATCATAAACTCATAACCATACTGAAATTTTATCCATAATTCATCCTTAATTCTGTTCAAAAGCTTGAATTATGCTCCAGGTATCAATTTGCTATTTTTTAAAATTTAGGAACTAAAATATAACTTTCACAAATAAAAGATGAGACTGGAATTTTATCATCAAATGGAGAATCATACTTACCAGGAAGTGAACTAGTTTAACTATAATTTTTGTCTTAACGATGGTAAAAGATTAACTTGAATTAGTTACACTACATATTAGAAAAATAAAACAAAATATATATGTGTGTGAATAGTGTTTTGGTAATGCAATTATTAAAATGAATAGTGTTTTGATAATGCAACTATAATATTTTAGCCACAACCTTTTATATTGTTTTATAGTGTTGTTAAAATGTAAGAAAATGTACGTGTGGTTATTACTAGAAATGAGAATGATGCCCAGCTTTTCAAATTTTAATTAGTGACAAGTTGACACATCTTTCATAACTAATTAGTCAATTCACCTTTGTTTTGCCTTCTCTAGGATATTTTTTTTAATGAAAAAAATATGTAAATATTAATAATGTGTTTTTTAATATAAAAAAAATTAAAAGTGATTCAAAAAATTAATGCATATATATAATAAAATAACATAAGAGTCATGCATTAATAAATAACATAAGAGTCATGCATTAATAAATATTAAAAAAGCTGTCAATGCAACATTACGTGTAGAATTTCAAATTAATTTTGAATAAAGATGTAAAATGTGACAATGTTGCAATTGCGTTTCATTGTAAACTTTTTTAATTAAAAAATATAAAGGTGCTTTTTACATTGAACAAAATAAATTTTAAAATATATATAATAATAAACCGAGAAAAAGCTGCTTGTACTTAAATAAAAAGATAATCATTATAATAAAAATAAAAAATAAATAAATATACAAATATTTAACCCAAATTTTTCCTTTTAGTTTACTTTTTTTTTAATCTAAGAGGTTATTTTTTTACTAGGAACAAATTATTTTTATTTTTATATACACATAATGAAAATATATTTTATTTATATAAAACATTAAAAAAAATATAGATAAATTAGAATACATCTTTGAAATATCAAATGCAGACAAAATAATTAAAAAAAACAATTGTTATATAAAAAAGGTGAAATAAAGAATTTAAAAAATGAGAGAGAGGGTATTAATTTAAATAAAATTTAAAAAAAAACTAATAAAAAAAAAAGCATACCTATTAAAAGGTATCAATTACGCGGGTTTATAATAATGACAGGTCTGTATATATGGGTTTTTTTAAAAAAAAATGAAATAGAGGACATGAAGGTGAATTTAAAAAAAAAAACAGATAAAAAGAAATAAAGATTGATCATGAAAGCTCAATTGTCTTTATCTTTCCCTCAATGATAAAAAAAACAAAAGATTAAAATCCCACTTGCTATGAACCATCATCTCCTCGGCTGCGAATGAAAGGGCTACCTCAGCATGTTTTCTCTTTGGTAGCCATTGATGACAAGGGAGAAATGCTTTGAAATAATAGCTTTTGAATTGGGTGTTAGTTCAGTGCAAAGCGGGTGTAGCTTTTGACCCAGCAGGGATGAACTCTATTCACAGAAAAAGATGCTTTGATGCTTTCCCTTCCGTCGCTTTTTCCGAAGAAAAATCGGTGATTGCTTTCTTTAAAACGACACCCACTTGTGCCGCCCAAAGGAAACATTTGATGGTGCTTTCCAGCATTGCCTCCCGTTTTCTAAAGAAAAGTTTCTCGATAATGCATCCTTTCTTGTCTTTCCAACTCAAAAGGTTTGGATTCCTAGCCTTCATTTCAACTCAACTGATCAGCTGTACAGTTCTTCGGTAGGATCAATTATTAGTTCAAATAATTAGGAAACTGCATGCCCTTCCCAAGGCATTGGCTTTTTCACATGAATATTATATGGATCTTCATTGTAACACTTGTGCAAAGTCCACTTTCTTATGCATGACCTTCGTTTAATTGAAAGTTTTCTATTTTGAATCGCAAATCTTTTATGTTTGAAAGAAATGAAATCGATGAATCATGATCAATCTTTTCCGGAGAACATTAGTTTTTCTCCGTTTATAATCCACCCTTATAAAAGGAGGATTTATATGTTTGATCATATTAATATTTTAACTCATCTAATTACAAATCTAATCTGAAATAAATTATGAAATATTGGGTTTTTGAATCAGTCATTACCACTATTATTAAATCCAGTTTAGCTCGGTAAGTTGATTTGAAAACCGATTCATCACATTAAATTATGAAATAAGAGTTAATTTTATGTGATTCTGTGAACTTAATTTATTAATTGATAATCTAAACAAAACTTGATTTGAATTTAAAAATTAAAAATTAATATAATATCTCGAAATGAAAACTTTGATCTGTAAAATGAGAACACACACCTATAAAAAGGGTCCAATCGTTTCTTATTTTGGTTCGAGAAATTACATGCGCGGACATAGCATGGAAAAGTCCAGAAACCATATAACTTAATTTGCGCCATTGCCTTGAAAACTTATATTGGGCCATTGCCTTGCGTTAGTGTGTAAACTATCCATATATGCTGGGCTACAAGCCCTATCACTTATTCTGTATACTTGGGCCCTGCAGTATTATATGTGATGCAATTTTTGAAATATTCAATGAGCAGAGCTTGTACTGATAATACTGAGACCTGATCTTCGTTACAGAGTCTGCACTGAATCTTCATCTACCTTATCTTTGTTACAGAGTCTGCATTGTTACAGGGTCTGCATTGAATCTTCATCTACCTTATCTTTGTTACAGAGTCTGCGTTGAATCTTCATCTACTCATCTACCTTATCTTTGTTACAGAGTCTGCATTGTTACAGAGTCTGCATTGTTACAGAGTCTGCATTGAATCTTCATCTACCTTATCTTTGTTACAGAGTCTGCATCGAATCTTCATCTACTCATCTACCTTATCTTTGTTACAGAGTCTGCATTGAATCTTCATCTACCATGTCTATTGAAGATCAAGCAAGCCTGCCAATTTTAGAAATGAAACAGAAGGTAAGAAACTCTGGTGAGACAGAGGATTGAAATGTGTTGAAATCAGTAAGTAGGCATCTAAGGGTTGAATGCCATAATAAAGAGCTGGGAATTTTCTCCTTTTAATCAATAAACATGTTAAAGAGCTGGAAATTTAATAAACACACCTCACTGAAACCGATTCCAAATCTCTCATCTTGTTTCGATCACTTAAGCACTGATTGCAGAACTTCTTGGCCTCTGGCATCTAATGGAGGGTGAAACGGGCGAGCCAAGTTTCTCAAAGCATCTGAAAACCTCCCTTCTGAATAACACAAAGACACACACATAACACTTCTGTTCAGTGCTTAGATAAAATCTTAAGAACGTACAACATAGAGAACGTACATTTCTAAGATCAGAAATGGTGGGTTCGGAACACATTGATTCCTTTGTCATCCATCAAGGAAATTTTGGGTAATGGTCAGTTTGCTGATTTTCATCGCTGCCATAGAGAAGGGAAACAGTCAACAGATAATTTCACTATTATTTTGATCTTACCAGTTAAATGAGTCTGCAAAACAAATATCCTAACAGAGCCAAACTCCTGAGACCGCTCAACGACCCATTTACCCACCCAAACGACATATTCAAGACAAGCTCACTGGATGTGGTTCACGAAGATCCAGATACTTGGAAGGACGAACAACCCTCCAACGGAATTTTTAAATTCAAGCTCATCAAATAAGAGAGTTCTGTTGACAAGATCATAGCTGTGTATCTAAAATCATCTTGCATAATTTACATGTAATTATATTAAAATGGCCCCCATTAGCAGTCCTTGTTAAAAATCAATGGTTCATTTTACAGAAAATATCATTTTTTTAACAAACTACTCTGTTACTTTTTATATTGTTATGTTGAAAAAGATTTATTAAACTAAGGTATAAAATGAAGTTGAAAGGATTTTAAGACATAGTCAATTTCTGGTTATATGCTTACCTCAATCCAAAGACCATCTTCCATTAGTTGCTCTACCTGCACCTTCCGAACTATTCTGTGGTTGAAAGAAATGGCCGAGAGTTATATTAGCAATGGAATTCACAGAGAAAAATTATCCATATCTTCAAACGCATGACACCTATCAAATACCTGAAGATGATTAAACCCTTGTGGAATGTGGGGCTGAGATGTTTCCTTAAAATTCCTAAGAGAAGCACGTGTTGAAGGAAGGTGTACTGACAGTTTTCTTGATCGATTGACGATAGCTATTCCCGCCAGGACTTCGAATGAAAAAGTGTATCATGCTTTTGCAATTGTTAGTGAAATGAACCACTCTTGTTTGGTTGACTGAAAAAGAAAGTATGTTTCTCCTTGAAATATAATCACATACAATATCATAGAGTGGATTTTCAAAGAAATACGCAAACAACCAAATACCTGTCAGAAGTCATAGCAAGGGGCTGGCTGCGCAGCATGGAGGACTTTTCTCTTTTTTACCTGATCTTCATCCGCCAGTTCTGCTAAAGATTAAGCCAGAGGAAAATCGAGCTGAGTTGAAGCACAAAAGTACACATTTAAAGATAGGAATCAGTTGTCATCAGCTTTGCGTAGAACAAGGGCTTATACAAAAACTCAAGGAAAAAAAAATCAGATAAACAGAAAATACGAAGCAAAAAATTAGGAAAAAATGATTAAACCCATTTGATCATTGTTTGAATCTGTTTTTACTGTACAAAGAGGGAAAAGAATTAGAATTTGTGATTTGTGAATTGATCTGAGTAAATTGGTGTCCGATTGTTCCTAGTTTTCCCAACATCAAACGCATGACACCTATCAAATACCTGAAGATGATTAAACCCTTGTGGAATGTGGGGCTGAGATGTTTCCTTAAAATGCCGAAGAGAAGCACGTGTTGAAGGAAGGTGTACTGACAGATTGACTATTCTCAACTCCCCTCCTAGTTCCTTCAAGCATCCCAACTCTTCAATTATGTGGCCCTTATCTTGACCCACTTCAAAGAATGGCAGTGTTCTAAGACCAGTTAAGCATCCAACATCAGCTGGCGTATGACTAAAGTCAATATGTCTCAAGCTCACCAAATACTCCATTTTGTTGGGAAGCTTTTCGAGTAACCAACATCTACGGAATCTTAAGGTTTGCAAATGATAGAGCTTCGTGATGGATTTCGGGAATGCTTTGATATTTGTTTGTGAAACATCCAGGTACCTCAAATGTTTCAGCCTGCAAATTGAATCTGGCAGCTCTGTCATATAAGCAACATTCAAGGTCAGACTTCGCAAGCCTCTAAATTCCCAAGACTTGCTGAAGAATCTTGAATAATGTACGCAATTTTCTAGCACCATCCTTTAGAAATGCTGGTTCATCTCTGTCATAAGAAAAGAGATTTGGATGTCGGGCACGAAATGTACCGTCTATAACTGAACCAGCCTCCCAAATCACTGTCTCTGATTTTGTCACCAACGAAGCAAGATCGTGCACAAGTTCGTGCATCTTGCAACAGATTACGTTTCCAAGCTCATCCGTTTGGAAATCTTCGAAAAACGAGCGTGCAAGCAAGTCATTAAAATTTCTAGCACCAATATCTTCCATCTCTCCATGAGATGGCCCAAGCAACCCTTCAGCCATCAAAAGCTGAATCAATTTCTCCTTTTCAATCTCAAAATCTTTCGGAAAAATAGAGCAATAAGCAAAACATCGTTGCAAAGATTCAGAAGACAAGTGATCAAAACTTAATTTCAACACTGGTAAAAGTTTATTTAGTAAGATTAAACTTCTCAACAGCTTCATTTTTTTTTATGGACAACCATTTTTCCTTCTTCTCAGAAAGCAACATGCCCCCTATAATACTAGCAGCTAATGGTACTCCCCCACACTTTTTTGCAATATCGATTCCGACAGCCTCCAATTCTGAAGGAATCGACTCTCCTCCATTTCTAGACACTATTTTCCTAATAATTGACCAACATTCATCATTTGACAGTTGTTTCAGTTCATGCCTAAACACAGGAGGATTCTCCATTATGGATGCTACTAATGGAAGACGAGTCGTCACAACAACAGCATTACCATGATTAATCCCAACAACTTTTAACAGACGATCCTTTAAACTCTCCCAGTTCCTATATTCTTCATTCCACACATCATCAAGCACGAGAAGAATTTTTTTATCCTTCAACTGTCTTTCAAGATTTGTCATTATTGTATTTATATTACTTATCCCACCAGTGTTTTTATCAATAGTTTGCAACATTTCTCCTAAAATCCTTTCATCATCAAAACTATCAGAAACACAGATCCAAAATATTACATCAAAAAGTTTTCTATCTTTTACTTCTTTGAGCACCATTTTGGCTAGGGTGGTCTTTCCGAGCCCGGCCATTCCCACTATAGGAATGACAGAAAGAACTTGTTGTCTGCAAGAGCTAACCATCAAGTTCATAATTTTAGAGACATCATCACCCCTTCCTATGACAACTTCTGAGCTGCCAAGGAAAGAGTCTGTCTTTGGGTGCAGGCTAGGTTGAGGAGTTGTATATAGAACTCCAAGCCCATACCCAATTGCATCTTTTCTAAGCTCGTCTAAGGACACCTTGATCTTTTGAACTTTTAAGGCCATTCACAGATGAAATGCTATTGGGTTGGAGAGAGACAAGAAGCTGCGTACCCTTCCCTTTCAGACTGTTTTGAATCTCTACCTTCCGTCTAAGAATCTTATAATCAAGCTCATCAGCACATTTTATTAGTGTAACTCAATAGCTTAAACTTAAAATATTAATATATGATTTATATTATTTTTTAATATATAATTTTTTAAATTTAAAACTTAAATAAATTCACTCTCTAATTATTGAGTTTGGGATTCAACATGATCTAGCATAGATCTCGTGTTGGTCCAAGCCTTCATAAGTTAAGTTTGGGCTGCGCTTCCAAGATCTCGTGTTGCTAGGGTCATATAATTACTCATGCAAAGAACCATCTTGTCTTTAATTAATGAAATTTATGCATTTAGTGTGTAGGTAAATGTTTTTCATCAATTTAATCATCAAGAATTGACCCAAGGTGCGGTCTGGTGGCAGATGGGACATTTGGCCCGTTCCTTTTTTGTGAAGAATTCGAACTTACCAAACTTTATATATGCCACATTAAATCTTAATATATTATTTAAAATTATGGTAAGAATTGTTTTTTAAAGTATTTTTTATTTTAAAATAAATTAAAATTAATATTTTATTATTAATAATATCAATACATTAAAATAATTCAAAAACTAAAAAAAATAAATTAAAGTAAAAAAAAATCAAATTTTAACAAAAAAAAAATCCAATTTCAATACCAAACATGCATGAATGTGTTGGTTGGCTAGAGTTTTGATTAAATTTGATTACCGGGAAAAAATAACTTGGAGTTCTATCAGCCAAATTTAACATTGATTAAGGAATATTCATATAATAAAATGGGTTAAAAAGGATAGATTTCACCCCAATTTCAAAGATTCAATCGTCGTTCTAAAACTTGAGGATTCTCCATGGGATCGATGGGGTAAGAATTTGAAATCCTAAACTTGATGCCTTAAGATGATGCTTTTGTTCTGCTGCTCAAATGACGTCGTAATTCAAGTATATGGAATCCAATTACGGGAAGCATGTTAAAATGTCTTTGGCAAACCAGGATTTGCCAAAATACAATAGTGATCTTAGTTTTGCACTATTTAATTAAAGGGATTGATGACTCAATAACTAAAAAGGATAGGGACTAAAATGAATTTTTTAAAAAAATTCTAAGTCGCCTTCTATTTTACTCTTTTTTTTCACTTAAGTTTATTGTCTTTCTATTTAACTTTCCATCCCCAGAACATATGTAATTAAATGTTAATTTGGGCTTAAAAAGATTTAATTGTGCAAAATAAAATTTAAAAAATCAAGTTAGGAATTTAAAAAAAAAAATCATTATTCCAATTCATGGTGACATGTAAAAAATTAAAACACTAAATAAAACTACAATAAAACCTTTTAGATTCTTTTAAAAATAACAACTATCATAACATAGGTAGTCAAATACTCGGCTAAATGATTTGTACAGAAGTATAGTTGCTGAACCCACGAAATTAAGAGATGCTTTCTCTATCATTCTCCCTTAATTTTATTTATTTAATCTCTATTTTATTATATTTTAATTCATCTGAGTTAATTTAATGATTTATATATTAACTGGATAATCCAATAATTTAGGTTTAAATTCTCGAAGTGGATAAAATGAACTATGTTTTTAACTAAAAAATTGTCTTATCTCCACTTTATGGTCAAGATCAAAGAAAAAAAGAAGAAAATAAAATTCGTCGAATCTCCACTTTATTGTCAGAACCTTGCAAAAGCTTATACCAAGATTCTCTTTACACATAGAAACAAAATTCTCTCAAGACTTTAAAAATAAAAATAAAAAAGAGAGAGAGAGATAAAAGCATCTTTGCTGTCGTGTCCTAATAATTCGAAAAAAAAAGTCATGAATTGGTTGTTGAAACATCCAGAATAACACAGGGAATCAATGTTTTTACAGCAAACAAATTCTGATAATTGCAATTAAATTTGTGCATAAGAAATAATTAATGAGAAATGTTCTTTACATACATTCTTCTAATAATTGAGAATTAAAAATATAAATTAATATGATGGTGATAGCCTATTTTAGGAGTGCTGAAATGTATTAAAATGATATATTTTTTTATTTTTTAAAAATTATTTTTAAAATCCACCTATTAAAATGATTTAAAATATATATAAAAATTAATTTTTAATAAAAAATTAATTTTTTAAAAAACACGATGCAAAAGCAGCTAGCATGGAAAGGTGACCGGGGGAGGTTCTATTAGGCACAAGAAGTTGAAACTTCTCTCTTTCTTTCTTTCTATTTTCTCAGCTTATTCTTAGAGGAGTGCATGCAAGAAGTTTCGAGAAGAAAACAGAGACGTCACAGAATATAACTGCCGTAGAAGCCTGGATATGGTGGGCGAGTTCTAACCGGATTAACTCGTGAGTTCGTGAGTTCATGAATCAATCTAGTTTTATTTTTAAAATAATATTGCTTTATTTTTTTTAACGAAATAATATGAATATTTTAGATTAAATTTTTTATAAAAAAACCATTGAAACATAGTTAATTCACTCGGATTTTAGTGAGTCATCTAAATTTAAATAAATTAACTATTAATATAGCTTAAAAATAAACTCTGCCCAAACCCAGTTGTAAATGATAATTAAGACCTGAGTGCAAGTGAAATAGCATCATTAACTTTATGCTGAAAGGATATTTAACTTTATGGATAGCCAAAAAAAAATTAAAATACACGTCCACAACTTCTCACGGAGTATAATAATAAATCAAATATAGATATAGATAAACATACTATAACGAAAGGGTGTTTTGAACGGCGTTAAATATTGCTCACACACTCACAAAGCAATGTGTGCTAGAGTAGTGTTATTTTTTTTCATTTTGATCCCTTAACTTTTTTTTTCTTCTAATTGTGTTCTTTAGTTTTCCAATTGCTTCCAATTTATTGGTTAGGAACAAAATTGAAAGACAAGAAACCAGCTTTAGAAAAGCTGTTAAAAATAGGTGATGTATTTAAAGTTATCGTAAAAATACACTTTAATCCTCCAACTTATAAAGTTAGACCTTTTGTGTCCCTTATATTTTTATAAATTCAATTTTGATTCACAACTTTATTTCTATTATTTTTTAAGTCCTAGTTTTTTAAGGAGAGAGATTTTCACTGGAATTCAGTATAGAGAGAGAAAATCATCATTTTCGCATATTCCGACCACCAAATTGATTGATATTGGTGTTCACAGGTTTTATTTGATGAAAAAAATTGAATGATGGTTGTTTGAAATCTCGATATTACCTAAAACAATAGAAAGGTCAAGAAAGAAAAATTTAATCAAGTTTGATTTCATGTTTTGGGCTGTTTTTGAGTTTCTTAGGTTGATAAATTGATTTTTAGGTATTGTGAGGGAATTTATGAGATGTTTTTTTGGTTAAAAATGAGTTGAAAAAAATTTATAATTTTGAAAAAAAAATTCTGGCCTGATTTTCCAACCATCACTATGGTGGTTGGATTATGGGCAGATATGCGACATGTCGTCTGATTTATTTATTTATTTTAAATAAAAAAGTTGGACGATCGCCCCTTTAAAAATTAAAAATAAAATATAAAGCCCAGGCATGTGGGTCTAAGATCTTTTTTTCATAGGCCCGCGCACGTACGTTTTTTTTTTTTTGGGCTTTTTTTTCAATTCTTTTTACTCTTGATTTAGGTGCAACATAAATTTATTAAAAAAAACTATTAAACCCGGTTGACCCCTTGACACAAATTGCTGATTCAATGTGTTGTAACACAACATCTAGGGCTTTTTTTATGCATTTCCTCACCTAATTTTTTTTTTAAAATGCAATTTAATCTTTTGGTTATCATTGAACTTTTTTTTTTAACTTCAAATAAAAAAAATGCATCTTCATCTTTTTTTTATTGCTTATCTTAAAAAAACTATGCCTAACTGGTATCATATTTAGACATGAGTTCTAAATTTTTTTTGTAGATTAAAATTGATTGGAATCAGTACAATATGATTATTTTTTAAAAAGTTTTAGTTTAAATTCTTTTATAACTCTTTTATTTGCTTCTAGATTTGATTCGGTTTATGATCAATTAAGACCCAATAAAAGTTCAACCAGAAAGATAATAAAGGAAGGAAAAAGAAAGATAAATTATTCAGTTGGGTTAACTCATTATAGTTGTGTTTATTACCCGGATTGTAGAATTCATGTGTTAACCCAAATCAACATGGTTTGTTGTTGTCTTTTTATTTCACCCCTCAATTTTTTTTCCAATTTGATCTTCGACAGTTCTTTATTTTCACATTTAAGTTAGAGTTAGATAAAACTAGAATAACAAAGATTTATTTTTAACCATATTATCATTTGAGTGAGGCAATTGGTTTTCTATTTCTCTATTTAGAATGTGTTTGGGAACGCGGTGTAAACCGCGTTTCTAAAAAATTAAATTTTTTTGCTAAAAATTAATATGGTTTATACGTTTTGGATCGTTTTGATGTGTTGATATCAAAAATAATTTTTAAAAAATAAAAAAACATCAATGACATGTGTTTCGGCATAAAAAGTTATTGGAAAAGTAACAACTACCACATTGTCAAATACATTACAAGTCACACCGATTTTTTTTTCATCTATTAACACTTTTGATGGTCAATTAATACATTAATCGAGTTTTTAGTTATCATTTCAAATATTTCATTGCATACAGATAAAAATAACACCATTTATATTTTTTAAAGCTTTTTATCTTACCCGTAGCAAAGAAGAGGCTAAATCTAGTTACAAAATTGAACCGAAAACATCATTCAAACCAAGAAGAAATTTCAAAGCATACAATCACAATTTTTTTTTTTAAAGTAACACCATCCAAATAAATAAATTACTTAATTAGATTGCGTAAATTTCAAAGCATATTTTAATTTTTTTTATATAAAAGAACTCTTTATAATTACTTAATTAGATTTTATATAAATTTATCTGAGCCGTTTAAATCATTGATAAACATGCTAAATAAATATTTGAAATAATTTGAAATAAAAGTAACTCATATAAGTGATAATCTTCGTATGAATATAAATTAAGTTTGATAACCATGATCTTTCCAAATACACATAAGTTCATTTAATAAAATTATATTCAATCCAATAACTATAATTTATTTTATTATTATATAATAATAAAAAATCTATCCTTGAAGTGGAGTCCAAAAGACAACGCAACTTTCATGTTCAAATTATGTTTTGTTTATAGTTTTGTTCCTCTTTGCAGATTGCGTTTTTGCATGGAACCACCGCCCCTTTCCCTTTTACCTTATACCTTACCTTACCCCCACCAGATTCTCGATCTCCCTCTCCCTCTCCCTCTCTCTCTCTGAAGTGTACTGTACATTCTCTCTCTGTGTCTGAAACCAAAATTCTTTATTATTTCTCACTGTATATGTACAACATTACTTAAAGAAGAAATGTTGATTCTGTTTCTCATCTGAGTCTGCTCTGAATTCCACGCTCTCCCTCTATCAATCATACTATGTTTTACTATTAGTGGCTTCTTCTGATTGGATTACATTACTTCATCTTTTTTCTCTGGTGACCCACTAACTACCTTTATTTCATTTCTTTCCTTTTTGGTTTGATTAACTTCTAATTGGTTTGGCATGAATATTGAGTTTTGATTGATTGTTTGGTGTTTTTAATTGGTTAAGATTGATGGTTTTTTTTTCTTTGTGGTCTTGTGAATTTTGCTTTAATTGGTTTGGCATGAAAGCATTGTGATTTTTTAAAAAGAAGAAGAAGAAGAAGAAGAAAAGTTCTAGTTCTTCTGAGTTTTGTTTGGCTTGAATTTGATATTTTTCGATGCATGATTGATTCAGTCTAATGGGTTTTCTTTCTTTGGAGAGGTGGTGGTTTCTTTCTCTCCATGTCTCTCCTGATGTTTTCTTTTTTGGTTAGTTGATAAATTAAGCAGAGATAGAGGTTGTAAAGTATGCAAAAAGGTCCTTTTTTGGTTACAGCTGAGTTTTGATTACCTGTATATTTTGTAGTTTGATGTTTGTTGTGTTGATACAATAATTAGTGTTTTTTTGGCTTTAGAGCTTGGACACATGAATAGTCATAGAGATTCCCACTCTTCTTTTGGGTTTTCTTCTTTTTAGGCATAAGTTTTGAATTTAACAGTTTTTGAGTTTTTAGTTTCTGTAGCCTTTTGTTTCAAATTAAAGTTTAAAGCTTTCTAGACTTTTGTTACTGATTTTTCTTTCTTTGGCTTGGTACAAAAGTCCAGGATAATGGTTTTTCATATCGAGCATGCTCTTGGATCCAAGGATTGAAGTCACTGTTCAAAGTCATGGTTTTTATACTAGTACAATTTCTTATGCCTCCACATTTCAGGATCCTCATGCCTTTACACTGGCCGAATTGAGTGTTTAAATTAATTCAGTGTGTTTATTTGCAACCTGGGTTTGTTTTTTCTTACTTCATTAGCTCAGGGTTTGGAATGGCCTTGGACTTCTTGTTTGTAGTTGCTGGGGCAAAATTGCACGAATTTTCCACTTATCTCAGTAATTTGAGATGGCACATTTTTTGTTTTTAAAAATCGTTGTGAATTGTGAAGTCTTTTTTATGAGAAATCTATGTATAGTTTCTTCTCTATTAAATTGAAATCTGAATTATAGAAGTTTGCTCCATTTCTAAGATTTGATTGCTTGAAATGTGCTGTATTTGTTCTGTATAATATAGAGTTTCTCAGGTGTGTGCAAGTTATTGCTGCATTATCTTCGAAGTTTCTCTGATGTTGTTTCTAATCCATTGATTTTCAGGAAGAAGCCTATGCCTTGACAATTTGATAAAGCGGGGATTGAAACATTTGGATCTGGGAAATGGGTGCTTCAAGTTCTAAAATAGAAGAAGACAAGGCTTTGCAGCTTTGTCGTGAAAGAAGGAAATTTGTTAGGCAAGCCCTTGATGGCCGGTGCTCGCTTGCAGCAGCTCATGTTACGTATATTCAGTCACTAAGAAGTACAGGAACTGCTCTTAGGAAGTTTGTTGAACCTGAAGTTCCTATTGAATCTTCGTTGTACATCTCCACCAATGCAACGCCAGAGCCACCTGCTTTGACTGAGAAGTCGCTTTCCCATTTTTCAGTCTCCTCTCCATCTTTATCTCACCCTGTTGATGCAGCTGAAAACCTTTCTCCATCACCATCTCCTCCCAGCTCAAGTCAGTTTCAGGCACATCATATGAAATTTAGGGGCTTTTCTTCTAAAACAATTGAAGAGAAACCTCCTGTAGTCGTTACAGGGACAGTAACGTCATCCAGTACCCCACAAAATACCACTCCTCGTTCCACTGAGAAACATGAAACATCACAGTTTGATGATTCATCAGTACCATCAGGGACGACTCAATGGGATTACTTCGAACCTTTTCAACCAATTGACCATCAGTTTTCTTTTCAAGACGGAATGCAACTGAACCATGGGTTCGCCAGTGCTGATGATTTTAGACAGCTAAGGGCAGAGGAAGGAATTCCTGATCTGGAAGACGAAGGAGAGAAAGCTTCGTTTCATGAAATTGCAGAATCTGAGGGTTCGGAAGATGAATTTGATGACCCTCCTGTGGATACTTTGGTGCGAAGTTTTGAAAATCTTAATAGGGTACATGATCATGTCGCAGCTAGTGCCTCACAAATCACGCCTTCTGCAAGTGGTGCAGCTTCAGATACTGAGCTATTGAATGGGAAGAAAGGGAACTCTCCTGGTTTGTTGCCATTAAGAACACCATCAGCAGCAGTTTCTGTTTCAGCTGACAGACAGAAAACACCGATGAAGGAAGATCAATCAAAAAATAAGGTTTCCCCTAAGGACTTCTTTTCAAGCATAAAGGATATAGAGTATCTCTTTATAAAAGCTTCTGATTCTGGGAAAGAGGTTCCGAGGATGCTTGAAGCAAATAAATTGCATTTCCGTCCAGTGGTACCTGGAAAAGAAAGTATGGCCTCTTTCTCTCTCTTAACCTATGGTGTTAGGGAAATAATATTTTTCAAATTTGTTTTTTTATTACCTTACCATTTTTTGGCATCTGTGACATAATTAGAAGATGTTTATTTCCATGAGGTCTTGGAAAATATACTCAAAACATTTTTTCTTTCACTCACCTCTTAGTATTTGAAAGACACAGTGATTGACCCAGGTTGGCTTTACATGGACAGGGCTCATTGCTTTATAACTAGTTTGAAGCCTTCATTGTAGAAAGTTGATAGGGACTTCGGCTTTTTGTTGAAGACCGATAACTACCTATCAATTTCAATTTAAAGACAATTTAATCACTTGGCATTCTTTTTCAGCCCTGAACTGGTAAATTTTCTACTCTTGCAGATGGATCAGTGGCATCTACATTCTTCAAGGCCTGTTTATCTTGCGGGGAAGACCCTAGCCAAGTGCAAGAAGGTAGCTCCCTTAACTCAATGCAAAATATTTTTTTCCCTTCCATTTGGCAATAGTTTACCATTTTGGATGGATTAACATGGACATTGCTTCTGGAATGTCCATCATGAGGATACATATGGTTTGAAGTTCTGGTGATTGAAAGATTCATCGTAATCTATGTTGAAGTTGCGATTGACTGAAGCAAATTCTACATAATATTACACGATGTTCCTGAACGTTTTTGTTTGGATATATCAGATATGAATATATATTATAAAAATTTTCCCAACATGTAGTATAGAGTTATGAAAATTATGTCTTAAGATGAGTTGAGAGTCAAGACCATGTTAAGTCATCTTCCGTTTCGAAGTACAAGGCACAAGTCTTTTCATCCACTACCTTCACCTGTTGAAAAGGAAAAAAAAAAAGGCACATTGAAATCTATCAATATCTCTTTGGGGATCGTTTAATTGCTTTTACTGTTATATTTAGGATTGTGCTGTTAAGCTGTGATATAAAATGTATAATTATAGTAAAAAAAAATCTTATAGAGAACAATACCTCAAGACCTTAAAAAACTTTTCCTTTATTACGTGCTAATTCTTTCTACTGTTTACTTAGAGCCTGCCCAAAACGATTTGAAGTACTTAGCTTGGCATAGGACGACATCTTCGCGATCATCTTCATCCAGGACTCCTCTTGGATTAAACGCCAAGGATGATTCAGATGATCGAGTTGGTAATCTTTTTGATAATTTTTGCATGATCTCTGGCAGTCATGCTTCAACTCTAGACAGACTATATGCATGGGAGAGGAAGCTGTATGAGGAAGTAAAGGTACAGTGTTGATATCACTGCTGTTTATGTATTTTTCTTGATTTTCATATGATAATAAATGCAGTCTACTTGTTTTGCTGTCACATGATGATGGAGAAGTGCACAAAGATCCGTTGTAAGTGATCACATTCCAGTGGTTTAACAGAAATGCTTAAGGGAATACAAAACAAACTGTGAAACTTATGGCTTCCCCTCCTCACCAGTTATTTTCATTGGTCAACTTATCCTAAGCATGTAGGACTCTGCAATCTGGTTCTGCTCCTCTTGTTTGGCTAGTTTATCCCTTGTTAGGTTAGGCATCCTGTTGCTGAGAATCGTACCCTGTTACTTTTCAGTTGATCTCAGTTTGCTGTTCTTGAGATAAGTTTTCCCTCGGGACAACGGATATGCTGTTGCCTGAGTCATTTCTTTATTACTTTTCAATTGTTTTCTAGGCATTCTAGACTTATTTCTTTTTGGATTGGTTTATCCTTCCATATTATTAGTTAAGGTAAAACTAGATGTGTCTCAGTCACTCACATGGTGTAGGAAATCAAAATAAATGTTTTGCTACAAGGTGTGGGAATCAAAGAAAATATTTAAGTAAGTAGTTTCTAACAGGGAAAATGCTTTCATTGGCGTTCATTCTTGCTATCCTTAACAGATTTTGCCACTTCCTCTCCCTTTTACTCTGTCCCCGGATTGTCTTCCCAATATGATTTAATATTTTAATTAAATTATAATAATTGTTTAATGCTCCACAATATAGATACTGTGAATAAAAAAGACCAAATGTTGATTGACTTGATTTTTGGTTCAAATAGGATAACTCGGGAAAATTAAAATTTGTGGTGGTGTGTCACTTTTTTTCTTCTTCATATATTTTGTTCTCCATCAACCATGCACTCTTTACAGTATCTTGTTTTTTGTATGTATGTTAGCTTAATTATCAATATTGATTTTCAATTTAGTAGACACCTAAATTGGACATTGCAAACAAAGAAAACGTAGAAAGTGTTCACAAGTTATAGTATTTGCTCCAAATTTCAGGCTAGTGAGATGGTCAGAAGGGAGTATGATATGAACTGTAAAGTTTTAAGACAACTGGAATCAAATGGAAAAAGTCTCCACAACATGAAAATTGATAAAACCCGGGCCATTGTTAAAGATCTACACTCGAGAATCAGAGTTGCACTTCACAGAATTGATTCCATATCGAAGAGGATTGAGGAATTAAGAGACAAAGAGCTCCAGCCACAACTTGAGGAATTAATAGATGGGTATGTATTCTTTTCTTTCCTTTACTTTAGATCAAGCATTGAACTGGAAGTTGACTAAATTAATTGCACTGTAAGAGGTTCTACTTGATTATGCATTGATAAACTCAGTCTCTCATCATGATTGCATTATAATTAAGTTTGACGCTGAAAGGCTTGCTCAAGTGGGACGAACCATGGGAGACTTTCTACTTGTGTATTGCCTTGAGTAAATATTTACTGAACATATATGGAACTTAATAATGGCTGCAATAGAATGGTAAAGCTGGATTCTTTGTTGGAGATTCACTAGAGCGCTCTGATCCTTCCTAACAAAATTATATTCCTTTCACTGATTATGTCAGATGACCAGTCCTTTCCTTGCGAATAATTCATGGAAAGATATACATAGTAGAAGCTTATAGAAGCTCGTTTCTGAGAGAATTGTGCATATAGTTTCAGTAGATATTCTACTTTTATGTTCACTCTCTCTGCCACTTGCAGGCTGAGTCGGATGTGGGAGGTGATGTTTGAATGCCACAAGCTTCAGTTTAACATCATTACAACAGCATACAACAATTGCAATGCCGAGTTATCTATAAAGTCAGAGTCACATCGGCAGGTTACTGTTCATCTTGAAAAAGAACTGAGCTCTCTATCTTCAAGTTTTACTAAGTGGATTGGAGCTCAGATTTCCTACCTGCAGGCTATAAATAGTTGGCTTTTTAAATGTGTCTTTTTTCCAAGCAAACCTGCCAAGAGAAAAAGGAGGCAACAGGAACCATCAACGACTTTAAGATGCTATGGCCCTCCTGTATATGTCACCTGTGGTGTCTGGTTGGACAGACTTCAGACCTTGCCTGCAAAGGAAGTCGCAGAATCTATTAAGGGTTTAGCAGCTGAAACTGCTCGCTTTTTACCACGCCAAGAGAAGAACCAAGGGAAGAATGCGAACCTTTCATCATGGAAGGCTGATAATGGCAGTGATTCAGCAGTTAACATGTTGAGAGATGAAGCATTGGAGGATTGTATCCTAGGTTTCAAGCATTTTCGATCAAGCCTGGAGGGATTTCTGGGTCAGTTGCATAGGTTTGCAGAGGATTCTGTCAAGATGTATGCAGAACTTGAAAAGGAAATCCAGGATACCAAGAGTAATTATGAAAGAGTGAAGTCCCAACAGCAAGTTGCTTAATCAGAAAAAAAAAAACAGCTTGGTTACATAGAAGAGGGAACAATTCTGTTGCATTGTATCACCTTAACAGTAAGAAACCCAGACAGGCTAAGGATTTCAGATATAGATCAATTGGATGCTGCATTTGCATACGAGGAAAGGAATAAAAGGGTGCTTGGTGGCTGTTTTTGGTTAAATCAAAGCTGAAACAAAGAGGCAAATAAAAATTTATAGAGATATAAAAAGATGTTATAAAGGGGGTGGTTTTGCGCTTCAAAAGCTGTGTTATGAGAAAGAAAAAAAAAACTGTTCTTCATTGTTAACTCGATGAAAGATTTTATGATCACTAAACTGGTAGAACATGGTACTGAACTGGATTCTGAGTTTCTGGCTTAGGTTCCATGCATTTGGTTGTACCCAGGAGTTCTCAAGGTTTTCTTTGTGGTTTTGTGTTTTCTTGGTGTTACTTCGATACGGTAAAAACATCCATGTAAAATTTTGAATTTTTCCAACTTGTGGACCGTGCAGGCTTGCCCAAAAAACACCAGCAAGTGGCAACTTGATATCAAGTTTTCAACATTAGGGTTTATGAATGTAAAAAACAAAAAAAAAATCTGTGATTCATCAATGCCCAACAAGCAAACCGCCGGCGGCGGCGGCAGTGATGGTGGAAAGAAAACTTTAGTTAAAATACAGAAAGCGATCATAAAAGAAATTTCAGCAAGAGAACAAATAATAGTATCAAAAAAGCAAAAGCATAAGAAAAAGGGACCTTTCCAGCCTAACATTAGCCTAATTACTCAATGCCAACTGACATTGATAGGTGATTGATCACAGAAGCCTTGAAATCAAGGCGTAATTTCAGGCGTGCTTGCATTGACACTGTTGATATTTTCAATTAATTATTTCCTTTGATGGAAGAATCCCAGGATGTGACTGATCACCAGGAGCAAAATAAAATGTGACGAAAAGAAATACTGGTGTTTTTAATAATTTCACAGTCTGGAAGACCTTGATTGGTGGCTGATTTGGCTAGGTAATTATATCATAGATTCAGCTTCAAAATGAGAAAAATATAAAGCAAAATTAAGATTTAATTAAAAATATTGATATAATCCTACAGTTTAACAAAAATAATAAAATAATATAATTTGCAAATGTTGTGATTAAAAAAATAATAATTTATAGTTTGTTATTATTCAGAATAACAATTTCTTTTAAAAAACTTTAAATGGACGGGAGAGGAAAAAATATTCTTGGGGACACATCAAATGTGCAATGACAACATCATTATCGGAAAGATATCGAGAAGATAAATCTAACGACAATAAAAAAGATTATCAATGATGACTTGAATATGTTATACTTGCTATTAAAGACAAGTGAGTCACCCTTCATTTTTAGGCAGCAAGTGTAACATACTCTGGTCACCGTCAGTGACTTTTATTAGTGTTATTTGATTCGTCATGTTGAGATCTTTCTTATTCTATTTGTGGTATTATAATTAGAGCTTTAATGTGTCTTCAATGTATTTTTTTTTCTCTTTCTCTCTCATGCTTATTTAATATTTTTTTTAAAGATACTGTTATTCTAAATAGCAACAAACTATAAAAGTTGTATTTTCTAATCGCGACACGTATAAACTATGTTATTTTACCAATAAAATTAAAAAAATGTGCTAAAAACAAAAAATAAGCCAAAATTAAGCAAACTTGATATAATTAAACTCAATGCGGTGATTCAATGACCAGAAATTTGTACTAGGATAAGTTTCAAATTAAACCCGATCAACCTATTCGACCTGATAAGTCAATTTCTAACCTCACCAAAACCCATTTTAATTTTAAAAATATTTGAAAACAATATTGTTTAACTTTTTATAAAAAAATATTAAAATAATATTTAAGTTAACCTATTAGCACATACATAATTTATAACTTGAGCGCGGAATCGAGCAACGGATTGAGCCGTCTTTAGCAACTCTGATCAGACTAATAGCGTGTTGGGCAATGTGGTTGCGGGTGCTTTTTAAATAACTTTTCGTGTCAAAATGCATGCCAATGATGTTTTTTCATTTTTAAAAAATTATTTTTGACATCAGCATATCAAAACGATTCAAAACGTACAAACTATATTAAATTTTTTTAAAAAAAAAATTCAAATTTTTTGAGAACACTACCTAAGTCATTCTATCCAATGATGTAATTGTTTTGTCTCTCCATCATGCTTGTTTTCTTGATCCTTGTTAGCCGGCAAAACAACATTCATGCCACTACCAATTAAGAACATTAGGAGTTGCTTCTGAGTATGTTTTTTTTTTCTTCTCTCTACCAAGCTTTGAATTATTCCAAAACTGTTGCAATTACCTAGTTTGTTTAAAAATATAATTTTAATTATTTTTTAAAATATTTTTTACTTTAAAAAAATATTAAAAAAATATTTTTTATTTTTTAAAATTTATTTTTAATATCAATGTATTAAAATGATCAAAAAACATTAAAAAATATTATTTTAAAATAAATAAATAAATAAAAATTTAATTTTTTTCAAAAATAATTTTAAAACGGAAAAAAATAAATAGAAGCTTAAATTATTTAGTAAAATTTTATAATAAATTTTTATAATTTTAAAATAAAAAATATTCTCATAGTAACCAAACACATATATTAAACAAAAATAAAAATTGCGGAAAAACATGGATCCCGTTAATTCATAACATGCGCACCATAACTTGAATCATTAATAAAAATATTTATAAAAAACAATGAATAAATATTTTAAATTCTGCAATCTCTGTTCCATTTCTTTAACATGTTTGCCACTAATAAAATCACAATCTCCTCGAAAAATAATTAATTAACCAAAATTAAAAATAAATAACCCCCAAATTTCACTAACTCTACCCTACCACAAATCCACACCATAATCACATTTTTTAGACCCAATCTCTGCAGTTGCCGTTAGTTTATCCACTGTTAAATCACAGTCAACTTTAACAGTAATCTCCCATGTCTCAACAGAACCAACCTTAATCTTAACCGGAGCCCTCAAAGTCAGCTTAAACGGCACCTGTCCTTTGCCAACCTCATCGATCATCGCCGTACGATCCCCGCTCGTCAACTCAACGGCAGAACCCTTTAACGGCGTTACAAACACAGTCACATTGTTTGTCCCTTGGTAGAAAATCGGTAACGATCCGGTGGCCATTTTAACGCTGTCATAGTAAACATCAACGGAACTTCCTCTTCTATAATAAATCCCAATTTTATCGTTAGGGTTATTCGCTCTCACAGTGACGTCAAATTCCGGAGAGACCCATCTTGATGACGTCAGATTAAACCCCGAAATCGACAAACGCTCGACTGAATAATCCGGTGCCTCCGGGCGGAACACAAAATAGAACACAGCAGCAGCGACGCCAACGAGGAAGATTAAGGCGGCGAGGAGTGCAAGAAGCCAGCAGAGGCAGCAGCAGCAGGGGCTACGGCTACGCTTGCGGCGGGTGAGACGCTCGTGGCGTTTAGCATTTTCCGGTGGTGGGACTCGGTAGACTTGATCTTTGGGGATTTGGATGACGTAAGTTCCTGGTGGCGGTGGGACCGGTTTCTCTGACCGAGGAGCATCAGGTTTTGTTGGCGACTCTGGGTAATGTACTGCTGCGGGAGGAGGCTTGAACTCGGTGGTTTGTGGTGGTGAGTCGTCTCGGGGATGAACTCTGTCGGCCATTGTTGACGATTATTGATCGACTCAGTGAGTTGAGACTGATGCTTTGTGTCTGTTAACAGATCAGAGAGGGAAACGGAGATGCAGGTAAGAGAGCGTGCTGTCACCTGTCGGGTGTTTTAAATAGGCGTGTCTTAAAGATGAGACCGCGTGAGAAATTATTTACTCGAATAAGGGGTAGATGGGGAAGTTTACATGTTAAAAGGAGAAAAATAAAAGAGCGGTGCGCGGCGTTACCGCGTGAGGGATTAGCTTTTGACATTACGTTTAGATACGTTACCTAATTTTTTTAAAGTGTGTTAGGTATAAAAAATTATTAAATTAATTTTTTAATAATTTTTTATGATTTTAAAATGTTTATATATAAAAATTAAAAAAAAATCAGTTTAATTTTTTTTCAAGGAAAAAAATACTTAAAAAAAATCATGCACCATAATAACAAAGGATTTGGTGAATTTTATTTTTTAATTTAAAAAATAATAATATATAATTTCCATAAATAACAGCAGAAAATAAATATTCTTAAATATCTATTTTTTAAGAACGACAAAACTTCGGTGATGCTATCGGAACTTGTAATAAGACGAGAAAATCATTGTGCAAATCGTGTAATTTGTTGTAAAAATCATAGATTATTAATTTTTATGAAGACTTGGAGGAGAAGGAATCCACAATATTGTAGCAAAAAAGGCATGAAATAATTTCATAGACAGGTAGATTGATTTAATTATTTGATGCTGTAAATGTCCTATAAATTAAAGAAATTATTTTTTTCTATGTAAAGGGAGAAAATTATTTTGATTGTATGCATTAACTCAGTGGCTTTATCCAATAAATCAAAGACATGCTACGTGTGATATAAAATATTATTTAAGAAGAAAAATAGGTGGAAGTGATTTTGACATAACTAGCTATTTAATTAATAATCCAAAATAGAAAAATAAAAATCCCAATTATCGTGCCAATGCTAAATAATGGAAGACTACTCTTTAATTTATTTTTTTACTAATGTGGATGTCCGAGTTAGTTTATATATGCCTTGATTAATCTTACAGGTTTTAAAATTAACGAATATATAAGCCTCCAATAATCCTGAAATTTATAAGATTCAAACTGGTGACTTTTAGAAAACAAACTTGAAATTTGAGTAATTGAGTTATAATCTTCATAATTTATCTTCGTTTCATATTCTAGCTTATTGTTGATATTGAGCAGTGCTAAGTATTAATAAAAATATAATAAAAAGAAACTTTAACATATAATTTATTCAATTAATAGCTAGGATTCATAAATAGATTTTATTTTAAATTTACAATTCAACTGTTCATGTATAGTTTTGAATTATTTTTTATTATATAATTTATTTTATATTTAGCATCACTATTGTGAGATATTAAGCTAGTAAAACTGAATCAGTACTAGAACCAGTAATTAGATCAAGAAATTAACTCAGAAAAAAGTTAATTAAATAATTAACTATGATTACAAGGCACCATTTCTTGGACTTTGATAGGCTCTTCTTAGTGTCCGGCACCAAGTTAAAATAAGGAAGCATGCTACATGTCGATTTAAAATATTTCGAACAAATCAATGGACAAACACATGCTTTCAAGACCAAAAAAAAAACCAGTGGATTCATGGAATGCACGTTGTAAACAATGTGTATAATAAACTAAAATAAATCGGACGGTCAATATAGATTTTGTTCTTGATAAATCGCGAAATTTAGAGAGACAAAACGATGAGTATTTGATAAAAATAATAATTAAATTGGATAAAAATAGAATAAAATACTGAATTCCATCTCTCATATCATGGATTCACGGCGAGGGAAACAGTTTGCAATTATTTTCCTTCTTGAACTATCATTTGCATTAAGAAAACGATCTCCATAACGTTTTTTTTTTTTTTTTGTGCATAATTATTATCATTTCACAGCAAGAGAATCTTATCAGAGAAAGAAGGGAGATCACATGCCAAAAAACATCAAGAATATTAATAATTAGGGATCAAAAAGATTTCAGGACAAGAAGAGCAACAATAATAAAGAGAAAAAAGGAAGTAAACTCAAAAACAAGGTAGGAAATGATATGCATTTACCTGAGATATTGAGCCAAGGACTCGATCTGATTGCCTCAGTTGCAAGCTCTTCTGTCTCGGCGGGGTTATTTGTGTATGGTTTGGATGTATGAGAGGGAGAGGGTAACTGGGTTGAAAGAGAGAGCAAGAGAGAGTAGATTTATTATATAGCTGGAGATGTGTGGAATGAGAAAAACATGAAGGACAGTTCATATATTCTTCCATGTCAAGAAGACGGCAACACGGTCGAGAAGCCGAAACAGTCAAGGGTTTTGGAAGAAAATTGATGACCGGTTATTCTCATGGGCATGCCAAGCCAAATGCCGAGGAGTGGTCATTCTCGTGAACATGTTTAGAGTATCAAATATAACAAAATCTATGGAAATTGAGTTCTTTTCCAAGATTATACCAAAAAAAAATGATTATTCACATGGACATGTCAAGGAATGATACTGGTTACTTTGAATTTGGTTAATTATCAAGTTCAAATGTCTTGAATCTAACATTTTTTTATAAACTCACGTTGTCTTAAACTTGATTAACTGAGAAGTTTAAGTGTATTAGATTTGGCTGACTGCAAAATCCAAGTGCATCGAACTTAGCGGATTGTCAAGTCCAAATACCTTGAGTCTGGTATCTTTGTCAAACTCACGTTACCCTGGACATAACTGATTGTCAAATCCAGATATCTTGGACTTGACAACATGTTTGTCATACCCACATTACCTTGAACTTGGCTGACTATCAAATTCAAATGCTTTGGACTCGATAAATTGCCAAGTCCAAGTGCCTCAGGCCTGACATGTTTGCTAGACTCACATTACCTTGGATGTGGCGGGTTGCCAAGTTCAAGTGTTTTGGATTTGATATCTTTGTCAGGTCCACGTTACCTTGAGCATGGGTGACTGTCTAGTTTAAGTGTTTTGGACTTGACATCATATTTTTCATACTCATATTACCTTTAGACTTAACTGATTATCAAATCTAATTACTTTAGATTTGGCGGAATGCCAAATCCAAGTGTCTTGAGTCTGACATATTTATCAGTCTCATGTTATCTTAGACATGACGGGCTGTCAAATCTAAATATCTTGTATTTAACATATTTGTCAAACTCATGTTATTTTAGGCATGATTGACTATTAAGTTCAATTGTCTTGAGTCTGATATTTTTATCAAATTTATATTATTTTAAATTTAGTTGATTATAAAGTTCAAGTTTCAGGTTTGGTATACTTTTAAGCTCAAAAGACATTGTGGTTTGGCTGACGTCAAACCTAGTGTGTCCGAGACTTGAAATTCTATCGATGCTCGTGTTTGGGCTTAACAATTGAGGCATGCTAATTTCTTTGAAATTGTTCAACACAGGATAGTCATAAGAGTTTTTAAGCCCGTTGAAAATAGGTTAATAAGAAACCATGCATTATCCTTCCTTAACAGGTGCATGAAAGACCAATTTGGCCTTTTTATTCTTGTTTCGAGCTTTTAGGGATATACAATTAAATTCGGGACAAACCCCTCTCGATTTCTGGCTAACTAATTAAATAATACGAATTGTTTTTGTTTTTATTTTTAACATAGAAGTCATGAATACACGCAAAAAAAAAATAAAATTGAAAGCTCGTTAAATCAATATAATTACACTAATGTCATTGTGTTTGAACACGAATTGTTAGGTCTATTATTCTCGAATTAGATGGCATTAACTTGTTTATTGATAATATTTATAAGCGAAGGTGCACCGAATCAGTTTTTGAAGTCGTTACGTGGCTTCTCAAACGGTAAAAACGCCCTTAATTAATGTCGAATTGAAAGAGATTTTTTTTAATTGAAAGGTTTTTTAAATCTTAGGATATATAATAGAAGGTACTGCTTATATATATTATAACTAAATAAATTTGAATTTTAATGAATTCAATTTATTTAGTTATTAGTATTATATGTGTGTGTTTCTATGGAAAATTACTAACATAAAAAAAAAATTAATTATTTTGAAGTGAGGCCAAATCTTGCGACTAGGGATTAATTTTCTTAAGTTACTAGAGAATTTTTTGTATTATTAATATAAGTGTCGAATTAACTTATACACATCTCAATTAATTCAAAAAATTATAATTCATTGTTGAATCTTGATTTATACCAAGCTTAGACTTGAAATCTTAGCCTCTTGGATTAGATAAAATATTTTACGCTTCACACAGAAGAATTTCATATTCTACATTGAAAAACTTTTTAAAACTTTTTTTTTTATTATTAAAGTATTTTAAAAAAATTATGGTGAAAGAATACTTTTTAAAAGGTATTTTTTATTATTAAAATAATTTTTTAGTTTTTTTATATTAACACATAAAAAATTATCAAAAAACACATTAATTTGATATTTTTAAAAAAATATTTTAGTAATAGTTATTTTTTAAAGTATTTTTTACTTAAAAATATATTAAAATAATATTTTATTTTATTTTTTAAATTTTATTTTTGATATTATTATATTAAAACAATTTAAAAAGAGAAGGATTAGGAGAGTGCCATGGCATCATTCAAACATTTCTCTTTTTGCTAGAGGAGCAATGCTCTTTCCCATTCTTACAATGTCAAGAAAAACTAGGGAGAATGATTAATAAATAACTTGCAGCAAAAGAATATTTTTGCGTCCAGAAAAGAACTTTGTAAAGAGTAGAGTACACCTTACAAGATAGGGTTAACAAAGAATGGCTTAACCCATCCATCTGAGAGTGAATTTATTTCCCTAATTTCCCCGGGCTCAAAGAGCCAGTAAACCACCTATACAAAGCCATTATTCAAAGGATCAGCTGCAGCTTAAGAACGTTAACAGATATCGAAGCAATTAGAAGCAGTATCCCTCCAAAAAATAAAAGAACAGTAATAGCAATGAACTGGGTTAGTGGCAAAAACAATGGTTAGGACTCCTGTTTTCTTTGAGGTGCCTTTCATGATGCTACTGTTGAAAGATCTTCGAATACCGTTTTCATGTCCGGCCTTTCAGATGCTGGTAGGATACATCTAAGAGCCACCTGGAGCATTTCATCGAGAACTCTGGGGGCCTCTGCGTTAGGGGTATCCATAAGCAGCTTGTCGAAGCACTCACTGGAACGGTTTTCTTCAGACAATAACCTTACCCAGTCTGTCAGATCAACCACTCCTGGGTCTGCAGAAACTATCTCCCATGAACATTTTCCAGTTAGGAGCTCTAACAAGATAACCCCAAATGCATAAACATCACTCTTCAATGATGGGCAGGGTTTACTTGAACTAGCAAATTCAGGTGGCCGATAGCCAAGAGCACCTGCATTCAGAACCTGTTCTGCAGTGCCAGCAGAAGTCAATATTCGATGGAGACTGTAATCGGTGAGCAGTGGAATCATGTTTGGGGGTTCTAATAAAATGTTGGTAGATTTGAGGTTTCCATGGGGAATTGCTCTTTCATTGTGTAGGTAGTTTAGGCACCGGGCGACATTCACAGCAATCCTCAGCCGATCATCAAGAGATAAAGACTGAAGTTTCCTTGGCTCTGATTCTGCACAAGACACAAAGGTAATCTTTAATTCCCTAAAAGGAACGTTAATTTCTTGCATAACATTGGGAAAATTCAGGAAAGAAACAACGTAGAATTTCTATACCAGTAACCAATCTTCCTTGTCTTCTTGATAATTTTGCACAAGAGGGGGTTTGAAAGCCAATGAAGTGCAGGAGGCACCAATAGTTACAATTTTATTATGTCATGCTTATTACACACACATGTTCCATAGTCACAGCCGAACAAATCAAGAAATACTAAAACAGCTACATAACAGGATATAGGTTTACAGTTCAAGCACAATTCATAAACCTTGAGCAAATCATTTCTGCAAGACTGCCCATGCCATATTTAGAGAGCATTCAACCCCTACATATGCAGCTAATCTGCTAGTTGAAGCAATAAAGCGAGAACAGAACTGCTCAATTCACTTTAAATGGACACCATTGTTGGAAACAAACAAGACCAACGCATGTAAAAGCCTTTTTGCTACAGTCTCTATTATTGAACTAGTAGGGTATAAATACTTTATATCGATACAATTACACAATACAAGTCAACTATTCTCAATAAAAACATGGGCGATAGTAAAAGGAAACTTTAGTAATTTGTTTAGTTATGACATACAATGGAACCAGATTTGATGATATACATTTCAAATGATAGAATAGCACACTGAGTATTTTTATAACCAAAAGAAGGGGAAAATTCAGACATTCCATCTATGTTCCATTCATAGAGGGAAGAAGCATTATATTTATGTTGGCTAATGACAGTTGGTTCAGTAGATATGGAAATGTCTGGAGTATATATGCATTTCTGTCAAGTTGGTTTTGTACACAGTATGGACAAGGCATACAAAATATCCACCCAGCCTTCCATGATGGTCATCTTAAGAAGTTAAAAAGGAAAGAAAAGTAAAAGAAAAATTTTGCCTCACTAGAGATGTCTTACCTTGAAGATAGAAGGCCAAACATTGCGCATTGATATATTTTGATATTATCATCTTCTCATGGTCTCTTGGACCCCAGTAGTAACCCTGAAGAGAAACTAAATTTGGATGTCTGATGCTCCCGAGTTTCTTTACTTCCCTAGCAAAATCCTTCTTCCCTTTTGCTATTCCCTCTTTTAACCACTTTATCGCCATTACATAGCCAGAGTCAAGTGTAGCTTTATATAGCGCACCATGGCAACTCCTTCCAACAACTTCTGCTGGAGCACATGAAAGTTCTTCTGCAGTGAATGTTAGAGAACCATCAAAGAGATGCAAATTCCCAGCCAACTTATCAGGAGATCTAACTCTCAGCACCCCAGGAGTATCAGATGATAGCGGGCTTTTAGAAGGTGATGCATTTGAAGATGACAAATGGGGAGAAGTCAACCCTCCATCTTTTGTTATTGATTCGAGATGCTCTTTAGATTTCTGTGGAACTGAGGATGTGTTCCCTGGATCATATGCAGA
This sequence comes from Populus nigra, assembly GCF_951802175.1. Classification (NCBI taxonomy): domain Eukaryota; kingdom Viridiplantae; phylum Streptophyta; class Magnoliopsida; order Malpighiales; family Salicaceae; genus Populus; species Populus nigra. Next base: position 3,015,202 of record NC_084858.1, read on the forward strand.
CCCCATCTGGGTTAGGGCGTTACTTTGGTGGAAGCTAAGTGATGCAGATGATTGGCTTGGATTTTTGTTGACTCTTGATGAAGAGATGGAAGAACCCTCCTCCTGTGGGACACCTTCACTTCTCTCATCTCCTTTCAAACTTTTGGTTCCATGTGTTGGCCGATGGGTGCGGTAATAAATCACCATGGACAAAAGAGCTATTATAGTAGCAGCACCAACCATACTTGCAATCAGAGCAATTTTAATAGCAGGTTTCATACGAGATTGACCCCCCTTCAAATTCACAAGGGCTGGAGGCCCCTTTGATGAGGATGGCAAATAAGGAAAAATCAACAAAGAATTTCCTGGATGGAAAGCTGAATCAGGAAACCGCCTCAAGTTATCAGGAACCACACCAGAAAAATTGTTAGAAGACACATCAAATCCTTTCAATCCATCAGGAAGGTCCCCAGGGATGCTGCCTTTCAGTTTGTTGTTAGATAGGTTAAGATACACCAGGTTATGGAACTTACTGATTTCTGGGGGCAAAGATCCCTCTAAAGAGTTGTGTGACAGGTCAAGAGACACCAAACTCAAATTTTCTCTCGAGTCGTGGACCTCCTGAAGAGGTATTTCCCCCGTGAAATTGTTGGCTGACAGGTTGAGGTCAGTCAGTGTTGTTGAGGTGAAGAAATCTGGAAGGAGGAACCCTGTAAGAAAATTGAGGCTAAGATCAATCACCTTTAGTTCTGAGTATGTACCCAACACCGGTGGAAGATCACCATTCAATGAGTTGTTTGATATCTTCAATGTAGTTAGCCTCAAGAATTGAGAAGTTTGGTTAGGCAAAGTTCCTGTCAATGAGTTTGAACTCAACTGAATAACTTCCACGTAATTTCCCCAGTTCTGGATTCTGGACAAATTCCCTGTGAGCATATTATTACTCAGATCAATGGTGGCACAGTGGCCTACAGTGGCTGGTAAAGGGCCTGAAAGTTTGTTTGAAGATATATTCATCTTCCTCAGAGTTGTAGAGGTGATACTTCCTACTGGACCTGCCATGGATTTGAATCACTTAAAATTACAGGTAAAATTAGATCATAAAAACTCTCAAATTTAACATCAATGGATAGCTTTTGACAACTATAACCGAAAAACATACTAGAAGGTTGGGAAACAGAAATCTCTACATTCCAAATGCTTTTCAAGTTGCTTACTGCATTAAGAGTGTTTCTACAATAGTAGTTTTCAATATTTTCCAGATTTCACATTGACTTTCAATGTTCAAACATGGAAGGGGCGAAAAATATTTCTTCCGTTATCCTCACCAGGGTTGTTATAATTCTACTTGTAATTAAACAGATCATTCCAATGCTGCATTGCGCAAGAGGAAATAAATAGAACACCAAATTAGTTTTAAGTCTACTTCTCCTGAAGTTACAAGGAAATGTGAAGAAGTGTATATGTAATAATAAAAGACTACCAAGTGTTGTTAAAAGCAACATACCTTCAAGTTGATTAAGGCTAAGATCCAGTTCAGTCAACACCATCGAGCTATCTTGCAGAAGAGCTTCTGGTAAAGACCCTGATAACTGGTTGCCACCAAGCCTAAGAATCCGAAGAGAAACAACAAATTTGAAGGGGGGAATAGCCCCAGTTATCTGATTATTGCTGACATCAAAGACCTCTAAGCTGTCAAAATATGGCACTCCATCGTGAGCAAAGAGCTGCCCAACCAAGTAATTGTGGCTTACATTCAAATACTTGATTGATGAAACAAAGCTAGCATTTCCGAGTCCCAAATCCAATGAACCAGAAAATTGGTTGCTGCTCAAATCAACATGAACCACAATGTCCAACTGGGAAAGAAGACCCATTATATCCCCAGAAAAGCTATTATGCCTCAAATCTAAGTACTCCAAGCTCTCGAGATTGCCAAAACCTGAGGGAACAATGCCTTCGAAATTGTTTGAAGAAAGATTCAGAAGCACTAAATTCTTCAACTTGGACACCCCAGAAGGTACAAACCCATGAAAAAAATTGGATGAAAGATCCAGAAATTCAAGGGACTCGATGGAACCAACATTCGAGATAGTGCCCATCAACTGGTTGTTCGAAACCGACAAGTTTCGAAGCATTTTAAAGCCAGCAAGAACTGGGAAACTGAAGTTTCCAACAAGACCAACATCATTTAGAGTGATTGAAACCACGTGACCATTGACACAGATAACCCCGTACCAGGTCTGAGGGCACCCATCAGATGCCAAGGACTTGCTGTCCCATGAGTCAAAAACTTTCCCTGATGGGTCTTTCTCAAAACCCTTCCTGAGCTCCAAAAGTGCTTTAAAATCAGATTGTCCTAATGCAGCTACTACCAACAACAATAAAATCAGGCAGATCGTTTGCATTGTCCCAAGGCTAGTTCCAAACCACAAAACGACCAATATGAAGAAAGATTGAACTGGTTTCCCGGCAATATCAAATGCTACTTCATGAATGTCACAAACAAGTGAAGACCATAAGGTTCTAGTACAAAAGGAATGAAATCAAAATGTAATCACCCTAAATGCTACTTTAGAGGAGAATCCAAGCAATTAGTCAACAAATGGGAGGATTGAAGAGCAAAATGAACCAAAACAACAATTATTTCCTAACATAAAATTCCCAAAATTAATCCTAGCCAAAAATCACAAACCCCATTGTCAAAAAAATGGAAACTTTAAGTCCACTCAAGTCAAAATACGCCTAACATGAGAACAAAAAAAAAAGGCAGAAACTTGCACAAATTCTACATCTTCATCAGCTAGACAACTCATGGAATCCAAGCAAGAAATTTTTACGACAATGTGAATAAAAACATGCAACCCAGTTGAATAAAATCTACTCCTTTTTCCACAGAAACGTACAAAGCAGAAGGGGAAAGTTCGAAGAACCTGACAAGCTTTGTAAGTGACGGGACAGCATGAGGTTAGAAATGTGGGTGGCTACTTAGGAATGTGAAGAAACAGCGAATACTAGAAGAAGCAAAGACAAAGAAACACAGCCAAGAAGTCTAAAACTGGTGAGTGAAGGTAGGAGGGAGTGAAGGAGTGAGAGAGCATAGCAGATCAGACAAAGACAGGGAGGAGGAGTAGGTGAGTGGTGTAATGTTACTATATTATTTGTCAAGTTGGAAGTATGCAATAACTATCAAGAAAAGGACAGGTTTACTTTAAGGCAATGCCTAGTTACCTGGTAAGAATAGGATAAAAAAATTGAGGTTGAGTTGGCTTCAGATTAGTTTGTGTTTTTGTAGTTCCTAGAAACAAAGGTTCTACGAATCCCAATGCATTCTTTCTTTGAATCAGCTCATCTTTCTGTTGATGCAGGGATATTAATAGCTGTGCTTGGATCGTGGTAAATGTAGAATATTTCTTTTATTTTTCAAATAATATTTTTTTTATTTTTAAAATTTATTTTAATTTTAATACATTAAAACAATCTAAAATCATTAAAAAAAATATTAACTTAAAACAAAAAATGAAAATGAAAATCTAATTAAAACCCAAACTACTCTAGTGGCCAGTGGGTAAACATTATGACCGGTCAATGCAACACTTAACTGGTCAACTCTATTAGTTAACTTGAGATTACATTGAGATAGTTAAAATTTAATTTAATTTATTTTTAAAAAAAAATAAAAATAAAATCCCATAATTTTAATTTATTTTAATTACGAAGGGGTTTATTATTATTATTATTATTGTATATTTCAAAATCATAAGAGTACCATGCATTATAGAGATGCAATTTTCTCATGCCATGGTTCCACAAAAGGACTGTCTGTCTACGGTCAATTTGACGAGTATATTTGCAGGTTCGAGAGCTGCTCTTTGGACTATCCTCTGGCAGAAGTTAATGTATATATTGTGACATGGCATCCATGTCGTCCACCGGGTATCCCAGGCAACTTGGATGGACTCTTCTGTCTTTTCCACTCTTTAATTTAAAAATGTTCTAAAAAAACAAAAATTATGTTTTTTTCAAATTAATGTTTTTTAATATTTTAATGTGCTTTAAGTTGACATAGCTTGAAATCACAAAAGCCCAAGAAGGCCCGCTAAAGAAACCAGCTCATCCTAAGAGTATAAAGAGACACATTCAAGTCCAGCCCATATGAAATTAACTCAGGAGGCCAGGAAATCAAAACCCAATTATAATCTAGAAGGCCAAGCCTTATATACAAAACAAGTAGGCCGAGGAAAAGCCCACGAGACCAAATCAAATCGCCATTTCAAATCCAAAAATATATAAATTTGAATCCTTTCACGGGTGATGTCAAGTGGCTCATTGGTAACTTTCAGTGATATTTAGAGAAAAAAATAATAAGAACTTTTCTTATCATTTTTTAAATATGTTAGAATTATGTTTATAAATATTTTTTTAATTCAATAATTCAGGTTTAATAACACATAGGAGGATATCAATAAAAGATGTGCGGTCCAAATCTAAAACCCAAATCAAGATTTTATTTTACTGTTGTAAAGAGAAATGATCGAATGGTCTAAGAGATTTTTTTTTTCTCTTTCTTTTTAATATAAAATGAAAGGAAAAAAGAAACTACATTCCATAGATAAATGGTGAGACTCTGTATGCTTTAAAAATATTATCTTCTCCTCGTTTTACATGTTAACCGCGCTTAAATTGACGTATTCATGTCTAAAAGTGCAGCACAAGATGAGTGGTTATGAGATCAAAAGGAGCTGACCTAACGAGAGAG